>NW_027507903.1:219246408-219846408 GCF_037356315.1 Lithobates pipiens | reverse complement strand
AGACCCCTGATCTATGCAATATGGATAAATCTGTATGAAATTCAGAAGAATAAATACAATTTGCAATGTGAAGATTTAAAGCTAACCTCTAAGATTAGACAAAATCTACCCATGCAGCAGCAAAGGATAAGGTAAATAATACACCTTATCCGCACCCCTACACTAAAGCAGTATTGGGTACTACTGCAAGGTTAGATTTAGGCCGCGTACACACGGGCGGATTGTCTGGCCAACTAAGTTCGTCAGACAATCCGACAGACAGTCTGTCCTACTTTTGAATGAACGGACTTGACCACACACGACGAACAGACAGTCCGCTGAAAGCTTGCGCGATGATGTGTACGGCACGTACGACGGGACTAGAAATTCGACGTCCAATACACTGCAATGCAACCTTCGGCCGTGTAAATCCTTTCTGAGCATGCGCCATACTTTAGTCCGTCGAACTAGCCTACTCACGAGCGGATTGTCCGCTGAAACCAAGTTTGGACGGACAATATTACGGAAATTCCGAAAGACTTAGTCCGCCGAAAAAGTCCGCTGAAGCCCACACACGAGCGGATTGTCCGCTGAAACACGTTTCAGCGGACTAAGTTGGACGGACAATCCTCTCGTGTGTACGCGGCCTTAGTCTAATTCCTGGATTTCAGCTTTAACCACTTCACCACTGCCCACCGTGGATATACTATATTGCTACTTTGACATTAAATACCATTGTTATGTCAGCAGACAGCTGCCATAACCCCAATATTTTTTTTCACAGCTGCCAGTCCTCTTTCACATAAAAGTGGTCTCATCGGCGGATTTACCACGAGATCACTTTTATGTTCGGCCCGCCACCTCCCGGGCGCCTCTGCTGTATACCAGACCTGTTGGAAGCGGCAGAAATGATCCGATTGCCGAGAGGGGTGGGCAGGGAGTCAAGTGATGGCATGATGGCCCCAATTCAACTCTATGCCCTTGGAGGACCAGAGCAACGTCACTTCTGCCCTCCGGCCTTAAAGTGAAAAAAATAATTTATATTGCTTTTAAGTGTAAATGTGAGATCTGAGGTCTCACATTAAAGAGGCCCTATCATGCTTTTTTTTCTATTACAATGGACGTTTACATTCCTTGTAATTAAAAAAAAAATGGATCACTTTTATTTCTAAGGAACAGTGTAAAAATAAAAAGTAAAATAAACAAAACTAAATTTAAAGCATCCCATCCCTCTGAGCTTGCGCGCAGAAGCAAACACATACGCAAGTGACGCCCACATATGCAAACGGTTTTCAAACCACACATGTGAGGTATCGCCACAATTGTTCAAGCGAGAGCAATAATTCTAGCCCAAGACCTCCTCTGTAACTCAAAACTGGTAACCTGTAGAAATGTATAAACGTCGCATATAGAGATTTTTAAGTGTCACAGTTTGTCGCCATTCCATGAGCAGGCGCAATTTTGAAGCATGACATGTTGGGTATCAATTTACTCAGCGTAATATTATTTTTCACATCATAGAAAAAAATTTCTTATTTTTTTATTCAAAAAAGTGTATCCTAGGCACTGAGACTGATAAGTGCTGCATATTACCTCTACCCCTTTTTTTTTTTTACAGATTTCCTTAAATTTTTCCCTTTTCATGGCAGGGCCACTTTAAAAGAGGCCTGATTTTTCTGTACTCTGTATTGTAAACAGGGTTCTTTATACATCTGTACTACAGAAATACAGACCCTCTATAGAATTACAAATACTCTGCTGCTGAACATCCCTAAATATTCTCTCAAACAGTTATTTAACTGTCTGGTTGTTTCAATCTGAAAAGTAAATCCCAAGTTTGAGTATTTTGAACTTTATGGAGTGGGTCATGTCGGAGGGCTTGCAGATCACTGTACATGATTCACAATGTTCTCACTGCGTGGGGGATTCACTCACATACCATCCAATCTACTGTGCCTTTGTGAAGACAACGGAAAGAGAAGAAAGAACAAAATGGGAAAGACATTTATGATACAAAGTAACATAACAAATAAGGATAATGCACATGCAGCACAGAGACATGAATAGGTAACTATGGCAATAGTGCTGGACAAAGATAAGGTCTAGGACTTGAAACAATCCTCTGTAACTTGTTTAGTTGTAAATTGTTTAGTTCAAGGATATAAATCAACATAGATATGTAAAGAATAAAAAACATCCTGCAGACTAGGTCCGATGGTCTTCCGGACGGTCTTCCGAACGAACGAACTTGGCCACACACGTACGGACTAAGTCCGTTCATAAGTCCGTTCGTTTTGAACATGATGAGGTAAACGGGACTAAACAAGAAGTTCAATAGCCAGTAGCCAATAGCTTCCCTTGCGTCGTATTTGGTCCGTCGCACTAGCACAAACGGTTTTCCCGATTTTAGTCCGTCGGAATTACATCCGTTGGATAGATGTTCTATTTCTAGGTCTGTCTAAAAAAAAATTCTGAAAAACTATCAGACTAGCCCACACAGGATCGGATTGCCCAACGGACTAATCCCTTCGGTCCTAGTCTGCTGGAAAGTCCGGTCGTGTGTATGCGGCATAAGGATTTAAATGAAATTTATAGTGTTTTCTTGGACTGCAGAAGTGCCTTTAAAGAAAAAATACAGACACCATGCAGACAGAAAACAAGGGTGCACACACCCGCTTCAGGCAAAAAATGGACACACCCAATCCAAGGTGCTAATCCTGGCTCATCACCATAGGCAATATCAAGAAGATTGAAAAGATTGATCGCAAACTTGAATCCAAAAGATGCTGTAGAAATGTCTTTATTGTCATGAGCCAGACAAAATTTAAATGATGATTAGTTGACGCGTTTCACAGGATGGTACTGAACCCAAGACAACAGAGCTGCAAAAAGTAGTACTTAATATGGAACAGCAAGCAACCATGCTACCAGCCATTTTTGTCCATAATAGAAATGACAAGCAATGCGTACAGGGTGCAAGCCCCCATATAGATACTGACCAGCCAAAGGAACTTGGTGTTAACATCCACATTACTATAGAGAGTGAAAAATGGGAAAAAAGGAAGTCTTACAACTTTCAACTTGCAGTTAGCCTTTTTGAAATTGAATGGTATACCCACAAAACCTATACCAGGCAATTATCCAAGCTTATCTGAGCATGCAGTTCGAAATAAACAGTACATACTGTATACACCGATCAGCCATAACATTAAGATCACTGACAGGTTAAGTGAATACCATTGATTATCTTGTTACAATAGCATCTGAAAGTTGGAGGGATATGTTAGGCAGCAATTGAACATGTTGTCCCTGAAGTTGATGAGTTGAAAGCAGAAACAATGGACATTACAGTTTGTTGTGTATTTGGCTGCATAGCTGCAGACCGGTCAGGGTGCCCATACTGACTCTTGTCCACAATCAATTGTGCCTACAATGAGCATAAGAGCATCAGAACTGGACCACTGGGGGCAATGGAAAAAGGTGGCCTGGTCTGATGAAATACATTTCTTTTACATCGTGTAGATGGCCGGGTGATGCTTTCCTAGGGAAGAAATTACACCAGAATGCAGTATAAGAAGGTAAGCCGGCAGCAGCAGTGTGATGCTTTAGGCAGTGTCCTGCTTGGAAACCTTGGGTTGTGCCATTATGTACCACATGCCACCTACCTAAACGCTGTTGCTGACCAAGTACACCCCTTCATAGAAACTATTCCCTGATGGCAGTGGCCTCCTTCAATAGGATAATGCGCCCTGCTACATAGCAAAAAAGCTTCAAGAATGGTTTAAGGAGCACAACAAGTTTGAGGTGTTGACTTGGCCTCCAAATTCTCCAGATCTCAATTCAAGAAAGTATTTGTGAAACGTGCTGGAAACATAGGCCAGATCCATAGAGGCCCCAGCTTGCAACTTACAGGTCTTAACCCTTTTGCTTTTTGAGTCAATTTTGCATTTTTGCACATATGTTTAAAAGATAATTTTAGGCTTGAAGATTACATAAAGCCCCCAAACTTTATATATTTTCTGACAGCGGACCCTAAAGAATAAAATAGTTGTTGTTCCATGTGATATTAGCGCAACGGTTTAGGAAACACAAAATTTCAGTAAAAAATACACTACAGTTAACTTTAGGGTACACAGACATTAAGGGACCATTTTTTGATAAAATACTAGGTTGTGTGGAGTAAATAGATACCCAACATGTCAAAAAATTTCATGTGCTCGCAAAATGGTGAATAATTTCAGTACCCTATATTTTCCATAGGTGACGTTTTAAAAGCTGCTACAGGTCATCAGTTTAGAGCAGGGGTGTCAAACTCAATTTCATTGTGGGCCGCATCAGCATTAGGGTTGCCCTCAAAGGGCCAGTTGTATCTGTCCGACTATATAAAGGTATCTTTATCATACTAAGACTATATACGAAATATTTGCCTCTGCATTCGATAATTATTGGTTTTAGTAATAACTTATAACTTAAGCTGTGAAGGGCGGGTGCAGCCTGACACAAAACACACTCACAATTCTGTAGAAGATGATGCAAGTCTGAAAATGAGGGTCGCAAACCTCTGATATTATCCACAAGCAACTTCCTTTAGACCTCTTAGCCCTTGTACACACTTTCAGACATTCCGGAAACAAAATCCGCCTGATTTTTTCCGACGGATTTTGTCCAAAACTGGTGTTGCATACACACGGTCGGACAAAGTTGTCGGAAAATTTGATTGCTCGGAACGTGATGACGTTCGTTAGTTGCGACAGGACTACGTAGAGGCTAGTAGCCAATAGCTTTGGTCTCGTAATTTGATCTGAGCATGCGTGGCACTTTGTCCGATCGTAATTCTCTACAAACAAATACAGACAAAGTCAGATCGGATCATGTTGTCGGAAAATTTTATATCCAGCTCTCAAACTTTGTTGGTCGGACATTCCGATGGAAAAAGTCAGATGTAGCACACACACGGTTGGATTATCCGACAACATGGTCCGATCGGACATTTTCAGTCGGAATTTCCGACCATGTGTACAGGGGCTTAGACAGAGCATGGTTCTGCCATGGGGCTCTGTCTGAGCAGTCTCCAATAAAGTTTCTTGTGGACTATACCAGCAGTGCGCCATCCTCCCTTTCAACTGGCATAGAATTGTATTATTCGCATTAAAATTATAAGCAGATGTCCAGAGAACCCCCCCCCCCCCCCCCCACATCAGATGCTAAAAGTCCCACTACCTTCACAAGTCAAGAGTCGTCGTCCCCCTTCCTTATACCACAATACACACCCTTTACCTTGAGCTACTGCAGGGAAGAAGCTGTGGGTAGAGCTTGTAAGCAGAAAGTGCAGGGTCTGGAGACCAACCAGAGGACGGCTGGAGTCAGCTGCATGAGTCTGGTGAATGTGCAGACCTGGGGAGATGGAGATGAGAGGGTATTGTGGCTGCACAGAGAGGTGCAGATCTGTAGGTGGAGTTCTGTCCTCCTCTCTGCTGCTGACTGGTGAGACAAGGTGGGGGCAAAAATGAGGGGTTGCTGTAGCTGCAGTAGAGGTGTGAGGGCCTCATGAAATAGCCTGGCAGTCCAGATTCGGCCCACGGGCTTTGTGTTTAACACATGTGGTTAAGTCTGGGGTCACCCTGCCTGTTACTCCCGCGTGACTTTGAAGTCAGACCCCAGAGGACCCAGAATTCAACACGACTTGCATGCAACTTCTTTAAGAGAACTCATTATTAGGGGGGTGGTCATAAAATTATGGTTGATTGGTCTAGATTAATGTCTATTGTTTTTCACAAAGTTGTTTACTTTTACTGACCAGTAATTTGAAATAAAGACTTTAGTATCTGAACAATAAATAAGAAGGAAAACATAGCTATGTCAGAGTGATCATTGGTTTATTACAGAAATTAGGGCAGACATGTGAACCTGCATTCAGAAGCAGAGAAACACTGCAAAACCTCACTGACCAAATTGAATCAGAATGAATTTTGCCCAGGGAATCACTCCAGCACTAGACTTAATAAACACTAAATACTTCTGGAGACCCATTCCTTCCTGGCATCCTGCTGGGGTTTATTGCCAACAAAGTACTGACTCCCTACAAAGAAGCTAACAAAATAGCAGAAAATAATGTGTTCGCATTCAACAGACATCTCAAAACCAACTTGGAGTAGGATATGTCAGACTTCTATTATCATAGTGATGATCTTACAAAAGATGTATTTGATCGTAAAATTTAACTATTTCAGTACAATAAAAGGTGATCAGCTAACGCAGAACAGAAAGTGTTTTTGTTTTTTTAAGCAAGTATGTTCCTTTTCATGTACTGTATACACAAAATAAAGTATCATCCGCTCTGTTCAATAGTAGTCCAAACTGGAATCAGAATAGTGCAAGTAGATAGAATCAGTCCTTTCTAAATACTGACACTTAGTAAACATGCACTACAGGTTGCAAGCCCCACTAAGGCAGTCCATAGATGGTGCAAATTTCTTTGCTGCAACCACAGGTTTACAATGATTCGCAGAAACTCCCATCAACACAGACAGTGAGAATCCCTCCTGCCAAGCCATTGCCTTCTCACGCCGGGAGCGTGCCTTAGGTCTGGCCACACATGGTTCCTGCTGAACCGGATGAGATCCGAACCATTAAAGGGCAGGCTGAATGTACCAAATTGATCAATTGTTCGACTTGGGTACAACCAGCCTGCTGGATTATTTTACGATTATCGCAAGCGTTTGCTATAACCGCCATCGATAATCACTCCTGGCTGGGACAGCTTCCCCCACCCTTCCCCGCTCTCCCACCATGAGAAGACAATTGCTCAGCAGGAGGGTCAACACTGTTTGTGTTAATGGGGGAATCATGCACTGTCTATGGCCTGCCTACCTTGACAGCCACACTGACTAAACAATACATTTTTTAGTTTTAGGCTACAATACTACTAGTTTCTTCAGTTTTCTTTGCAGCATCATATGTTCTAGATTTGTTTTAAGGCACAATATAACTTCAGCTTCGTCCGATCGTTTGTAGAGAATTCCGATCGGACAAAGTGCCACGCATGCTCAAATCAAATACCTAGACCAAAGCTATTGGCTACTAGCCTCTACGTAGTCCCGTCGTACGCAGTGAACGTCACCACGTACCAAACGATTGGATTTTCCGACAACTTTGTCAGACCGTGTGTATGCAACACCAGTTTCGGACAAAATCCGTCGGACAAAATCCGACGGATTTTGTTGTCGGAAATGTCCGACCGTGTGTACAAGGGCTAAGATGTAGCAGATCCTCCCTCTCTTAATAAAGTTCCCTCCTTCCATCCCTTACATAAATAGTTACTTTCCTTTCTTTTTTTAAAGCAAAGTGTCCCCCCCCCCCCCGCCACTCCCAATGCACCTTGCTTGCCTAGACAAATGACATGCACAGTGCTTGCTGTGCCCCCAGAGATATGCACATCATATATTCCAGGAAGCATAGTGTTTAATTCACAAAGAAGGAGGGGATGTGGGCCTAGTGGTGCATCCTCAGGAGGCCCGCTCACACAGAAGAGTTGGGTGCCTCTTAATGACCTCACAAACAACTTGAACCAACTGGGACCAGGCAGTGGCAGAACACAAGAGAGAGGATCACAGCAGGACAAGGGTGGATCCACTGGGTGCAGGGCTGCTGATAAGGCAGTACAGCCAGTCCTGTTGTACTGGGCCCGGGCCCTATCAGCTCAACAGGGGTGCCCAGGCACCTTTACAACTAATTTCTGCAAAATAAAAAACAGGGCTTTCTAAAGCCCTGTAGGAACAGCAATCTCAGTTTTATCAGATGCTTTGGAGGCTAGAGGAAAAATATGGGGTCTGATAGACCCCAGATATCTCCATAAACACGACCTGTCATGGCTCATCCTATTACATGTTTAAAGTCAGAATGGGAGGGGCCAGAGGTGGTTCAAGGGCGGGTCAAAGGGGGCCCTGAAAGGTAGACTGTATGGGGCCCCATGATTTCTAAAAGTGACCCCGACTGGGTGGCTGAGTATCTAAAATGTGTAGAACCCATCTCCCGGTAAACAGGGGTAGAAAACAAAATGGTGGGGGATACAGTGAAGATCTACTTTAAGAAACCAAATAAAAGTAGCTATTTTACTAATATTTGAAGACACAATCATGAATAAGTCAGATCAAACCTCAGGTCACAAGGGGGTATATTTACTAACACTGCTGCACACAGAATCTGGTGCAGCTGAGAATAGACACCAATCAGCTTCCAGGTTTTATTTCCAAAGCTTAATTGAACAAGCTGAAGTGAGGCCTCTTTCACATGGCCGATTCGTTCAGGTCTGCCTGTCAGTTTTTCAGGCGGACCTGAACGGATGCTCCATAGAGGTCTATGGAGCGCCGTATGTCAGCGGTGACATGTCCACTGACATCCAACCCGCTCCGATCCGAAAAAGTGTGACAGAGAAAAAACCTACTTTTCCATCCGTCATCGGATCGGGTGAAAACGGACACTGTGGTTTGTCGTCATCTGATCTCCCATAGGTGAGAGCGCCACTCTGACAGGTCCGTCTCTGCACAGTGTGCAGAGACAGACCTGTCATCTTCCCGCTCAGAGGGGATCGACGGAGCGATCCCCGCTGAGCAAGCGAATGTCCACGGGGTGGATCATCATTGATCCTCCCCCTGTGAAAGGACCCTAAGAAACTGAATGATTAATTATGAACAGCTGCACCGGATTCTGTGTGCACTAGTTTTAGTAAATCCCCCCAAGCTGTCAAATTATTAGTGTACTTACTTTATACCCACACAAAAAGCAGGTGCCTAGACGTACCTTTATCCCCTTTTACAGAGCTTCATATAAAGAACCTAATCCAGAGCTTTAGATTTTGTAAATACTGATTTCACATTGGGAGTGACTCCCTTCTACTTCCAGTACCTCACTATAGGTCTTGCTATCTGATAGACAGCAAACATGACAAATAACCAGCTTTATGAACTCAAGTCAGTATTGCAAAGATGTCACAAATGTGGGCCTCAGGTTTCAAGATCCTGGGGGGGTCTATAGGTGTGTAAAGGTAGGTTTCCAGCAACACAATAATGAACAATAATAGTGAAAATAAATTTTTCTTAAGTGCACTTCACTCTAACCAAGGGTGATTTAAATCACAGATTGAACATCAACAATGCACACTGTGAAAATTGTTATAACATAATAAAATTAATTTATGTTGGAAAATAAAATTAATGATAATTTGATTCAAATAGATATTTTCATCAGCAACTTCCTGGAATTAGTTAACTTTAATTTGCTTAAGGATGCTACAATTACAGGCACTTCCAAATGATCCAATTTCAAACAGCTAAGTGAAGTATTCAAAAATTAGTCAAATTGCATTCTAATTTACAATTCTTTTTAAACATGCCCAGATGTGTTCTTAAGGGTAAGCGGTTTCTTATATACTGACCACAGTGCTGATTCTCTTTTTTTATTTTTATAAATTAAAATGTAGTGTTCTTTCTCTTAGGTTTCCAAAATGGAATATCATGCATAGAAGCTGGGATCCCCATGACTGGAAGGCTAAAAACACCAAGCTTCCCTTCCTTTTTGGAAACACTATGGGTATGCCCTTCTGTGACCCAAGGGTGCCACAAAAGGGGACCCCAAATAATAATCACCCCTCTCACTAATGTCCAGTGCTTAGCAATCCTGCCTCATCTGTCCCACTGATTCCCAAGGGGGAATGTCATCACAAAGTGGTTGCTACAACCTACCTGCCACCCTTCAGGCCAACAAGACCAGAGGAGTGTTGCTCCCAGGATAATCACCCTAGACATTGTATACACAATAAACAGACTAGCAAGAAGGGAAAGTAACTTTGTATTTCAATAAAGTTGTTTAAAGCAAAATAATTGTTGGGCAAGGACAACAACCTATCTATCTCTAACTGAGGGGCAGGTAGGTTATATAAAACTACCTGCCCCAATCCTCATTGAGCTGGTATCCACACAGAGAGGGCACCTTGTATACAAATGATGTAATATTTAAGTCCAGCAGTGCTCCTACAATCTAGTAGCAGGTAAAAGTCTAAGTCTTGTTAAAGTGAAACTCTAATAAAAAGTACCCTCCGCCCCCCACCTCAAAATAAAGATTTTCTATGTATAGGGAACATCTAGAAATGGTAATGGTGCCTAAGCAGAAGCCTGAAAGATTTACATTTTGTCCAGAATACCTGATATGTGAGTGCACCTAGGCCTATAGCCTCATAGCTGTGTGTCTGCTGCGAGAGGCACTTTTGCCTCTGGTTTCTAGCCTCATGAGTGACAATTGGTGATGTCACCACTGTGCTGCTTGCTTAACAGGAAACTGTATCTGGGGACCTGCAGTACACGCATATGCTTGCTTCAGCTTTTCAGCTTGTTGATCTGTGCTTTCCAAATGTCTTATGCTGATTCTTGAATATTATCCCACCAGTCATAAGGGGACAGCTCTGACATGAAGAAAAGCCCTGTTCCTCTACCACGATGATCAACCTGCACACCACAAAGATACAGTGTTAGAACTGGCATGGTACATCAGGTAATACTGGTGACTATACCTTTAACCTCTGCTCGCCTTTTTGGTCACAGATTGCATAGTCCTCTTTAACACATAGTATTTCTTTCTTTCTTTCTTTATTTTTAACCTAATGAATCAGATGTTTAAATTGCATGGGAAAAATTACAGCCACCAATAGACTCAGAACCTCTACTCAGTCTCAGCAAGTAATGTTTTCCTGTGACAATATGTCTAAGAGTACTTTCACACTAGGGCAGTGCCGGTGTTAGCGGTAAAGTGATGCTAGTTTTAGCGGCGCTTTATCGCTGTTATAGCGGCGCTTTGGCCGGTAGCGGGGCGGTTTTAACATCGAAGAAGGGGTTAAAAAGGGGTTAAAAGTGCCCATAATGCAGCATTTTCAAACCCCTTTCAGATGCTTTGGGGGCGGTGCCCATTTATTCCAATGGGCTGGGGCGGTGTGGGAACGGTGTCTACACTGCTCCCTTACCGTCGGAAAGATGCTGCTTGCAGGACTTTTTTTCCCATCCTGCAAGCGCACTGTCCCAGTGTGAAAGCCCGGGTGGCTTGAGAGGCAGTTTTCAGGCACTTTATAGGCACTATTTTTAGCTGCCTCAGTGTGAAAGGGGTCTTAATGTGACATTCTTGGTATACACCATAGGATAACGTGGCTTGAGCCATTAGCCTCTATATTTTGTGTTTCCATGCTTATTTTTATTTTATCTTCTGCAACAAGGTAAGTTTAGTACTCTGTCACACTAATATAATCAAATTAAAACAAAGTATTGGGCAAAATGTAGTAACCTAAGACAACCAAGTGACAATCATTTTAACTCATTTTAACATTTTTACCACTGTACACTGAAAAGGTTATACTTTATTAGTAAATACGGGATACACTGTCTAAATGTAGCTTTAACCACTTGAAGACCACCTAGCGCATATAAATTGTGGCTCTATTGCACGAAATCACATACCTGCATGTCATTTTGCTGCATTAGATACTGTGGGTGTGCATGCGCTGCCAACCATTGGACAGAGGGAGAGCCAATCATTGGGTCCGGCGGACCCGATGTCCGTCGGCCAGCAGCTATCATTCCCCAGAGTGGCAGAACAGTGATCTGCCTCTGTAAACAAGGCAGATCGCTGTTCTGACAGGGGAGGACACAGAGATCTTCTGTTACTGCTAAGCACAGTTAGCAAGCAGCTCCTAGGGACACACTTAACCCTTTGATCGTCCCTGGTGCTAACCCCTTCCCTGCCAGTGTCATTAATATAGTAACAGTGAATATTTTTAGCACTGATCACTGTAATATTGTCACTGGTTCCCAAAAAAGGGTCAAAAGAGTCAGTTAGGTGTCCGATTTGTCCGCCGCAATGTTGTAGTCCCGCTAAAAATCACTGATCGCTGCTATTACTAGTATAAAAAAAAAATTCCATAAAATCAGCTCATGTAGCAGAATACATATTGGCCTAAATTGATGATTGAAATTATATTTAAAAGAAAAAAATAAATTGGGCTTTTTTTTTATAGCAGAAAGTAAAAAACCTTCAGGGGCTTGAATGGTTAAAGCCCAACGCTAGGTGGGCCAACACTGCAAGGGTTAATTGCTTATTTATGTCTAGGGGAACTAGAAAAAATATATATACTTACTTGCTTCTGCACCCTCCAGCCCCCTCCCGCTTCCACGATTTTAGGTTGTCATTAAGACCAGAGCAGGGTCCATAGCCTGAAGGACAGTCCATCACTGGATCATGGGTGGAGTGGCGTTAGAAGGGGGAGTTGAGGATCAGGTAAGTAAATATTTTCTCCTCTCCCCTAGACAAAAAAAGCTATTAACCCTTGTAGTTTGGGTGAAGCCCCACTGCAAGGGATAATCCTTTTTCCGCCAGGAGCTGGGCTTTAAGGCGATCTCCAAACAAATCTGTTGTTTTTTTTAGATTGAGAAGGAAAAGGGTTAAACATTAATTCAGAGATCAAACGGGAAGTAAGTATATAATATCAAGGGAAATCTCAAGATCGACAGTCATTATCATTTGCCCCACTGGATAATAATTCCTCTACCCCTGTGTTGGTGACAACTGTAAAAGTTGAATTTCTCCTCACTTCTGTTGACAACACTCACTAGGACAAACAGAGATTTTGGATCTACCCAATGTAGTCATAGTAACATAAATCTGACAAGGATTCTAACCCTTCCAATTTCTATCAAAACTAGAAAAAAAAAGTTTTGGCAAGAGTACAAATTTTACATTGTCAGTGGAAAAGTATTTACGGCTTCCTGATTCCTGACTGCACATTTTCAATGCTGAAGGGCATCTGAGTGAACAAATTTTTACCTTAACACTGCCATGTCATACTTTAACCTGTTACCCTTAACACATCAAAATACTTATTTTAAATAGTCTGTGAGGTCTACTCTACACCTTTTCCATACTGCCACATTTTAAAATATCACTAATATCTCTCTGAAATGAAAGTACACCCAAACTATTTAAAATATGGATTGCTTCTTCCATATTTGATACATTTTGGGGGCTGCCATCATAAATTTGAAATTCTTGCAGAGTTTTCAGGACTGTCCAAAAGTGGAAAAAGGTTTCCCCAAGGTTACTTTTTCATCCATTTACAGGGTTTTTGTTCAGGGACGGGACAGAGCGCCATTCCGCCACCTCCAGCAGCCCTCTCCTCTCCATCCTGTCACTCAACATAGAAGCCAGTAGAGGACGTTTTCTATGTCACTCAATTCCTTCACTGGCATCAGTATGCTTGCATCGGCATCCAGGGCAAATGCTCTGTTTGATGGGTGCCCCGTGACTGGGTCCAGACACCACATCTAACTGTCAGCATTTAAAAGGGACTTTTCAGAAGCAGCTTCCATTCCGTCAGATTTGTGTACCAATGAGCTGAGTGTAACTCCTCCTTGGCTCTGTTCGACACAGACCTGATAGGTAGAGCTGCATGGGTGTAACTGCAGTAGGCTATGGAAAAAAAAAGCCCTGTCTAATGCAACTGCAGGTGTGAGAGCTGTGGATTGAAAGGTAGGGGGGCAGCTGTGCAGAGTGTGAGGAGAAGTTGTGGATGTTTTGAAGAGGTCAGAGTTGTGGGGATGGGGGAAAGTGAAAGCTATGAGCAGGGGAATTTGTACAGAGTTAAGAAAGCTGTGGGTGGAGTTGGGGTGCAGAGGTAAAAGATGGGGGGGTTGCAAAGCCTGAGAGCTGTGGATTGGAGTGAACTGTAGATATGGCTGCAGAAGTGGAATGTGGAGAGGGGAGAGATAAGCTGTGGTTGGGGGTGCAGAGGTGGTTGTGGACTGGGGTTATAAGCTGTAGATGGGGGGGGGGGGGGGTGTGCAGAGGTGACATGTTGACAGAGTGTAAACAATGGGAGTTGTGAAGTGAATTGTTGAATGTGGGGGAGGGATGTGAGCGGTTGACAGGGAGGGAGAAGGTGATCTGTGGACAGGGGAGAGGGTAAGCTGTGGACAAAAAGGGGGAAGGTGAAATTTGGAGGGGGATAGTGGGTGGATGAGGGGGAGAGAAGGTGAGCTGTGGACATGGGGGGGGTTACTGTGAACAGGGGGGAGAGGGTGAGCTGTGGATGGGAGGAGAGAAGGTGACCTGTGGACAGGGGGGGTGAGCTCTGGACAGGGGGGAGAGGCTAAACTGTGGACATGAGGAGAGAAGGTGACCCATGGACAGAGGTGAGAGGGTGAGCTGTTGACAGGAGGGAGAGGGTGAGCTTTGGACGAGAGGAGAGAAGGTGGCCTGTGGATGGAGGGGAGAGGGTGATCTGGGGACGAGAGAAGAGAATGTAATCTGTGAATGAAGGGGGGTGAGATGTGGATGAGTGGAGAGGTGGTGACCTTTGAATGGGGGGGAGCTGTGGACAGTGGGTGAGAGGGTGAGCTGTGGATGAGGAGAGAGGGTGGGCTGTGGATGGGGGGTGGAATGAGCTTTGACCACACCCATTATTTGGCAACACTTTACTTCTCTTTCCTGAGTAATGATAGGATTGGGGGCGGGAATGGAGGCTGGGAAGTTGACTAGGGAGGGTGAGTTTCTGCACCTATTCTCTGCAAATAAAAGCCCTGTCTATTTATTTCATTAATAAAAATGAATACACAAATGGAGGAGAAATCAGCTACACCGAAAACATGTAAAAACTTTTCAGAAGTTCATAAGCGGTGAGTATCCTAAAAATCTGATCTGGAAACCTTTCATTACAGTTTCTCAAGAGGCACATCCATTAGTTGTGAGTAAACATTCAACCTTCCTTGTCCAGGGGTTTCGTAAAATAATCCACATGAGGTTTTCCATAGCACAATGGTCCTAATTACATCTGAGCTATTATTCTATGTGGTCCAGGAACTATACATCAGCATAAAGCCTAAATCAGTTGTGAATATACTTCTTTGCCTTGTTTAGTGATCAAGTAGATCACGTTAAAGAAAAAAAAATATTTAAAATAATAGCCAATTATTGCCTATTTTCTAATTATAGCTTTGTGCTTGAAAATTAACCATCAAGTTAAACTATTTTGTAGGTAAACAGATGGCTTATGATGAACACTGAGCTCATCTTGGAAGACTTTGGTGGTTATTTACTAAAGCAGTTAATTTTTCACTTAGCCAAGTGAATCTACGTTCACACTAAATATCCAATTATACACACATTTCAAAAAGTAAATTTTTTTTCTGCTCAAGATTACATTTTTGAAACTAAAACAGCTTTAATGAGCCAAGTAAAAATACAATAAAAAAATGTAGGGAATCAACCTTTGAGTTGTAATTCTTGTTAATCAATTTCTGTAGCAATACACCTGAATAAACAACATAAACGTTGTATGTGGATAATGTATAATACTATGTGCACATGCACTAAGAAATGACGCAAGGTTCCTTTTACGTAGAAGTGATGTTTCCAGTTTCTTGTTGTTACTCTTTGCACAGAGCTTTTAATCCATGGCATTGGTCTGAAAAGCAAATAGACAGCCCATTGATTCCGTCTCCTTTCTCTTATTAACATCTAATGCTGGCGGCCAAAAAACTAAAAGGACAGATTAATGGCTGAAGAAAGTATTTTTGGAACAAACGTAGCACAAGGCACATTGGTTATTTGCAGTGTATCTTTGCATAAGACGGTTTGGAGTTCAGATGATCTGCCTCTGGGAACAGTGCAGCGTGGATACAAAGGAAATTCTACCTTCTGCATGGCAGTACTACTCATCCTTCTTTGCCTAGAGACTGAACCTCTAAGGGCCTGATAACACTGGTTGTGTTACTCTGCAAATTACTGTAGGCAAAATGCAGGGTAATGTAAAAAACAATGAAGTCCAATTCTCATAAGCATGCTGCATTACACTGCTGTCTCAAAAGATGCCCTAATTCTGCATATTTGGATGCATTGCTCTGCAAGTCCTAATCAAGTCATCTGAATCAGATTCCTGTTAAAACACAGTGTAGAAAATTATAATACACATAGGCACTATAGGCTGAAGATACACAGAGACAGTGAAATAGGAAATACATACCTTCAAACCTTTTAAGGTTGAAAACAAACAAATAAACAGCAAGCAATGCACATTGCAGAAAATTAAATGGTACTGTATAAAAAAGAAATGTTACAGATTAACTGTTTTTTTCTTTTTAGTTCTTGTATTCTTTGCTTTAAGGAGAAGACAATGTGAACCAAGAAGTTCAGCTCTGTTCACAAGATACACACAGGTGAATGACTCACAGGAGGGACAACCCAATCCCACCCTGACTACAGTATCAAATACGGAGAGTCTAATGCCGTGTACACACGAGCGGACTTTTCAACATCCAAAGTCCGACGGACTGATTCCGTCAGACTATTCAATCGTGTGTGGGCTGCAACGGACTTTTGATTCGCCAAAGTCTGGCGGACTTTAGAATATGGAACATGCTTCAAATTTTTCCGACGGAACTCCGCCGGACCCGTTCCCTTCGAAAAATTTGCTCGTGTTTATGCTATTCTGACGGACTAAAACCGACGCTAGGGCAGCTATTGGCTACTGGCTATGAACTTCCTTATTCGAGTCCAGTCGTGCGTCATCACGTTCGAATCCGTCGGAGTTTAGTGTGATTGTGTGTGGCCAAGTCCGCTCAGTCGAAAAGTCTGTCAGAACTCCGGCAGAACTCCGGAAGAACTCCGGCAGAACTCCTTCGGAAGTCTGTCGGACATAAGTCCTCTCGTGTGTACGGGGCTTAAAAGGCAGTAGGCACTTCTGGTGGGCTGTCTTATTAGAAAGCCCAGAATGCCCTGAGAGCACTGCATCATGGAAGCCACTTTAATAAATGTATTTCTAAAATCAAGCATTTGTGAAAAACGCAACACAATGATTCACATAAAACTATAAACATTCAGGGATTATATTTCAAAGCACCAACATCACTTTGTAAAAATTCATTAAAAAAACAGTGCATAAAGTAACTTTTAGGTATCATGCCAATTATTGCATGATAGTTGTATATAAAAATTGGAGTGGTACCTAAAAGTTCCATTAAAGCTCAGTTTTCAGCAGCAGGTTTCCCTGCCCAATACATGCAACTCTCCTTTACCTATGTTATGTCCCCGTTTCTATATTCCAGAAGACTATTGCACATTGCTCCCAAAGGTACAGAAACAAAGGTAAAGCGGTGATAGTACATGTGAACTGGTATACTGTTGGGAGTCTCTATAGATAGCCAACACACCTCTCAATGTTCCAGCATGAAATGATATCTATTTATTTACCCTAATACAGGAGAGCAAGGATGAAGATCTATAGTAAGTGCTGCACAAACTGCCAGCGCTATATAAATACTGTATAATCATAATAAATGGCTTTCCTTTTCCATGCTTATCAACTGCAGCAGAAGTACAGATGCTGTTTTGCCGACAGCATCAACCAGTTAACAGCTGATTTCTCATAAAGCAAGTATGGAAATGAAAGAATCTGTATGGATAATATAGGCACAGAGATACACTTGATGACTTAAACCTAGAATTAAATGAGGGAAATCAGGGCTTGTATTGAAGTAGCTTTTATATAAGAATGGTGCACATAGCAGGCAGCACCTTGAGTTAGAATAATGTACATTACATTAGGAAAGACTCAGGAGAGATAAACTGAGAAGGTCACGTTACCACTGCTTTGCTGGACCAAAATGCCAAAAGCTCCTCCAAGATACAAACTACAGATTCCCTCCATCATCCTTCAGCTCTGATGTGCATCCCTGTTTACCTAACAAGCTTATCTATTTATGACCCATTTCTACCCTCTTGGTTCCAAGCCAGGTAAAATGGGTGGGATGGGGCAAGTCCAACTTGAATTGAGACAGTTGGGAAGTACGGATGAGGAAGTTGTTAGGACCAAGAACCTAATGTAAGCATCATCATAATACATTGATTAGACTGAAGACACAATTATGCTGCTTGATTCGACAGACTGTATGGCAACGGCTATTAATAATGAGATGTCAGGTCCCTTGTATGCATTTTACATTCATGGCCACAAAGGTTTACATACACTCCTGGAGGTTCCTTTGATAAAAAAAGGAGGAACTGTGAAGTGGTCCTGAGAATTAGAAGATTGCAGAATTCCTGCTATGATAACTATGTAGATACAGACTCCCGCGCCGAAGGCAGCCCATGTCAGCACTGCATGGTGGTACTGCAGGAGGGACGTTAAATACTATGCAACCTGTCAGTAGAAATGTGTTACAGCGGTTTCTACCTGATATGAGATGAAACTATTATTTTAATACTAATACTGCGCAATGCTCATTTTCAAAACAGGGCAGCTGCGTTCTTTCAATGCAAACACATTGACTGAACAACTAATATATGTTTTTTGTTTCGCTTTTTATTTTTACACTGTCCCTTTATTTTTTATTGTTTTTATCACTTGTATTCCTATTGCAAGGAATGTAAACATCTCTTGTAATATAAGTAAGCATGACGGGTACTCTTTGTTGAGAGATCTGGGGTCAAAAAGACCCCAGATCTCTCATTTACTCTTAAAAGCAAAAAAAAAAAAGACATTTTAGCTTTAAGAGAAAAAAAGTCAGAGGTCGCTCCAATCCTCCAAGGGAATAAAGGTGAGCAGGTGCTATCTTGCCCTCACTCGACTTCCTGCCAAGCCATCGGCCACACTGGATCAGTTCCGGGCTTACCGATGGCTCTGGTAAGCTCAGAATTGAAGGAGAAGTGGCGAGAGGGGGCATCTCTCCCGCCACCTATAAAATTGATCACTTTTATCGGGAAAAAAAAGTGAAAATTTGAGTAAAAAAGATATCAGGGTTATAGCTGCCATAACAACGCTATTTAACGCTGAAGTAATGACGTACATTTAGGCCCCTTTCACACTAACGTCCCGTTCAGGCCCGCCTGTCAGTTTTTCAGGCGGACCTGAACGGGTGCTCCATAGAGCTCTATGGAGCGTCGGATGTCAGCGGTGACATGTCCGCTGACATCCGACCCGCTCCGATCCGAAAAAGTGTGACGGAGGAAAAAGCTATTTTTCCATCCGTCTGCGGATCGGATCGGATGACGACGGGCACTGCGGTCCGTCGTCATCCGATCTCCCATAGGGGAGAGCGGCGCTGTGACAGGTCCGTCCCTGCACAGTGTGCGGAGACAGACCTGTCATCTCCCTGCTCAGCGGGGATCGGCGGAGTGATCCCCGCTGAGCAAACGGACATCCACGGGGCGGATCAGAACTGATCCGCCCCGTGTGAAAGGACCCTTACAGTTAGGTGGTCAGCAAATGAGCTGTATGGGTTTTTGTTTTTTAAGATCATACTCACCTAAGTGGATATCTGCTTCCATTATATCTGTTGCTCTACCTGATATGAAGTTAAAATAAAACTTCCATCTTTAGTTTTCTGTCACAGCCTGATCTGTATAAATCATGGATATTACTATACAATATAAACAATCAGTTTGAAAACGAGAAGGCTAGCTTTCCTTTGTGCAAGCTATCGTCCTTTTGTGTAGAAGTGATTTCTTACAGAAATATATAAAAGCTGTTTGATCAATAAAATGTTTGCTGTAGGAAAGTTTATATTGTTTTATTCCTACTGCACTTATATAATTTGCTTACCCATTGCACTAAAATTACAGATAATGTTGTCATGGAGTTTTCCTCTCAGCACATAGCAAAACCATGGAAACCAGAAAAGAAAATTGATGTTTACACTACTTGCAGTTGCTCATTTCTGCAAAGAGTAATGATTGTCAGTCTGCAAGACATGTGCTCTAAGGAATGGAAAAATAAATTACTTAGAGGGATCCATGGCTCGCTCCATCCTCACAATCCAGTCCTAAAAATAATATAATTTCTGTAATAAATTTCACTGTGCACTATTGCTACTATGTATATGATTATTTAACTCTAAGGCTGGGTTCACACTGCTGCGGTGATGAGATCGGATGTGATTCGCACCGCACTGCAGTGCAAATCACATCCGATCTCTGTGCGATGCGAGTTCAGCAACTGATAAAGACTCCCACGCATGGGTCAGGACACACCCTGGACCTCATTTTCAAACAGAACATTGACATCAACATACTCGACAACATAACTCTGCCATGGACGGATCACCACGCCATCAAATTCAAAATCGCTACCAACATCACCAACGCAAAACGGAAACCTGTAACAACGCACTGGACCAGATCGCATAAAAAACTGTACTCCAAAGCCTTCAAAACCACTCTGTCCAAAAAGATATCTACAATAACCTTAAACCACTCTACGGAGGAAACACTCAACTCCCTGAACAAGGCATTACTGCAATCAGCAGACTCGGTAGCACCAAAACGCAGGGCACTCATCAGGAAGAAAAATGCTGGAAGGTTTAATAGCTACCTCTCCGTACTAAAGCAAGAACGCAGAAGAGCGGAAAGAACATGGAGAAGAAATCCCACAGAGGAAAACCACTTTAACTACAAAGGTCTCACAGAGAATTATCGGAAATCGATCTTCAAAGCTAAAAAGGACCACTTCTCATATACATTCTCAACGGCCGCAAACCAACCACGGGAACTGTTTAAACTAGTCAATCAATCAATGAATCCGGTGTGCCTAGAACCCCCAGAAAGCGAATCCCAGGATTACTGTGACAAACTGTCGGATTTTTTCATCAATAAAGTCAAAACCATCAGGGAAACAATCTGTCAGAAGAAAACATCAGACCTCAGCCAGCAAACACATAAAGAGGATGTCTGCACCAACACTCCGCAACCGCTAAGATTTTCACTATCCCCGATTACCGCAGACACCGCAAAAAACATCATTAATAAACTGCGTGACAGTACCTCACCTATTGACATCATCCCCACAAAACTACTGAAAGAATGCTCTGACATCATGGCTCCAATCATAACCCACCTCATAAATCGATCATTCACCGAAGGAATTGTTCCCAGCGTCCTCAAACAAGGCATTGTCAAACCGCTACTCAAAAAACCAAACCTGGACCCTCAGGACCCAATCAACCGCAGGCCAATTACAAGCCTCAATACCATTTCCAAGATCTTGGAGAAAGCAGTAGTACATCAGATACAACTCCACCTGGATACTAACAAACTCCTGGACCCCCTGCAATCAGGCTTCTGTCCGAGTCATGGAACAGAAACAGCACTCCTGAAGATCTGGGATGACGCCCTCGAAACAGCAGATGACGGAGAGCCGTGTCTCTGCGTACTGCTAGACCTAAGTGCAGCGTTTGATACAGTAGATCACAATACTTTACTCGTCCGCCTCACAGAAGTAGCCGGAGTCCAAGACATAGATCTCCAATGGTTCGCGTGCTTCCTAGGAAATCGGTCACAGACAGTGAAACTAGGAAAATACTTTTCCGAATCTCGGGCAGTAACCTGCGGAGTCCCTCAAGGCTCTCCGTTGTCACCCGTTCTCTTTAACATTTACATCGGCCCACTCCTTCAAATCATCAGATGCTCAGATCTCTGCTTCCACTCTTATGCTGACGACACACAACTTTATTAAAGGATCAATGGAAAAAAAGATCACCAACAACAACTTGAAAATTGCCTCAAATCAATAGAGGACTGGATGACCACCAACTCCCTCCAACTGAACGAATCAAAAACAGAGCTGCTTATCTTACACCCAAATCATAAACCCGCAACCAAAACCCCCTGGTCTCCAATAACTGTCTTTGGGCAGGCTATCCCCCCAAAAACCAAAGCCAAGAGTCTCGGGGTTATTTTAGACGCACAAATGTCAATGGATGCGCAAATAGGAGCAGTAGTCAGGGGATCTCACCATCTGCTGCGCATGCTTCGCAGACTCATCCCTTTCATCCCAAAGAATGACAAGGCAGTGGTAGTTGGAACAATCATCAATTCGTGATTGGACTACGCAAACTCGCTTTACATAGGATTACCTCAATATCAACTTGCACGATTACAACTTAACTTATCCAAAACACAGCGGCAAGGTTGATAACAGGAATAAAACCATGGGAATCCATCTCTCCTTCGCTGAGGAGCTTACATTGGCTAACTGTAAAAAATCGGATCACATTCAAAACCCTTTGCCTCACCCATAAATGCGTGCATATAAGAGCTCCGCAATACCTAATGAAGAAAATAAATCATTACACACCAAACCGCAGTCTTCGATCAACTAACAAAAACCTCCTCCTCGTGCCCAAAGCCCGGTATAAATCTAAGGGGGATCGGATTCGCTGTCCAGGGGCCTTGGCTATGGAATGCTCTACCAATCGACATCCGTCTGGAAGAAAATCACCTGGCTTTTAGGAAAAAACTTAAGACCTTCCTCTTTTAGCTGATGATCAAAGCTCGCCACAGCGCCTAGAGGCGATTCAGTTCGCATTGTGCACTATATAAG
Organism: Lithobates pipiens; assembly: GCF_037356315.1. Classification (NCBI taxonomy): domain Eukaryota; kingdom Metazoa; phylum Chordata; class Amphibia; order Anura; family Ranidae; genus Lithobates; species Lithobates pipiens. The sequence goes on along the minus strand of NW_027507903.1, from coordinate 219,824,024 downwards.
TATTTAATTCATTCATTCACAGATAGTATGGCTGAATTTGCATCGCATCCGGCCCAAACTCGCACAGGACCCTTTTTTTGGTCCGCAGCAGAATCGAATCGCATGGGTGTTCACACCATGCGATCCGATTCCTGTCCGAGTTTGCAGATCGCACTGCGATATGCGAACTGATCTGGGGGTGTCTAACGTTTCACTGACACTCCCAGCAGTTCGCATAGGGCAGTGTGAACTGCCACCGGGAGGCATGTGATGCGGAAATCCGCAGCGGATTCGCAGCGTTCCAGCATCGCTGCAATGTGAACCCAGCCTAATTAGAAAATGACGAGGCGTAGTGCCCCACAACTGTTGGATACAGATAAAGTCCATAGTATAAATGTATTCTCTTATAATATGGCATATATTACCAATTTCTGTGTGGTAAAGGAAAGTTAGCATTAATTTGTATTTGAAGAAATAAATGTGAATTTGATAATGCTTTTTTTATAATTTTACCAAGGTATTAGGGCTAATTAACATCTATGTAGGAACGCATTTGTCAAAGCACATGTATTGCAAGGTACTGCACCACATGGCAATGTACCATAGTGCATTGCATTAAACATTTTGTGATACATAGAATTTGTTTTATATTTTGGTGAATTGGCAGCCCATTGATTTCATAGGGCTGCCTTAATGTAGCATACATTAATGCATGTACTATATCTTACCGCAAGAATCGTTTGTAAGAAACATTTTGAGCTGACAGCAGGCTAAAGCCCGTTGTCTGCTGACGTCACTCAGCCGGTCGAGGCTCTAAAAAGATCCTGACTTTACATTTAGGATCCACCCAGATACCTGGACCAGCAGCTGGCTCAGCCTCTCAGTGTACTGGGAGATTGACCCAGCCACTCCTACCCCTGTACAGCCCGCTGCTCTAGTGAGCACTGTAGAGGCAGAGCAGACAGCCAGTGAATGACAGTCACCGGCTCTCTGCTCACTGAAGACTGAGAACTGAGCGATCAGTGGTCTTTGACTTCTCAGTTCTCAGTCTTAAATGCAGAGGAGGACAGATGCAGCATCACACAAAAATCTGCATGCACTTAGGTGAGTATAATTTTCTTTTTAACCACTTCTCGCCTATAGGACCTCATATGATCTGAAACTACAGGCATCATTCTAGTATCTTTTGTTCTGCTGCTGTTTCCCTTTAATGTAAAATCCTAGCAACTAGCCTCGAATAGCCCACTTCTGCTACCTTTTCAGGCTCTCCTGTCCCACCGGTGAGCCGGGGACTGAAGCTCCTCCAGCTTACTATAGAGATGAAAAATGGCCCTGATCATCTCTATGGTCTAGGAAACCAGAAGTGACAAGATTTTGTTGTCACTTCCAATTACTCCAGGATGTAACCAAGGTATTACTGTTCATCTCTGTACATTTCGGTTTGATCAGATGCTTTTAGGGTAAAGCAGAGATCTGGGATCAGATGTCACATTAAAGAGAACCTGTCACTACCCATGCTATCACACGGGATGTAGTTTATTCCTTGCAATACCAATAAAGTTGATTAAAAAAATATATATTTATTCAAAGAGACTGTGTAAAAATAAAATAATTGTAATAAACTCATTGGAGTCTTAAATGGGGGGAGGGCCTGGTTGATTATAACCACTTGATGCATTCTCAGTGTTATGAGGAGCAAAGTTTCTGGGTCTGCAACCCTTTGGAAGCAGTTACCCTTAGGGAGGATTTTACCCATATGAAAGTCCTATTGCAGGAGATGCCAAAACTTTGACTTGTACCTTAGTGTAGACACCAGAGCCAGTTACACAAGCAGGAAATTACATTTCTGGGAGCATTCTGTATACCAACTGAGTACTGAATACTTCCAGATTGGCATATTGCACAGTACCTTTTAACAGTTTTAGAAAGTTACAGCAGCTACAGACTAAAATGGAAAGGTACAATTGAAAGTGGTACTAAACCCACAACAGTAAAATCAGTCTGTATATGGCGTAAAGCGCGCTTGTTTTTGGAACCTAAGGGGTTAATCCTCTGCATTGTGTAAAAAGGCTGCTTGATCCTGTATTCTCTGATCCTCCCTTTCTTCCACTGTCCCCAGCCCATCTCCTTATAGAACAGAGCCTTGGGGGCAAGCTGCACATGCTCAGTTTGGGGTGTAATGCTAGAGAGTTTTTTCTTCTTGGGAGAGTGCATGTCATCCAGGGCCAGACAGAGGGTGTAATCAGCACTGTCCAGATAGAGGGTCAGAGGTCCTGCAGCCTCATAGGACAGTCAGAATAGAAAGAAAACTTCTCATACAAGCTTTACCCAGACACTGATAGAAGTCACAAGACTAACTGCTAATGAGACAGTTTATATTTACTAAAATTATTGTATTTCCATGTTCTGTGTACTATGGGGGAGATATAGTGAACATAGGGTCCTGGATTTAGTAACACTTTAATAACAATAACTTACAAAATACATTTTGTAGCAATTTTACATACTATAATATTTATAATATTTATTTTTTATTTTTGAGGTTCTCCATTAAACTACACATATATCATGTACCTCTAACCAACTAATCTAATGCTTGTCTTATATTTGTTTAATGAACATTCAATCGGAAGTTCAACCTGGGGGGGGGTGGGAAGAAAAGTGCCATTTACATCCTGGATTTTTCTTTTAATATAGCGATTGGACATATTTATTTCATTGTGTTTGGGCTCTACAAGTCACCTTCTTTACTAAATTTTTGTCCGTCTTTGTTGGAGAGATACTCTCAATTCCTTTTTTGTAAAAGGTCCACAGGACTCTAGGTTCTGATCGTATTTCTTAGCTGGTTGATGTGATTCCTAAAGAACCCCAGGTCACATGCACACAAAATTTGTAAAACACCTTACAGGATCACTTCATGAGTGGCTATAATATGAGTAGTGGCCATATCGGTATGCAAATTGTATTTACAGTATAGCTTTATATTTAGTGATCTGTCAGCCAGTTTACAAAAACACTGCTCTGTAGCCAAGCTACATTGGCTGAGAGCGCTAATTGGCAGACCTTTTTCTGTCAAGCTGGCTTCTGTCTGATGGATTCCAGTACACACAGGCCCAATGTCAGACGGTTTCTATTCAACCGACTGATGATGCCCGACATTCGGCCCGTATGTACTAGGCATAAGAGTTCTGTACATGCCCTACTAATTTACACACTATGGACAATCAACTACTGTTAGGACAAGCATGATGAGGACAGTTTACCTTTTTCTATTAAAAAAAAGGAAACCATCACTGATTCAGATTGTTATATTGCTAATTATTCCATGGGTGTTAAGCCATGCAATTCATACTATTAAATGGTTCTCAAACTTACCCCATAATCAGAATATCAGGCTATAAATGGCTAGCTGTACAATCAGCTTAGCTTCAGTTTAGTGATTCCCAGCAAACACAATTGATACATCAAGCTAAAAAGGTCTTTAAATATTTGAATGTACTATATGTTAGAGTAAGTGTATGTTTACATGTATTTCCATTGTATTGCAGTTTAGTAGGTGGGTTTGTAAAATTTATGTTTTTACGAAAAAAACGTGTCTCTGCATTTATAGAAATTATATTCTACCAGCGAAATTGAACTTGCTTTTTTCCCTCTAAAATGTTATTTCTGGTAAAGTCTGAGTACAGCGGGCATAATGAGCATTCCATCTCATCTTCTGTGACTCATACCAACGTCTACTTTTGTACTGGAAGAAACAAAACACTCGTTTTTGTATTCCAAAAATTTGCATTACTGTTTCCTCACAAAGATGGGATTGGTTTGACTTCCCTGCAGCTAAATGCCATCAGTCCTTAGAATTTTGTTCTAGCAGAAGAAATACCAGCACATTATTCCGTGAACATCCGTGAGTACGAATCACTAGCGATATTCATCAACAGAACAATGCTGGCTGCTAACTTAAATGGGTGAATCTGCGTGAGATGTATTGGATCACTAATCCAACTTCAGTTTAAAGACTGAAGACTCAATACATTTGAAAATGGAATCAAAATCATATTTTACAGAAAATATTTGCAGAAAAAAAATATATCCCATAAGTTTTCAACACATAAAACACATTGCTTACAGAAAAGAAAAGACAGCAATGGGCTATAAAAAACAAAAAAAAAAAAAAACTTCCCAGTTAGATTTCATTCAACTCCAGACAGGTATACAAGCCACAAACTAATGCAATCCTGTAATCATCAATGTATCAAAAACTGTATTTTTTACATTTTTCTTGGTATTAGCCTCTGATGCCCTATACACACGGTCGGACATTCCGACCACAAAATCCATCTGATTTTTTCAGACAGATTTTGGCTGAAACTTGTCTTGCATACACACGGTCGCACAAAGTTTTCGGAAAATCCGATCATTCGGAATGAGGTGACGTACAAAACGTATGATGGGACTGGGTAGAGGCCAGTAGCCAATAGCTTTCGTCTCCATATTTTTTCAGAGCATGCGTGGCACGCATGCTTATTTTGTAGACACTATAACTTTTGCGCAAACCAAACAATATATGCTTATTGCGATTTTTATTACTAAAAATATGTAGAATACATATTTGTCTAAACTGAGGAACAAATGTGCTTTTTTTTTAAAAAAAAAAAAAGGTGGGGATAATTACTAGAGCAAAAAGTATAAAGTATTATTATAAAAAATGTTTTTTTCAAAATTGTTGCTCTTTTTTTGTTCATAGCACATTGATCAAAATGATCAATGTGCTATAAACAATGTGCTAATGATGATCAAAAGAAAGCTCTATTTGTGGGAAAAAAAAAGGACGTCAATTTTATTTGGGTACAATGTCGCACAACCGCGCAATTGTCAGTTAAAGCAACGCCGTGCCGAATCGCAAAAAATGGCCTGGTCATTGAGCAGCCAAATCTTCCAGGGATGAAGTGGTTAAAGCTCTCTGAGTGGCAGTAAAGCTCCTGTCACAAAATAAAATGGTTATCTTATAGTCCTGTTTATTATTAAAATTTGCTGCGCTACACCTGTCCTAAAAAATGCCTCAGATGCCTGCTGTCCATAGATTAGTCCTGCATTTGTTCAGCTTATGTAAAAAAATCAAATTGATAACTCCGTAATGTACGTATACCAAGGGGTCTCAAACTGGGGGCCCTCCAGATGTTGCCAAACTCCCATGAGGCAATGCAAGGCTGACAGTTACAAACATGACTTCTACAGGCAAAGGCATGATGGGACTTGTAGTTTTGCAACAGCTGGAGGGCCGCCAGTTTGAGACCCCTGATGTATACCACAGCCACTCCTTTCTACTCAACTTCTCATAAAAAAGTCCAGATTTTTTTGTTGTAGTTTGCAAAAAAATAAAATGTAAATCAAAATTAGATCTGAAGATTCAACCATCTAAGTTGCTCTTCTGTTCTAGTGTAGCTGAACCTGTGGCCAGGCCATCATTTTAGGTGCCATTTCCTCTGGATATACTAAAAGCAATTTATATTGATCATAAATAAAAAGAAACCAAAACATTCCACGAGGGATCAGTAACAAAATGCTTTGTATGCTCAAAAATAAGATTATTTCTCATTGCTTTTTATATATTTTTTATATGTCATGACTCCATCCTCCTAGGATATTTCAGTGAAATAAGTATAACTGGGTTGCCCTCCTTCTCGATCCTGTGAAGTAGGCAAGGGAAAATCTGGAAGGGCGGAAAGGTGTAAGTCAAATTCCACTGCATCATCAACTGCAAAGGCCTGAGGGTCCCTGGAATTGACAACAAACCTGTCCAGTTTGTTGAATCTGGGTACCAGAAGGTCCACATCAGGAATTCCCCACCTATGAAAATTGGTTTGAAGACCTCTGGATGGAAAGCCCATTCCCCCGCATCACGACACTGATGATTGAGAAAGTCTGCCTGCAAATTTTCCAACCGTGGAATGTGGATGGCAGACTGGGCAGGAGCATGCAGCTCTCTCCAAGAGAGGATCAAGTAAAGTCTGCTTTCGTTTGAATGGCATGGTTACTCTGTCCACAGAATGAAAATGCCAGCAAAGGAGGAGAGAGCAAAAGTGAGGCTGGAAGGCAAGTAAGTGTAGTGTTACCACATTAGGAGCTGCTGGTTAGGACAGGTCCTCTGTTCTTTGCATTAACCTCTTTAAAATTCAGCCACTGTGACTCAATAGGTTGAATGTACAAAGCATGCAATATCACAGAAAATCACGGAGAGTAATACTTAGTACTCAGTAGCAGCACTATGTCAAAGAAAACAGACACTGAACCAGTTAGTAAAGGCAAACCTAATATCACATGATATGGTTGGTAATGAAGTAAGCACAGGAGAATGGATTAACAATGGTAACTCAATTTAGCACATAGGGGCGATTAGTAATAGGGACTAGGCAAAAAATGACATGTGACGTCCAGATCAGCATAAATAGTAGCATGGTCACCTAAAGTCCCTTTCACATGTGCGGACCGTTCAGATCCGCCTGTCAGTTTTTTCAGTGGACCTGACCGATCGCTCCATACATCTTTATGGAGTGACAGATGTCAGCGGTGACATGTCTGCTGACATCCGATCCGTCACAATCCGATCCACAACATCCAGACAGATGGAAACCCTATTTTCCATCCGTCTGGTGGATCGGATCAGATGAAAACGGACAGGTGGTCCGTAATCCCCCCATAGAGGAGAGCGGAGATCTGACAGGTCCGTCCCTGCAGTGTCATCCGCCGGCTCAGCGGGGATCAACAGAGCAGATGGCTGAATATGGAACCGCACATGTGAAAGGGGCCTTAAGTGCAGCAGTGGGCAGTAGTATAGCTTGATTTACCAGACACAGGAACTATACTGAAAAAGTACATTAATGATGACTGTGCTAAGCCTAGACCAACTGGATGTGCACTGTGTCCATAGAAATAAAGGAAAGGGGATAAGGGAACAAAGGGGCCTAGCAGGATGGTTTCATGGGAGGGGCAGTTGCTATATTGCTCTTCTGCCTGCTATCGTTGGGGCCCCTTACGTATTGGTGCAAGTCATAAGCTCATGTATGACAATGGCACCAAACATCTGGCTGCCCAACTGAGTAAGTTCAGTAGTCCCTAGTTAGGTACCCTGACTGAGATGCAGTGGCTACACAAGTAACCTGCAATACACCCACATTCTGTAACTAGACATTAGCCATGCTTCACTACTAGCAGTGGGCCATCAATGAGTATCTGCATAAGTACAAGACCAGAACAAATTCTGGACAGCTGTTTCTTTTCACCAAGTCAGTGGCTCCTGATTCAGTAAGATTGCATTCACATCTTGGCGTTTTGAATCATGAACAGATTTGCTGCGATTCTGCCCAAGATTTCAAAGCACCGAGATGTGAATGACAAATCGCAGAAAGCACATTTGATATGCCATTCATTTGAATGACACCTAAAATCTCGATGCAGTTCTGCTGCGATTGTCATGTGATAAATGGCACTGCAGTCGTGGCAACCCACATCTCGTGAAGCCTGTCACCCAAAAAAAGTTCAGGAGCTACATTTGGGCAACATGCATCATGCAATGCGAGCTTCTGTGATTGCAGTGCGATTTATCGCACCACAATCGCACCACGATTTTAGGTGCCATTCAAATAAATGGCATCTTAAAATGTGCTGTCTGAGATTTGTCATTCACACCTCGGTGCATTGACATTGTGGGCAGAATCTCAGTAATTCTGCCCGCGATTCAAAATGCTGAGATGTGACTGCAGCCTAAATGTGATTCAAATGTGCTGAATCTTGTCACCAAAGAAGCAACCGGAATAGTGATACAATCTCTGGTGTTTCTGCTCGAGCAGATGCTTCATGGTGTAATACACTGGGCACTGCAGGCAAAGCAGCAGGACTTGCTGTCTCAAGACTTGCAGTGTTCTTTACTCACTGTCTCCATCCCTGTGGGGCAGTGGCATCAGGAGGCAGAGGACAAGTACAAGAAATGGGGTAGACTTTCACTGGGATTTTTGACCTAAATCTTGGCTGTTGTACATGGGTGGGGTGAGATCATTGAGGACCCCAGAATTTGGACAATGATGAAAAGGAACCATTACTTGATGGCCAGCCATTTGGATCTCCAATACAAAGGTAAAATGGCAGCGTTTTTGCTACCATTTCAGAGATGAAAATGTGCCACTTAAAAGAGGTGCCAAGCCTTGCCAAGCACATAGGCCTGTTTTCCTAGTAACTATAGCAGCCGTACCGGGTGTCATAAGCTGCACTGTTTTTACTGGAAAGAAATTATTGTTGTCACTGTTGCAGGAAGTACCTCTCCCTGGTAGGATCATACTTTTTTTTCCCAAAGAAATAAAGGAGTTAGGAAAGTGTGCAGTTTGATTAGGATTACATGTGAAAACAAATCTGTGATCTGCTCCAGATAGTCATCCACTAGTTGCTTAGTCTGGCTCTCAGCTCTCCTTAGCTGCATATAGCAAATACCAAAGAGAATTAAATAGCCACCCTCCAAATTAATAACCATATGCTTGTAACAAACAAACCCCTTTTACAAGTTCTTCCTCTGATGCATTTTGCTCGATAAGAGCTTAGTCGTAGCTAAAGTCTTATTAAGTGAAATGCATCAGTGAGGAGCCCATGTGGACTGCATTAGAGGCTTTTTAATACAAACTTATTTTTATTGACTCAGGGTATGTTTTTTTTTTTTCCTTCTATTTGGTATTTGATTAGGATTACATGGAAGTTTCATTTTTTATTTTTGTCTATAGTTCTACTACTACTGTAAGGATTTTTTCTTTTTTGAATACAGCTATTGAGTTTCATTATCAAACATGCCTTTGATGTACAGTAAGCTCAATATTGCTAACAATAATGGTTATGATTGCTGTCAGCCAAATGTCTCTCAGCTGCTGGAAGATAAGTGCGTGTTTAGTGCAGTTATCCTTTTCTGACCCCTCTTCCCAGTATTTTTGTTACCTATGTTTCTACCCCTTTGACATCTTTACTTGGCGCACTCTTCCAAACACTCTGTATTGTGCTATATATGAATGCATGACATGTATTTCTTTCACTTCAAAGGAAAGAACAATTTTTAGCCTGTAAGTCTGTTCATGGGCTTGCCATTAAAGTGAAGGCAGCGTCGTCCATATGAGGGTAGTGCAATTCAAAATGTAAAACATTTTAGGAGGCAGTGCCAGACAGGCTGAGATCTTAGAGGAATGGGGTTATAAAAAAGTATAATGCATTACAAAAATGCTGGGGGGAGGGGAGGGGAGGGGAGCTAGAAGAGATAAGTGCTGTAAAAGTGCACTTATCTTTTAAGTGATCTTACTCATTTGACATTAGGGTAGACGCAAGAAGCGCCAAATGAAGTCAGCATTTCAGTAAAATGAACATTCTATAATCTTCACAGCAATATATTTCACTTCCTGCAGTCACCTTTGAATTAGGGTAAAGCATGAAAGCCTCACTATTTTACAATTATTTGTTTTACTGAATAGGGATACTTGAAAAGTGAGTTTCTTGGGTCAAGTACTATGATCTTCTTTAATGAGGCATGGCAATGGCCACATAATCAGGAGGAACAACAGACACAGATACCCTGAATGGTTTCATGCAGGGTCATTGCTCACAAATGTACGGCAACTGCATTAACAAAGCATAAAGGATATACATAGAAATACTATAAACTAAACACGACACTCACGAATGCAGCTTTTCTAAAAACAAAATGATCTGTTTTTACAGTCCACATTTATATTGGAACATTGCAAGGGACACATTACTAAATTATTCAAATCTCCATATTGAAAGAGGACACATTACTTGATATAGCACCATTACACGTTTCACATTATTAAAAACAATGAATTTATGAAAGAGCGACAATATTCTAACTAAAAATAATCTATGTTCACATTGTAAATGACCAGAACATCTGTAGTTTATGGATATGCTTCTTAGAACTTTCAATCCTGGTGGAGGTGTGTATGTTTGGGGACAAAAAAATATTCTACTTAAAAAAGCAACATACTCCAAGGAGAAAAGTTAAAGTGATTGTAAATGATCACCTTGTAAAGCAACCCATTTAGTTGAAAATAGAAATGAAATGCAAAACATTTTTTGTATAGATAAAAAAAAAAAAAAGATAATTTATTTATATATATATATATATATATATATATATATATATATATATATATATATATATATATATATATATAAAAGTGATTACATTCCTTCTGTTCTCAGCTACATAAGAGCTGGGGGGAGGAGAAGTAGCATCACACTGAGCTTCCCAGTGAATGACTGTGCAGCAGGGGTGTGTCAGGACAAGCGTGATCATTGGAGGGGAGCATACCGAGTTCCTAGTATAGCTAGATAACTGACTACAGTGTGCTATCCTGCTTAGTGTGGTCCTTTTTTAACAGGAAAGCAAGAGGACTAGCAGGAACACCAGGGATTTCACATAAAGTAAGCAATTGTCAGGGCTGGCTTAGCCCTTCCTCCTCTAGGGTGGCCGCTCAGCTGTTGGATAATTGCCAGCTCTCTTCTCTTTCCACAGTTACCAGCTGTTCCCGATGATGCTCGCCTGACCTGCCTATTTAAAGCCTTCCAGCTCACTCTTTCCTTTGCCTTTGCGTTCGTTACATCACTAGGAACCATCTCCTGCTGTTTGTTTCAAGACTGGCTTGCTGACATCCCTCCTGGCTTCTATCCTGCTTGCAGTTGCTCTCCTTGGATCCCTGACGTCTGGACTGGCTGATTACCCGATCTGGTTTATGAACTTTGGACTGGCTGACTACCTGATCTGGCTACTGGACTCTGGCTATGCTTGACTATGCTTTTTTTCTATTTACAGTACCTTTTATTTTTATTAATAAACAAGTGTGATTTGATTGTACTTCTGTCTCTGTCTGTTTCATGGTTCCTGACAGCAATACAGAGAGAACAGGATACTTTCTCATACAAGTACATGGTCCAACAGGCACATATCAGGAATATGAAGTGTTGGGGTAATAAACGCTTTAACTTCTGGCCGACCGCCTTAAGCCAATATACGTCGGCAAAAGGGCTTGTACAAACAGACTAACGTACCTGTATGTGGCCCTTTAAGAGGTGGCCAGCAGGCGTGTGCACGCCTGAGGAAAGCTCCGTGAGTCAGGTTGCGGGTCCTGCGGACTCGATCGCTGCGGGGATACCCACAATCGCCTCACGGGGAGGAAGAATGGGGAAATGCTAATGTAAACAAGCATCTTCCAGTTCTGCCTAGTGACAGTGTCACTAATCTCTTCTCCCTGTGATCGGGAGCAGAGATCAGCGACATGTCACACGTAGCCACGCCCCCCCCACAGTTACTGACACTCCTCAGGGCACACTTAACCCAAAAACTGTCCCCCTAGTGGTTAACCCCTTCACTGGCAGTGTCATTTACACAGGAATCAGTGCATTTGTATAGTACTGATTGCTGTATAAATGACAATGGTCCCAAAAATGTGTCAAAAATGTCTGATGTGTCCGCCATAATGTCGCAGTCATGATAAAAATCGTTGAGCGCCATGACTAGTAAAAAAAAAAATCATTAATAAAATTAATAAAAATGCCATATAACTATCCCGTTTTGTAAACGCTATAACTTTTGCGCAAACCAATCAATAAACGCTTATTACGATTTTTTTTTTACCAAAAATATCTAGGAGAATACGTATCGGCCTAAACTGAGAGAAAAAAATATTTCTATTTTTGGGGGATATTAATTATAGCAAAATGTAAAAAATAATGCTTTTTTCAAAATTGCCACCCTTTTTTTTTGTTTATAGCGCAAAAAATAAAAACCGCAGAAAATTATAAAAATTTAGTTTGGGTATAATGTTCCATGTCAGCGCAATTGTCATTCAAAGTGGGACAGCGCTGAAAGCTGAAAATTGTCCTGGGCAGGAAGGGGCGAAAGTGCCTGGAATTGAAGTGGTTAAAAGTGAATGTACACTTAAGGACCAACTCTGGGCATAAGAAGAAAAAAAATCTTGCAGCGGGACCCCCCCCCCCCCCACCCAAGCTGCAAGGGTTAAATACTAATTTTTGCCTCAGATTTGAGGAATAAACTATAAGACCCCTTTCACACCAGGGCGTTTTGCAGGCGCTGTAGCGTTATGCCGCGTACACACGGGCGGACTGTATGGCCTACTTAGTCCGCCGAAACACATTTCAGCGGACAGTCCGCTCGTGTGTGGGCTTCAGCGGACTTTTTCAGCGTGCAGTACGGCGGACTAAGTATTTCGGAATGTTCGAAATACTGTCCGTCGTACTCGCATTTCGAGCGGGTATCCAGGTAGGCGGGGCCCGCGAAGGAGATGTCGCTGGCCCCGCGGCCTGGTATGGACTTAAAGGGGAACCCCAACGCCGAAAAAAATCGGCGTGGGGGTCCCCCCCAAGTCCACAACAGACCCTTGTCCGAGCACGCTACCCGGCCGGCCAGGAAAGGGGGGCGAGCGAGCGCCCCCCCTCCTGAGCCGTACCAGGCCGCGTGCCCTCAACATGGGGGGTGCCAGTGGCCGCGCAGTGCGTCCCTGGCATTCCGGCCGGAGAGATCGTCGAGGCAACATCTCCTGGAGAAGAAGAAGAAGAAGAAGAAGAACAGAAGGCGGCGGCGGTGGCGGCGGCGACAGAAGACCGAAGAGGGGGACAAGACCCCCGAAGTCGGGAGAAGAGGCCGGCGGCGAGGAAGAAAGCCGGACTCCTCTGCTAGCAAAAGAGCTACAAGAAGATAGCGGAGGAGTCCGGCGAGAAGACCCCCGAAGACGGAAGACCCCCGGAGCTGGGCAATAAAGTATTTTATCTCATGTGTTGTGTTTTTTTTGTACTTTTATTTTACAGGTGAATGGGTAGGGGTATATTGTACCCCATACTCATTCACATAGGGTGGGGGGCCGGTATCCGGGGGCCCCCTTATTAAAGGGGGCTCCCGGATTCCGATAAGCCCCCCGCCCGCAGACCCCGACAACCAACGGCCAGGGTTGTCGGGAAGAGGCCCTTGTCCTCATCAACATGGGGACAAGGTGCTTTGGGGTGGGGGGGCCGCGCGGCCCCCCCTTCCCCAAGGCACCCCCCATGTTGAGGGCACGCGGCCTGGTACGGCTCAGGAGGGGGGGGCTCGCTCGCCCCCCTTTCCTGGCCGGCCGGGTAGCGTGCTCGGACAAGGGTCTGTTGTGGACTTGGGGGGGACCCCCACGCCGATTTTTTTCGGCGTTGGGGTTCCCCTTTAAGTCCATACCAGGCGGCGGGGTCAGCGACGTCTCCTTCGCGGGCCCCGCCTACCTGGAGAAGCGCTCGAAATGAGCGGACTTTCCTCCGCGTGTGTGGGCGAGTCCGTTCATTTCAAAAGTAGGGCGGATAGTATGGCGGACTTAGTACGCCGTATTAGTCTGCTCAAAAAGTGGTGTGTGTGGTCAAGTCTGTTCATTCGAAAGTATGACGGACTGTCCGTCGGATTGTCTGACGGACTAAGTTGGCCAGACAGTCCGCCCGTGTGTACGCGGCTTTAGAAATAGCGCCTGCAAAACGCCCTAAAGAAGCTGCACCATTGTGTGTAGTGTGAAAGCCCGAGGGCTTTCACACTACAGCGGTGCGCTGGCAGGACGTCAGAAAAAAGTCCTGCCAGCAGCTTCTTTGGAGCGGTGAAGGAGCGGTGTGTTTACCGCTCCTCCACCGCTGCTGCCCATTGAAATCAATGGGGCAGCGCTGTAATGCCGCCGGCAAAACGCCGCTATTGCGGCGTATTGCCGGCGGTTTTAACCCTTTCGCGGCCGCTAGCGGGGGTAAAAGCGCCCCGCTAGCGGCCGAAATGCGCCGCAAATCCGGCGGTAAAACGCCGCTAAAAATAGCGGCGTTTTACCTCCGACGCAAGGTGCGGTGTGGTGCGAAAGGGGTCTTATACTTACTTTCTTCCTTGTGTGCCTCCAGTGATGCCATCAGTCCCACAAAGCCCTCTAAGGTGCACTCCTGCCTCCTCCACATACAATGCATGGGTAATATTGCAAGGTTACACATGCAATGCGGAATTCATAAGCCTGCATTATACATATACATGCAAAGGGACCCCCCACATCCCAGAATGTTTGAGGGAGCTGACAACGCTGGAGTAAGCCGGATCAGGGGTAAGTAATGCAGCTTTTTCATCCACCCCTTGTCATAACAACCATTTAACCATTGCAGCGCAGGGCAAGAGGACTAAAGCTTTGCACGCACGTACGGATTTTCTAACAGGAAATGTGTGATGACAGACTGTTGGCAGAAAATCTGACCGTTTGTACGCTCCACCGGACAATCGATCGAACAAATGTTGGATTGCAGGCTTATAAATTTTCCGTGGACAAATGTCTGTTGTCAGATTTTCCGAACGTGTGTACACAAGTCCGTCAGACAAAAATCCAAAGTACAAACACACATGCTCGGAAGCAAGGATGAGCCAGAAGGGGGCGGTCTTGTAAAATAGCGTTCGTAATGGAGAATTATCATCCATGACGTGCCAAATTATGAAATCTCGAATCTCGAAATTCAGCGCATATTCTCTTCTTCTTTAACCGCTTCCGGACCAGCCTCCACAGTTTTACTGTAGTTAGTCCCTCCCCCTTCGGTTAGAATCACCTCCGAGGGAACATAGTTAACTCCTTCACCGCCCCTAGTGTTAACCCCTTCACTGCCATGGACATTTTTACAGTAATTAATAAATTTTTAATCGCACTTGCGGTATTAATGACAATGGTTCCAAAAATATGTCAAAATTGTCCTATGTGTCCGCCGTAATGTCGCAGTCATGAAAAAAAAAAAAACGCAGATCGCCGCTATTAATTACTAGTAAAAAAAAATAACAATAAATATGCTATAAAACTATCCCCTATTTTGTAGATGCTATAACTTTTGCGCAAACCAAACAATATACCCTTTTTGCGATTTTTTTTTACAAAAAATATGTAGAAAAATACATATCGGCCTAAACTGAAGAAAAAAAGATTTTTTTTTAGATAATTTTGGGGGATATTTATAACAGTAAAAGGTAAAAAATAATGCATTTTTTTCAAAATTGTCGCGATCAAATACCACCAAAAGAAAGCTCTATTTGTTGGAAAAAAAGGATGTCAATTTTGTTTGGATACAACGTTGCATGAAAGTGCAATTGTCAGTTAAATCAACGCAGTGCCGAATTGCAAAAAGTGCTCTGGTCAGGAAGGGGGTAAATTCTTCTTGGGCTGAAGTGGTCAATGGGATAATAATTATGCTGCTTTGCTGGTGATACTGATGGAGTTCTGCCAAACATATTTTAAAAGGCTTTTATTTTCTAGTGACATCAAGAATAATATTATTATGCTTGTTTTTTGGGGCAAGTTACCACAACACCATTATCCCTTAGTTTTTAAGATTAAAGATACAACTATGTTGGTGTCCCTTGTTAATTTTACATTGTATTTTTTTAAATGTAACTGCCTACTCCTGAACTGTCATTTGAAGTAAAAAACAGTATTATTCTACACGTTTTTTTATTGTGCATTAAAAAAAAAAGAAAACAAAATAAAATTATACATTCTATGCATCCAAAAATATAGAAAGTATACCAAATCAAATCATTATTCAACCAAAAAAATAAATAAAAGCCCCATGCATGTGTCCTGCTTCTTAATATAGGGGGTCAACAATGCCAAGAGTCTGTGAAAGCAGGGGTCCATCATCCCGAGATAATTCGTAAAATCAACTGGATTATTCTACTGGAGCTCCCACAGCAAAGGCATATGACATAATTGGTCATGATTAATAAAGTAACCAAATTTTGGTCCAAGAAATCCTCCTCCTCTTGTTCCTGGACTAAATTTGAATCAAAGCAAAAACTCCAAGGCCAATAATAAAAAAAAACATTATCTCCTCTGATTCCACAACATGTCTGGTTGACAAGCGGCCATTCAGAAACAAACTGAAAATCATTAAATGAAAAGCGCAAATCAATATTCACCAAACTTCTAACACAAAAATTAGCCCAAGGAGCCCAAAAGGTGGCGCCTGACAATTAAACTTCCTCTTTATTGGCTCGTAGCACATCTAGTATGTGTCTATGTTTGTGTTTGTTGGCATGCAATTGTGTATCGTTTGTATGCAAGAAAAGTTTTTCATATAAAAGTCAGAGGCTTTGTCTGCGAAAAATCCGTTCATGTGCACAGGCTTAAGAGCCCACATGCAAGCAAAAATGATATTTATTTAATTTACCTTGCATATGATTGTATATTCAAAGTGAACATGGCTTCACCTTATTTGACTAAGCCAAGTAAACATTCATGTTGCAAAGTACTGCATACCTACACATTCCAAAAGTGAACCGTCTCTATTGCTTTAGTAAATATATCCCACTGCAATTATTTCTGGTGACATTTATTTTACTAATTTCATGTCCAAATAAAAGGTATACCAGCTCCATGCATGTCGTTTATGGTATTTAAAGCCCTGAAGTCACGTAAATAGAAAATTTGACTTATAATGCAAATTAACCATGTATCTTGTTGTAGTTTTTCACTTTACAGTTCACCAAAAATTGCACAGTTTTAATTCAAAAGATCACCCTTAGGCAAATTTAAAATAACAATGTATTGTAAAATGTTTAATTAACATGCAAGAAAGCATTGAAGCTGTGCACATAATTATACCCAATTTATATTCTAAAGATGATCTGGTCTCTATTGTTTCCCCATTTTCTTTAACTATAAATTTTGCATCTAATTATCATAATTCTTTTAGCAAATTAATGGAGTGTGACCCAATTTCAAAAAAGAAAAATGCATATGTTAAATATCTCTTTAACAAAGCGTTACGCGAACCTCCATTCTTAAAACATAATTGTTCTTGACATTTGTTAATGCTGCAGATGAAAAGCTAGAAACAATCTTGTATCCATATAGAAATGGCTTGTCATTGAAGATTGCTGCAGAACAGTTCGGTTTACTCTCAGATTTAAAAAATCATCATTATGCATCATGACATAAAATTAAACTTGACATATAAGCGTTTAACAAACGTAAGGAATTAATTATGTTTAAAATAGGTTTACTACTTTGTAACAGCCATAATATTGCAAACAAGGAAGCAGAAAGGGTATGCGCGGCCAAACTGTTGTGTATGTTTGTGTATTTCGGAAAGGCACTGTCAGGTACTAATGTCCCATCTCCCATGTAAACACAGGCTGGAAGCATTAATGAAAGTAAGTACATGCTGCAAAAAAAGGAGAAACCAGTGCTGAAGCCAGGTTACAAGTCTGACAACACTTAACACTTTCATCCCTTTCTCTTTCCAGTTTTGCTGCATGATCTCTCTCCCCAGAAGGAATGTGCTGGGCGCACCTAACCATTCACAACCTAACCTCCTCCTCTACTGCCATGCTAAAATGCAAACAGGAAGAGGGCATCATTTACCAAAGACTCAAGCTGACATTCATCTTTGTAAAAAGCAACAAATGAACTATGGACAGCCTTAGTCTTCCTGCTCTATTCTTTTTCTACCAGTGTTCACCAAACTGCAACCCACCAGCCATATGCAGCCCTTTGCTTACCTTTATCCAGGCCTTAGGGCACTATTTCTCCCACTGATCTGAGGCATTATTCTTTTCAATGACACCAATGTTGCCACATGATTCCTTCTACTGACACCAACGATGGGCCACTTTCCCTTCCCCTCACACCAACAGTAGGGCACTATTCCTCCCACTGATTGAAATAATGGGACATCATTCCTTCCAATGACACCAGGCACGAGGACCTATTCCTTCCACTGGCGGCAATGAAGGGGCACTATTCCTTCCACCAATGCCAATGATGGAGCACTATTTCTTCTCCTACTAACATATACCCTATGCAGTTTTCTGTCTGAGGCATTATTGCATCCCTATGGCACTGTATTTTTCACCATTGGGCCTTCCAGAGATGTATTTTAGAAATTCTTTACCACAAAGATCTACTTTTCATTTATATATTTTTTTTCTTGGTGGCCAGATACAGTACCTGTAATTATATGTCTATCAAGTAAATACCTAGGAGCACCCACATCCTCAGTAGCAACAAAGATGAAAACTCAAACCAAGGGCGCATGCGCGCGGGCGATGGAGATGGCAGCTTGACTCCCTCGCTCCGTGCCGTCGGATCTTAAACACCGGCCTAATCCGACATAGACGCAGCCTTCCCATGCCACACTCACCCCTGCCGGCTTCGGAACATCCCGCGGGGGCTCCGGAGATGCATCGCTCGGCGAAGAAGCCGCCGAGGAGTCAGCAGCATCGTAGGTCCGCACAGGCCTCAGCCAGAGGTACGTTTAAGATGGCGCCGGAGCCTCCGGACCCGGATGACGAAACCCAGCTCTCAGTGGAGGGTCCATCGTCCCCCGCAGACAGCCTTCACTTGTTCCCCATGGATGGGGGAAGTCCCCACCCGGCTGATACGGACGACCTCCTAACACGGTTCCGCAGCATCGTACGGGATGAAATCACAGCGGCATCCCGTAAGCTTTCTTCTGAATTCGTGCGGGGCCTTAAAGAGATAGGCCACCGCACCAACCAGTTGGAACACCGCATGGACCTAGCTACCACTGTTCTTGAGGGCCACGAGGAGGAGGTTGATAAACTGTCCTTGGAGTTGGCGGCCTTGCGGGACAAGCTAGAGGACGCTGAAAATAGGGCCCGGAGGGATAACCTTCGTATTAGGGGTATCCCTGAGTCCCTCACTGACCTTCAAGGCACCGCCACGGCCTTTTTTCAGGAATTGGCCCCGGAGATCCCCCTGGAGAGGCTCGAGTTTGACCGCATCCATAGGTCTTTGGCTGCTAAGCCCACCGAGGGCCCCCCGAGAGACGTTGTCATTAAATTTCATTATTATCGCACCAAAGAGAGACTCCTGCAGGCAGCAAGAGAGCAGCAGACCCTCTCCTTCCAAGGTAATCCTCTCCAGTTGTTTGCGGACCTAGCTCCGGCCACCATTGCTAGGCGCCAAGACCTCAAGCCATACCTCCAAGTCCTCCAGTCACAGGGAATCAAGTATCGCTGGGGGTTTCCATTCAAGCTTACCTTTTCCCATCAAGGCCGGCAGTTTCAGGCTTCCTCGCCCGCGGATTTGAGGCGCCACTTTCTTGACCTCCAGCTAGAGATCCCTTCGTCCTCCCCTGAGGCTCCGTCCGGACCCCCCAGATCGGGCCCCCCCAGGCCAGGACCTTCCAGACCACTCCGCCAGTCGTCACAGACATCCCAGCGGTCCCAATCTGGATCCCAGGCTCTTCGGGACCTGCAAGCCCAAAGATTCCAGCCATCTGGTAAAGGATGAAGAGGTTTGCCCCCCATCTTTTTATTTTCTCCTTTTTTTGTTGCCCTATCTCATCTGTTGACTACCAGCTCCTGAGCCGTGGGGACGTTACTTTATAAAAGTTTTTCTCTTTGGTACAGTTTTTTCCCCCTTTTAATTTTTTTGTTTTTTCTCCTCCCCTATGGCTCTCCACACGGAGTTCTGGTGAAATGCCCCGGGGCTCCCCCCCCTCAGACTGTAATTTGATATTGAACTGTTGCTTTAGCTTATAGGGGAATGCCCCGGGGCAGGCCGCCTTGCTGTTGCACTGGCGGCCGAGGGCGACATTGACACCGACGTTGCCGCCCGGATGTCCACCAGTTTGATCCCCCCCTTTTTTTTCTCTTTTTTTTTGGGCTCCCTGGTGGTTCTGTCCGGGTGGAGCTCTGGTAAGGGACTGCAGAAGGGGGTGGAGGGTGGGTGACGGATGGGAAGTTTCTCCCCCACGGGTAGTCTTTGGAGCGCCTAATTTTCCCGCATAGCTAGACCTCTGGACCCCTCCCCCTTCCACTTGGGTGGGGGGGGGGACAGAGGTTGTGGCTCGGCTGTGGGTGTTCGTCCGGCCTCCTGGGGGGTGGTGGCTTAGCTGCCCTCTCTGGGGGCTTGGGCGGACCCTTACGCCCGCCCTCTTGGGGGAAAGGTTCACCCATATTTTTTTTGCTGTATTTTGGTTATATTTAATCTGTTTCATGTTTCTATGTTTTTGTTAGTTTTACTCTATGTTCATTTCATGATACTGTTCTCATGTGTTTAATTTAGGCCGGTTGGTCCGACGGACCACTGCTCCCCTAGATGTGTGTACACTTGGCTGAGATGGGTCTCTCGGCCTTGGTCACACTCCTGAGTGGGCCGTTCAGCCCACGTTTTTGTACATCTTTGAGCTCACTTTATCTGCCCTGTCGAGCTTGTTTTTCTCTTTCTGCTTTCTGTATCTCTTTTCTTTTCTCTCTCTTTTTTCCTTCTTGTCCTTCCCCTTCTTTCCCTCCCCTCCCGCTCCTTCCCCCCTTCCCTTCGCTCCCTGGGGTGTGGGAACAGGAGATATGTTGTAGCAGACGGCCGCCATGATGGCACTTCATTGGCTATCCCTGAATGTTCAGGGTATGAACTCCCCTCAAAAACGAATCAAAATATTTAAATACCTCCAGCGTCTTAAAATTGGCATTGCATGTTTACAGGAAACACATTTTTCTTCTTCTTCTTTCCCCAAATATTTTTCTGCGCATTATCCCCAAGTTTACCTAGCAAATAGCCCTACCAAGCAGAAGGGGGTCCTCATCGCCATTCATAAATCGCTTCCGTTTCTTTGCAGTAAACAGCTAGCTGACCCCGACGGCAGGTACCTCCTGCTGCAGGGCACCGTCCAAGATAATGAGATTACCATTATGAGTTACTATGCCCCGAATTATAATCCTGGCCCCTTTCTGACCCATGTCTGCTCCCTGTTGCGGGCCCACCAGAGAGGTGTTCTCCTTTTGGCAGGTGACTCCAATGTGACATTTAACCCTTCCATGGACAACTACCCGCCGGCCCCTAAATCCCCTTCCCCATCAGCTACGAAATTCTTGCAGGCCCTACAAAGCCATGATCTCATTGATGTCTGGCGGGAATACCACCCTACTGGCAGGGATTATACGCACTATTCCCACCCTCATCATTCCCATTCCAGAATTGATCACATGTTCTTGCCATGTAAGCATCTCCCTCTAGTAGCCTCTGTTTCCATCTTGACGGTCCCCTGGTCTGACCATGATCCAGTGTTAACCATCTGCCACTCCCTTTGTGTCAAGCCGCAGGGTGCCCCTTGGGTTATGAACGACTCTCTTCTCTCTCTGGAACCAATACTTGAGAGCCACCACAAAGCTTCTGAGGATTATTTTAAAACGAATGTTGGCTCAGTGTCCTCCCCGGTGGTGCTCTGGGAGGCCTATAAAGCCGTCCTTCGGGGACAGGTCATTCGCATAGCGTCCCAGAGGAAGAGGGAGAGGGTCCAGACCCGCTGTAGGCTTGAGGAAAGGTTGGAGGCTCTCTCCACAACTTTTAAACACTCCCCCTCTCTAGCAAACCGTAGGCTATTGGACAAAGCTCGTGTGGACCTGGATCTATGCCTCACGGATGATGCAGAACGCACCCTCCGTTGGGCTCGTCAGAGATGGTACGCCAGGGCAAACAAACCCAATGCTATGTTGGCTAGGAGGTTGCGGACCTTCACTCCGAAATTTCAGCCCATCACTCTGCGCACCCGCCATAACACTCTGACGGGTAACCCCCGACTAGTATTAGAAGAATTTCGATATCGTCTGGCCAAACTTTATTCCGCCCCGACCTCAACCTCGGCTCTGGACCTGGGTGCTTTCCTAAAGGAGTTATCCTTGCCTTCCTTAACGGATCCTCAGATGTCGCTTATGGACCGGGATATACAGGTCTCAGAGGTCCTGCAGTGCATTAAAGAATTGAAGGTGGGGAAGCGCCCGGGCCCGGACGGTTTCACCGCTTTGTATTACCGCAAGTTGGCTGCGGTGCTGGCCCCCCACTTGGCGGCTGTGTATAATGCAGTGAAGGGAGGTCACTCTTTCTCACCACTGATGTTAACGGCAAATGTGGTAATGATCCCCAAGCCGGATAGGGACCTTTCTTCTTGGGCCAACTTCCGGCCAATTTCCCTGATCAATATCGACGTGAAAATATTAACAAAAATCCTAGCTACTCGTCTGAATTCCTTCCTACCCCGACTCATCAAAAAAGATCAAGTGGGTTTTGTCCCCCGGAGACAGGCTGGTGATGCCATTAGACGGCTAGTACAAGTCCAACATCTGGCGCACACTAGGTCTCTGGAGACCATGTTTCTCTCCTTAGACGTGACCAAGGCCTTTGATACCCTGTCTTGATCCTACCTGATGCGGGTACTTACCAACTATGGCTTTGGGGCGTCCTTTATGGGCTGGATTTCGGCTATCTATGACTCTCCACAGGCCAAGGTGCACTATTATGGTTATGACTCACCGGTCTTCCCCATACGTAGGGGCACTCGCCAGGGGTGCCCACTCTCCCCACTACTCTTTATTTTAGCATTAGAACCCCTGGCGGAAGCGATTCGGTCACATGCGGACATTTCGGGGGTGGAGGTTGCGGGCACAATGCATAAACTGTCACTGTTCGCAGATGACATTCTGCTGACGCTCGCGAACCCCAGGCTTTCCCTTCCCAATTTGTTTTCACTGTTGGATACCTTCGCTGCGCTGTCTGGTCTGGCAGTTAACCCAGAGAAATCTAGGGCGATGTCCATCAACCTACAAGCCGCTGAAATGGAATCTTTACAGGCCGCATTCCCTTTTCAGTGGACATCCACTTTGCCGTACTTGGGAATCAGACTTTCACCTAAATACTCAGATCTTTACCAGGCAAATTACCCCCCTTTATTTCGGAAACTGATGGGTTTGCTTGACTCTTGGTCAACTCTCCCAATCTCATGGTTTGGCAGGATAGCGGCGGTGCGTATGACTTATCTTCCAAAATTATTATATTATTTTTGGGTGTTGCCGGTTCCCGTACCCCTTCATGTACTTAGAATCCACCAACGCAAAATCATGTGCTTTATCTGGGGCTCTTCGAAGCCTCGGATTAAAAAGCAGGTTCTTTATGCCCGTAAGGCTAATGGTGGTTTTTCTGTTCCTAATTTGTATGCATATTACACGGCAGCGGGTATCGCCCCTCTGACCCGCCTACATGAACGTCATCAGATGCCCCTCTGGGCAATTCTTGATATGGTGGACTCCCATCCGATTCCATTGGCATCCCTTCCCTGGCTCCCGAAAGTGCAACGCCCACCGAACATAGGCCCCGGTTTGGCCCATTCTCTTCGCCTCTGGGATTCGGTGAAATACTCTGCAGGTCTCCAATCTCCCCATCTCCCGTTACTTCGTTTTCTACACTGCCCCCTATTCCCGCCAGGTTGTGATAATCCCAGTCAGTTTGTGTGGTGGACGGATCATGGTTTTGTAGATGTCCATTCCTTGCTCACCCCGACTAAAATTATCCCTTTTGCAGCCCTCCGGTCATCCCATGATATTCCCCTCAGGGAATTTTATACTTACCTCCAAATTAGGCACTTCCTTTGCCAACTGATTGGGCCCCAATCGGCTCCCTACACACTGTCCCCTTTTGAGAGCCTTTGTAGATCTCGGCCCCACGCTCCAGGGTTGATCTCCCTCATCTATACAGCTATTTTAACATCTACAAAGCCGCCCCTCCAACCCTATCACCTTCAATGGGAGGCTGACCTAGGTAAACAGCTAGACCCGGAGGACTGGCAGGCCATGACCAGGGCGCTGCCTACATGTTCTAGAAATGTTCTTTTTCTGGAGAATGCGTATAAGGTATTCTATAGGTGGTATTACACCCCTTCGAGGCTGGCGGCGTTTATCCCGTCTTGCTCCCCCCTATGTTTCCGTGGATGCTCGCAGGAGGGCACTATGGCTCACATCTGGTGGACCTGCCCCAGGGTGACTAGACTATGGGTCAGAATATATGCTCTACTCCGTACACTCTTTCATGTAGATATTAGGAGAGACCCTTTTGAGGCCCTCTTGTGGAAACCGATTACAGAACTCCTGCGTCCGGAGCGTCAGCTAGCTGCGCATCTCTTTACTGCAACCAAACTCACCATAGCAAGGGCCTGGAAGACTCCGGTTCTTAGCTATGAGACGGTTAAGAACTGCATGAATGACATAATGGTGAACGAAAAATTGACGGCGATAACATCAGACACCCATGCTAAATTTCTTCGGGTCTGGCAGCCCTGGGTGGCTTATACCCGCCCATCCAGATTTGATCCGGTACTCCTCTCCCTTTGATCGTTGGATGTCTCCCCCGCTCCAGGGAAACCCCCCCCCCCCGCCCCCCCCTCTTCCCTTCCTCTTTCTCTCCCCCCCCCTTCTTTATCCCTTTTTCTTTCTTTCTGCCCCTTTCTCTCTCTTTTCTATTTCTCTATTGCTATCTCTTTTCTCATTTCTTCCCTTCTCTTATCACATCTGTCTCGCAATACACTCAGGCTGCTCACTGGCATCTATGTCCACTAGCGGGGGTTTCTTCTTATTCCCCTTCTGAAAGCAGCCCAACTCCGTCTGTTTGCGGTGTAAGAGCTTTTGCTCGCTTTTTTACCTGTTATGTAGCTTTCAGATATTGGCACCTCATCGCATAATCGAACTCTGTCCGTCCCTATGCCCCCTTTAGCTTTGCTCTATGGTGTGTGGTTGCGAGTCGCGACCAACTTAAAAGTTTCTATGTGACTATTTTAGGCCGGACACGAGTCCACCATTGTTATGTCCCTATGTAACGCTTTCCATGTCTTTGTACTATTATTGGCAGATTTATGCTATCTTTGTATTGTCTCACTGATGTGAAATTTTTCAATAAACCTTTTGTAAAAGAAAACTCAAACCAATGGTATATTTCTCAAGGCTATCAAAAAGGTCATATTAGATCTGGATGACCCTGAGCCTGGGATTTGATGTCTTCCAGACAAAGGCCTGAACACCTAACAGACACCCACATTGCACATTTAGGTTTCTGGTGAACAACACAGCTATTACATTATATAAAATCCCTACCATTTGCAGACAAGTCCGGCTGACCTCTTACATGGTTTGTAAGGGAATGTGAACAAGGCCCTCTCAGATAGGTCTCCTTGATGTATAATCTTTTGATTTCATGACCATAAAACTTTATACCAGTGTAAAAAGTGAGCTGGAACCAAGATTTACACTTATCCCATACATGTGAACAACAAGATAGAATAATTTATTACGTGCAGAAAACCTCAATATGTACACAAAATCAGGAATCTAGCTTTAAACTTCTAACATGCTGGTGTAAAACGCCACAGGTCCTACACCAGACATTTCTAACAACTGCAAAATAATGCTGGAGATGTGGAACTAAACCTGGGATATCTAACATGTTTCTAGTCTTGTCTCATCTCTTAAAAATGTATGCACTTTGCACTACTGGATCATCCGCCATTCTTTTTGCTCTACCACATCTTCCCTAAGGTAGACATATAAAAGATTCATCCTTTCCCATTGGTTTAATTTCCACAAAGAGTTGAAGCCCAGATTGGTGTAAACAATCACATGCCCCTTCTACAGCTCAGTGGATAGCTAAAGTAAACGTACTCATAGTCAATTATACGAATGGTCTTATTGGCTCCAACAGAGGCACACATGACAGATTATGGCAAACCTATTTTACTGGATTGTTTTTATTCTACATGGTCATAATGAAGCTTTGACCCTATGTTATAAGACTATTAGTTGATTCTGAAGGGCGAGCTGTGGTCTAGAGAGGGGGCCAGGGTGAAGAAAACCACCACTCCCCCTCTTCTTCCTTACCCCCTAAACCAATTTCCATTTCCCTTTCACACTGCCCATAGCGTCGGCAGTAAAACGCTATTTTTAGTGGCGCTTTACTGACGGATTTGTGGCGCATTTCGGCCACTAACGGGGCGCTTTTAACCCCCGCTAGAGGCCGAGAAAGGGTTAAAACTGCCCACAATGTGCTGCAATAGCAACATTTTGCCGGCAGTATAGCCACACTGCCCCACTGACTTCAATGGAGTGGAGCGGTAAACACACGGCTCCTTCACCGCTCCAAAGAAGCTGCTGGCAGGACTTTTCCTGACGTCCTGCCAGCGCACCGCTCCAGTGTGAAAGCCCTCGGGCTTTCACACTGGAGACAATGATGCAGCTATTTGAGAGCGGATTGCAGGTGCTATTTTTAATGCTATAGTGCCTGCAAAATGCCCTCGGTGTGAAAGGGGTCTTAGAATTAGAAAGTTCTTAGCAACACCGGACAATGTACAACAGTAACAGAATGTTGAACAGTAACATAGAACAGTAAAAAAAAAATTTAATGATAGATCTTCTTTGAAGATATAAGGGCTGCGATTCTGCATTGTATGTTATGAGGTGAAACTTAGCCTGTCCCCACTTTGTATGCATAGTCAATCTGTTCAGAGTAACTTAGGCCGGCCAGACACAGTTCGAGTCAAACCATTAATGGGCAGGCTGAATGTACCAAGTTGATCGATCGCCACCAGGGTCAATCACTGTCTTCTCCCAGCAGGGACGGCTTCTCCTGCCCCTGCCCTCCGGAGTAGGCAATGACTTAACAGGAGGGATTCCCCTGTCAGTGTCTGTGTTGATGGGGGAATTGTGTGAATTTCTTTCCTGTAATCTGTGGTTGCAGGAAAGAAATTTGCACCATGTATGGCGGGCCCTACAGGCTGCCCACGCTAAAGAAACGCTAAAGAAACAAAAAATAGAAAAGGTAAGATATTAAAAATATATTTTTAGGTATGCTGTGTGAATGGCAGCACATAACAAGCATATAGTAGGGTACAAAAAAAATGGACCAGGTTTAGCCACAAACTTCAAGAAAAGTATTATATTCATAAATCTCAGCATCCTCTTTATAAACTGATAGGAAGTATGTCAAACTTGCAATATGTACTTTATGCCGATACTTTTACGCACATGATTTTCTTTTTTAAAGATTCACTTTAAATTCCCATTGGTAATAAACATGAAAGCTTTAGAGCTAAAGTACACTTCACAAATCAATACAGAGAAAGGACATTCATTATTGAAATAATAATAAAATAAAAAAACATAAAAAAAATTAAATAAAATAAAATTTACCATAGAAGTGATTGCAGTTACCAAATCCTGAAATAATGTTAATTCATAAAAAAATATTTCAAATGATAAAAGGCAAGTATTTAAAAAAAGGCACTGAAAGTATGAACGTTCGGTGCTATATATTGTCATATAATATTGTGAAACTGATGAGAAGCACAGAGGCGGTGGAGTCACCCTCAGAAACTAAATTAAAAGAGACAGAATGAAGCAAGCGCTCTCTTCAATGCCACCTATTTCCTATTAAATCAGCATGATGCATGGTGTGAAGACACCAGACTGATTTTAAATGACATCTTCCGTTTGTCTGAGTTCCGATAATGGATGCACAATGTAGCAGACTGGCGTGGAACATATGAATCTCAAGGCATACAGTAGCAATTAATTGTGTAATTTAACCATTCATTTTCATTTTACCATTTTACAAAGAACGGATTGTCCTAAGAATATGTCCGAGTCCTGAGTAAAAATGTTACAGCAAACAGCACAATAGGGCACAGAAAAACATCGTAGCTGGTTATATACCACTTGACACCCACGGGAAATCATTTTGTCTGTGTCATGTATTAATTTGGATATTAACAATGCTAATAAGAATTGCATGAATAAAACAGTAATGTAAGCACAAATACAAATCAAGGAAAATATTAATTTTAAAGGGAAGTTGCTAGGATAGCTGCCATTGTT
This sequence comes from Lithobates pipiens, assembly GCF_037356315.1. Classification (NCBI taxonomy): domain Eukaryota; kingdom Metazoa; phylum Chordata; class Amphibia; order Anura; family Ranidae; genus Lithobates; species Lithobates pipiens. Next base: position 219,796,312 of record NW_027507903.1, on the reverse strand, counting down.
GACTTATTTTTGAAGGTGCATGCTCCAGTACTGTTATCAGTATCCTTCCTAGCAATTTATTTTTTATTTTTTACTGGTAGCTAGCGGCTCTGTGGTTCCCCCGCAACGCCGGGGGGAGGGGGATCTCTGGCTTTGCAGGAGCATGCTCCCTCCTTGGTTGGACACAGCACAAGTTTTTCAGCAGGCTCACAGCCAATGATTTTGGCTGTGAACCTGCCAATGGCCAACCACAGTACAGAGATCAGTGTGTTAGTAAATCCACCACTTAGAGCTAGCTGGTTCTGATCCCTGATCTAAGTTACCGTTCACAGCTGAGATCAGGAAGAAAAGCCAAACAGGCTGTGGGTAAAATAAGCACACACTCACTTAATAGGCACACAGTTAACCCCTTGATTGCCCTTCTGTTCACCCCTGTCACCCAGACAGTGTCATTAATACAGTAATAGTGTGCAGTATTATCACTGATCAATTAGTGTTACTAGTGACATCAGTGTCAGTTAAAGTGGTTGTATACCCCGCTTGCACATTTTTACCTACAAGTAAGCTTATAATAATGCCCCATACATGTGGTCAGACATCCGGACCACAAAATCTGTCTGTTTTTTTTCAGACGGATTTTGGGCCAAACTTATCTTGCATACACACGGTCGCACAAAGTTGTCAGAAAATCCGATTGTTTGGAACGAGGTGACGTCAAACACGTACATCGGGAGTATAAACTGGCCAGTAGCCAATAGCTTTTATCTCTTAGTTTATTCTGTGCATGCATGGCACTTCCATCGGAATTGTCTTCACACGATCGGATTTTGTTGTCAGAAAATTTTAGATCCTGCTCTCCAACTTTGTGCGTCGGAAAATCAGACAGAAAAAGTCAGATAGAGCCCACCCCAATAGTACAAACACTGTCCAAATTAACCTTTTTTGGAAAGCAGACACTCCATGGTGTTTGCTAAAAGACATAGCAAATAGTTTGCATGTCATTTGATGCCACGCGTTTTTGGAAAATTAAAAAAATATATATATTTTTTATTTGCTTTTCTCATATTTTAAAATCTTGTGACAAAAAATTTGATCTACAAAATACTTACCATGCCCCTTATCAAATACCTTGGAGTGTCTACTTTCCAAAAAGGGATCATTTGGGGGGTAATGTCACCCATGACATGTGTGAGAAATATCTCAGTAGAATTACAACTTTATGTAAAATCATTTTTTTTTTTTTTCAAAAAAACTTGTGGCAAAAAACAACATCTTCTGAAGACTCATCATGCCTCTCAGAAAATACCCTGGAATTTGCACTTTCCAAAAAGGGGTATGGGGTGTTTGTACTATCCTGCGGGGCCTCCAAATTTTGAATTTTTTTTGTCACACAGTATTTGCACATCAATTTTTCAAATGCAATTTTTTGGGAAAAAAATATATTTTTTTCAATTTTAAAGCACAGAAACACAATATAATACTCAAATGTTTGTTAAAATGTAAAAGCTGATGTTGCGCTGAGTAAATAGATACCTAACATGTCCCACTTTAAAATTGCCCACACCTGTGCAATGGCGACAAATTAAGTAAATTTTAGTATACATAGGCAACGCTTTAAAAGCCTTTACAGGTTACCACTTCAGATTTACAGAGAAGATCCAGTGCTAGAATTACTACCCATGATCTGATGTTCACGGTGATACCTCATGTGTGGAACGATCGCTGTCTGTGTGCATGCGTGAACGATGCACGCGTTTGGCACTGTTGCTTTTAAAAAAACTGTAATCACTTTCTTTGCTGTCACAAAGAATGTAAACTTCCCTGGGACAGCAACAGGCATGTGATAAGTACTCTTTATGGAGATATCTATAGGAGCCCAAATGTCCTTAAAAGCATTCAAAACACCAAGATCAGTGTTTTTTAATGCTTTTGTTTTAAATGGCGCCATTGACATTCGCATAAACCAGAAGTGATGACAGGTCATCACTTCTGGGTTACCATAGTGGAGAGCTGATCAAAGCCTAACCTGATCGCTTGGGTCACCCGGTGAGACAGGAGAGCCTGAGCAAGCTGCTGAAGGCAACGGGGGGGGGGGGAGACCCTTTCCACTGCTTGTAAAAGCAGTCCATTGGCTAGTTAGCCACTAGGATTGCTTTCATAAGTGTAACACTACCACCGTAGGGAGTTGCAAAAGTCAGGGTTTCCCACTGCTGCACAGTTTATTTGCTGCATGCTTGTTTTTGTTGTTTTATTAGGGGATGAGAACTTGGATGGGGTAGGGATTTTGGGATGCCCAACTTAACAGCAACAACAAATCCAGGGACAACTTCCTCCCTATTTACAGCTTCCATTTCTTCCTCCTGCACAAATCTTGCTCCTTTGCACAGCTCTGCTGGGATCACTCCTCCTAACACTCTTTTTGTTAGCTTAGCAACAGCCCATTACAGGCTAAGAACTCTCAGTCCCTTTGGGAAAAGTAGCACATGTGGAGTGAACTGTATACTGCAACACCTTCAGCTTCCCTGTAGACACTTATCCCAGCTCCACTTCTGCAGTAAATGCTAGCCCACCTGGCTGCCAGCAGCCCATGTGTCTGCTTCTTCTTCCCAGTCTTCCTGACTGACACTCTGCACCAGTCCTGCCCAACTGGTGCACCGGAGGCTTCTCAGGGCAAGGTTGAAGACTTAAGCACACCGCTGTCTTTAGGAGAGACCTGCTACACCTGGCAGTCCTAGGATCCCTAGGAGTTTTCTGTCTATTGATGGGTCCCCTCACCCCCCTCCCCCAGTCCATGGAGTGCAGGCAGTGAGGAGATGATGTGCTGTAACCTTTAGCAACCAATCAGTGAGCAGTAATAATGTTCAGTAATCTCTAGCAACCAATTATCAAGCAGTAGGGATGTCCAGTCATTTCTAGCAACCAATCAACAAGCAGATTTCATGTACTGTAACCTCTAGCATATAATCAGTGAGACAGAATATGTGCTGTAACCTCTAGCAGCCAGTCAGTGAGCAGTAATGATACACTGTAACCTCTGGCAACCAATCGCAATTGCTGCCTGATCTGATTCAGTAAACTGATTTTGAGTCTAACTGTTATTTATTGTATGTCTTAGAGCAGGTGGAGAGCTAAATTGCAAGGGGGGGGGGGGGGGGGGGGGGGGTGGGGGGGGAGAAAATGTTTGCCCAGGGTCCAATCAATATTAAAGATGGCACTGCATGGCTCATTCAATATTTGAAGGCTCCTTGGTTGCTTGCCAGGTCCACTTTCTGTGAATTGGTCAAGGACCTCCAAATATGCAGAACAGCCCCTCCTCACCTCCGCCCACCAGTATCTAGAATGTTCTATAACTTTCCAGATTCAGGGGGAGGCACCAGAGGGCTGTCCGAGTCATCCAACCTAACCTCTAATAACCCTGACCTAGATTTAGTGACTTTTATCCCTGAGCCAGACTATGGTTTGCCTGTACTACAGCTAGTAGCGCATTAGAGGGTGTTCTAGTTTCATAGTTAGTAAGGTTGAATAAAGACACCAGTCCATCCTGAGTGAGTGTCTACCCCTATCCCTGTACATTTCACACTCACATTGGTCCCTACAATCAAGGAGCTCACAATCCAAGGTCCCCATTCATATACTAGGGCCAATTTTGGACAGAAGCCAATTAAACTACCTGCATGTCTTTGGAGTGTGGGAGAAAACTGGAGTACCCGGAGGAAACCCACGCAGGCACAGGGAGAACATGCAAACTCCAGGCAGGTAGTGTAATGGTTGGGATTTGAACCAGTGACCCTTTTTACTGCTAGGTGAGAGTGCTAACCACTGAGGGTATAACCTCTCCAAGTCCAGCAACGTACATGTAAGTCGTTGATCCATACAGTGCTGAATAGCATAAAATGGTCTGGTCATGAAGGTAAAACCTTAAGCCCACTTTTCTTGCCGTTACATGCGTTACTCAGGTGGCAAGCTGTATATTCCATTATCTCAGGATGGCAAGAATCATATATTCTGGGAACACCAACAGAAAAGTAACATTTGTAAGTTGGGTATTACCATCTTTGCTGACTTTTATATACAAACAGTGGAGCTGTACAGCACAGAAAAGTGACAAGGTGGTGCTGTCCAGTCTAATGGCCCATGTGACAGTCTGTGGAATCAGGTTTACAATAGGGTAAATAAAGACCCGTACACATGAAAATCAGATGTAAAATTTTGTCCAACGAACAATCTGCCGTTTTTCGGATTGTTAGCACAGTTCAATCGACAACCGATTATGATTTTTCGTCTGACAAAAGCTGGATGCACAGACTATAAAATTGTTGTTGTACGTGAACTTAACGTCTGATTTTCGTTTAATTAGTACGTTTTTTGTCCAAAAAAAAAAAATACGTAAGAGCAAGACTACTTATGCTCAGAAATGAAAGAATACATTCAACACATTACATCACTTCTGAAGTTGTATTCTGTCGTACGAGAATTTTCATATGGTGAGTAACCTATTCACTTTCAACATGAGACTAGCATGCAACATAAAAAAAGGACAAACGGTCGTCCAAAAATCTGTTTGTGTGTACAAGGCTTTAATGTCAGATGATGGGTATCTTTAGTATAAATGCATTTTTTTAGTGGATGACATTAGGGCTCCATTCACACCTGCAGGTTCTGAAAATGTGTGCAAAATGCACCTCGCGCTTGAAATGACATTATTTCTTAATGACACCCCAAACACGGCTAGCAGATGCACGTTTGGTTGCCCCAAAACACAGTGCAAAAACATGTGAGGCTCACCAACCAAAAAAGTTGCAGAAGCTACTTTGATGCATTTGTCGAATGTAGAGAAGCCCGCCCTATGCAGTCGTACAACAAATGGCCAAAAAAAAATGCATAAGCGCATTGCCAAGTCATTAATGGGGCATAACATTTCACTAAAGCATTTCTCTTGATGTAGCATTTTTAAAAACAAGCAATCACACATTTAGAAATACTCACAAGGATTCCTAATTTTTACATTATCAAATCACGTTAGCCACATACAGTAAAGTTTTTCTTCCACCTGTCAGCACAGTGATGTGCGGTCCCATGATGGATGTAAGGACACCTGTGTAAATTGACACTGTGGGAGCTTCTAGTGGGTCCTTTTGTATAAAACAAGCAATTATCTAAGTGGAAATCACTCACCTCAAATGTTTGCTGCTTTTAAACAATCTAATTATTTCTAGCAGTATTTCCCATGCCTTAAGGTAACACAGTGCACTCAGATACCTAGAAACAGAAATGAAAGGAAGCCATTAGAAAAGGATCCATAACCAAATAAGTTTCTTAGAACACACACACACACACAAAAGTACACAACCCTAATTAATCAAGGCCAGCTGGTGAAGGTATTGGGCAAATACTAAAGAAGTCTACACTGAACAAAGCCTATGAGTGATGGAATACTAAACCGATTATTCTTACAGTGCTTTAGGCTGCCCATAGACCTAGCAAATTCCTAGCAATTTCAAAGCAGCTTCCAGTGACAAAAAAAATATCAAATGGGTCAAGGCAACCTACCACCAACATTTTTTTGTGCTTTCCATAGAACCTGTTTAGCCATTTGATCAATTGAGCTGGCTGAAAATGGATGGAATTCCAGACAAACCATGTGTGTGGCCAACATTAGAGTTAGGGCTAGTTTACACTTGCTTCAAAACATGGCTTCGGACACGCTTTGTTAGAGCTCTCTGAACACCAGTCAAAGCCCGTCACTAAATAAAATGGTTAGCTTACAGACCTGTTTACACCTTGCTTTTGCTTGGTGCTTCAATGAGGCTTTGATGAGGCTTTGGTGGAGCTTCGATGAGCCTTTGGTGGAGCTTTGGTGGGGCTTCGAGCGAGCTTTGCCATAGACTTCTATGGAGGCTTTGAAGATGCTTTGAAGCACCACTAAAGCTACATGGGGTATAATTTTGAAGCAAACCTGAAGCAAAGCAAAGCAAAAGCAAGGTGTAAACAGGACTGTAAGTTATATTATTTAGTGACAGGAGCTTTGATTGGCGTTCAGAGAGCTTTAACAAAGCGTGTCTGAAGCCTTGTTTTGAAGCAAGTGTAAACTAGCCGTAACCCTCTGAGGACCATAAGATTACCGTCAATATAAAAATAATTATAGATTTTTTCCCTTTAAGAATGTATTTGAACAATAAATAAAACCATTTCCACATTTGTGTCATTTTTGGGTGAGAAATTATGACAAGCATTTGTTGTTAAGAACTAATATTTTGACTCAAACCAAAAAAAAGTATTTTAAGTTCTTAATCAGATGATACAGGCAATTAAAAACATGGGACAAATAAGTTCCTTGGTCCTCAATGTGTGTTGGAAGCTGAAGCAAGTGTAAAGGAGCCCTTAGGGTTGAATTCGGCTGCTTCTGAGCAATGTTAACAATGAAGCTATTGAAGTGATTGTAAACTCTTGTTTTATTTTTTATATTGTATTTATAATTTTTTTTTTAAATAAACAGGTTTATACTTACCTGCTTTGTGCAATGGTATTACACAGAGTAGCCCCAATCTTCCTCTTCTGGGGTCCCTCACCAGTGCTCCTGGCTGCTCCTCTTCTTTGTGTGCCACCATAGGTAGCCGCTTCCTATTATGATATACTTGCGGGATTAATCCTGAGCTGCACTATTTGTGTCTATAGACACCACCCCCCCCCCCCCCCTGCTCCCTGTCACATGATTTGACTGACAGCAGCAGAAGCCAATGGCTCCCTCTTCTCTTTGCCAAGCCTGTGAGCTTGGGGAGAAGAGAGAGAATTGCAGGCGGGCACAGCAGTGGATCAAGTAGACAAATCTAGACGGACTTGACTAACAAATTAAAGCCGATCTCCAGGTAACACTTTTTAAGCAGTTACAGTAGCAGGTTTTTTCCCCATTTTCCCCACTTGGGATTTTACATCCCAAATCCCAACTCCCCTTATTTTACGTAAGAGAATAAAATCTCACTAATATAAGCACTCCAGTGTTAAATGGTTTGTCTCAATTGTCTGTCAATTTTGCTGGATAGCTTGGTCTGTTAAAGCAGAACTAATCTCTCTACTCCTTTACAGTCAAGGAAGCTGTCATCTTTGTTTCTGTTTGATCTGCAGTTGCCATGGTGCTGCAGATGTGATCGGTTATGACACCAATCATTCAATGGCTTGACAGTTAAGTTGAGAGCTAAAAAAAGCACAATGCTAACCGGCACAGTTATCATTAATGGCATGCTTTAAGCCTAGTTTCACAATGGTGCGGTTTGGCATGCGATTTGACATATCAATTCGCATGCCAAATCGGTGCTGATCTACCAATTGAATTGCAATCTCTTGGTTTGGCTTCAGTGCATCTATAGCCAACTCCTGCCATTGTCATTTTGATATCCGGATGGTGATCTCACAATACAAGGCTCTCATTGCTTGCCTTCTGGTAAGCCATATGCTGTGTGGTGGAGGTTCACACGTATTGGTGGTCTGTCTGCACAAAAGGACATTACTAGCCATCACTTTCACATATTTCACTGGAATTAGACATCATCCTTTATTATTTTTTTGAAATTTGAAGACACGGAATACATATTCAATTATAATTTATTTTTATGATTAATTGATGTCATATAATTCAATTTGTGTCACGATATGTTTTAGCAGAATTTTATAGCGCAGCTTTTTTTTTCCATTTCTAAGCTGCATTATAGTTATAGTTAGTTTTTGTTTTCAGGTTTAAAACAGCTTTAATGAATTTCCTCAGTCTCTCCATCAAAATAGTTCAATGCTCCTGCCCTACCTCATGGCACTATATGAAATATTAGCCCATCCAAAACAGATATTTTGCAACTGGTCCCATACAGAAGACTTCAACAATGAGATCTTCCTGGCAAATGTTCTGTTTCCGCTCTCCAGCGTGGCATCTCAGATCTCTGTGTAAAGGGAAAACTAGTGCGCTCCACCTAATATGTCATAGGAAGACTAAATACAAAAAAATGATGTACATAGGAAGCAGCCAGCATCAAAACAGTGATCTCAGCACCAAAAATGAGTATATAAATTAATAAAAATGCGGCGCTACCTAAAAGTGCTAACCCAAAATAAATATAAATCAGATAATATCCACTAAATACAACATAAATAATAATGGTGGAAATAAATCAATATAAATAATCCAAATAAAAATGAACGTGTAGCCAATATGTGTACAAAAATGGTGAATAAAAGTCCGTGAAAAAATCAATCAAATGGTTAGATAGAAATAATCTGCATTAATAATCCAAATATAAACAGACGTATAAAAAATATATAATATATATATAAAAATATAGGGTGAAAGTTCGTGAAAAAAGGCAAATAAAGTGATTATTTAAATAATCAATATAAACACGTGATTGTCCATTAAATAACGTGCACTGATGACTGGTAAACTTGCAAAAATAAAGTTCATGCAGAAAAGTGTGAAAATCAATTCCCAAAAGTGGCAATCCACTGCAAACTTCAGTGCTTAATGGGTGCACCACCTATTTCCCCCAGCCTCTCACCTCCAATAGCTGGTAAATAGGCACTGTGTATAAAGATAGCTGCTGGCTTCTTATTCATTCAGTCACACTGCTCCACCGCTGTTAGTGTTTCACTGTATGGCTATGTATTACATGCCCTCCCAATAGCTCCAGGATGTCCAAGCAGTATAGAATAGAAGAACACAGAGGGCTTTCATGTGTAGTATTTCGCTATTTTATTGTAATAAAAGATAAAATCCACACTTACATCAACATATACAGCAGAGTGTGCAGCAGACGTACATAGCCATACAGCACTGAAGTTTGCAGTGGATTGCCACTTTTGGGAATTGATTTTCACACTTTTCTGCATGAACTTTATTTTTGCAAGTTTACCAGTCATCAGTGCACGTTATTTAATGGACAATCATGTGTTTATATTGATTATTTAAATAATCACTTTATTTGCCTTTTTTCACGAACTTTCACCCTATATTTTTATATATATATTATATATTTTTTATACGTCTGTTTATATTTGGATTATTAATGCAGATTATTTCTATCTAACCATTTGATTGATTTTTTCACGGACTTTTATTCACCATTTTTGTACACATATTGGCTACACGTTCATTTTTATTTGGATTATTTATATTGATTTATTTCCACCATTATTATTTATGTTGTATTTAGTGGATATTATCTGATTTATATTTATTTTGGGTTAGCACTTTTAGGTAGCGCCGCATTTTTATTAATTTATCTCAGATCTCTGACTCCAGCAGAAATAGCATTCCTCTCACTGCATTATGAGTTGTGTACAACATAGGTGATATATGCAAATATTATACCATTAGAATACCCAAGCCAGCAATCAGTGGCATCTCATAATTAGAGCCTACGGATAAAAAAATAAAATAAAATAAAAAAATCAACACAAGGCACATTACTTACCTCAGTGAGATGTGCCCCTTGTGCTGTTGTGTCCTCTTTTAGCAGAAATCTTCTGCCTCTAAACCCCCTACCTCCACCACCATTATCTTCTGGTGCAGTGGAGGTTAATAGAGCTAAGGGAGCTGTGACGGGTACTCATCAAGAGTGCCTGGCTATGCCCATCTTTTTCGCCCATCGCCTCCATTCAAAAAAGCTGATACTACAGCTTCTGTGAATAGCACACAATCTATGGATCTACAATCTATAATGGAGGACGGATGAATGTTTCATGTTTCTGTCCCCTCCATTCATAGATCATGTTTCATTCAGCTCTAGTACTGGCTTCTATTAATGGAGAAGATGGGCAGAAAGGGTGGGTATAATCAAGAACTTTTGATTGAGTATCTGTCAAATCTCCCTCAGTTCTCATAACCCCTATCACACCAGAAAATAATGGTGGCAGGTAGGAGGAGGACACAGCACCACAAGAGACATCTTCCTGAGCCCTGGTTCACACTGGAGCATTTTGACATGCGATTTGACATGTCAAATCGCATGTCAAATTGGAGGAAAATGCCGTCAATGGCACCACCCTAATCGTTGTGACGCCACATCTATGGCGCTGTACCGATTTCAAAAAGTAGTTTCTGTACTACTTTTTGCGATTTCGGGCTGCAATTTACATTGACAGAAACCTGCACAGATGCCTCTGAAATTGCGGCCGACATCGGGACTGACATGCAGAAGTGAAATTGTGCGAGTTCAGCTGAACTCGCATGGCTTCATTCCCGCAGCTCACTGTGAACCTGGGCTGAAGGTCAGTAATGTTTCTTGTGCTTATTTTTATTAATTTATTTTTTTAAGTGCATTTATGCTTTAAAATATCAGCATTAGGTGGAGTGTCTCAAAAATAGCATAGTGCAAACAATGGAGTGTAATGCAAGAGTAACTATTCCATTGATCTATGTGCAAAGCACTGCTGGTGGCTTTGGGTGTCGATACATGTTTTAATACATTGTATACTTTTAAAAAAGGGATGTAGAGTATATCAAACCTGAAGAATAATGAACATTAAAAGGACAAGTACAACCAAAGCTCATTTGGATGTACTTCTCCTGTGGATCACAGGAGGGCAGTTCTTCTTTCACTCCTGTGATCCATTTTCAACAGACAGCAGGCGGAATTCCGCTGTCTGCTGAGGTCACAGACCCAGTGCAGGCTTGGGCAAGATTGTGACAATTATTATTATTATAATACAGGACTTATATAGCGCCAACAGTATACGCATCGCTTTACAATGAAGTTGGGATCTGCCCATATGCCTGGATGGGCACCTAGCTCAGCCTCTCACAGAGCCGCTGAGAGCCTGAGCCGGCCGTTCACGCCCCCTCCACAGCCCAGCACTCCAGTGCCTCTCAGAGAGCCGGTGACTGGCAGTCAGTAGATCTCTGCTCAGGGAGTTATGAGAACTGAGCGATGGGTGGTGTTTAATCACTCGGTTCTCAGTGTTAGAGCTGGCGGGGGAGAGATAGAGCATTGAACAAATGCTGCATCCAGCTAGGTAAGGATGATAAAAAAAATGGATTCCCATGTTTCTCTTTTAAGTAAAAATAGTAAAAAAAGGGAGCTGGTTTAAACACGATACAAAAAACAATAGCAACAGTAACAACTGCACAATTAGGTCAGAGGATGATTTTCTGCTACACTGCAAGCTTTAAGCATATGGAAACTGCAAACAATTGCATGTTTATTATTAGAGTACAAGAGATAAAATAAGATATCTGCATATCTCTGTAAAATCAAAAAATCTGATCATTTATTGTGTTCATTATAATATACAGCAGTTCAGCATTGTTATCCAGCAAGAATGAACTGACACTAAAGCTGGCCATACAGTTCAGCCGAAATTCACTTACTCTGCCACCCATCACCCTTTCTCCCACCCGTCACCCTTTCTCCCACCCGTCACCCTTTGATTGAAAAAAAAAATGAAAGAGCTGGTACAAAAATTGTTGCCCAAACAGCGGCTTCATCCAGTTAGATGCAGTCTCAGTTTAGGTATTCTGAGAGATGATTGGTGCTGGCTATTTGAATACAATAGGCGAAGTGGGAGATTGGTCTATTGGAGCTATATGGTAGATTTTTTTCGTTCAACCCTCAAAATTTATGGGCAGCTGAAGCATTAATATATTGAAGTAGATTTTGCATCACAAATATTATTTTCATGTTGAGCACATGCATGCTAAGTAATAGTACATGTTACCTCCATGACCGTTGTTAATATTGATTGGACCCTGGGCAAGCATTTTCTTGGGCCCTCCCAAATCCACTTATCAAGAATTTGCCCAGTGTGGGCTCAAGGGGCACCTTCTTTGGGCCCCATAACAATGACTGAGCACAGGTTAGCTACCCCTTTTATCCTGAGTTAAAGATGGCCTTGATTACCTCTCAGAGATATCACAGTACCCTGGGATCATCCCTCTGGTGATGTCTGTGTCTGCTTTTCTCAACAGAAGGATGGTGCCATCTTTGTACCGGCTTCATCCATGGTCGTGAACCACGACACTGGCTCACAGATGACACATTCATGTACATCCTGGTGACTGTGCAGTTCCTGGTTTTGTTCACCAATGTCTGACACAGTTCAGTCACTTATACAGCGTCCCACCATGTGATTTGCTGTAAATCTACAATATTTATTCTGATTACTGGGGCACAAGAGACTGAGGAAATTATTCCTCCTGCCGTCAGCAGACTGATTTACATTATTTCAGCCCAGGCAAGGTCACTTTTCTAAAAAATGTAATATGTTACAGCTTGTTAGTCCTTAGATGTGGTGGCTGCATTATTTTCTTATTTTTTTTTCAAACTTATTTCTTTATTTTCACTCTTTGATCCTGCCAGTAACATACTACATGTCCTAAGGGGACAACACTCTTCCACTGTACTATAGCTAAAAAGAAGGATTGTCCTTCCAGGCTTCTCACTTACTGTATGGCTTCTATTTTTAAAACACTATGCATCAATAACACTAATCTTTGTTACATTTCAGTGCTACTAATCTATAGCTTGACAGCCACTACATTTCGGCATGCATTCATGCATTCTATTTCATGCCTGTGCAATTTGCTTTGCCACAGCCATTTGTAGACTCTTTTGCCGCATACACACGATCGTAAATTCGGCCAGCAAAAGATCAATGAGAGCTTTTGGTTGGAAAATGCGACCGTGTGTATGCTCCATCTGACTTTTTCTGGCCGAATTCCAGCCAGCCAAAGATTGAAAGCATGTTCTCAATTTTTCGGTCGGAAAAAGTTCCGATCGGAAATTCCGATCACCTGTAGCAATTCCTACGCATGCTCGGAAACAATTCGACGCATGCTTGGAAGCATTGAACTTAATTTTCTTGGCTCGTCATAGTGTTGTATGTTACTGCGTTCTTGACGGTCGAAAGCGTGACCATGGGTATGCAAGCCAAGCTTGAGCAGAATTCTGTTGGAAAAACCATCCAAGATTTTTCTGACGGAAAATACTCTCGTGTGTACGGGGCATTACAGACATTTATGTGACAGGATGACAATGCAGAACAATAATTTGGAGACAGGGATAGAGCGTTGTCACCCTGCGCACAAGGACCTTCATGGCAGGATCACCAGGTGTTATTTTAATGAAATTGGGATATTTCAAAAGATGGAAGCTTTTACTGATAACTTCTGAGCATATATTATTATTTTAAAGATTATATGAGATTTTAATGACTGGGTTTATATATACTCTAAGTAAAACTAAAAATAGTAAACATTTTGATTACAGAGCCCTGTTTGTGCTGACTTATTATATAAGTCCTGGGTTTCCTGGGCACTCCTAGACTCCATAGACCAGGGCTATGCAATTAGCGGACCTCCAGCTGTTGCAGAACTCCCATACAACTCCCATGAGACATAGCAAGATTCTAACAGCCAAAAGCATGACACCCAGAGGCAGAAGACCGCTTTCAGTGACCGCTTTCAGTGTAGGCCCTCTGACCCCCCCAGGGGTCAGAAGGTCCAGCCAGAAGTCACGAGACAAAGGGACTAACCCAGGGGTCAGAGGTGCCTCAGCCAAAAGCGCCATGGGACAGAAGGTTTCACCCAGGAGTAAGAGGGCCCCAGCCAGAAGCCACGAGACAGAGGGTCTAACCAAGGGAGAGGGCCCCAGCCAGAAGACATGAGACAGAGGTTCTCACCCTGAGGTAAAAGGGCCCCAGCCAGAAGCCACGAGACAGAGGGTCTAACCCAGGGAGAGGGCCCCAGCCAGAAGAGATGAGACAGAGGGTCTCACCCTGAGGTAAGAGGGCCCCAGCCAGAAGCCACGAGACAGAGGGTCTAACCCAGGGAGAGGGCCCCAGTGTCTCAGCCAGAAGCTACAAAACAGAAGGTCTCACCCAGGGGTCAGCGGTGCACCAGCCAAAAGCCAATATACAGAGGGTCTCACCAAGGGGTCATAGGTGCCCCAGCTAGCAGCCAGGAGACGAGAGGTCTTGTTCCAGGAGTCAAGTCAGCTCCTATCAAGGTGTCAGGCCATAGGCCAGAAGTGGACCATGCAGCAGAGTGCTGCAATGTAAGGCTAAGAGAGCCAAAATGAACCAGGAGTGCTGGACAACACAGATAGAGGTACTGGTAAAAGAAGCAGTGGTCCTGCCAACAAGCGAGCCAGGTGGCCCAGCATTTTCATTTTTTGGAATCTGTATGGAAGAAATCCCTGTGTGAGCAACTACTGCGCATGTGTACTTTCTGTTTATTTAATAAAAGTGTGCTGTCATGCCCTAAAATACAGTTTTGGACTGACGCAACTCATTGTAAAAGCACCTATCGGTTGTGTTTAATCTCCCCAATGTCACCGTGCATGGACACTTAGGGTCCGTTCACACTGGGACGTCCCATTCTGTACAATGGAACCGTTCTAATCGGAGCAACACAAGTTGCTCCGACTTAGAAAAAGGTTCCTGTACGACTTTGGGGGTGACTTGAGGTGACTTGCATTGACTTCTATAGAGAAATCGTTTTGCAAGTCGCCGCATCGGTCGTGTCCAGGTCGTCTGAGGCAGTTGCGCTGGAAGTCGTGCTGCCTCAGTGTGAACCAACACTTAGGCTAACATATAGACACTTTTCAAGGCTGAAAAAAAACTCCAAACACTTGTAAGACCCCTTTTGCACTGAAGCGTCGCTAAAACAGCGCTAAAGCGCCAGCCATTTTTGCGGCGCTTTGAAAGTGCTTTTGAAGTGCTGCTCATTTATTTCAATGGGCAGGGGCATTTTGAGAGCACTTTTTTAAGCCCCAAAGATGCTGTTTGCAGGACTTTTTCTAACGTCCTGCAAGCACACAGCCCGAGTGTGAAAGCCCACATTGCAATGAATGGGAGGCAGTTTTCAGGTGCTTTTCAGAGGCGTTAAAACACCTGAAAACTGGCATTTTTAAGTCCCGCGTGCATAAGTCCTTATACTCTTAAAAAAAAAATCGTTTTTATCTGTGACAGTATACAGAAGAGTGATTTGCAGCAAATAAATTAAAAATAATTAACAAATGTATAATACAATTAGTTACAATTTCTATTTCTAAATCATTTGGATCTATGCCTGGCTGAAACTAGTGACAAATTGTCTGAGAATTCACAGTCCAGGACCAGAGAAGTTTTCTAACCCAGCAGGAAGAAGATCTTTCTAAGTGATGTGTCACTAGAAATGCGTGAATAGGGTGTATTTCATTTTCAATGGATTTATGCATGAACTATTTATAGGAGGAGAATACACTGTATGAATGCCTCGAGTCTCATTTACATGCAGCAACATTTTATCAAACAAAAAGAAAAAAAAAGTGCTGCTCTCTGTGAATCCAGCTTCCTGTACACAAGAAGAGGACAAATCCATCCAGAGTCACAGTAGCATTTTGTCACAGACAATTACGGTAATAAACTAATCTCCAGGACAAAAGCAGATGTACAATCTGTCAGGACAAAAACGTGACCAGTGGAAGCAGCAAAAGGCTCTTTGCTGAATCCAGAAAGCCTAGTACAAACAGCATCCCAAGCAAAATAACCAGGCTCAGCACAATGCATGTGCACCCTGCTTACTACACAATAGGGAAAGTCTGCTATAAAAACCAAAACTCCAATTATTTGTTTAATCTCCAGAACTGACCTTGTCTCTGCAATCAGCCCTTTTAACTGAGTAGAATAAAGCCTGAATCCCCTCCCTGTATTGTAACTTCCAGCTTTGGAGTTTACAGATGAACACAGAATGCCAGCAGCCAAAATGATTGGCCAATCCTTTACCCTAATTGCCCATCCAATCCATGCTGCCAATATACTTTAGGATTTTCTTCCCCCACTGACATCAATATATAAGGGGAACTCTTCTGCCAACTGACACCTATGTAGGAAGCACTCTTTATCCCAGTCACATCAATATACGGAACAGTCTTTTTCCCATTGACATGGATGTACAACAAAAAAAGTTAGGATGCTGTGTAAAATCTACATAAAAAGAGAATGCAATGAACTGCAAATCTCATAAACTCATATTTTATTCACAATAGAAAATAGAAAACATATCAATGGCTCAGAGACTATACCCTCTTTGAGGCACTCTGCACCAGCACGGAACCCCAAAGAAACCTGATCTCATCGGAATACCCCTCATGTTTGGTAGGAATGATCCTAAAACCAACACGATCAGCCAAAGATGGAAAAAGGGTACTTACTATGGACCTACCAAAAGACAAATGGGAACGCATATATGACCACATTCATAAGGGGTCCATTAACATCTCAGCACAAGAAAAAAAACGTCTATAAAATTTACTCGAGATGGTACTGCACACCTGATCAAATTCACACATACCACCCCAGCGTCTCCACACTCTGCTGGAGATGTAACTCAACATTCGGCACCCTGCTCCATATTTGGTGGGATTGCCCACACATACAACCATTCTGGAAGAAAGTCCACAATATAATTACCCGAATCACAACATATACCCAAACTTTACTCCGGCCCAATACTAACTACATCACACATCTATACCTCACTCAGCATATAATAAATCACACTCCAAGTCATCAATGCCGCAAAACAATGTATACCTGTCCAGTGGAGAAGCACCAATCCCCCTACAATTACGGGCTGGCTGCACCCTGTAGAGAAAATAGCAGAAATGGAAAACCGAATTCATCAAGCTAAAGACAACTCAACAAAATATCGGAAAACAAGGGCCTGCTGGATACAATTCCGAAATCTCCAACGCATAACTTAACCAGGCAGTGGAAACAAACAAACATTCCTCACATACGTCCTCATCCCCAACAAGGATAGAGTCCCCACCCTCCCACCCACACTTTCTTAATCATTCCTTACATAACAAGCTCCTCCCCATACATAGATGGAAAAATATTAAATTCTAATACTAACCTTCTAATACTAACCTTCAAAGGTAGGGCCAACTTACAGAACTTATGTAGATGAGCTCCTTTACATGAATGCCCATCGCTGAAGGCTGGATATACAAAATCCTCATGCCCGCTGAGAGGGTCAGATACACTTCTGAGTAAACCAACACTGATGAGATATTTCAAAATGCCAACAACTGCCCCCTCCTTTTCACAGTTTGATCCTGTTAGAGGTGTTTGGGATCTGGGAACGCTTGCCTAGGCTTACCAAACACCTAAGTGCAGACCCTCCAAGACTACCCTCCAAAACCTCACAACAAAGACACCTCTGTTTTCAATCAACTAGACCCGATACAAATGATACAATGAGTAGAATATACTTAATTTGTTTATTTACATTGTTTAAGAAACGTGATATCTATTGATGCCACTGATGTCAGATGTATGACTACATATACTGGATTTATCGGTTTAGTTTCTGTTGTTCTTGTTTGTATAACTTGAAAATTTTATAAACTTTTGGGGGAAAAAAGAAAACATATCAAATGTTAAAATTGAGAAAATGTAACATTTTAAGAAAACAAAAAAGGGTAATTTTGAAATTTTTGGCAGTGAACACTTCTCAAAAAAGTTGGGACAGGGCAACAGGACTGGCAAAGTATTGGTACTAACAAAGAAGAGCTAGAAGAACATTTTGCAACTAATTAAGTTAATTGGCAACAGGTCAGTAATATGATTGGGTATAAAAAGGGCACCTTAGAGCGTCAGAGTATTTCTGAAGTAAAGATGGACAGAGGCTCGCCAATCTTTGAAAAGCTCTATCTAAAAATTGTCAAACAATTTCAGAATAATGTTCCTCAATGTTAAAATTACAAAAACTTTAAAAATATTATCTACAATACTATCATCAAAAGATTCTGAGAATCTGAAAAAAGTCTCTGCATGCAAGGGACAAGGCCGAAACACAATATTGGATGCCAGAGATCAGATGGCACTGTATTAAAAACAGGTATGGTTCTGTGATGGACATCACTGCATGGGCTCAGGACACAGTTTGCTGTGCCATCCAAATATTCAAGTTAAAGTTCTATCATGGAAAGAAAAAGCCATATCTCAACATGATCCCGAAACACCGCCAACTTCAGGCTTGTTATCAGTGCTCAGTTCAAAAGCTTGCATCTCTAATGGTATAGGGGTGCATTTGTGTTTATGGAATGGGAAGCTTGCACATCCGGAAAGCATCAATGCTGAAAGATATATCCAGGATGTAGAACAGCATATGCTCCCATCCAGACTACTTCTTTTTCAGGGAAGGCCTTGCCTATTTCAGCATGACAATGCTAAACCTCATACTCCATCTATGACAACAGCATGGCTTGGTAGTGGAAGAGTTCAGGTGATTAACTAGCCTGCCTGCAGTTGAAACATTTCACCAATTGAAAATATTTGGCGCATCTTGAAACAAAAATATGACAAAATTACCCAATTAGCAGTTAGAATCCTATATCAGGCAAGAATGGGAGAACATTCCTCTCCCAAAATTCCAGCAACTGGTCTTCTCAGTTCCCAGATGTTTACAGAGTGTTAGTAAAAGAAGAAGGGATGCTATGCCATTGTAAACATGGCTCTGTCCCACATTTTTTGAGATGTGTTGCTGCGATAAATTTCAAAATTACCTTATTTTATTTTTCTTAAAATTTTACATTTTCTCAGTTTAAACATTTGATATGTGTTCTATTGTGAATAAAATATGGATTTATGCAAATCACTGTACTCTGTTTTAATGTAGATTTTACACAGTATCCAATTTTTGTTTGGAATTGGGATTGTAAGAAAAAAGTCTTAGGCCGCGTACACACGGGCGGACTGTTCGCCCAACTTTGTCCGCTGAACAGTGTTTGGGCGGACAGTCCGCTCGTGTGTGGGCTTTCAGCGGACAGTTTCAGCGGACAGTTGGACGGACAAGGTTTTTCGGAAATTCCGAAAAACTGTCCGCTGAAACCTTGTTTGAGCGAACAGTCCGCCCGTGTGTAGGCTTGTTCGTCAAACAAAGTTGCGCGCATGCTCAGAAAGGATTTTCACGCCGAAAGCTATAATGCAGTGTATAGGACGTCGTATTTTTCGTCCCGTCGTACGTGCCGTTCACGTCATCGCGCACGGTTTCAGCAAACTGTTCGTTCGTCGTGTGTGGGCATGTCCGTCCATGCTAAGTTTGAGCGGACTGTTTGCCGAAACTGTTGGACGGACAAAGTTGGGCGAACAGTCCGCGCGTGTGTACGCGGCCTTAGTGTGTATGGGGCTTTTCTCCTTAAAATACCAATGCTGGGGCATTCCTGCTCCCACTGACACCAGCATATGAGATAGCCTTCTTCCCACTGATATCAATGATGAGGCTTTCCTACTCCAACTAATGTTAGAGCATTCTTCTTCACATTGACCACCCCATTATATTACACACTACTATACACTCTGTACAATGTGCTGTACATCACATACTCCAGATCCCTGAACTCTATAAACTATGTTTCACTTTACATACTAATGACCACTGCATGCTTTACATTAAATCAGCCTTTACCACAGCACTCTATACACTGTACACTTTGACTGGACTATTCATGGTCACTAGGTCGACAAAACATCTCCCTGGTGACCAGGCCATTGAGAGCTATTGCCAGTGAGGAGTCAGGCACTGAAATGCTGGGGCTATTAGGTAATGCTGGCACTGCATTCTGGCCTGCCAATAGGGGAGTACAGGCAGGGTCAGCAGAGGAGCCCACGCTCAGCAGGAGCCTGTTGTAGGTGCCAACATAGAGTAAGAGAAGTTGGGGCTCAGATGGGACCATCAGCAACATCAGCAAAAGATACATGGACAGGGTGCAGCAGCCTGGCTATAGCCCAGTCCCAGGGAGATACACAACACTTGTACTAAGGGATAAGAAGGGAGGATTATGAGGGTCCCATGTGATGCATCTAAGGGGTTACCTAGATGTCCAAGACTTCCTAAGGAAGAATTAGCAGCTTGGAGATCTTGCAGCAAGAGAAAGTTTGCGATCAATGTAATCCTTCTTCTTGAAGTGGGTTGATTTGTTTGTTGGAGAGGGCTGGGGGGGGGGGGGGGGGGCAAAATTTTAGATTTTATTAAAGGAGTACAATTTACAGACTATGCTGAATCAAGGATCGAATTAGTCTTGTTTTCTTATAAGACTCTGAGTCCAATATTTTATTCCAGGAAAAGGTATTAAAATCCATTTGTGCTTCAATAAACTATTCCATTAACTACAAGTATGTCCAAACTGCTTGAAAAGTCACTATAGCTATGCAAAATTCATTATATCAAAGCACTGTTATACACAATGTCCATTCTCTTTGACAATCAATAGAAACCACAATGAATAGAACACAAAGCAATTTACAGTGCTCAAATTTCCCAAAGTTTAAAATTACTGGAGAACAAGGATGTTAACAGCTCTAGTTACTCAGTCAGGGAGTGGCAGACGTACCGCTTTCAACAGGAGCAGCTAATATAATTCCGCAACTACGCACAGTCACCCACAGGTTACCCAAACATAAAAGCCTATCAGACTGCAATAAGTAATGCTTATGTGCCAAGTGCAGTAACCCCTATTTCACCTGACATCCATCTAGAACAAAAATTAAACATCATTTAAGTTGTTTTCCACCATGCACTAAATAGGTTCATGTACTGCAAATCAAATAATCTGTGCTTAAAGCAGGACTCCAACAAAAAAATTTTTTGCTTGGATTCTGTCTAAATTGTCCTTAACATGTAGGAATGTGAGTTGGGGACCTTAGATTGTAAGCTCCTTGAGGGTAGGGACTGATGTGAATGTACAATGTATATGTAAAGCACTGCGTAAATTGATGGTGCTATATAAGTAACTGAAATAGATAAAAATTTTAAAAAATATCTAAGAATTGGAAAGATGCAATATAATAGACATTTCCTTTTTGGTTTAATACTGATTAAATGATTAAACTGATAAATAAACTGATTAATACTTTGATAGATTAACATTGGTGTGTCTTGTGGGAACATGCGTAAAGTCATGTGCGCTGCCGCAACGCACGATAAAACATGCATCTTTTTTGCAAGCATGCAGTGGTCCTAATACTTCTTAACGGCACCCCAATGCAGCACGTGCTAAATTGCAGGTAACAAAGTACCATGCATTTGGGTGTGGTGCGATTTTATAAAAGAGGCCCTGTGCTTCTTTTGTACAATTTTTGCATGTAGGGCAGCCCACTGAAATAAATTACCTGCCCTAAATACGACACGCAAAATTGTGCAAAAACACTTTTGCACCTTTGTACCTTCAGGTGTGTCAGTATTACACATAAGCTTGGGAAACAACTGCATGTTTGTTTGTTTTTTCACTTTTGGCCTAAGGGCTTGTTCATACATGCAGCCAGGGGCCAGTAACAAAAATGGTGGTTGAGCTGTGATTACACCATCCCCTAAACTGCCCCACTTAACCTTATGCAGTGGCTGGTATACACATACCATTGCTAACATTTTACCCCTTCTCACGTTTGGTGGGCAGTGCTGCCCCCAAACGTAACCTTTTAAGTGAACACCCTAACTGCTCCAACCTACCGACAATGGTGTAGGCTTTTCAGAGTTATACTAAACATACTAAACACACACTGTTTAGTTTACATTGTCCTTTCTATTTCTGTACACGGATGATGGCACTGTAATTATGTTAATTTAAAAAACATCTAAGTACCTTTTTCCGAATCGATATACAGCTGTCACATGCCCCAGCTCTTTTCCAGCCTGTCTGCAGGGAAACAGAAGCAGGAGGAGCTTCCAGTCCCCTGCTGCTGGTCACATGTTCAAAAAAAAAAAAAAACAGCATTTGGAATACAGATTAAAAAGAAAAAAATAATATCAATAAACTATTTAAATTGTCATATAAATATATATTTTAAATCAAATCTTTAGCAGTAACATGGCGTGGGTGGATTTCTGCAGTAACAGTGTCAAGCCCCTCAAGCCTGTGTCATAAATTAACAGGGAGGAGAAGCCTCCATTGATCTACATGTAATATCCATTTTCCCATTGTGTTTAGCTAGTTAATGAAGGAAGAGGAAGGAAGAGAGTAGGCTGTCACTTACCACTGTGTACACGCCCACATGTGTGACTCCAAAGTCACATGGGCTACTCAGATGGGATAGGAAAGAAATGCTCAGCATAGAAACTCATTAACCACTTCAATACCAGGCACTTATACACCTTCCTGCCCAAGCCAATTTTCAGCTTTCAGCGCTGTCGCAATTTGAATGACAATTACGTGGTCATGCTGCACTGTACCCAAACAAATTTTTTATCATTTTGTTCCCACAAATAGAGCTTTCTTCTGGTGGTATTTGATCACCTCTGCAATTTTTATTTTTTGCGCAACAATTAAAAAAGGCTGAAAAAAAAAAAGTGTTTCTTAAATTTTTTTGTAAATAAGTATGTTTTTCTTCTTCAATGATGGGCACTGATATGGCTGCACTGACTAGCACTGATGAGCTGGCACTGATGATGATAGGTGGATGTATAGGCCATCCACATTTTAGCCTCTGTCAGACTGACACACCGCACCACCGATCGCATTGATGCGCGCCTGCATGGGCACAGGGTGGCTGTTATCCTGCTGGACGTCATATGACGACCAGTCTGGATAACTGAACCACCGCCCGCCGGTCATTCTGCTATCGGCTGGGCGGCAGTGGTTAAAAACTGAGCATGTGAAGAGCTACCAACACTGCTCTGCAGAATCCCCAACTGCAGTGACAACATGGACAGGAGGAGGTGATAGAGAACAGCAGGATCAACCAGGTTTTTTTGTAGAATACAGAAATGAATCTCATAGTGACTGAGTGAGTATGAATAGCATGTAATACAGAAATTATTGATAGTTTTCTTATGAAGGGGGTTTAAAGAGGAAGTAAACCCTGATGAGTTTACTTCCCTTTTCATTCCCTGCAAAGGTAAAGCATAATGGACTACTATGCATCGCAAAGTAGTCCATTATGTGTCACTTATCTGACACAGGAGCCAGCAAAGTCACCGATGTCCCCTGTAGTCCGGCGCATCCATCTTCTCGGTGGATCTCGCTGCTCCGCCGCTGTCATTTGGCGAAGCCGCGATGATGTCACTCCCGCGCATGCGCACGGGAGCCGCCACTTGCGGCACATCGCCGTTGACCGCAGCGCGCTCAGTGCGCATGCGCCGTAGACAGCAGTGCCTGTCTTTTGACAAATATCTCCTAAACCGTGTAGATTCAGGAGATATTTCTTGGACCTACAGGTAAGCCTTAATCTAGGTCTACCTGTAGGTCAAAGTTGGTTGTAAGGGTTTACAACCACTTTAATGACACTTTAAAACAGGTATTTTAAATGCTCTCTTTCCCCAAAGCATACCAGCACACAAAGGTCATACCGTAGAGTAGCATTTTATCCAAATGAACTGTGAAAAACCCTTAGCAACCTTAGAATAGAAGAAAGAAGTTATGAAACCTGAGGCTGCTAACAAGAGGTGCAAACAAACGGTAGAACAATCAGCAGAACAATGTAATATACATAGAGAATCCGACTAATGACATGTGAATTCCACTCTAATCTGGTCCTCAGAGTGTACAAATAGTACCTGTTTCAAATTGCAGCCTGGCCCCTTGCCATAGCACTCCCAGCACCTGCAAACCTCCCTTTATCCAACATTCTTTTGACCTTATTGAAAACAAATGTATTCACTGGATTACTATAGACCCCTGTGCTCCAAACACAGTGCTGCATTGTTGTAACAAAGGTAAGAGATGTAAAAAAAAAAAAGTGAGGGTAAAATTAGACAACCAAAATACTATTGTCCAGATAAAACTCAAAACCAAAACAATACAAAAGAATGATCTGTTTATAAACCAAATCTATCTATGCAGATGGACAGACTTACAGACACCTAAGGATTCAAACGATTTTAGGAGACAATAAAACTTGTCGAAACCTCAAAATAAAAATGTTAACATGTTGAGTCCTTTAACAACTTCAGCCCCAGAACGATTTATCCCCTTAATGACCAGGCCATTTTTTGCGATACAGCACTGCGTCATTTTAACTGGCAATTGCGCGGTCGTGTGACATTGTACACAAACAAAATTGATGTCCTTTTTTTCCCCACAAATAGAGCTTTCTTTTGATGGTATTTGATAACCTGTGCGGTTTTCATTTTTTGCGTTTTAAACAAAAAAAAGACCGACAATTTTGAAAAAGAAAAAACAATATTTTTTACATTTTTCTATAATAAATATCCCCCCCAAAAAATGCAAAAAAAAAATAAAAAAAACTAATTTCTTCATCAGTTTAGGCCAAAATGTATTCTTCTACATATTTTTGGTCAAAAAATAAATAAAAAATTCGCAATAAGCTTATATTGATTGGTTTGCGCAAAAGTTATAGCGTCTACAAAATAGGGGATATATTTATGGCATTTTTATTATTATTATTTTTTTTTTTTTAACTAGTAATGGCGGTGAACAGGGATTTTTAGCAGGACTGCGACATTGCGGTGGATAGATCTGACACTTTAGATTTGACCCTTTTTTTTAAGACCAGTGACTCTTATACAGCGGTCAGTGCTAAAAATAGTCACTGATTACTGTATAAATGACACTGACAGGGAAGAGTTTAACACTAGAGGGCGATCAAGGGGTTAAGTGTTCCCTAGGGAGGTATTGTGGGGGGAGTGTACTGACTGGAGGAGGAGAGAGATCGCTGTTCCTGATCACTAGGAACAGCAGATCTCTCTCTGCTCCCCTGTCAGAATGGGGATCTGTTTGTTTACATTGACAGATCCCTGTTCTGGCTCTCTGTGGAGCGATTGTGGGTGACCGGTGGACATCGCGGCCGCCGGCCACATGCATTGGCTCCAGCGATACACCCCGGGTGCCTGCTATTGCTCTTAAGGCGGCCAACGTTCACCTAGAGTGATTTGCGCTGCCGAGCCAACCTGCTGTAGTATAATGACAGCAGCTGGTCGGCGAGCAGTTAACCCCTTCATGATGGAAGGTAAAATAAACCATAATGCCTAACCAGTTTTGACATTTTGGAATGTTAGTAAAATTGTACATATCATCAGAACTCCTTAGTGTATCCATGTGAATTACACCTTGTTTGTTTTTCAGGTCAAATTTGGCCTTCATTTGGTAGTAAACAGTTTTTTTTTTCTCCTCCCAAAATAGTAAAAAAATATAATTTTTAAAATGTAGCTGTTCATTTCTATACATTACCATAACTCATCAGTCTATAACCCACACTAAATTCTCCTATTCCTGACGATCGCAGCAACTTATGGATGTTATTTGTTGTTTGTAAGGCCAAGAAACAACAGTAAACATTTTGCTGTTTTTTAATCCAACCCCAAATCAAACCCTGATCTAGCAATTTTATCTTAATTTTTTTTCACCACTTTTTTTTGTTTACATGCTTTTCTAGCAAGGAGAAAAAGATATGAGAGATGTATAATTTTCTCCATTCAAGAGGAGAAGTGGTACAGGGTGGGCTTTACAGTTACTGATTACTGTGATAGCCGGTCGCAGGCTTACCATTACCATAACTCACCAAATAATAACGCACAATAAATGATCCTATTCCTGACGATCACAGTGATACCATAAATGTGGAAGTTATTTGTTGTTTGTACCAGTAGTAAGGCCGAGAAAAAACTGTGTATTTTGCTGTTTTTTAATCCTACCTAAAACACACTGACCCTAACCCTGACCATGACCCATATTAAACCTTGATCTAGCTTATTTTATCTATTTTTTTCACAACTGTTTATTTTTTTTTATTTTTTTACATACATTTTTTTAGCAAGGAGAAAAAGATGCAATGGGGGTTATTTACAAAAGGCAAATCCACTTTGCACTACAAGTGCACTTGGAAGTGCAGTCGCTGTAAATCTAAGGGGTAGATCTGAAATGAGGGAAAGCTCTGCTGGTTTTATCATCCAATCACGTACAAGCTAAAATGCTGTTTTGTATTTTCCTTGTATGTCCCCCTCGGATCTACAGCGACTTTACTTGCAAGTGCACCCCCAATGTATAATTTTCTCCATTCAAGAGAAAAAGAGGTACAGGGGTGGGCTTTACGGTTACTGATCACTGTATGGGGGTATTCTGACAGCTGCAGATGCTGCGGATATCAGAATACAATAGCCAGCAGTGGAAGATTCATCCATCCAAGCGGTTCAGCACGAATGGGAGAATCAAGCAGAGAAAATGAAACTTGTATAGGCAGCTTTAATTCATACTATGTATGGGGAAAACTGCAAGTGTGAGATAATGCCCAGCAACAGAGGAGTTAAAATTACGTACTTATAATTATATACTGTCGTTATAGTGCACTGTAACTGTGTTTTACATGTAATACCATTCATCCCAATGTAAGATGCACTTGCTGGAAACTACAGGTACATAATCCTGCCTGCATTTTATCAACAATTTAGGATGTGTCAAGGGGGGTTATTTACTAAAGGAAAATCCACTTTGCACTACAAGTGCAAACTGCGAGTATAAAGTGCACTTGAAATTGCACTGAAAGTGCACTTGGAATTTTAGTTGCTGTAGAGAGGAGGATCACATGCAAGGAAAATAAAAAAAGAGCATTTTAGCTTGCACATGATTGGAAGACCAGGCCACCGCCTGTAAAAGAGCTAGAAGAAGGCGCGGTGGCCCGGCAGAAGAACCGAAGAGGGGGACAAGACCCTTCGAAGTCGGAAGAAAGCTGGGCTCCTCCGCTAGTAAAAGAGCTAGCAGAAGATAGCGGAGGAGTCCGGCGAGAAGACCCCCGAAGACGGAAGACCCCCGGAGCTGTGCAATAAACTATTTTATCTTGTGTGTTTTTGTTTTTTTACCTTTATTTTACAGGTGAATGGGGAGGGGTACATTGTACCCCATACTCATTCACATAGGGTGGGGGGCCCCCTTATTAAAGGGGGCTCCCGGATTCCGATAAGCCCCCCGCCCGCAGACCCCGACAACCAACGGCCAGGGTTGTCGGGAAGAGGCCCTTGTCCTCATCAACATGGGGACAAGGTGCTTTGGGGTGGGGGGGCCGCCTGACCCCCCCTTCCCCAAGGCACCCCCATGTTGAGGGCACGCGGCCTGGTACCCCCCCTTTTCCTGGCCGGCCGGGTAGCGTGCTTGGACAAGGGTCTGATGTGGACCTGGGGGGACCCCCACGCCGATCTTTTCGGCGTTGAGGTTCCCCTTTAAGTCCATACCAGGCGGCGGGGCCAGCGAAGCATCCTTCGCGGGCCCCGCCTACCTGGAGACGTGCTCAAAATGAGCGGACTTTTCGCCGGTGGGAAAAGTCCGTTCATTTCAAAAGTACGGCACACACACGGCCGGATTGTCCGCCGAAATGCAAGTCCGGCGGGAAGATTGGAGTGCAAAACTACTTTCTAAGTCCGCCGTACTTTCGGGTCAAAAAAGTCCGCCGGAGGCTACACACGGGGGGGATTGCCCGGCGGACTCGAGTTTGCCGGACTTTTCCACCCTATTGTTTGATCGTGTGTACGCGGCATTTGTGTAACAACTTCAGGCAGTACACAGAATAGCACAGTTCTGTCAGACAGTACATCCCTGCTTGGCAAGGTGGGAGGCCTACGCATTGACTGCGATACACATATTACATATTGCTGCGCATGCTGGAGTGAGAGCAATAATTGTAGCACCAGACCTCTTACTTAAAAGCGGATGACCTATAGGGGGCTTTTGAAGTGTAGCCCATAGAAAATATAGGCTACCGAAGTTTGTCGCCATTTCATGGCGCACACAAATTTAAGGTTTGACTTGTTGGGTATCTATTTACTTGGTGCAACTTTATCTTTTATATTTTAGCAAGATTTGTGTAGTTTATTGCATTTGTTCGCCCTAAAATTCACTTTAGTGTGTTTTTTTATTAAAATGGGGCACAAAGGACAACGTCAGTGTGTGACGAAACACTCGTCCAGAGGAGTGGCGTGTTGACGTCATTGCGTTGCTAATCTGAGTGGACGGGTGTTCGCTAGCTGGCCGACTATTAAACCTTGATGTTTTATTCCTTACTTCCTGTAAGTGCAATTTTTTTAGCTTTAATAAATTTGTTTGATACTATTTACACTATGGTGAGCTTCTTTCTATTTTGGGTAATACCTTGTCTACATCCATGATCATCGATTGATCGAGTCTCACTGGTCATTTGCTGTGTATTTTTACCTTACCAATCAAGTATCCCTGAGCTGCTATGCCATACTCCCTGGATAAAGGCCCTGGCTGGGTAATAGCCACAGGCTTATGATAGCTTGCCATCCGGTAAGCACACACTTTTTGTGGTGGATGTGCACGATTTTATGGTGGTGTTTGAAGTCATTTCAAGCGTTCACACAATTTGTTTCTTATGTACCAATATATATATTTATACACCTTTCACAATTTTTGGTGTGTAGAGTCATTTTCAGATATATGTAAATTTACACGTGGTATTTTGTTTATCACAATACCAATTTTAGCGTAGCTCAGGCCCAACTACGATGTACCTGTACGTCGGTCCATGCATGAGATAGTGTGGGCCGGTGTGTGCGCCACTGCTGCACGTCGGGGGAGCTCGCACGCAGGTCTGGCGGACTCGATGTCTACCGGCCACCCTCGATCGTGGTATGTAAACAAGGCAGATCCCCGTTCTGACAGGGAACAACTCAGAGATCTGCTGTTCCTAGTGATCAGGAACAGGGATCTCTGTGTTGTCTAAGTGATCCCATCCCCCACACAGTTAGAACACACCCAGGAAACACAGTTAACACCTTGATCGCTCCCTAGTATTAACGCCTTCCCTGCCAGTGTCATTTATACACCGATCAGCGCATTTTTTTTAGCACTGATCATTGTATTGGTGTCACTGGTCCCCAAAAAGTGTCACTTAGGGTCAAAAAAGTAAAAAAAACAAAAAACACACAAGGGTTAAAATAGTTTATTGCACAGCTCCGGGGGTCTTCTGTCCGTCTTCGGGGGTCTTCTCGCCAGACTCCTCTGGGACTGTGACATCATAATGGGCGGGGACATCATCCGTGATGTCCCTATATAATTTGACGCACGCCGCGTCCCTACCATTGACAGAAGACACCTGGAGCTTTGCAATAAACTATTTTAACCCTTGTGTGTTGTTTTTTACTCTTTTTTTACAGGTGAATGGGTAGGGCTACATTGTACCCCATACTCATTCACATAGGGTGGGGGGCCGGTATCCAGGGGCCCCCTTATTAAAGGGGGCTCCCGTATTCCGATAAGCCCCCTGCCCGCAGACCCCGACAACCAACGGCCAGGGTTGTCGGGAAGAGGCCCTTGTCCTCATCAACATGGGGACAAGGTGCTTTGGGGTGGGCGGCCTGGTACGGCTCAGGAGGGGGGGGGGGGCGCTCGCTCGTCCCCACTCCCTTTCCTGGCCGGCCGGGTAGCGTGCTCGGATAAGGGTCTAATGTGGACCTGGGGGGGGGACCCCCACGCCGATTTTTCGGCGTAGGGGTTCCCCTTTAAGTCCATACCAGGTGACAAGGAGGCATCGCTGGCCCCGGCTACCTGGAGATGAGCTCAAAATGAGCGGACTTTCCTCCGCGTGTGTGGGCGAGTCCGTTCATTTAAAAAGTACGGCGGATAGTCCGGCGGACTTAGTACGCCATATTAGTCCGCTGAAAAAGTGCCATGTGTGGACAAGTAGCTTGTTCGGAAACTCCTGGCGGACAGTTCGGCGGAAAGTCTGCCAGACTAAGTCCGCCGGATAGTCTGTTACGTGTGTACGCGGCATAAGGCTCCATGCACACTGAAGCTGATAAACTGCAGTTTATTGGCGTTTGGGCGTTTTTTGTAAAAGCCCATAAACTCCACTCTATGTTAGCCTATGTGTCCATGCACACATGGACGTTTTTCAGCTTTAATGAGCAGTGGAGTTTATGGGCTTTTTTCTGAACGCCAGAAATTCGCGTTCAAAGTGCCGTTTTTCAGCGGCAAAAAACGACAAACGCTCATTAACGCTCATTAACGCTCATTAACGCTCGTTCATTAGTGTTCGGCATTCTATTTTTCAATGCATTGTGGGATTTTTGGAGTGTCCTCTGTGTATTTTTATAAAAAACGCCCATTAACGCTAACGCTGTAAAACGCTCATTAACGCTCATTAACACTAGTATAAAACGCTGTTAAAAGCAGGTTTTTCAACCAGCGTTTTCTGCCAGCAATCTGGCGTCCAGAAATAGCTTTTTTGAGCTTCAGTGTGCATGGAGCCTACTAATTGCATGTCTTGTTTAAAAAAAATACAATTAAACAGTATTAAACGTTTTTCTTTTTTTTACATGTGCCTTCTGCGTGTTTATACCATACTGTGCAAATATGCTGCATATTAGCACATACTGGCTAACTTAACTTACCTGTTATAATCTACCCTTTAGCACTACACTGGTCCCGGGCTCTTCCATCTTCTAAAAGACTTTCTTCTGGGTTTGGTCTGTTCAGACGCTTAAATGACTGGACTGCAATGATGTCACTTCCACACATGGTAGTCATATCACCATAGCATAGACCGAATACTGTAAAGGCACGCATGCGTGGCTCAATCTACATGATATTTGACAAGCGGCGGAAGCATTTATGATACAAAAGACAGATAGGGTCTCTTTTGTCATAAAAACCCTACCTGTCAGCAAATATGAAAATGAGAGATAAATAGCGCTATAAGAATGTGTTAATGAACACGGAACAGCATAATCTCTATCTTATATATTTGTCTGGAGTTTGCAGAAACAGAATTGTGATCTCCCCAATATAACACAATGGTTTGTGTTTTGGGGGAAGCAATTTGAATGTTCTAATTTGTAAATCTCTGACAAAACAAATAGCACATCTCTAATCTCTCCCATAGTGTGTGTAATTTCTTCTTCTTAAGGACAGCTCTGTTTACTAACTGAATTCATCAGATTAGAGGCTCAGTTCAGTGTGAAACATGAAGCGTGCATTTTTGTGCGCCGTGCCATCTGTCACCTCAAGTACTCACAGCGATCGGAAAAATTCCACTGAACACACACACTCGCACTCAGACCATATCATTCAAACTTCAACAGTCAAGCTTCAACGTCCTTTCAATTTTCTTCAACTCTGACCCAACTCTACCCTTCCTCCAGAGAAAAGGGGGAAGACAACAGCCCAGCAAGTGGGACACGCAAAACAGACACTCTTTGTTCCCCGCTCTTTTTTCTTCTGGCCTTTTTCTTTTGAGGTAAATAAATGAAAAGGCTTCCCCGGCCTTTAAGAAACGGGCAGAAAGCAGCCCACCGGCTTTCATCTACCCTCCAGAATATGGTTACAAATCCTCTAGATATACATCTCAAGTCTCAGAACGTTTGTAACTTGACCATAATTACATGAAAAGAAGTGGAGGGGTCTGCATGAGTTCCAGCACACGGACACCTGTCTATATGTCTGCTGACAGACAGACACAGATAAAGTGTAGCCATTTACAATGGTTTTCCCTCTACTTCCAGCCACAGAGCCTCTTGTGCTTTGTTATGGAAGGAGCTCCCAGCTACTGCTAGTTATAGCCCTGTTATGGTGCACAAAACGGGGTTTGCAACGTTTAAATCTTCAAGGATAACTAAAGGTTTGTTTTTAAAAAAATAAAACAACATGTCATATTTACCTCCTATGTTCAGTTGGTTTTGCACAGAGTGGCCCGATCCACCTCTTCTGGGGTCCCTCAGCGGCACTCCTGGCTCCTCCTCTTCTCAAGAGCCCCGTTGGAGAGCCGCTCTCCCTCTGCCCGGGGGTTCTTGGCTCTTGACAGGATAATATTGATAGCAGTGCAGTCATTGGCTCCCGCTGCTGTCAATCAAATCCAATGACGCTGCGCCGGGAGGCGGGGCTCAGTCTGGCATTCTCTGGACGCAAATGCTGGACCTGGTAGCGTGCCCACAAGGTAACCCCCCCCCCCCCCCCCGGGAGAGGGCTTCTCCTAGGGGTTATATAATGCAGGGAGGAGCTACCAGCTCCACGGGGGGACCCCAGAAGAAGATGATCGGGGCCACTCCATGCAAAACGAACTGCACAGTGGAGGTAAGTATGACATGTTTGTTATTAAAATAAAATAAAAGCTTTACAATCACTTTAAGGAGTTTTCAGAATAGTATCCATGCTGAGCAAGTGCCCCTCTGTGGTTACTGTGCAGCAGAGCAAAGTTCTGCATAGAAAATGAGAACATTTCACAGCTCCCTATGTAACTGCCTCAAGGCTCCCCATGTAGCTACCTCAGCTACACAAGGAGCGATTCCATCAACAAAAAGCTTCTTAGCGATCCTCCTCCCACCAGTTTTGTCAATTTACCAGCAGCAGCATCACTAGTAGCAGCGCTGCCTGTCAGACATAAGTTTTAATCACATGCCGACCGGTGCACGCCGATGTACGTCAGGCAAATGGGTGTACATGTACGTCCCTTTACGTGCCATTATGTGCGTGCTGGTCGGGACCTCCGTGAGTCCGATCGCGGGTCCCACGGACTCGATCGCCGTGGGGATACCTGCGATCGTCTCACGGGAGGAAGAATGGGGAGATGCTAATGTAAACAAGCATCTCCCCGTTCTGCCTAGCAACAGTGTCACTGATCTCTGCTCCCTGTGATGGGAGCAGAGATCAGTGATGTGTCATATACAGTCACGCCCCCACACAGTTAGAAACACTCCCCAGGGCACACTTAACCCCTTCACTGACACCTAGTGGTTAACCCCTTCACTGCCAGTGTCATTTACACAGGAATCAGTGCATTTGTATAGCACTGATTGCTGTATAAATGACAATGGTCCCAAAAGTGTGTCAAAAATGTCCAAGGTGTCTGCCATAATGTCGCATAATGTCATTATAAAAATCGCTGATCGCCGCCATTACTAGTAAAAAAAAAAATATCAATAAAAATGCCATAAAACTATCCCCAATTTTGTAAATGCTATAACTTTTGCGCAAACCAATCAATACTCGCTTATTGCGATATTTTTTACCAAAACTATGTAGAAGAATGCATATACGTAAAAAAATAATGTATTTTTTTTTTCAAAATTGACGCTCTTTTATGGTTTATAGCGCAAAAAATAAAAACCGCAGGGGTGATCAAATACCACCAAAAGAAAGCTCTATTTGTGGAGAAAAAGGGCGCCAATTTTGTTTGGGAGCCACGACGCAAAACTGCACAATTGTCAGTTAAAGCGACACAGTGCCGAATCGCAAAAAGTGCTCTGGTCTTTGGCCTGCAAAATGGTCCGGGGTTTAAGTGGTTAAAGTAGAATTCCTGCCCAAAGTAGGCCATACATCACACGTGGAAGAAAAGAAAGATGCTCAATTCCCTCATCAAGATATTCAAGTGTTGATGGGGGAATCTCTCTGGCAGTGCTATTGTGTTCTGATGGCGGGGGGCCTTGCCCCTGGCAGAACAAAATGATTAGTGTTGCCGGCTTATGGCCAGCAGCACTAACCATTTAGGAAATACCTGACAGGCTGGTTGTACACAAGTTGATCAATGGATTGACTTGTATACAACCAGGGTGCCCATATGTGGATTGAAATTTGTATGGTCCCTTCTAAACAGGCCAAATTTCAATCCATGTATGGCTGACTCGAAGCCCCATACACACTATCAGATTTTCTGCTGATTTTTTCCTTCGGATTTACCAAAACCATATAATATGAGGTCAAACCTTCGGCGTTTCAATTTGTATGCAATCAGGCAGGCCCTTACACTACATGGTTTTGGTAAATCTGAAGACAAAAATCAGCAGAACATCTAATAGTGTGTATGGGACTTAACACTACCTAGCCTTAAAATACCCCCACCCACCCAGATTTACCTATGCTTAATAACCTGGGTAAAAACAATGGGGTTGATTTATTAAAACTTGAGTGCAAAATCTGGTGCAGCTCTGCATAGAAACCAATTGGCTTCCAGGTTTTTTTGTCAAAGCTTAATTGAACAAGCTAAAGCTAATAACTGATTGGCTACCATGCATTGCTGCTCCAGATTTTTGCCCAATTTTAGTAAATCAACTCCAATACGTATATTCTTTCAGCCTACTCAGATCCTGTCACGTGATCCACCCCCCCTGTGTCAGTAAGCAATGGATGCCAGGGAGAGGAGGCAGCGCCAACAATGGTTGGGACATGGTAGCCTATGGGTGACGTCACTGCTCCCAGTTTTCCCAGCCAGTATTGAGTGCTCTCTCCTCTCCCCTGAAGCCATTGCTGACTGACACAGGGGAGATCACATAACCGCACCAGAGCGGGCTGAGAATAGGTAAGTATACACATTTTATTTTACACAGGTTAATCAGCATAGGTAGCAGGAAGGAGAAGGGGACGTTTAAAGGCTTGTTACTGTGAGGACCTGGTGTCTATAAGACCCCAAATCCCTCCTTTACACTTAAAAGCATTCAAAGCACCAAGTTTGGCTGTTTTGAATGCTGTAATTTTTTTTTAATTGGCGCCTTTAAGTCTTCAGTTATCCGGAAGTGAAATCATGACACTGTTTCCAGGTTACTAGATACGAGACCCGATCAGAGCTGATTCCGGCTTCGTTCTGGTCTCCAGCCAGCCATCGAACATATTGGCTGGTCGCTCGGGCCTCCCGGTGGGACAGGAGAGCCCGGGCAAGCCGCGGAAGGCAGTAGGAGGAGGGACGTCCGCTCTCGCTGCTTGTGATAACAGACGAGCAGCTGCTATAACACCCGATCGGCTCTAAAAAACGGGGGTGATGCGTGCAGCTGCATGCATCACCCTGGCACAATCCCTTCAAGCCGAAGGCTGCATATTTACGTTACGTCAGCGTGAAGGAGTTAAGAATGCTTTTTCAATTCTGTAATCATTAGTCGGGTCAAATCAATATTTGATTTTGACTGCAGTGTTGAAAAAAATTAAATGGAGCAGGATGGAAATTCCTTCTTGAAAAAACAAATTTCTAACAGTAAATGTCATTTTTGTTTTGGTAAAGTCCATTAGTTCCAAAAATCTAATGTTAAACGCAAACAATATTCAACAAGCTTTGGACGAATGTTCATACAAACATCTGTTTGAAAATCTACTAGTGTATGACCAGCCTTAGTGGTGAATTAAGTAAAAAAAAAAATTTTTATACGTTTATGTGAAAACTTTACTGGCATACTCCATAAGGTACTCTATAAACAGTCCCAGTTACACCACAATATATAATATAATAAAAAAAAGAGCATCAAAGACATCAGGCTATTACAGAACACAACAATAAATTGTTTTTTGCAACTGGTCACTTATTAGGAAAAAAAAAAAGTTTCACGTCTGCTGCGAGAGTGTGAGAAAATATGAGAAATATTATCAGCCAAAATGATGTATGCTGCATTGTTTGAATAGCTAAGCCCACTGAAGAGGGTTTCAGATTCATGACATCTTTCATAGCTCATGACCTCCCACAGTATTCCCCAGCCTTCAATGGGCTAAGGGTTTTATTCTTGTCCTGCTCTTACTTCACCACAACTATTCAGACCCTTTCTCGTCCTTGGAGTGCAGAACATGATCACAAGTACTGAGCACGGTTTTTTTCAATCAGGATTTTCCAGGCAAGAATTCCCAGGAAGAAAAGGAAATGTTAAATATAAAGGAGACTGGGGAACAATACCTAGAAATTTGCTGCCTATTCAGATGCTGAGTGTCTGTGTTTGCCGTGTCTTTTTATAGAACGATTTTTCAACTTAAATATCGATTTATTTTATGACGATCCATCTCTACATAGCGTATAAAAACTAAAATGTTGTGAAAAGAATCCTCAGTCTTTGAAATGCAACAGATAAAAAGCTTTAATCATAACGTCACCAAGTTTCCTTGCAGAAAACGCCTTATAATTTGCAAGCTTGATCATATTCGGCAAAGGCAAGACTTACAAAGGATGGAGGAGATGACCCATCACAGGAGGGCTCCTGCTCTGTATACTTAACTGAAAAGAAATAAAATATCTGTGCCACTGGAGAAGGATATTTGCACTTGGGTAGCATCTGCAGAGAATACAAAAACAGCTTCTTCCATTTACTTTCACTGGCAAACTTTTGCACTCAGTAGTCAGCCTTTTTCTGCAAACACTAGAGCACATTCGTATGCAAATCCTCATATTGTCAGCTCTTAACCAATTAGTTGCTTGGTCATCAATGTGACATGAAATGTTTTACATGATAATGAAAAGCTGGCTCGGGGGACCATCACTTTAGAGCACAACTTGTGCTACCAAAATAT
This sequence comes from Lithobates pipiens, assembly GCF_037356315.1. NCBI lineage: Eukaryota > Metazoa > Chordata > Amphibia > Anura > Ranidae > Lithobates > Lithobates pipiens. Next base: position 219,760,151 of record NW_027507903.1, on the reverse strand, counting down.
AACGCCCTTCTAACAAACTTTCATACAAGAATACGTCCACAGTATGCAATACAAACATTCCGTTACAATAAAAAAAAACATAACCGCGCAAGGACAAGGATGTACTGAGCAAGTAATCAATGGTGGAAGTTGTGTTTGATTCAAATATTTTGTAATTCCATGTGTATTAATGCTAACTTGGTCTAAACCAAGGTTTCTCAACCAGGATCCTATGGAAACCCAGGGTTCCTTCAGAGGTTTTTTTAATCCTGCTTTAACCACTTGCTTACTGGGCACTTAAAGCCCCCTCCTGCCCAGACCAATTTTCAGCTTTCAGCGCTGATGCATTTTGAATGACAATTGCGCGGCCATACAACACTATACCCAAATGAAATTTTTATCATTTTTTCCCACAAATAGAGCTTTCTTTTGGTGGTATTTAATTACAGCTGGGAGTTTTATTTTTTGCTAAACAAACAAAAAAAAAAAATCACGTTTCATAGTTTGTTATAAACTTTTGCAAACAGGTCATTTTTCTCCTTCATTGAAATGCACTGATGAGGTGGCACTGGTGGGCACTGATAGGCTGCACTGGTGGGCACTGATAGGCACAGTTAAGGCGGCCCTAATAGGCACAGATAAGGTGGCACCAATAGGCACAGATAAGGTGGCACCAATAGGCACAGATAAGGCAGTACTGATCGGCACAGATAAGGCAGCACTGATGGGCAAAGATGGGCACAGATAAGATGGCACTGATGGGTGGCACAGATGGGTGGCACTAAGGGGCACTGATAGGTACCACTGATAGATGGGACTGATGGGCACTGATAGGTGGCACTGCTGGGCACTGGTAGATGACACTGATGGGCACGGATATGTGGCACTGGGGTGCAGCACTGTTGTTGAGGCAGATTGTGGGCACTGATAGGTGGCACTGTGGGTACTGATGGGTGGCACTGATGGGGGCACTTTTTTAATATGTAGATGGCACTGGCAGGGGGCAGGTGGGCACTAATGAGCTGGCCGTGATCGGGACTGAAGTCCTTCTCACGGCCGCCGGTGATCGGCTTTTTTTTTCTCCTCGCGCTGTCAAATAGCCGATTACCGGCTCTGTTGTGTCACATGATCAGCTGTCATTGGCTGACAGCTGATCACGTGGTAAGGGGTCGGGATCGACCCCTTGCACCGATCCGTGATCAGGCGAGTCTCATAGACTCGCTGATCACACAGCAGGCCGCTCGTGCATGGGACGACGTCAATAGACGTAGTCCCGGCAAAGCAGGTCCGCGCTGTAGCCGTCATTTGGCTATAGCGCTGATCTGGTTAAATTAATTCTTACTGGCAAGGTGCAGCCACAGACATCCTCTTTTCCTAGGGACCTTTTGCACTCTAGAGTTGGAGTTAGGCTACGTTCATACTGCTCTGTTGCAAAAACACATTGGTGATTTTGCCATGTTTACAATGTGTTCTGCACCTGTGAAAAAAGGACATGCAACTCAAAAAATGCACCAACAATGCAACTGCAGATGCATTTTGTATGCCTTATTGGCGCATTTTCTAATAATTTCAATGGGGAGGTGTGTTTTTTTTTTGGGGGGGGGGGGGGGTTTACTGCACAAAAAATGCAGCTTGCAGGATTTTAAAAAACAAAACAGACCTGCAACTGACCAGTGTGAAGAGTCCCATAGGATTTAATGGTAATGCGTTTTCTTCTGCTTTTTTTAATGCAAGAAGCAGTGTCTCGCTGTGTCACTTTACTACACTGCTCTGCTGATGGGGAGGGAGTCACGTGCCGGCAAAACAGACTTTGCATGCTGCCTGTGGCACCCATGCCGGGGGTTGCCTACCCCTGCCTTAGGGGTAGGCAACCCCCGGCATGGGTAACTAGTTACATCCTAAATCTATTTCAGTTGCTAAAACTTCAAGTCATTTAAGACTGCACAAGATAGATGGCCCAAACAATGTGATTATTTCTGAACAATAAACTTCAGTGTGAAAACAACACAATTTCAGCACATTCTAAACAATGTTGGCCCTGGTCAACAGCGTTATAATAAAATTATGGTTGATACAAATGCAATCACAATTTTAAATCAGATGAACCAAAATTCTTTCTACCATGAAGGGCATTAAAATCGTTTATTTCCAGCTTGAGGGCAACCATGAACTTTGAGTCACGGGATTCAATCTGTACTAGCTTCCATTAGAGATATGAGATCCATAATTAACCAAACCCACCGCAGTCCTGTATATTCCACAGATTGGTATAGCTGAAGCATCCATGTGACAATGTTTTTAGCCTGATGTTAGGTTCCTCGGGCCCTGGGTATACCTATTCTCCACTACTTATGATGGGGGGGGGGGGGGGGTTAATTAAGAAATACAGAAGACTCTACAGGCATTGCTGGAAGGATGAATTGTAAAGTGGCATTATACAACATCCTTATTCTCCAAAGATAATCAACATGCGCCCAATATTTAAAGCGTGGTAGTAAAGTCTGCTTGGTGATTTACACCAACAGGTAAGCCTATAATAAGGCTTACCTGTAGGTAAAATTAATATCTCCTAAACCTGCACCGTTAGGAGATATTCACGCTGGGTGCCATCGGTGACGTCACCAGCCCATGCGCTCTGAAGGTCCCGCATACCGTGCCGGACCTTCAGAGCACCATGTCATACCCGAGGGAGTGACATCATCGTGGCTCTGGCCACTCACACAGCCGGAGTTCCCAAACGCGGAAGGAAGACATGGGGGGGTGGAAGCTCTCTCAGCGGTGACAGCGTGCCGTTGAAGGGCTTCATTTTAGGGTAAGCATTTCATAATGTGCTAGTATGTGATGCATACTAACACATTATGCTCTTGTTTTGCAGGTGAAAAGTTTTTTTAAACAGCAGCTTACCAATGCTTTAATCACCCTGTTATCTATTTTCATTAAATTATTTACCGTATTGTGTTACTTTCTACCTCCTTGTAACATTATGAGCTCTTCTTCCTTTCCCCCCTTACTTCCGTTTGTCTTAGACACAATCAGTGTGTCTTAGTTGAGGTCATGTGCACTGCTCTGTACGCACTACAAATCCCATTTGGAGGAAGTTGAGAGCAATAGAAGGTACTTTTTAGAGTTAAGAATCCATACTTGAATAGATATTTTTTGCTTAAACCAGAGTGTAGTGTCACTTTAAAGCAATAGTAAACTGTTGAAGAAAAAATAAAACAAAAACAAAACCTGCAAGACCAGGCATAATGTGTTCTGGCACAGCAAGTTCCGGCATGATATGCCGGACCTTTGCCGGACCTTCACTGTGCATGCGCTACTGACGTCAGAGATATTTATTTTATGTACAGGTAAGCCTTATTATAGGCTTACCTGTAAGTAAAAATGTCCAAGCGGAGTATACAGACACTTTAAAGTACATTTTGTGGTATGTAAGGAACACTAGACACAGAATGTAAGTATGCCAACTAGCATTTCTCTGCAGTAATATCAATGTTCAGCAATCTGTATTGTAGCAAGAGGAAGTATACATCAGCTAGGATTCTGTGGACCAATCTATCAGTACCAGCATACCCAAGAAAAGGCAAAAACAATTCCAATTTCTGTAGAACTTCAATTTTTGATGAAACTTGTGTAAAAAGGAAGAAAGATGTAAAAATACTATTCAATATATTAATAAAAAAAAAAAATTATAATTTTCTCTCAGGCCTTTAGGGAAAGCCATAACTGTGCAAAGAGCTCATGCTTACAGAAAGCCACCAGAATCCTAAATATACGATGGACTTGCAGTATAATTTTTGTAAAACAGCCCAGTTTGACATGGCAGGGAATTGAACCTATTCATTAAAAATGTTGTATTAAGCATACTTTAGAAATGTCCTTTTGTGGACAGTGGTCTTTTGTTTAGCTATAACATCATGTTGGGACATTTGCTGGCTGAGCATAGAAACCATTGTGCATGCATTTCTCAGGACATACCATAGTCTGTAAGTTCAAGACACATTCAAAGATATTAAGTAGCTGGGTAGTATTTACATGACCTCTCTAAATATAAAATAGCTTATTGACATAAGTTGTTAGCCAAGGGATCTTTCAGTTTTTTCAACCAATCTCTCAAGGTTTATGGAACACTCTGCAGAACTGTGAAGATTTGTTCCATGTTACATGTCCATAGACATTCCATGATGTCTATGGACAGCATGAGTCAGAGAGCCAACTGAATATGCATAGAAAATTTAAAACGTAAACCGTTTTAACAGGTAGATGATTAAAAATTCTGATTGATTGCTTTTGGTTACGGCACACATTACTTTGCATTTTGACTATTTAAAATATGAGTAACATCTATCTGTGTTCCCCATGACTAAGCTCTGTGGACAGAGTGAAACACATTTGGGGACATGGCCTGGTTGGAGCCCGGGCTGTGGCTGTCATACAACTTCTTATGGGGTTTGAAGAGATGTTCTACTTCCAGGATTTTTCCCTATTCCATTAGATGTCTAGAGCTGAGGTGAGCTCTGTCTATGTCTGCACACTAAGCAGTTGCTACATACAGTATCTCACAAAAGTGAGTACACCCCTCACATTGTTGTAAAGATTTTATTAGATCTTTTAATGTGACAACACTGAAGAAATTACAGTTTGATACAATGTAAAGTAGTGAGTGTACAGCTTGTATAACCATGTAAATTTGAAAATAACTCAACACACAGCCATTAATGTCTAAACCGCTGGCAACAAAAGTGAGTACACCCCTAAGTGAAAATGTCCAATTTGAGCCCAAAGTGGCAATATTTTGTGTGGCCACCATTATTTTCCAGCACTGCCTTAACCCTCTTGGGCATGGAGTTCACCAGAGCTTCACAGGTTGCCACTGGAGTCCTCTTCCACTCCTCCATGATGACATCACTGAGCCAACAGATATTAGAGACCTTGCGCTCCTCCACCTTCCGTTTGAGGATGCCCCACAGATGCTCAATAGGGTTTAGGTCTGAAGACATGCTTGGCCAGTCCATCACATTTACTTTCCGATTCTTTAGCAAGGCAGTGGTCATGCTCAGCCTCAGTATGTCACAGTACATGTTGGCATTCATGGTTCCCTCAATGAACTGTAGCTCCCCAGTGCGGGCAGCACTCATGCAGCCCCAGACCATGACACTCCCACCGCCATGCTTGACTGTAGGCAAGACACACTTGTACTCCTCACCTGGTTGCTGCCAGACATGCTTGACACCATCTGAACCAAATAAGTTTATCTTGGCTTACCTGTAGGTTAAAATTACCAAGCGGGTGTACAACCGTTTAAAGATATTTGTATTTTGCTATCATACCTCCTCTCAAGCATCTCTTCTCCAGGGAGAATAAGTTTAATGCTTGTAGTCGTTCCTCATAACTGAGGTACTCCTGTCCCCTTATTAATTGTGTTGCTCTTCTCTGGATTCTCTCTAGTTCCAGCATATCCTTCCTCAGTACTCCTGACCAGAACTGGACAGCATACTTAAGATGCGGCCAGACCAGAGTTTTGTAAAGTTGTAGAATTATAGATTTATCTCTTGAGTAAATTTCCTTTTTAACCACTTCAGCCCCGGACCATTTTGCTTGCCAAAGACGACTAGACACTTTTTGCGTTTCGGCACTGCGTCGCTTTAACTGACAATTGCACAGTCGTGCGACCTGGCTCCCAAACAAAATTGACGTCCTTTTTTTCCCACAGATAAAACTTTCTTTTGGCGGTATTTGATCACCCCTGCGTTTTTTTTTGTGCTATAAACAGAAATAGAGCGACAATTTTGAAAAAAAACACATTATTTTTTACTTTTTGTTATAATAAATATCCCCCAAAAATAATTATAAAAAATGTTTTCCCTCAGTTTAGGCCGATACGTATTCTTCTACATATTTTGGGTAAAAAAAAAAAAATCGCAATAAGCGATTACTGATTGGTTTGCGCAAAAGTTATAGCGTTTACAAAATAGGGGATAGTTTTATGGCATTTTCATAAATTTTTTTTTTTTTTTACTAGTAATGGCGGCGATCAGCGATTTTTATTGTGACTGCGACATTATGGCGGACACATCGGACATTTTTGACACATTTTTGGGACTATTGTCATTTATACAGCAATCACTGCTATATAAATGCAGTGATTCCTGTGTAAATGACACTGGCAGTGAAGAGGTTAACCAGTGGGTGGCAGTGTAGGGGTTAAGTGTTCCTAGGGGTGTGTTACTAACTATTGGGGGCTGGGCTTTCATTTAGTGAACACTGATCTCTGCTCCAATCACATGGAGCAGAGATCAGCGTCACTAGTTGCTAAGCAGAACTGGGAGATGCTGTTTACAATGGCATCTCTCCATTTAGCCGCCCCGTGAGACGATCACGGGTATGCCCATGGCGATCGAGTCCGCGGGATCCACGACCGGACTCACAGGGGTCCCGACAAGTATGCGAGTGAGCCGCCGGCGGCGCGCTCACGATGGCAGAGCGGCATCAAAGATTGGACGTACCTGTATGCCAATATGCCTGCCCGTGCCATTCTGCCGACATACATCGGCGTGCACTGGTCGGGAACTGGTTAATGCTTGCTAATATTCTGTTTGCTTTGCTTGTTGCAGCTTGGCATTGCATACCATTGCTGAGCCTATGATGTACTAGGACCCCCAGGTTTTTTTCCATTGTGGATTCCGTCAGAGGTTCTCAGCTAACAAGTAACTTGCATTTATCTTATATCATTCAATAAAATGTCTTGTCTCTGCATCTATGTACACTTGAACCTACTGTATTTGCTGGCGTATAAGACTACCTTTTACACTTAAAAAAAATGCCCAAAAATTGGGGGTCGTCTTATACGCCGGGTATACAGGTATACAATGCTGCCCGGTGGATGTCAGCCCCCAAATGTCTGCTAATACTGTATGTGGCTTCAGCAACAAACAGTATACGCCGTTGAGCCAATCCCGGCGAGCGATTTATTCTATTAATGAATACAGAGCCTGCTTGGATTGGAGTAACAACCACTGCCAATCCGAGCAGGCTACATAGAGTAGCCTGCTCGGATTGGCTTTGAGAGAGAGAGAGAGAGAGAGGCAAGGGCTGATGATGCTACAGCCTCTGCCAATCCAAGCAGGCGTTGTATTCATTAAAATAATACACTGCTCACCATACTTCCCTGGGTAAATCCATTCACTGATCTCCTACTACTATACATCCTGCTATTTGCCTTTGAGGTCTCAGGCACCCAAGAGGGACAGGTAAATCTGGGACATATGACAGGGGGGTTATTAAATGCATTTTGGTGGACAATTCCCATAGAATATAACCCAAAAGTGGTATAGGTTTGGTTAGTGAAAAATTCTACTTTCCAGAGTTGTGGCATTCAATAGATCTCTGTTTGTGTTATTATTGTTTGATATAATTTATGACATATCACAGCATGGCGGATGAGTAGTTGGCATTCTTGCTTTGTATTTTTTAATCGTTCTAATGTTTTTTTAAAATGGTGTTGCCTTAGAAGGGGGGTAGTCTTATACCGCGAGTATTGCCCAAAACCTATGTTTTCACTTGAAAAATAGGGGGTCGTCTTATACGCCCAGTCGTCTTATACGCCGGCAAATACGATATATTGTTATATGGTGCTATTTGTGTAGTTTCACAGTTCCGATGATTCTGGTGCAAGAGCACCAATGTGTTCTAAATTAGTATGAATTTTGAGACTCTGCAGGGAACTAAAGAGGGTTGTTAATGGGTAATGGGTATTTCTATTTCGTTTTTGTCTTACTGATTACTTTCATTCTTTGCAATGCAGATGTTGGTTCAGATCCAGGACCCCCATGCGCTTCTGTAGCAGTAGATATCTTAAAATACTGATTAACTCATTGTTCATTTCAATAGGATTATGTGTTGGGGAAGTTTGAGAATGCTTAAAGTGGTTGTAAAGGCTCAAGGCAATTTACCTTCATGCATTCTATGTATGAAGGTAAAAACATTTTGTGTGCAGCAGCCCCCCTAATATTTACCTGAGCTCCATCTCAATCCAGCAATGTGCAAGAGAGCAGCGGCTCTCCCGGGTCTCTTCCTCCTGATTGGCTAAGACAGCCAATGTCTCCTGCTACTGTCAATCAAAGCCAGTGAGCCAATGAGGAGAGAGTAAGGTGGGGCCGAGCCAAGCTCCATGTGTGAATGAACACACAGAGCAGCAGCTTGAGAGAAAGCATGCATCAGTGCCCACATAGCAAGCTGCTTGTTCTGGGGGCATTTGGCAGTAGGGAGGGACCAGGATCATCGGCGGGGGACTGGAGAAGAGGAGGATCTGGGCTGCTCTGTGCAAAACCACTGCATAGAGCAAGTAAGTATACCATGTTTGTTATTTTTTGTAATATGTAATTAAGGTCAGTAGCACACAGACCTGTACATATACTGTTGTACTGAAGTTTCAGGATCATGTTGACAAAAAGTCTTGCGCAAAATGTTCCATAAATACCATACACTTGTAAAAGAGCGTAAAGACACGTAACCATATACAAGTGTAAAAATCTTCTTCATTGCCAGTATTGCAATATACAGTGTATGGAGATCACCTTGCTGCACAATAACATGAGTTCCCATAGGTAGGGCATCGCTCTCTGTGCCAAAACAATGATCTCCTAGTGTAAAAATCAAACGAATTGCCACTTTTAACCGTATTTTCCATAAGTCCCCTGCTGTACTTTGCAGAAAATTGCAGCAGTCCTTGTATTTTTAAAGTGTCACGCAGCATGCTGCCCCTGCCTTGTCAGAAAAATTAGAAAAATTGTATTTAGTCTCAAGGTTTCTTGAACTGTCACCTGTCCAGCAGTATTAAATAAACCTTGCCATACTAGAGAAGGAGAAAGGTTGGGAGTTCACCAGATGAAGAAGCCAGAGGATGAGGGATAGTCCGTGACAAGGCTGGCAGTAGACTGTGACAGACAAATGACAATGAGGGACAAATCTTCAGCAAATTTCCTGGCAATCCAGAATTTCACCCGCCGTACACGTAGAGTCACCTAGATCTCTGCTCACACCACTGAGTTTTGTGTGAGATCAGCAAAGTTCATCGTTGACAGTGATCTAGCACTTCCAAAACAGCAAGACCTACATCAAAGCAGGCTATTTATACTGGAATCATTTGCAGTGCTCAGCACACATTAATTAGAGGGGTGCGCTAGAATGGATTATCTCGGGGATGCTCTCGTATCTCACACCTGCACAGAGCACATTTTAATTAGCAATCCTACATGAACCTGGGAGTAAAAGAAACCACCTGGTTTTGCAGTAATGGACCTCATGCTTAATGTCTTAAAATGTTATCAATATTGCACCCAACCATCAATCACTTTCAAAATGTAATATACTAACTCATAGCTAGAATATTCAAAATGAGGCTGGGGCAATACAATTCTAAGACACTAATTAACTTTACTGTATATCAATAAAAAATGTCTATATTGCATACAGGATTGCTTAGCGATGAAAGGAATGGCAAGATATTTTAATAAATGTCATAGTTGGATTTATTAGAAAAGGGTTTGTAATGGGCTAATGTCTATTATAATGTGCAACAACCCACCTCTTGTATAAAATGATTATCGTAAACTGGAAATTGAAAGAACACTGGGGAAAACAATTTTTCTCCCATGCAGTGGGGCTGTGCCTGCACTGAATGGGTTAACTGCTCATTTTGTTTGGGAGTGCACCAAAAGACTATACTTACCCGATCCTTTGATCCTCCAGAAAACAACACTCCCCCACATCCAGCGGTGGACTGTTCCTGCCATGCTCACGTCCAGAGCTGGTTTATGGGTGTTATGACCTCAGGAACAGTCCACGTACAAAACCGCTAGAGTGCAGGGGGACAGGAGCAGCAGGGACCGTTTTTTTGCTCAGAGGATTAGATAAGTATATGTATGCTTTCCTCATCCCTGGGGAAAAACGAGCAGTTAGCCCTTGCAGGCAGGCACAGCCCCACTGCATGGAAATTTTTTAAATTTAACTTCTTTAAAGTAATTATAAATTAAATTAAAGCATTTTATCAGAGGCATAACTAGAAACTTCAGGGCCCGGTGCAATAAATCATGAAGGCCCCCCTCAATACTTTTTTTTTTACAGTGGCAGTGGTGGTGTTAAGAGGGGTGGCATCATTGGCAGTGGTGGTGTTAAGGGGGGTGGTGTTAGTGCAATGGTGGTGTTGAGAGGGGTGGCATCAGTGGCAGCTGTGGTGTTGAGGGGTGTGGCATCAGTTGTGTTGGGAGGGTGGCATCAGTGGTGTTGAGGGGGTGGCATCAGTGCTGTTGAGGGGGGTGGCATCAGTGCTGTTAAGGGGGTAGCATCAGTGGCAGAGATGGTGTTGAGGAGGGTGGAATCAGTGACAGCAGTTGTGTTGAGGGGGGTGATATCAGTGGTGTTGGGAGGGTGGCATCAGTGGTGTTGCATCAGTGGTGTTGAGGGGGGTGGCATCAGTGGTGTTGAGGGGGGCGTTGAGGGGAGATGGCACCTGTGGTGTTGAGGAGAGTGTTGAGGGGAGATGGCATCATTGGTGTTGAGGGGGGTGGCATCCTCTCCCACCACCACCTGTCTCTTACTGATCCCATCCCCACCACCACCACAGATCTCATCCCTACCCCCCATCACCTCTTCAACAGAGGGAGGGGGCAGGGATGAGATCTGTGGTGGTGGGGGGGGGGGGGGGGGGATGGTATCAGTAAGAGGCAGAGGTGGTGGAGGCTGGGATCGACTGAACTGGCAATTTGTCATTTACTTAAGTCAATCAATTTCCCCTAAGAATTCCATGACCGTGCCTCCAGGGATGCCTTTGCCTCATGGGGACTCCTCGCAGAGGGGAGAGCTCCTCCCCCTTCACTCCATTGGTGTCAGCTGGTCAGCGGGCGGGCCCCTCACACTGGCAGATGGGCCCATCACACTGGCAGACGGATGGGTGGGCCTCTCACACTGGCAGACAAGCCCCTCACACTGGCAGACGGGCCCCCCTGAAGTGGCGGAACTCCAGGGCCCAGTCGCAAGTGTGATTGCTGTGACCCTAATAATTCCACCACTGCATTTTATACCTTAATGCATTTCCTATGTGTGTCTACGAATGAACACAGCACAGCTTGAGAGCACACCCACACCTGTGCCCCCATAGCACAAGGCTTGCTATGGTGGCACTCGGAAGAAGAAGCAGCAGGAAGTGCCAGTGGGGAACTCCAGAAGAGGAGATAAGGGACCGATACATTACACAGAGCAGGTAAGTTTATCATCTTTTTTTATTTAAATAAATTTGACTTTAATATCACTTTAATGCAGAAGTATCCCTCAAAACAAGCAGCAATACAAAAAAAAAAAAAAACACTAATTCAAGGGGAGCCTCTAAGATTAGAAAGGATGTCAGTGTCCTCTCTCTCTGTGAACACATCCCTTTAATTCTAAAGCCACTTAAAGCAAAGTTCCACCCAAAAATTGAACTTCCGCTTTAAGTAACGGTGACCCCCCTAACATGCCACATTTGGCATGTCATTTTTTTCTTTTTTTGAGGGGGGGGGGGCGATACCCTCTTTTTGGAAGCACCCAGCTCCCACTTCCTCCCGGGGCTGCGTGGCACCGGAAGGAAGTTCACCTCTCCCCCCTACAATCTTCTGGGACATGTCACAGGTCCCAGAAGATTGCCCGGCCATTCACAGCGTGCAGCACGGCTCGCCCACAGTAAAAATGGCAGCACCGTGGAGAGGAGGGGGAAAGGAGCAGGGCTTTGCACGCCCACATTGCTGGACCGTGGGACAGGTGAGTGACCGATTATTAAAAGTCGGCTGCTACACTTTTGTAGCTGCTGACTTTAAAAAAAAAATTGGGAAGGGGGGCAGAACTCCGCTTTAGCGTAAACCATTACTCAAAAACATAACTTTTCATAACTTTTTAGCATTCTAATCCCAGGAGGCTTTCCATTCATAGAAACAGAGGAAGTGACAAATCTTGCACATGTGCAGACAAAAAACCTGTCTGTTTAGATATCATTTTATGAATGGTGGAAAGTACTTCATCCAGGGATATGTGATGTCAATTTCCCTGGAGGCATTACAATTCATTCATAGACTAATATGTAAACAGCATCAGTTCTCTATTTGTGCATGTGTGAGATCTGACGCTGCGTCACTGGGGAGTCGGCTGCAAGAACCAGCCAGATCAGATCAAATGTAGTCGGGTGTAAACGGAGTCTGTTTACGCCCAGTAGTTTTCCATAGAGCAGAGTGGGCTGTGCCCGGGTCCACTCCGCATAAACTCAGCAGACACAGACTAGTCATCCACCCGCTCAGCAAGGGATCAGCAGACAGATCCCCTGCTAATCAAAACAGAAGGTACATGTGTGAAAGGGGCCTTACGCTACAAAAAAAATGTTTCCACTGCTGCCTTTATCAGAAACCTTAATTTATATGCTGTTCTGGTAACTAAACAGGAAGTAAGGGGAAATCTCTCCAAAGTAATCATAGACAGCAGTAAAATCTGAAGAAGTTCCAACTCTTCCCAAATGTGAACTAAGCAAAAGTTTTGCCATAAGTTGGGCTTCAAACCTTATATTTCACAACATGAAAAGTGAAAAGGGCCATGTTCAACATCCCCCTGAGGAAAACTTCCCATAATCTCTGGTTCTACTCACCAAACCACATCAATGTGGTATGGAGAGTCCGACCTTAGAGAGGCCATATGACTTTGTTGGTTTATTTATTTTCCAGTGTCCTAAGTTATTGATTGTGGGTTGTCCTACACTACAAACTATAAAAGTCTGGTTAATGAGGTAGGATCTTCAGTCTGGGATTACACGATGATTTTGAAGATTTAGTCTGTGTTGAAACATCTATGATTAAAGCTGTATTCCAGGAAAAAATATATTTTTTATACTTGTGCTTGATACATATCAACGTACGAGTACGTCGCCTTTAAGACGCGGCATTGTGTGTGCTCGTGCACCCGCTGTGAGCTCTGAGTGTGACCACGGGTCCCCGCGGACTCTATGTCTGCCAGGAGTCCCGCGATCGTCTCACGGAGAGGAAGAACGGGGAAATGCTGATGTAAACAAGCATCTCCCCGTACTGCCTAATGACACTGATATTGATCACAGCTCCCTGTAATCGGAAGCAGTGATCGGTGTCGTGTCACACACAGCCCATCCCACCTGTAGCCCATCCCTAGGACACACTTAACCCCTTCAGCGCCCCCTACTGGTTAATCCCTTCACTGCCAGTGTCATTTTTACAGTAATCAGTGCAATGTATAGCACTGATGGCTGTATAAATGACAATGGTCCCAAAATGGCGTCAAAAGTGTCCAATGTGTCCGCCATAATGTCGCAGTCATGATAAAAATTGCTGATCGACGCCATTACTAGTGATAAATTTTTTTATAAAAATGCCATAAAACTATCCCCTATTTTTTTAGATGCTATAACTTTTGCGCAAACCAATCAATTAAAGGCTTATTGCGATTTTTTACCAAAAATATGTAGAACAATATGTATCGGCCTAAACTGACGAAAAAAATATATTTGTTTATATTTTTTTGGGGGGAGATATTTATTAGAACAAAAAGTAAAAAAAAATAGCTTTTTTTAAAAATTGTTGCTCTTTTTTTTATAGTGCAAAAAAAATAAAAAACGTAGAGGTGATTAAATATCACCAAAAGAAAGCTCTATTTGAGGGGAAAAAAGGATGCCAATTTTGTTTGGGAGCCACGTCGCATGACCGCGCAATTGTCAGTTAAATCGACGCACTGCCCAATTGCAAAAAGTGTTAAGCCAAATGGTCTGGGGCTGAAGTGGTTAAACACTAAACCTTTTTCTGAGATTTGTTGGTTTCAAGTTAAAATCATATTTTTTTGCTAGAAAATGACTTAGAACCCCCAAACATATATATATATATATATATATATATATATATATTTAGTAGAGACCCTAGAGAATAAAATGGTGGTTGTTGCAATTTTTATGTCACACTGTATTTGCGCAGCAGTCTTTCAAATGCAATTTTTTGGGGAAAAAAATACTTTAATGAATTAAAAAAAAAAAAACTAACCAGTAAAGTTAGCCCAATTTTTTTGTATAATGTGAAAAAAATAGTGATTCTCATTTTGGTCAGAATCATGCAGCTCTAAGCAAAATCACTTTTAGTCAATGAGTAGAGAGTCCCCAGAGAGCGGAGACTCTCCAACACATCGCTGGAGGAAGATCGGGCTTGGGTATGTATGGGGGAACTGCTACACAGAGTAGAATTTTTTTACCTTCATGCATAGAATTAAAGTGGTTGTTAAGGCAAAAGGCTTTTTTATCTTAATGCATTCTATGCATTAAGATAAAAAGCCTTCTGTGTGTAACAGCATCCCACAGCCCCCCTAACACTTACCTGAGGTCCCTCTCTGTCCAGAGATTTCCATGAGTGTCTCAGCTATCCGAGATTCTCCTTCCTGATTCTCCTTCCTGATTGGCAGCGCCATTGGCTCCCGCTGCTGTCAATTAAAGTCAGCTAGCCAGTCAAGGGAGAGAGGGGGCCGGGTCAGGGCTTCGTGATTGACTAGAGAGAGGGAGCTGTGACTCAGCTCGGGTGCCCCCATAGCAAGCTGATTACTGTGCGGACACTGAACAGGAGGGAGGGGCCAGGATCACAGAACAGGGACCCTGGAAGAGGAGGATCTGGGCTGCTCTGTGCAAATCAACTGAAGAAGAGCAGGTACGTATAACATGTTTATTATTTTTATAGGGAAAAAAAACAAGCCTTTACAATAATTTTAAGACTTCAGCTGTGGATGGAGTGCAGAGGGATTAGAGCACAGGTATTGATTTCTGTATTTGCCCCTGTAAGGCTGGGTTCGCACTGCTGCGGTGACGAGATCGGATGTGATTTGCACCGCAATGCAGTGCAAATCACATCCGATATCTGTGCGATGCGAGTTCAGCCATACAGATAGTATGGCTGAATTCGCATCGCATCCGGCCCAAACTCGCACAAGACCCTTTTTTTGGTCCGCAGCAGAATCAGATCACATGGGTGTTCACACCATGCGATCCGATTCCTGTCCGAGCTTGCAGATCGCACTGCGATATGCAAACTGATCTGGGGGTGTCATTAACATTTCACTGACACTGCCAGCAGTTCGCATAGGGCAGTGTGAACTGCCGCCGGGAGGTATGCGATGCGGGAACCCGCCGCGGATTCGCAGCGTTTCCACATCGCAGCAGTGTGAGCCCAGCCTAAGGCTGCATTCATACCTGAGCATAGCGTTTTCAAGCAGAAAATCATGCACATTTACTGCGATTTTGCATCGTTTTTTACCGCGATCCGCTGCATTTTTTACCACGATTTGCCTTGATTTTGTGCAGGGCAAAAGGTCACCAATGTTAAAAGAAGAAAAACGCCCAAATCTGCTCAATTCGAGCGACAAAAAAGGGTCCGGAACTTGTTTGAGCTTCAGGCATTCGGCTTCAGGCAACATGGAGTGGAGATGTGAACCATCTCCATAGAGAATAATAGATTTTTTCCCCTCCAGCGTTTTGTAGCTTCAGGCTTCAAGCTAGAAAACGCTCAGGTGTGAATGGGGTCTTAGGGAAAGTCCCCCTCTCTATTTGTCCTATTTATCATTATCAGTGAGAGTGAAAGAGGGGAAATCTTGCAACGGGAACACTAGTTCTGCTGACTCTGGTGACAACAGGGGATTTCCTCTCACTTCCTGAGTTGCCTATGCGACTGAAAGTGAGGGGAAACTTTCCCAATGGGACACAAAAAAAACTAAAAAAAACTCACTGTATCCAAAATTTTAAAAAATACGTTTTGCTCTACGTTAAGTTCAACTTTAATTAATCAGAAAATCCACAGTGAAGATTGAGAAAGTCATTGTAACAAAGGGTTATAGAGGGTAAAAAGTATGGAACACAAAAAAGGAATAGTGTCTGTGTCATCAATTGCAACCAAATTGTCTTGCTTGAAAAAGAAAATGCATAAAGCTGATGGCTGTGAAGGAGATAGATGTATTTTATTTCCATCAGTTTAGATGACGATGCCCTTTATGACATAACCCCCTGCAGGCTGCTCAGAAAATAAGCTGATTTATTAAAACTGGAGGGATGGAATCTAGGGCAAAATTGTGTAGGCAAAACAAACAGCCTGGCTAAGTGCTCTAGGACACATATAGTGAATATAGTCAGTATATAAAAGAAGAGGTATTCTTTAGATTCCACATTATAAGGGCTCATTCACACAAGCATTTGCATATTTTCTGCATGGAGCCCTGGCTCTTGCTGGCAGACCTAGCACCTGAACTACACCCGTTTAGGTGCATTTAGATGAGTTTGGACATGTACAATTCTTCTAATGACTTTACAAGTAGTGTTTATATGTATTTACACATATAAAACGCCTCTAAACACAATGCACATTTTCTTTGTAGACAGCAGTGTGTATGGCCCCATTGATTCCTATAGTGCTGCGTTTAGATGCATACAAAACTTTACTCTGTACACATCTAAATGCTGCATTTTAGACACCTGTGTGAATCAGTCTTCAAAATGATGGTAAAGTCTTGTTTTTTTTTTTTCTCTAAAAATAACAAACATGTTATACTTACCTGCCCTGTGTAGTTGTTTTGTACAGAGCAGTCCAAATCCTTCTCTTCTCGGGTCCCCCTTTGGCTCTCCTGGCCCCTCCCACCTGTAGAATGTCACCACCGCAAGCAGCTAGCTATGGGGGCAGCCGAGCCGAGTCACAGCTCTGTCAGACACAGAGCCCTGATTTGGCCCGTCCCCTCTATCCCCTAACTGACTTTGATTGACAGCAGCGAGAGACAATGGAAGAGAGTCCCGGATGGCCGAGGAACTCGTGGACATCGCTGGAGAGATGGGGCTCAGGTAAGTATTAGGGGGCTGCTGCACACAGAAGGCTTTTTAATTTAAAGTGGTTGTAAACCCATTTTGAAAAATGAAAAAAAAAAAAAAAAAACCCTGCAAGACAAAGGCATAATGAGCTAGTATGCATAGCATACTAGCTCATTATGAATTACTTACCTGAGATCAAAGCCCCCACAGCGGTCCTGGTTCACTGCTCCGGCGGCAGACATGTCCCTGGGGGAGTACTTCCGTGTGTCATGGATCTGGTGCTGTGATTGGCCCGGAGCCGTGATGACGTCACTACCACTCATGCGCGCATGAGCCAGCGGTAACGGCACAGTACAACTGAAGCAACGGCATGTACGTGCCATTGCTTTAGTTTGCTTAAGTGCGCATGTGCCAATGACGTTGGCATATGTAAATACAAGGGGATATCTTCTAAACCGTTCAGGTTTAGGAAATATGCAGTGTAGCTACAGGTAAGTCTAATTATAGGCTTGCCTGTAGTATAAAGTGGTTGTAAAGGGTTTACAACCACTTTAATGCATAGAATATATTAAGATAAAAAACCTTCTGACTTTACAGCTACTTTAACCAGTTGCCGACCGCCGCACGCCGATGTACGTCGGTACAATGGCACGGGCAGGCATAAGGACATACATGTACGTCCCTTGCCTCCCGCGGGTCGGGGGCCCGATCGGGCCCCCGCCCGGTGCCTGCGGCGGTCGGTATTCGTACGGGAGCGATCCCGGACGAGGGGACGGCCATTCATTCATGGCCACCCCCTCGCGATCGCTCCCGACGAATAGAAATCCCCGGTGACATCACTTCCTCTCCTGTAATGTAAACACAGGAGAGGAAGTGATGTATTCTCTCCTCCGTGTCGGTATTTTTCGTTCCGACACGGAGGAGAGCGGATCAGTAAGTTGCACCAACACTCACACACACAGTAGAACATGCCAGGCACACTCACACCCCCCCTTTACCCCCCGATCACCCCCCCAATTACCCCTGCCCCCCAGTCACAGTGACACCAATGTCATTTTTTTTTTTTTTTTTTTTTTTTTGCATTGGTGTCATTTGTGACTGTAATAACTGTTAGGGCAGTTAGAGTTAGCCCCCTTTAGTTCTAATGTACCCCCCTAACCCCCCCAATAAAGGTTTAACCCCGTGATCACCCCCCGTCGCCAGTGTCACTAAGGCTGGGTTCACATTGCAGCGGTTTATGAGAACGAATGTGATTCGCACCGCACTGCAGTGCAAATCACATCCGATCTCTGTGCGATTCGAGTTCAGCCATTCGCCGCACCCGCCACACCCGCCGCACCCGCCGCAAATTCGCACGGGACCCTTTTTTTGGCCCGCAGCAGAATCGGATCGCATGGGTGTTCACACCATGCGATCCGAGTTTGCAGATCGCACTGCGATATGCGAACTGATCTGGGGGTGTCAGTAACATTTCACTGACACTCCCAGCAGTTCGCATAGGGCAGTGTGAACTGCCGCCGGGAGGCATGCGATGCGGGAACCCGCCGCGGATTCGCGGCGTTTCCGCATCGCTCCAGTGTGAACCCAGCCTAATAAGCGATCATTTTTCTGATCGCCGTATTAGTGTCACAGGTGACGCTAGTTAGGCAGGTAGGTATTTAGGTTCGCCGCAGCTTTTTATAGCGCCAGGGACCCCCATATACTACCGCATAAAGCCCCCTGATTGCCCCCTAGTTAACCCTTTCACCAGTGATCACCATATAACTGTTACAGGTGACGCTGGTTGGTTAGTTATTTTTTTATAGTTTCAGGGCACCTGCCATTTATTACCTAATAAAGGTTTAACCCCCTGATCACCCGGCGGGTGTCATTTGTGACTAATAACTGTTAGGGCAGTTAGGGTTAGCCCCCTTTAGTTCTAAGGTACCCCCCTAACCCCCCCAATAAAGGTTTAACCCCGTGATCACCCCCCGTCGCCAGTGTCACTAAGGCTGGGTTCACATTGCAGCGGTTTATGAGAACGGATGTGATTCGCACCGCACTGCAGTGCAAATCACATCCGATCTCTGTGCGATTCGAGTTCAGCCATTCGCCGCACCCGCCGCACCCGCCGCAAATTCGCACGGGACCCTTTTTTTGGCCCGCAGCAGAATCGGATCGCATGGGTGTTCACACCATGCGATCCGAGTTTGCAGATCGCACTGCGATATGCGAACTGATCTGGGGGTGTCAGTAACATTTCACTGACACTCCCAGCAGTTCGCATAGGGCAGTGTGAACTGCCGCCGGGAGGCATGCGATGCGGGAACCCGCCGCGCATTCGTGGCGTTCCCGCATCGCTCCAGTGTGAACCCAGCCTAATAAGCGATCGTTTTTCTGATCGCTGTATTAGTGTCACAGGTGACGCTAGTTAGGCAGGTAGGTATTTAGGTTCGCTGCAGCTTTTTATAGCGCCAGGGACCCCCATATACTACCGCATAAAGCCCCCTAATTGCCCCCTAGTTAACCCTTTCACCAGTGATCACCATATAACTGTTACAGGTGACGCTGGTTGGTTAGTTATTTTTTTATAGTTTCAGGGCACCCGCCATTTATTACCTAGTCTCACTAGTGTACCCCTAAATTTAGGGGTGTCTACTTTCCAAAATGGGGTCATTTGGGGGGGGTTTGTGCCATCTTGGCATTTTATGGCCTTCAAAACTGTAACGCCCTTAGAAAGCCTGAAGGCGGTGCTTGGTTTTCGGGGCCCCGTACGCGGCTAGGCTCCCAAAAAGTCCCACATATGTGGTATCCCCATACTCAGGAGAAGCAGCAGAATTTATTTTGGGGTGTCATTTCACATATGCCCATGGCATGCGTGAGCAATATATCATTTAGTGACAACTTTGTGAAAAAAAAAAAAAAAAAAAAAAAGTTTGTAATTTTCCCGCAACTTGTGGCAAAATATAAAATATTCCATGGACTCAACATGCCTCTCAGCAAATAGCTTGGGGTGTCTACTTTCTAAAATGGGGTCATTTGTGGGGGTTTTGTGCCATCTTGGCATTTTATGGCCTTCAAAACTGTAATAGGTAGTGAGGAGTGAAATCAAAAATTTACGCCCTTAGAAAGCCTGAAGGCGGTGCTTGGTTTTCGGGGCCCCGTACGCGGCTAGGCTCCCAAAAAGTCCCACATATGTGGTATCCCCATACTCAGGAGAAGCAGCAGAATTTATTTTGGGGTGTCATTTCACATACGCCCATAGCATGTGTGAGCAATATATCATTTAGTGACAACTTTGTGTAAAAAAAAAAAAAAAATTTTTTTTTTTGTCATTATTCAATCGCTTGAGGCAAAAAAATAAAATATTCAATGGGCTCAACATGCCTCTTATCAATTTCCTTAGGGGGTCTACTTTCCAAAATGGGGTCATTTGGGGGGGTTTTGTACTGCCCTGCCATTTTAGCACCTCAAGAAATGAGATAGGCAGTCGTAAACTAAAAGCTGCGTAAATTCCAGAAAACGTACCTTAGTTTGTAGATGTGACAACTTTTGCGCAAACCAATAAATATACAATTATTGACTTTTTTTTTACCAAAGACATGTGGCTGAATACATTTTGGCCTAAATTTATGACTAAAATTGAGTTTATTGGATTTTTCTAATAACAAAAAGTAGAAAATATCATTTTTTTTCAAAATTTGCGGTCTTTTTACGTTTATATCGCAAAAAATAAAAATCGCAGAGGCAATCAAATACCATCAAAAGAAAGCTCTATTTGTGGGAAGAAAAGGACGCAAATTTTGTTTGGGTACAACATTGCATGACCGCGCAATTACCAGTTAAAGCAGCGCAGTGCCAAAGTGTAAAAAGACCTCTGGTCATTTACCAGCAAAATGGTCCGGTCTGAAAGTGGTTAAGATAAACCTATACTACTGTTTCCGATTAGTTATCCATGATAATAATAAAGTCTTCCTTATGGAAATAATATTTGAATGCAGCATGCTAGCTACCTTTGGGTAATATACTGGTCATAAATCTGGTTATAAAAACCAATCAATATGTCACTGTGCCTGGCATTCTATACTGAGCCTGTTGTCTCGGCAACATAACAACAATGAGATAAGTGTCCCAGGAGAGGCTCTATACTTTATTTGCCATGTGCAGTATACTTGCCAGATGTTCAGAGCAATCTCTGTGGATTCTCCCTTTTAGATTGTGAGCTTTTAGGAGCAGGACTCTCCTATTCCTCTTGTTTTGTAACTGTACTGTCTACAGTTATATTTTAACTACTTCAGATCCGCGCTACAGCCGAATGACGGCTACAGCGTGGATCTGCTTTGCCAGGAGGGCGTCAATAGACGTCCTCCCCTTTGCAAGCTGGCTACGCTCCCCCTGCAGGGTGCGCATGGTGCACGCTGTGATTCTGACCCCTAATCACGTAATCAGCTGTCAGCCAATGACAACTGGTCACATGATGTAAACAGAGGATCAGTAATCTTTTTTTTTTTTGGCTGATCACCGGTTCCTGTCGAAGGGACATCGATCCCGACCAGGGAGAGGTGAAGCCGCCTCATATGTGCCCACAGTGCCCACCAATCAGTGCCCACCAGTACATCAGTGCCACCTATCAATGCCCACCCGTGATGCCAATCAGTTCCTCATCAGTGCCACCTAGCAGTGTTGCCTATCAGTGTCGCCTACCAGTGCCGATCACTGCCCATCAGTGCTACCCATCATTGCCACGTATTAGTGCCCTTCAGTGCCACCTATCATTGCCCTCCAGTGCTGCCCATTAGTGCCCAACAGTGCTGCCTTATCAGTGCCCATCAGTGTCGCCTTATCAGTGCCCATCAATGCAGCCTTTCGGTGGCCATTAGTGCTGCCTGCCAGTGTCCATCATTGTAGCCTCATCAGCGTACATCAAAGAAGGAGAAAAATTACCTGTTTGCAAAATTTATTAACAAAATATTAACAAAATATAAAACGGTTTTGTGGGGGGTTTTTTTTTAACAAAAATTAAAAACCCAGAGGTGATCAAATACCACCATAAGAAAGCTCTATTTGTGGAAAAAAAATGATAAAAATGTCATTTGGGTACAGTGTTGTATGACCGCGAAATTGTCATTCAAAGAGTGACAGCGCTAAAAGCTGAAAATTGGTCTGGGCAGGAGGGGGGTTTAGGTGCCCAGTAAGCAAGTGGTTAAAGCACCGTGCAATCTGTTGGCACTGTATAAATCCTGTATAATAAATCAAACTAGCTATCTTGGTGTTGCAAACGAATAGGCTGGAATTTCATGATAAAGCTGTATTGGCTAACTTCGGCCCATTTCTAAGACATCAGATCCATTTGTGATGAGCTGGATAAGACAAGACTTTTCTCATGAGTCGGCTCTTCCAAGTTGTGGTCTCCATTAAGTGAACACACAAAAAAGGGTGCACTCTGCTATAGACTGCAGGCCATTGTGCTGTCAGTCTTATCATGGCTAACAGAGAACCGTCTGACAAGAGGATCTTCCATTATGCTGATGATGTGTGTCTGAAACAAGTCCATCTCTACTGATCAGCATCAAAGATGACGTCTATCACACTGCACTTAGAGACACATTCAGGCAGAGTTTGCCTTTATGTATCCCCATCACTTCTACAATCATGAAACAGACCATCATACGGGTATCACATAGAACAAGTGTCTGGCAGATTGTATCAGTAAAAGGACACAAAACAATAGCATTAGAACAATTTACTGCACACTGTTTAGTTACAACCAAAAATAACACATTTATATTGACAGCATATGGGATCTTTCATAGAGGTGCCTGAGCCCATCCAGCGTATATTTGGTGTATTTCCCAGGTGCTGCGTCCAGCCGTCCATAGACATGAATGGCTGTAGAGTGTGGCTGTACATAGGTGTATGGAAATATTACAAGAAAAGAACGTTTCTATTCTTGGATTAGGGTCATGCATTATACAAGTACATGTACCGCTGACTGACGCACAGCGCCTGACAAGCCACACCCCTTCTCCCTCCTACCAACTATTTGATTGATGCCTATAACAGCCTATCCCTCCATGACCCTCCTCTACAACCCTGAAGATCTGGGAGGCTCCATGGAATCTTTGGACCCACTGACAGTGACCATTGACTGCAGGTAGGTTGTTTGGGGGCATTATGAATGCATTAAAGAGTAAGGAAAAGCAGAAGGGTTAAAGTGATTGTAAATGATCACCTTGTAAAACAACCCTTTCAGTGTAAAATAGAAATTAAATGCAAAACATTTGTGTATAGCTGGCCATACACCATACAATTTTCTTGTTCAATTTTCTTTAGATTTACCTTCAACTATGTAGTAGAAGGGCCTGCCTGATTGCATACAAATTGAAAGTGTTTAGGTTTGACCTCCTATTATATGGTTTTGGTAAATCTAAAGGAAAGTTGCACAAGAAGATTGTATAATGTATGGCCAGCCTTAAGATATAAAAAAACATTATAAATACCCCTTTTCTCCTTTTTATATGTGATCACATTCCCTCTGTTCTCAGCGCATAAGAGCTAGGGAAGGAGAAGGAGCAGCACACTGATCTTCCCAGTGAACAACAATGCAGGGGGAGGGGGATGTCAGGACAAGTCTGATCATTGGAGGAGAGCAGGCTGAGTTCCCAGCATAGCTAGAAAACTGACCTCTCCTGCTTAGTGTGGTCAGTTTTTAATAGGACAGGAGAGGGTCTGACAGGAACTAGTGCAGGGATTTCACACAAAGGAAGCGATACAAAGAGAACAGGATACTTTTTCATACAAGTACATCGTACAGCAGGTACATATCAGGAATGTTAAATAAAATATTAAGCCCTCTGTCAAGTTTTTTTGCTGTGTCCCCATTGGGAAGAATCACCCCTCTGTTTGTCCTGTAGACCATTCCCAAAGTATGGGAAAATCCAATACTGTCACCAGAGCAGGAGGGAAGGAGGAATCATTCAATGGTGATGACTATTGAACTGACAACTGTCTTAGCCCTTGTACACACGGTCGGACATTCCGACAACCAAATCCGTCGGATTTTACCCAAAACCGTTGCATACACACGGTCGGACAAAGTTCTCGGAAAATCTGACGTGATGACGTTATTTCGTTACAACGGGACTACGTTCAGGCTAGTAGCCAATAGCTTTGATGTAGGAATTTGATCTGAGCATGCGTGGCACTTTGTCCGATCAAAATTCTCTACACATGATCGGAGTATGTCCGATCGGAGCATTTTGTCGGAAAATTTTACCAACAAGTTGGAAAACTTGGTCCGTCGGATATTCCGACGGAAACAGTCCGATGTAGACCACACACAGTCAGAATATCCGTCAAAACGGTCCGATTGGACACCATCCGTCGGAATCTCCGACCGTGTGTACAAGGGCTTAGATGTGAACAACCCTCACTTTGGGGAGGTTTCCTCTCACTTCCTGGCACATCTCCAAGACAGGAAGTGAAGGGAAATGTCCCTATCAGGACAAAGACAGCTAAAAATAATATGATATTTTAACCCTTCCCTGCTCCGTCCACATTTTTAAAATGAGCTATGCATGCACTTTATGGTAAAAATGCCTGGCATTAATAAAGCTGATCTCTAGTTGATAGCTAGGGGATTCTACACATCACTGTTCTTTGTACTGTTAGTAAAAATACACATTTACTATTTATTGCTGCTCCAAGGAATCCAGGATTCTATATGATTCAAGCTAAACCTAAAAATAGAATATATTGCTGCTTCCCAACCTTGAGATGCTGAATTCGTTTTCTTTTTTATGCTGTTTTTTTTTTTCATATTCACCTGGTGATCCTGCTAGTGACACATCTCCTGTCATAAGCCTGGTTCACATCTATGTGTGCTGCTACTACATGGGTATGAGAGCCCATTATTTGAATGGGCTGCTGTGCCTGTGTTTCCTGCAGGGGAAAAGGTCCTGCACCTTTTTAAAAGGCAAAGACACAGAAATTGCATGGTGTTTTTGCACCATGCATTTCTACATGTGGGAAATTGAACTGTGTTTTTTTTTTTTTTTTTTTTTTTTAAGCACAGTGTTTTGTGTGCGGCTGCATGCGTTTTAAGCCAATTAGAGCCTCTGGCTCTAATCGCATGCTTCTAAAAAAACAAAAAAAACATAAAAACCCCATTGGAATCCATGTGTCTGGCACCCTGCATGTAGATTAGGGGCCAGACGGATGGATTAGGGGGGCGGCGCCCCTTTATGGATGGGCCGCCACTGGTTAGATGGACTAGTAGATTTAGATGAAGGTTGCATACATGACTAGCAATTTAAATCCAACTCTAGCTAACACTTTTTAAATAGTTGCAGCAAAAAATTTTTTAAAGAGGAACTGCAGTCTGCTCACATAATTTGTAATAAAAACAATAAAAACATTTTTTTGCCATTCTGAAGCTTCCCTCCAACCACTTTGCATGTTATTTTATATATACTGTGATTCTGTACTTGCCAAATAAGCTGCAGAAATCTCCCTCCACTGAGTCTGGCTGCAACCAATTTTAAATGTGGGCAGCTGAAGCTGCTGCTTGTTCACTTCCTGGATTTACACTGAGGCACATCTCCAGCTCTGCAGCTCTCATTGACCCTCTTATGACTCACCCCCTCCCTTCCTGGCAAACTCTCACAAGAGTGAGAGAGAGCTGTGCATAATGTACTAAGCCTAGGCTTTTTACCATACAAGAAACAGGAAGTGGGCTGTAAAAGGTATTTACTGGCAGAAAAAAAATGTTTTACTATCAAAAGTTAAAACAACAAGGGCAGAAGATTTAATAGATGGAAAGATGAAAAAAATGACTGAAGGTCCGCTTTAAGTGGTTGTAAACCCTTCCATATACCCAGCGAAGTACCTGACCTCATACACAAAGATTAAACAAATCCTCCTACATAAGTTGTACCTGTCTATCTGCGGTTTCTCTTCTCTACAGCCAAAGTCTATAACGCTTGTCTGAGCTTTCATAAAAAAATGGGCTGGGGAGCTGAAATTACATTCTACAGTGCTCAGTGAGGAGAGCTCTGAGAGCTGATTGGAGTGAAGGGACACCCCCCCCCCCCCTTCACACAGCACACAGGAACAGAGCTGAGGCTGTCAATCAGCTGGAGCTCACTCCCCTGTCACCTTTTTTCTCCTAGTGTCAGGAAAACTTGTCAGAAGTGATTCATGCTGATAGCAGAGGAATGGGGCAGCAGACAGAAATGATGCTTAGCACCCTTAATTGAGACAAGTCCACACTATAGAAGGAAACACTTTGTTCATATTTCATTTCTAAGGTTTACAATCGCTTTAACCTTTTGGAATAAAGGTTTTACATAAATGAATAAAAGCGGACCATTGAAACCATGCCTCTTAGCCCCTGTACACACGGTCGAACATTCTGACGGAAAATGTCCCATCGGACCGCGTTGTCGGATATTCCGACCGTGTGTGGGCTTCATCTGACTTTTTCCGTCGGAATGTCCGACCAACAAAGTTTGAGAGCTGGATATAAAAAATTTCCAACAACAGGTTTCGATCGGACTTTGTGCGATAGTTTGTAGAGAATTCCGATTGGACAAAGTGCCACGCATGCTCAGATCAAATTCCTAGACCAAAGCTATTGGCTACTAGCCTGAACATAGTCCCGTTGTAAGGAACAAACATCATCATGTTCTGAATGATCGGATTTTCCGACAACTTTGTCCGACCGTGTGTATGCAACACCAATTTCGGACAAAATCCGACTGATTTTGTTGTCGGAATGTCCGACCGTGTGTACAAAGGCTTAGTATTAAGTAACAACCATCTGATTGATACTTTTGCTGGACAGCTTGGCCCCCTTTCACACTGAATGCGACCTTGAAATCATGCTACTTCACTTGATTTCAAAGTCGCAGGTCAGTGCAATTCCAGATGCGACTTGCGGGGTCATCTGTGTGGCTTCATGCAGGGGCTTTATCACAGACTTATTTTTTATTTGTCTTTAGCGCAGCTTTTTCCTTTGTTTCCATTTGTCTATGCAGGTCACGCATGAAAATCGCAAAAAAAAGTGCAGGAATGTTTTTTTTTTTTTATCGGTGTGGCACCCCAAAGTCGGAGTCACACCGATTTGAACAGTTCCATTGCCAACAATAGGGTGCGACTTGGAACTATCGAATCGCATGACAAGTTGTACTGGTGGGAATGGGGGGCTTTAAAAGAAGCTGAAAAACAACAAACTTACTGGTCAGATCACCAGGTGATAAAACTAGGGGGCAGGAAAACAGACTGCTTTGTTGATGCTACCGACAGACTGCATCATATATGTCATTTTTCATTCTACTTTAATTCAGTCGTCATCAATATGAAATGTTTGCTTCACAACACAGAGACATTTCAAAGCAGTAACACTGCCCTAAGGCCTTCCAACCATAACCTTTGAAAAGCTGTAAAATAAAGGGCAATCACAAACAAGCATTATAATTGATATTTAAAGCAATGTTGGTTCTTGTGGCTCATCAGTGTAGTACACATAAATTAGCAGAATATGAGATCCAGTCCTAGCTGAGCTCCTGCTCCTCCATGCTGATCTTCAGTCATCTGTGCCTCGCATACATCAAGCACATTGCCGGCTCTGTATTGCTGCACAGACACTTGACATGAGTCAAAGCATCTTGTCTATGAAGAGACCTGACAGCCCTAGTTATTTAAAGCACTATTATATCCTCTGTGTTTTTTAGTCTAACACACTGAGCACAATAAAATAAAAATTCCCCAGTAAAGAATTTGTTCAAATTCTTACCCAAGCCTGTACACTATACAACTTGTAATGCTGCTGGCTCCTGCTTTGTCAGGGCTGCTTCCCTGAATTTCTGGTCTTCACAGGAAAGAGATAATTATTAACTTATTAACTTTTTTTTCATAAGTTAGATACTAATTACAAAAATTGCATGCATTTTCAGTATTTTTTTTAAATAATTTATTTTTTCATGAGTTAGATACTAATAACAGAAATTGCAAACATTTTCTGTTTTTTTATTCTATTTTATTCATAAGTTTGATACTAATAACAGAAATTGCAAGCATTTTCACTTTGTTTTTTTGTTTTTTTTTGTTTGTTTGTTTTCATAAGATTTAGATACTAATAACAGAAATTGCAAGCATTTTCACTTTGTTTTTTTTGTTTGTTTGTTTGTTTTCATAAGATTTAGATACTAATAACAGAAATGGCAAGCATTTTCTGTTTTTTTTTTTGTTTTGTTTTTTTGTTTTTTTTCATAAGTTAGATACTAAAGCCTCATGCACACGAGACGCAGTTAAACGCGCGTTCAGATGCAGTTGGACAGTTTTTTCAACTGCACCTGAACTCATTCAATGTTATCCTATGTGTCCATGCACACAGTCTCGTTTTTTTCCGTTTATATGCAGTTGCGTTTAATCTCGTTTTTCCAGAAGCAAAAAAATGCGTTCAGAAACAAAAATTTCTGCGTTTCAGACGCAAAACGCGGCAAAACGCGGTAAAACGCGGCAAAACGCCTCTACCGCGTTTAGCCGCGTTTGCGTTTATATGCGTTTTTAAAGGTGACCTTTTTTTTTACATTAAAAATCTCAAAAATGATTGCAAATGATGAAAAACCATTAGAAAAATATTTTAAACAATTGCAATTGCAAGTGGACAATCCACAACTTGTGGCAAGTGACGTGGCAAGTGGACAATCCACAACTTGTGGCAAGTGACATGGCAGGTGGCAAGTGATGTGGCAAGTGGACAATCCACAACTTGTGGCAAGTGACGTGGCAGGTGAAGTGGCAAGTGACGTGGAAAGTGGACAATAGACAACTTGTGGCAGGTGACGTGGCAAGTGACCTGGCAGGTGACGCGGCAAGTGACTTGGCAGGTGACGTGGCAAGTGGAAAATCAACAACTTGTGGCAGGTGACTGGCATGTGACGTGGCAAGTGGACAATAGACAACTTGTGGCAGGTGACGTGGCAAGTGACCTGGCAGGTGACGCGGCAAGTGACTTGGCAGGTGACGTGGCAAGTGGAAAATCAACAACTTGTGGCAGGTGACTGGCATGTGACGTGGCAAGTGGACAATCCATAACTTGTGGCAGGTGACGTGGCAAGTGACGTGGCAAGTGGACAATCCACTTGTGGCAGGGGACGTGGCAAGTGACGTGGCAAGTGGACAATCCACTTGTGGAAGGTGATGTGGCAAGTGACGTGGCGAGTGGACAATCCACAACTTGTGTCAGGTGACGTGGCAAGTGGACAATCCACAACTTGTGGCAGGTGATGGGGCAAGTGATGTGGCAAGTGGACAATCCACTTGTGGCAGGGGATGTGGCAAGTGACGTGGCGAGTGGACAATCCACAACTTGTGTCAGGTGACGTGGCAAGTGGACAATCCACAACTTGTGGCAGGTGATGTGGCAAGTGATGTGGCAAGTGGACAATCCACTTGTGGCAGGTGACGTGGCAAGGGACGTGGCAAGTGGACAATCCACAACTTGTGGCAGGTGATGTGGCTGGTGACGTGGCAAGTGGACAATCCACAACTTGTGGCAGATGGCATGGCAGGTGACGTGGAAAGTGGACAATCCACATCTTGTGGCAAGTGACGTGGCAGGTGATGTGGCAAGTGACGTGGCAAGTGGACAATCCACAACTTGTGGCAGGTGATGTGGCAAGTGATGTGGCAGGTGATGTGACAAGTGGACAATCCACATCTTGTGGCAAGTGACGTGGCAGGTGACGTGGCAAGTGACGTGGCAGGTGACGTGGCAAGTGACATGGCAAGTGGACAATCCACATCTCGTGGCAAGTGACGTGGCAGGTGATGTGGCAAGTGACGTGGCAAGTGGACAATCCACAACTTGTGGCAGGTGACGTGGCAGGTGATGTGGCAAGTGACGTGGCAGCTGACGTGGCAAGTGGACAATCCAAAACTTGTGGCAGGTGACGTGGCAAGTGACGTGGCAGGTGACGTGGCAAGTGATGTGGCAAGTGGACAATCCACAGCTTGTGGCAAGTGACGTGGCAAGTGGACAATCCACAACTTGTGGCAGGTGACGTGGCAGGTGACGTGGCAAGTGAACAATCCACAACTTGTGGCAGGTGACGTGGCAAGTGACGTGGCAGGTGAAGTGGCAAGTGACGCGGCAAGTAGACAATCCACAACTTGTGGCAGGTGATGTGGCAAGTGACGTGGCAGGTGATGTGGCAAGTCACGTGGCAAGTGGACAATCCACAACTTGTGGCAGGTGATGTGGCTGGTGACGTGTCAAGTGGACAATCCACAGCTTGTGGCAGGTGGCATGGCAGATGACGTGGAAAGTGGACAATCCACATCTCGTGGCAAGTGACGTGGCAGCTGATGTGGCAAGTGACGTGGCAAGTGGACAATCCAAAACTTGTGGCAGGTGACGTGGCAAGTGATGTGGCAGGTGACGTGGCAAGTGATGTGGCAAGTGGACAATCCACAGCTTGTGGCAAGTGACGTGGCAAGTGGACAATCCACAACTTGTGGCAGGTGACGTGGCAGGTGACGTGGCAAGTGAACAATCCACAACTTGTGGCAGGTGACGTGGCAAGTGACGTGGCAGGTGATGTGGCAAGTGACGCGGCAAGTAGACAATCCACAACTTGTGGCAGGTGATGTGGCTGGTGATGTGGCTGGTGATGTGGCAAGTGGACAATCCACAGCTTGTGGCAGGTGGCATGGCAGATGACGTGGAAAGTGGACAATCCACATCTCGTGGCAAGTGATGTGGCAGGTGATGTGGCAAGTGACGTGGCAAGTGGACAATCCACAATTTGTGGCAGGTGACGTGGCAAGTGATGTGGCAAGTGGACAATCCCCAACTTGTGGCAAGTGACGTGGCAAGTGGACAATCCACAACTTGTGGCAGGTGCCGTGGCAAGTGACACGGCAAATGCAAGTGTACAACTGCTCTCTATGCTGCTGCTGCTCACTCTGATCAAAATAGCAGAAATAGTTAAAAAAAATGCTTTGAGAGCTTGGGGAGGGTCTACATGATGTTATCTTTATAAACGCGTCTAAACGCAAACGCGTCTAAACGCGTCTAAACGCGTCTAAACGCGTCTAAACGCGACATGCAAACGCGGCAAAACGCGCGTTTCTAAACGCGCGTTTCAGCTTTTGTTTCATCTGTGTCTCGTGTGCATGAGGCCTAATAACAGATATTGCAAGCATGTTCTGTTTTTTTTTTGTTTGTTTTGTTATTCTATTGTTTTCATAAGTTGGATACTAATAACAGAAATTGCAAGAATTTTCAGTTTGTTCTATGCTATTTTTTTCATAAGTTAGATACTAATAACAGAAATTGCAAGCATTTTCTGTTTTTTATTTTATTTTTCATAAGTTTTAGATACTAATAAAAGAAATTGCAAGTATTTTCTTTTTTTTTTTTTTGTTTTTTGTTTTTTTTCCCACAAGTTAGATACTAATAACAGAAATTGCAAGCATTTTCTGTTTTTTTTTGTTTTGTTTTTTGTTTTTTTTCATAAGTTAGATACTAATAATAGAAATTGCAAGCATTTTCTGTTTTGTTTTTTGTTTTTTTCATAAGTTAGATACTAATAACAGATATTGCAATTATTTTCTGATTTTTTTTTCTTTTCTTTTCAGGAGTTAGATACTAATAACAGAAATTGCAAGCATTTGTAGTTCTTTTTTTTTTTCATTTTTCATAAGTTAGATACTAATAACAGAAATTGTAAACTGTTGTAGTTCCAACTGGACTTTATTGGTCCCAGTTACAAAAATAAAACAGTGTGAGACAGTTTTAAAAGGAAGTTCAGAGGAAGAAATCGATTAAAACCTCAAGTTCTGTTATTAGTATCTGATTTATGAAAAAAAAAAAAAGACTTTACTATTACTTTTAGGCTGAGTTCACACTTGCTTTTTCTCCATGGTGGATCACTTTTCAGAGTGTGGCTAAGCAGCTGCTCTCAGGTGTTCAGGAGCTGATTTTCTCGCCTCCTCAATGTCTAATTTTATTTATTTTATTCATTTATTTGCAGTTTTCAAATGGGATTAATGCACCACAACTGCACAGCCTCATTGACTTGAACGGGTGAGACTGACCGGTCTGTCAACTTGACATGTTGCATTGAATTTGCTGCAATGCAAAGCACCGCAGCTGCAGCCTCTGAACTGTCCCCTCTGGCAGTGTAGTAGGCTTTAGGTGGGTTGTAAAGCCACAGCTCAGCCATTGGTTTGTACTGCCTTCGTGGACAGTGCAGTCTGGTGCCGATTTCTTAGCTGCAAAAAGGGGGAAAGGAGAAAAGGCAGAGGAATGCCTTGCCATTCTAGGCTATGAGGCTGTGTGTTTCTATTGAGACACACAGTGTAGGGAGAAACAGCTCTAGTACCTGCAAGGTTGGCTCTATAGGAAGCTGCAAGAGAAAGGAGCCACCCTGAAACAGGAAACCTGGGGCAGCAGTCATGGCACCAGCTTATACTGGAACATAGACGGGGATTAAAGGATAAAGAAGCTACATACTCAGTAAGCAATGGAATCATTATCTGGAAGCAGTGAGGATTTCTTATGACTTTAAAGAGGAACTGCAGTCTGCTCACATCATTTGTAAAAAAAAACATCTTTGCCATTCTGAAGCTTCCCTCCAACCACTTTCCATATTATTTTATATATACTGAGATGCTGTACTTGCCAAATATGCTGCAGAAATCTCCCTCCACTGAGTCTGGCTGCAACCATTTTACAAGCTACTGCCTGTTCACTTCCTGGATTTACACAGACACACCAAAACTCTGCAGCTCTTATTGGCCCTCTTATGACTCACCCCCCCCTTCCTGGCAAACTCTCATGAGAGTGAGAGAGAGAGAGAGCTGTGTATAATGTACTACACCTAGGCTTGTTACCAGACAAGAGACAGGAAGTGGGCTGTACAGAGTTAAAACAACAAGGGCAGAAGATTTCATAGATGGAAAGTTGAAAAAAATGACTGAGGGTCCGCTTTAAAATTGTATTAAACCCCAAATCAAAAATATTATATATTGCAGCTTACCAAATATTAGATGTGGTGGCTGCATTTGTTTTTGTTTTTTACAGGCTCTTTCCCCTCTGTTTTTACCTGGTGATCTTGCCATTAACACACCTCCTGTATTAGCGTGGCCCCTCTGGATGAAGGAGCACAGGGGGCATCTTTGGACAGGAGCATTGTCAGTCTGATCAGTGAACCTTATCCCTTTATTTTTTAGTCAAGACACCCTTGAAAATTATGGACAGTCTTAAGGTGCCACATTCTAAAATGTAAAACCCAATTCCAATAGTTGCTTTATGGATTGCTTTGGGTATTTGTTGTTTGTTATTTGTGATGTTTGTTTGTTTTTTTAGTTTTTTTTTGTATGAAAAATCAATAATAAAGATTATTTGATTTAAAAAAAAAAAAAAAGAAAAGAAAAGAAAAAAAAAAGGAGAAGGAAGGAACAGATGATTTATTCTTCTAAAGTAAATACACTTTTGCAAACTGATACTGACGAGTATTCCAATGTTTCTCTTCTCCATAAATTTTATCCATCATTCAGCTAATGTGACCCCAACGCTGATGGAGAGAGGCAAGGGAGGGTCAAACAAGGATGACATGTAGGTAACCAACATCCTCCATATCAATCGAGGATGTCATTGGTCGTTAGAAGGATGGCAGCTTGAAGTTTGTAACGGTCCATAATGAGAACCTGTGGTTTTGTGTAACTAAAAGGTAGGCTTCATCCACACGCCGGCTTGTATACAATTTTGGGGCAATTTTTCGGCAATTTGCCAAGGTACCACTGAAGAAGCCTCAAGGGGCCCCTGAAGAAGCCTCAAGGCATCCCTGAAGAAGCCTCAAGAAGCTTCAAGGCGTCCCTGAAGAAGCCTCAAGGCACCCCTCAAGAAGCCTCAAGGCACCCCTCAAGAAGCCTCAAGGCACCCCTGAAGAAGCCTCAAGGCACCCCTGAAGAAGCCTCAAGGCACCCCTGAAGAAGCCTCAAGGCACCCCTGAAGAAGCCTCAAGGCACCCCTGAAGAAGCCTCAAGGCACCCCTAAAGAAGCCTCAAGGCACCCCTAAAGAAGCCTCAAGGCACCCCTAAAGAAGCCTCAAGGCACCCCTGAAGAAGCCTCAAGGCACCCCTAAAGAAGCCTCAAGGCACCCCTGAAGAAGCCTCAAGGCACCCCTGAAGAAGCCTCAAGGCACCCCTGAAGACGCCTCAAGGCACCCCTGAAGAAGCCGCAATGCATCCCTGAAGAAGCCTCAAGGTTCCCCTGAAGAAGCCTCAAGGTTCCCCTGAAGAAGCCTCAAGGTTCCCCTGAAGAAGCCTCAAGGTTCCCCTGAAGAAGCCTCAAGGCACCCTGGTTGAAAAAGGCTGTGCTGGATGTACTAGCAGATTTAACCTCTTAGCGCTGGATACGCCATAAGGTCACATGACTGCCGTAATTGGCTGTCACATCGATCACGAGGTCCGAAAACTCCAGATTGTCATAAAAGCTTTCAGTCCGGCGACAACACTGTGCTGGGAGCACGCGCTCTCGGCACAAGTGTATAGGCAACAATTCATGCACATAAGTGCCTCCTCGGAGCTAAAACCCAGGCACAGAGAGGGCACGTATTTGCGTAAGGCTGGCGCCAAGGGGTTAAAAATATTAACAAATTGAAGCTTTTTAAAACTTTATAAGCCGTCAGTGCCGGTTCCCACAGGGGCGACCTGTCACCTGTCAGGTGACTTGTCCGCCTGACAAGTCACGCTCCATGCAGTAAAATGGAACCGTTCTAATAGAAGCGACTCAAGCCGCCCCGACTTAGAAAAAGGTTCCTGTACTACTTGTGGGGGGCGACTTCGGAAGGGCTTGCATGGACTTCTATTAGAGAAGTCGTTTTCCATGCCGCGCTGTACGTGGCGGACAACTTCGAAGCCGCCCCCTGTGTGCGCCGCCACTCAGAGCAACATTTTTGTGAGCAGGGCGATAAAGGTTTTACATAAATAAATACATAAATAAATAAATAAAAGCTGATCAGTGTAAGCACCCCTGTAAGCGGTAAATGGTTTGTCTCAACCTTCTAACTGATACATTTGCAGGACAGCTTGTTCTGACTTTCTGGCTGGATCACCGGGTGAAAATGTTAGAAATAAGAAAAGGAATGCAGCCATGACCTGTATGGATTGGTAATAAATGTTAGATGTTGGGGTGTGGAGGATGCAGTGCTGCACCTGTCACGGGCCCTTGTCCTGCAGCATCCCCCGTCTGATGACACGTAGGATATGGGGGAGCAGTCAGTGATGATGGGGGACCCCCCTGATAGCACACCCTTGTCTCTGCAGTGACAGATAAATAAAGTTGTGGGGTTCAGTGATCGGGCTGGGACGTGACTGCAGAAGCCCCAATGCTGAGCCAGCCCAGGAATAAAGCGATTACCGCAAAATGCATCTGTTGCCGAGCAGAGAGCGGAGTCCCGGGGGGGGGGGTTCTATAGGAGCTCCTCTCCCCTCCACAAGGCACACTCCTTACCTCCACCAAGGGGCTCCTCTCCGCCTGCTCCCCCCGGGCTCTTCTAGGATAGATGGGGCTGATGATGCTGCTCTGTCCTCCGGAGCTCACACAGCCGCCTCTGCAGCCTCAGCGAAGACCAGCAGCATCCTCTGCGCGCTCCCTCCAAGCCGCGGGCACGAGCTCGGGATGGCCTAGGCTCGTGCTCCCACCTGTTCCAGAAGCAGCCAGGCTCGTGCCCGACAGGGGGGAGGCTCGTGCCTGAGGCGAGGGGGTGCGGGGACCGTTATGTACCTGTATGAGGGGTGTCACTGCACTCCATGGACGTACAAGAACGTTCTACTAGGTTACAATATATAGTAATAGTATGCGCCTCATCCATGTCACACATAATGAGTCCTCACACCAAACACCTTGTCAGAGCAATGTTCCTGAGATCGTCTCCCCCTGTCTTCTATTCATTCCTTCTTCTGAAAAATCCTGCCATACCAGCATGAGCACAGGGTGTGCCAGGTGTGCCTGGGCACACCCTAATCACCTGGTGTGGCGCATAGTCCACCTGTGTAAACCCCTGATATTTCACCAAATGAAAAAAAATCTCCTTTTTTTTGCTAAAAAAAAAATGTAAAAAATAAAAACAAATGACACCGTCCTCTGCTCTACTGACAGCATCCACTGTTCTATTGACACCGTCCTCTGTTCTACTGACACCGTCCTCTGTTCCACTGGCACTGTCCTCTGCTCTACTGACACCATCCACTGTTCTATTGACACCGTCCTCTGTTCCACTGGCATCGTCCTCTGTTCTACTGACACGTCCACTGCCCTACTGACACCGTCCTCTGTCCTACTGGCACCGCCCTCTGCCTTACTGACACGGTCCTCTGTCCTACTGACACCGTCCACTGCGCTACTGACACCGTCCACTGCCCTAATGACACCGTCCACTGCCCTACTGACACCGTCCTCTGTCCTACTGACACCGTCCACTGCGCTACTGACACCGTCCACTGCCCTAATGACACCGTCCACTGCCCTACTGACACCGTCCTCTGTCCTACTGACACCGCCCACTGCCCTACTGACACCGTCCACTGCGCTACTGACACCGTCCACTGCGCTACTGACACCGTCCACTGCCCTAATGACACCGTCCACTGCCCTAATGACACCGTCCACTGCGCTACTGACACCGTCCTCTGCCCTAATGACACCGTCCACTGCCCTAATGACACCGTCCACTGCCCTAATGACACTGTCCTCTGTTCTACGGACACATCCACTGCCCTACTGACACTGTCCTCTGTCCTACTGACACCGCCCACTGTTCTACTGACACGTCCACTGCCCTACTGACAGTGTCCACTGTTCTACTGACACTGTCCGCTGCCCTACTGACACCGTCCTCTGCCCTAATGACACCGTCCTCTGTTCTACTGACACTGTCCTCTGCTCTATTGACACCGTTCACTGCCCTAATGACACCGTCCTCTGTTCTACTGACACCGTCCAATGTTCTACTGACACCGTCCAATGTTCTACTGACACCGTCCACTGCCCTACTGACACCGTCCACTGCCCTACTGACACCGTCCACTGCCCTACTGACACCGTCCTCTGCCCTACTGACACAGTCCTCTGCCCTACTGACACCGTCCACTGCCCTACTGACACCGTCCTCTGCCCTAATGACACCGTCCTCTGCCCTAATGACACCGTCCTCTGCTCTATTGACACCGTCCACTGCCCTAATGACACCGTCCTCTGTTCTACTGACACCGTCCAATGTTCTACTGACACCGTCCAATGTTCTACTGACACCGTCCACTGCCCTACTGACACCGTCCACTGCCCTACTGACACCGTCCACTGCCCTACTGACACCGTCCACTGCCCTACTGACACCGTCCACTGCCCTACTGACACCGTCCACTGTTCTACTGACACCATCCACTGTTCTACTGACACCGTCCTCTGCTCTTTTGACACCGTCCTCTGCTCTTCTGACACCGTCCACTGTTCTACTGACACCATCCAATGTTCTACTGACACCGTCCTCTGCCCTACTGACACCATCCACTGTTCTATGAAGGAGAAGGGATCTCACCGCTCCAGGAGCACACATGTAGGCTGTAAACTGTCTCTTCGGCTGGGAAGCCACAGGTCCTGGCTATTACCACTAGCAACAAACAAAAAACAAGCTCTGGACTGCCGCACTCTTCAGAAGACCACTTCCTTTTATTGGAGAATCATATCACAGCTCAACAAATACAGCGAACAAGGAAAAATTGCTGGTCAATAAAAGAAAGTGGTCTTCTGAAGAGTGCTGCAGTCCAGAGCTTGTTTTTCGACCATCCACTGTTCTACTGACACCAACCACTTTTCTACTTACACCGTTCTCTGCTCTACTGACACCGTCCTCTGCTCTACTGACACCGTCCTCTGTTCTACTGACACCGTCCAATGTTCTACTGACACCGTCCAATGTTCTACTGACACCATCCTCTGCTCTACTGATACCGTCCTCTGTTCTACTGACACCGTCCACTGCTCTACTGACACCGTCCACTGCTCTACTGATACCGTCCTCTGTTCTACTGACACCGTCCTCTGTTCTACTGACACCGTCCTCTGCTCTACTGATACCGTCCTCTGTTCTACTGACACCATCCTCTGTTCTACTGACACATCCACTGCCCTACTGATACTGTCCACTGTTCTACTGACACCGTCCTCTGTTCTACTGACACCGTCCTCTGTTCTACTGACAGTGTCCTCTGCTCTACTGACACCGTCCTCTGTTCTACTGACACCGTCCTCTGTTCTACTGACACCGTTCTCTTCTCTACTGACATGTCCTCTGCTCTACTGACACCGTCCTCTGCTCTACTGACACCGTCCTCTGCTCTACTAACACCGTCCTCTGTTCTACTGACACCATCCTCTGTTCTACTGATAGTGTCCTCTGCTCTACTGACACCGTCCTCTGTTCTACTGACACCGTCCTCTGCTTTACTGACACCGTCCTCTGCTTTACTGACACCGTCCTCTGCTCTACTGACACGTCAGTATATATACACATAGACGCATGTGTTTGAGCTTTGGGGTGTACACCCTAATGCAATAGGCTGTGCACACCTATGCATCTTACCCGGTTTCCCTTTAAAAAGTTTTGAATGCAAGGGGGTTCAGCAGATCATGTGACCACTGTGATTGGTTGGCATGTGAATGAGAGTCCATCCTGCCGGATGGCAATCATTAGCAGGGACCAGGAGCTGTCTTCCACAGCTCAGCCTCTGTGCTGGGAGTGCAGCTTGTGGGTGTTAAAGCCCACCCTTTTGCTGAAGTCGCATATATGTATTAGGCAGTCATAAAGGGGTTAATATGTGTTCCCTTTCACACAGTATAAGTTGTAATTTTTTGGCACAATTTTTTGGAAAATTAAGAAATGAAATACATTTTTCTTTTTCACATTTTTTTCACATACTGTCACCAGATCAGTACAGCATCATCATATGACTAGTGTGGCAGTAATCAGGGACACTAATAACAGTATTTAAAAAAAAATAATAATAATAATTAAAAAAAAAGGTAAATATATTTTTCGTACAGTGGGACTGTACATCCCCCCACTGGCTTCCTTGACAATTCTGCAAACGATTAGTCGGTATCTGGCAAATATGTCAGTAGAAAATGTGCTCCTGGCGGGAGACTTCAATATGCCTCCCTGCCTTGGACAGGCTGAGGGCGGGGGGGGGGGGGGGGGCATGGATTCCCCACTCTCTCGCTGGGCTTCCAGCTTTGGCTTCACGGATGCCTGGCGCTGGAAGCACCCCTACCTGCAGCAATACACTTGCCAGTCAGCATCCTACACAGCCATGTCTAGAATAGACCTAGTCTATGTCAGCGGCCCGCTCCTCACCAGGGTTCGGGAGGTATCCATTTTGTCGTGGGGAATTTCGGGCCACACTCCTGTACTGATAAGTCTGAATGTCTGCCCTGCCCCCACCGACTGTCTGTGGCACCTATCTCGTTATTGTATTTCGGACGATAGGATTGCTGTAAATGCTGAGGAGGATATAAGTAGCTATTGGAATTTGAACCCCCCGGCTATGGACCCGGCATCTAGTTGGGATGCTTTTAAGGTCCATGCTCGGGGCTACTATCAGCAAAAGATAGGCCAGGTTAGAAGGCAGTCTGGGCGGGAATTGACCCAGGCAGAACAGAGGACCAAAGACTATGGACAACAGTATGTACACACCGGGGACGAGGTAACCCGTAGAGATCTACAATGTGCTCTACGTGAGGTAATGTTGCTGAGGACAACCTCGGCCAAGAAACATTTACTCCATCAGTCGCAGAGAATTTTCGAACAGGGCGAGTGGACCGGCCAGCTCCTGGTGGGGCTGTCCAAGGAACAGTCGGCAAAGCTAACGTTAGGAGCACAGAGGGAGGATTGGTTTCTCACCCTGAGGACATTAACGCTTGTTTCGCCTACTTCTATGGAGCCTTGTATTCCTCCAGGGTGGGATAGACTGCAGCTGAACTCCAGGCATATCTGGAGGAGGTTGAACTCCCGGTTCTGACGGAGGAGGTGCGCCGGGGGATGGACGCTCCGCTCACCCTCAAAGAAATTCAGCAGGCCATAGGTTCCATGCAGGCGGGGAAGGCCCCGGGGGATGACGGGCTCCCAGCAGAAAGGCTCATGGGGAGGCACTTGCTTGCAGGCTACTGTAGGTGCTATCGGCCTCCTTGGAGTCCTCTTCTCTCCCACCCTCGATGTCGACGGCAGTTATTGTAGTAATATCCAAGCCTGGCAGAGATCCCGAGTTATGCTCCTCTTACAGGCCTATCTCATTACTTAATGTGAATGCAAAGATCCTCGCAAAAGTCCTGGCAACTCATCTTGGTAAGGTTATTCTGTCTTTGATCCACAGCGATAAAACTGGGTTTATGCCAGGGAAGGGTATCGATATTAACTTGAGAAGACTCTATACGGGTATGGCAGGAATCTCGACTAGGGGGGGGAACTGGAGTAGTGGCCTCACTGGATGCGGAGAAGGCCTTTGACTCGGTGGAGTGGGAATATTTGCTGCTGTACAGCTGCTGCTGTATCTGGGTGATGCTCAGGGCTCTCTTCAAGTGGCCCTGGCCATTATTGATAGGTTTGGATTCTTCTCGGGGTGCAGGTGAACTGGGACAAGTCCCTCCTGTTCTCATTGTCGGGAGGGGATCGGTCAGCGGCTTCAATTAGCCCTTTACAACCTGTGTCCCGATTTAAGTATCTAGGAATACAAGTCCGCAACGACCCCAAGCACTATCTGGAGGATAATGTATACCCCATACTCCACCAATTTACAGGTAAATGTAAAGTTTGGAAGAATCTCCCACTTTCTCCAGTAGGGAGAGTAAATCTTATATAAATTAGCTTTTATATGGTTTCTGACATGCAGCGGTTCCCATCCCAGTATCCTTCTTTAACAAGCTTGATTAGACCATATCCTTCTACGTATTCTTCTTCTTGGGTCCCCTGCCAGTGTTCCTGGCTCCTCCCTCTGGTGAGTGCCCCCATAGAAAGTCACTTTCTATGGGGGGCACTTGTGCAGGATTTCTTCAATCCTCACTATCTATAGATAGAGACAACAGCAGGATTCAACCTCGCCCTTTTTCCTTGTCACTAGCTTTGATTGGCAGAAGCGGGCACCAATGACTCCTGCTGTCTCAGCAAAGCCTGTGAGACCTGGAAGTGTGGGGAAAGAGCCACTGCAGATGTGCACAGTGCTGGATCGAATAAGGGCTTAGGTAAGTGCAAAGAATGCATTAAGGTAAAAAATATTTAGGCTTTAGAACCACTTTAAGGACTGCCCCTATCATCCATCTTACAGGTTTCCCTCATTTCACCTTCACTGTTTATGCTGATCCATCTTGACGTGCCTACCCAGACAGTTTAGGCCTAGCATAGCCATCAACTGGCAGTATAGTTTTTGTATTGTTAACTCAAGTCTCATTATTGCTCACTGCTGCACTTTAGGTGGCACTGCTACTGTTTATGCTGATATGGACAGTTTATGCCATTTATGCCTAACCCTCACTACCGGACAGTATTACCAAAATAGTCAACTTATTTGTATTTGCTTGGTTATCAACTTTACTGTGTAATAATACATTGAGTTTACCCTTGCTAACTGCTTCGTTCTTGTTTCAATATAGCACTGTTATTGTGTGTTAAGAAATGGGTGCTGTGGTTCACTGTGTTTGCTTGTCTGGTGTGTAAAGGGCTGAGGCCTTTGAGGAGATCGAGGTAAAGAACAGAGGATCAATCCTAACCGGCGGATCCTTCAGGGTAGCAATATATCTATCTATCTATCTATCTATCTATCTATCTATCTATCTATCTATCTATCTATCTATATATATATATATATTTGTAAATATTTTATTATATCTTTTCATGTGACAACACGATGCAGTGTGTGATGTATGGTCTGAGCACTGACAGGCTGACCCTTCAACCTCTGCAGCAATGCTGGCAGCATTTATACATCTATTTCCCAAAGACAACCTCTGGATATGAAGCTGAGCACCTGTTTTGAGGCCTGTTTTAAGTGGAACCTGTCCTGGTCTTGGCCACAGTGCTGCAGCTCAGTTTCTGGGTCTTGCCAATCTTCTTATAGCCTAGGCCATCTTTATGTTGAGCAACAATTCTTTTTATCACACCCTCAGAGAGTTCTTTGCCATGAGGTGCCACGTTGAACTTCCAGTGACCAGTATGAGAGCGTTAACACCAAATTTAACACACCTGCTCCCCATTCACACCTGAGACCTTGTAACACTAATGAGTCACATGACACCGGGGAGGGAAAATGGCTAATTAGATCCAATTTGAACATTTTCACTTAGGGGTGTACTCACTTTTGTTGCCAGCGGATTAGACATTAATGGCTGTGTGTTGAGTTATTTTGTATGGACAGCAAATTCTCACTGTTATACAAGCTGTACACTCACTACTTTACATTGTAGCAAAGTGTCATTTCTTCAGTGTTGTCACATGAAAATAGAGAATAAAATATTTACAAAAATGTGAGGGGTGTACTCACTTTTGTGAGGTACTGTGTGTATGTATGCCCTCAGCTACATCACTAGCCTGATTACAAAATATTAACCAAAGTGTTCTCTTAGCTCTTCCCAGGAACTCCTACTCTGTAGCTCCCTCATCACATACTTCTATGCTTGCCTTCAGCACTTCTTCAGAGACTCTCTAATCCTCTGGAATTCCCTACCTCAACTTGTAAAGCCATCTCTTCCCCTCTCTGCTTTAAGGCAATCCCTGAAAACACATACCTCTACCTAACAACTGCATTTTACTTTTTCAAACAACTCACGCTCACACAGTTAATACCTTTTGTATCACTTGTTCTTCCCTTTAGATTGTAAACTCTCGTGAGCAAGGTCCTCCTAAACATATTTTATCTAATTGTATTGTAACTATGCTTTCTCCCTTTATTTTGTAAAGCGTTTCTAAAACTGTTGGCTCTATATAATTCCTGTATGATATAAATAATGTGTAAAAAAAAATTGTATACAATAGTCAAAAGCACAACATACACAACATACAGTAAAGGATAGTCGATGTCCTACTCCAGACTGTCTAATAGGTTCCCGCCTCAAAAAAGATTTGAGGATGGGCTGGCAGCTCATGGGTGTACTATTATATGCTTATTTATTTGCTGATGCCTGCCTTTCTACCTGGCTGTATACTTTACTGCTGTATACTTTAATTTTCTGCTGCCTGTCATTCCCCCTGCGCTTTGGAAGGACAAGCAACCTTTTTTTATTTTTACTTTAGTTTGATGTTCAATAAATTTGGCCAGCAGTGAACCCCAACCCTCTTCTTGACCACAAGCACCACAACAACCTCCTTGACGGAGAAGGAAAGGGGTACAGGTATAGGCTTAATGCATTTGATATGCAACTTGATCAACCTTGTGTTTTAGAACAGTGGTTCTCAACCCATGGTACCTGTACCCCTGGGGGTGGGGGTGCATTGAATGGGCACTAGTAGGCTACATTTGCTGGGCACTGATAAGGCTGCATTTGGTAGGCACTGCACTTGTAGCCTGCATTTTATGGGCACTGATAAGCTGCATTTGGCGGGCACTGATAAACTGCATTTGGTGGGCACTGGTGAGATTGCATTTGATGGACACTGGTAAGCTGCATTTGATGGTCACTGACAAGCTGCATTTTTTCGGGCACTGATAAGCTGCATTTGGTAGGCACTGATGAGGCTGCATTTGATGGGCACTGGTAAGCTGCATTTGGTGGGCACTGATGAGACTGCATTCGGTGGGCACTGATAAGCTGCATTTGGTGGGCACTGCACTGGTAAGCTGAATTTGTTGGCCAGTGGTGGCTTCATTTGATGGGCACTGGTAGGCTGTATTTGGCAGGCACTAATAAGGCTGCATTTGGCGGGCACTGCACTGATGAGGCTGCATTTAGTAGGCACTGCACTGATGAGGCTGCATTTAGTGGGCTCTGCACCAATAGGCTGCATGCGGGTGCATGTGTCTACCTGTGTGTTAATTTCAGATTATGTGTATGTTTACAGCATACACACATACAATGATATTGCACACAAACAAAAAACATCACAAACACACACAGAAATCATTACAAACGCATACTGACATTACAATCACACAGAAACCATGACACCCAAACAATAGAAATTACTTTCTTGAGATGGGGTTAGGGATGAGCTGAACACCCCTGGTTCGGTCCACACCAGAACCTGCGAACAGACCTACAATTTGCGTGAACTTTATAACCCTATTA
This sequence comes from Lithobates pipiens, assembly GCF_037356315.1. Lineage (NCBI taxonomy): Eukaryota > Metazoa > Chordata > Amphibia > Anura > Ranidae > Lithobates > Lithobates pipiens. The sequence goes on along the minus strand of NW_027507903.1, from coordinate 219,715,986 downwards.
AAGTCTATGGGACTCAAACGTTCTAAATCAAAAGTGCTAATTTTAAAGACTAATATGCAAGTTATTATCATAAAAAAGTGTTTGGGGACCTGGGTCCTGCCCCAGGGGAAATGTATCAATGCAAAAAAAGTTTTAAAAATGGTCGTTTTTTTCGGGAGCACTGATTTTAATAATGCTTAAAGTGAAACAATAAAAGTGTAATATTCCTTTAAATTTCATACCTGGGGGGTGTGTATAGTATGCCTGTAAAGGGGCGCATGTTTTCCGTGCTTAGAACTGTCCCTGCACAAAGTGTCATTTCTGCAGGAAAAAAAGTAATTTAAAAGGACTCACGGCTATAATGAATTGTCGGCTCCCCGTAATACAGAGAACAGTCAATGAAAGTCATTGATAAAAAGAAAATGTGTGGGGTTCCCCCAAATTCAATTACCAGGCCCTTTAGGTCTGGTATGAATATTAAGGGGAACCCCGCGTCAAAATTAAAAACAAAATGACGTGGGGTTCCCCCCAAATATCCATACCAGACTCTTCTGGTCTGGTATGGATTTTAAGGGGCACTCCACACCAAATATAAAAAAAATGGCATGGAGTTCCCCCCAAAAATCCATACCAGACCTTTTATCCGAGCACGCAACCTGGCAGGTCGCAGGAGAAGAGGGGGGGGGAGCGCCCCCCTCCTGAACCGTACCAGGCCACATGCCCTCAACATTGGGAGGATGCTTTGGGGGTCTGTGACCCCTCAAAGCACCATGTCCTCATGTTGATGGGGACAAGGACCTCATCCCCACAACCCTGTCCAATGGTTGTGGGGGTCTGTGGGCAGGGGGCTTATCAGAATCTGGAAGCCCCCTTTAACAAGGGGACCCCCAGATCCTGCCCCCCGTTTGAAATGGTAACGGGTACATTGTACCCCTACCATTTCACAAAGAATGTGTAAAAAATTGTTAAAAAAGACACAGATACTAATGGGATAAGTCCTTTATTAAAAATAAAAAAAGTTTACAGCGGTGGTAATCCACTCTTGGTATCCTGCGATGGCTGATTATCTCTCCGGGGTCCAGCGATTGGTGATCTCTTCTCCGGGGTCCAGTGATGGGTGATCTCTTCTCCGGGGTCCAGCGATGGCTGATCTCTTCTCCAGGGTCCAGCGATGGCTGATCATCTCTCCGGGGTCTAGCGATGGGGGATCTCTCCCGATGATGTCCAGCGTGCGCATCCTGTCTCCACCGGAGACACCCTGCCGGAATCCCGGCTGCCTCACAGGTCTTAACTGAGAAGGACAGGGCCACCTGTCACCTGACCCCGTCCCCCTCTGACGCAAGGGGAAACCTGGGCTTCCCCAGTGACGTGTGGGTGACCCCGCCCCCTCTGATGTAACGCAAACCTGTTGTGGGGATGAGGTCCTTGTCCCCATCAACATGGGGACATGGTGCTTTGAGGGGTCACAGACCCCCAAAGCATCCTCCCAATGTTGAGGGCATGTGGCCTGGTACGGTTCAGGAGGGGGGCGCTCTCGTCCCCCCCTTTTTTCCTGCGGCCTGCCAGGTTGCGTGCTTGAATAAAGGGTCTGGTATGGATATTTAGGGGAGCCTCACGTCATTTTTTTTTTAATTTGACGCGGGGTTCCTCTTAATATCCATACCAGCCCTGAAGGTAATTGAATTCGGGGGGGAACAACACACATTTTTTATCAATGACTTTCAATGACTGTTCTCTGAATAACGGGGAGCCGACAATTCATTATAGCTGTGAGTGCTTTTTCCTGCAGAAATTACACTTTGTGCAGGGACAGTTCTAAGCACGGAAAACTTTACAAGCATACTATACACACACCCCAGGTATGAAATTTTAAGGAATATTACAATTTTATTGTTTCACTTTAAGCATTATTAAAATCACTGCTCCCAAACACTTTTTATGACAATAACTTGCACATAAGCCTTTAAAATTAGCACTTTAGATTTCTCCCATAGACTTTTACAGGGTGTTCCGTGGCTTTTCAAATTTGCTGCAAACACCCCAAATTGTTCGCTGTTCGGGTGAATGGGCGAACAGGCAATGTTCGAGTCAAACATGAGAAAACTCGAAGCTCATCCCTAGATGGGGTACTTAGGATTTTTTTTTAGACCTGCTGGGGTACCTCACTGTAAAAGGTTGAGAAACACTTTTTTAGAATATAGAGGCCTACTCGCCAGACTATTTTTACTAAACAGCTTGGACTAACTATACATGTGAACCAAGCAACACAAAGGGACATACTGTAAATGCATGCGTTTTCTATTTACAGAAATTCAATAAAAAAAAAAAATACAACAAGTTTTATTTTCCTGATATTTTGTTTGAAAATGGTTGTCCACCATATATCTATGGATATGTATTTGTGTCACATTACAGTAAATGCCATTTTTTTTCTTATTAACAGTATAGTGAGTTGATTTATCCTAATAACAAGTAGAGAATATTGTTTCATTGAAATGGCACAAACTGGCTGGGCAAATGTCAGAATGATAGATGGGTCTAATTTAGTGTATAGTCTATAATATAGTTATAAATATTAGGTAATGTAATCATTTTTGTAAAGGGCTTCTTTAGCAAGTAAAAGTCATTTGTTTTAATCTTTTATTACATTTACAATAAAATTAATATAATGGATTCAATTAATTTTACAGTGTAGAATGGTTTTCTTTAAAATTGAAATAGCAAGATGTTGATTTCATCAGCTGACCATATATATGTTGTTTTAGCAATGGACAAATGTCGTGGAAACATCAACCTTTTAAGAACTGTAGCTGATGTCCTTTAAGCCTCCTGTTCTGAATTGCAAATCAACATTCTGTTATACTGTATATGTTGCAACATTTTCAAGTGTAAAATAGTGGCTTCAAGCCCTGCTACAATCTGCATAACCACAGCTAGAGCTAAAAAATACCTATGAGTTTGAGTTACCTGTGGGTTTAAATATATTGACAATACTACCAAAACCATGTTAGAAATGGGGTCATGATGAGCACAGTGACGAGCCAATAGACTACCAGAAAGCCCCCATAATCTGAAAACTGTCTTTGTCTGATTAATGACCAAGTTGAGTGCATCCGCAATTCACAAAATTACAAAAAATTTGCAATAGCTATCAATAGAAAACGGTGTTGTAGAATATATTGCATACCTTTGAGTCAATTATTATCCAGTGTAATGTTCAGGGCATCTAGCACATCCAGACCGCGTGCAACAGCCGGTTATCTTAAACATAAAAGTCAAAATAGAGCTTTCAGCAGCAAAACAGAACTTCATAAAATGCAACACAAAAGGTCCACTTATCTTTAGCACAAATCAAACTATTAGATATGCCAAAGTCAAGTAAGGGCCCTAATGCCCCATACACACGGTCGGACATTCCGACCACAAAATCCATCTGATTTTTTCCAACAGATTTTGGCCAAAACTTGTCTTGCATACACACAGTCCCACAAAGTTGTCGGAAAATCCGATCCTTCTGACGTTCGTAATGTATGAAGGGACTACGTAGAGGCCAGTAGCTTTCGTCACCAAATTTTTTCTGAGCATGTGAGGCACTTTGTGCATCGGAATTCTCTACACACGATCGGAAAAAGTCCGATCGGATTTTGTTGTCGGAAAATTTTATATCCAGCTCTCAAACTTTTTCCGACAGAAAAAGTCAGATAGAGCCCACACACTATCAGATTTTCCTACAACATGATCGGATCGGACTTTTTCCATCAGAATTTTCAACCATGTGTATGGGGCTTAATGTACATGGGGACATTTTTACAACCTCTCCTGAAAGATTTAACTTGACAGATAAAAACCCACTTTTAAAACATCCGTTTTGCTGCGTTTACATACCGCATTTACCACATTTTGCATTTAGAAGCGGTTGAAAAATATTTTTTTATTTTTTTTTCACAATAGGCAAAAATGAAAAACAACTATAAATAAAACGCAGCTAAACACGTTACCGCGTTTAGCCGCGTTTGGCCTCTGAAACATCAGAAACTTCGGCGTCTGAACTCTATTTTTTGCCTTCAAAGAAAAGCCTCTAAAGGCGACTGCCTAGAAACGACATTAAACTAACCTGTGTACATATACACATAAGATAACATTGGATGAGTTCAGGGGCAGCTGAAAAAGCAGCCAACTGCCTCTGAACATCCGTTTACCAGCAGCAGTGTACATGAGGCCTAACTTGACGACCTAACGATCACCTCCCGGGTCCTCCCATGCGCCGGACAGCGGGTCACCTCCCAACCAAAACGGAAGAGCCCCCCCCTGTCCGCAGCTTGAAGGTGACCCAATATGGGAAGTGGGTGAAAGGCCGCATGGGGACCCGGAAGGGACAGTGACACCCAGTAGCCAGTTGTGGGAGGACCGCAAGTTTAAACAATCCAAGTCCTATAATAGAACACATGATTAGGATTTGAACAGTCTGGGAGAAAATAATCAAAATATGATAAATACAAACATCAAATTGGTAACACATAGAGATAATTGTGGAAATTGGTACCACAACAAATTAGTCTGCAATTATGATGTTGTCAATATGATAATAATCAAATACATTGTAATAGTAACCAGATACATTAGTGTATATACACCAGTAAGAATATCCTCCATATATACATGTACAAGGGACTATGACAAAATAGGAATAAAGGAAGATGGGAGCAGAGAATTTTTCTACAAATCTAGCTCACATATACCTGATTGGAAGTCCTCCAAGTATGGTTTGAAACGAAACGCTTCATTAAGGCCTGGAGGTATAGTTGCATTAAGGCGGAATATCCATCTCAATTCGCTTTGTAAGAGTTGCTTGTTTAAATCTCCCCCCTAGTGTTGAAAGAAGAGACACCTGTTACACATTTCTCATACATGCACGATTTTAGCACTTTTATTTATCCTTCCCACTAGAGCATTTTTAGAACTTTTCAAAGACTTTTTCTCACTATTTTTTGTTTCAATGTGTTATGTATGCATCAGCCATGGCATTGTTCAACTATTCATATATAATTCATATATAAGCACTGATTGATTATTCCTTTGTATGTTATGCATGGGATTTTTTCGCTACGGAGACTGTTTCAGTCTATCATATGCATTCCCGTGAGGAGTTTGCATTATTGAAGGAATGGAGTCACCCAGTTGCACCACGGGTTGCAGGAAAGAAAATTGCTCAATTACCCCATCAACACAGTCAGTGTTGATGGGGGAATCCCTACAGAGCTATTGTGCTCTATCAGCGAGGGGGAGCGGTGAGCAGCCCCTGCCTAGAGAACACAGTGATTAGTGCTAGTAGCTGTAGCCACTGGCAATAATTACAACCTAAAAATATGACATGCTGGTTGTACCCAAGTCGATTGATGGATCAACTTGGGTACAATTAGCCTACTCATACATGGTTCTAATCTTGGCTGGTCCCTGCTGAACTGGTGTGAACCATCTATGGCCAGCTTAAAACCAGCTGGTCTAAATCCAGCATGACTGTTTGCCCTTGGTAATAGAGTGAGAAACAACAATAGCTCTAGGCTATGATTATTTATGTACCTCCCTGGCCATCCAAGAGATTTTTTGCTAGTGTTAAGTGCTTGGGAAGGTTATAAATATTTGGGATGACCATTCCCCCCATCTCAGGCCCTGGTTTGGGGAAGGGAGGTGTCAGTTAGGCAGGCCTCCTAGGCCTTCTGCCTGGGGAGCACCTACCTGTGTCAGAAAGATTAGGCATGGGTTTTGGAACTGAAGCAAGCCTTGCCTTTAGGGAGGGAAGCTTATTCCAAGACAGTGTGGGGGTAGAGAAACTCTGCTGCTGGAGGAGTCCCAGTAAGCTGTGTGAAGCTGGAGCCTCACCAGGTGACTGGCAACTCATTTGGGGATATAGCTATTCGTTCTCTGCCTGAGGTACTGGAAGATACGGAATGATAGCTGAGGCTTGAAATGGAGTGGAGTCTGGAGTATGTATGGAGCCATGGTTATCTGTAGCCCTTCTTCCTATCCCCTTATATTAATGGTGGAATAAAATCTCAAATAAGCCCAAAAGTGACTGCCACCTTTTTATATCCTCCACTACAAAAAAAATCTGTATTTTTTGATAGAAAATGACTTAGAACCCTCAAACATTATATATATTTTCATAGCAAAGATTCTGGAGAATAAAATGGCGGTTGTTGCAATATTTTATGTCACACAGTATTTTCACAGAGGTCTTTGAAAAAATATATTTTTTTGAATTAAAAAATAATAAAACAGTAAAGTTAGCTCAATTTGTCTATATTGTGAAAGAGGATGTTATGCCGAGTGAATAGATACCAAACATGTTATGGTTGCAAATTCTGCACACCCGTGGAATGGTGACAAACTACGGTACTTAAAAAGCTCCATAGGCGAAGTTTTAAATATTTTTAACGGTTACCAGGTTAGAGTTACAGAGGAGGTCTTGTACTAGAATTATTGCTCACACTCTGACGATCACGGCGATACCTCATATGTGTGATTTGAACACGTTTACATTTGGGGGCACGACTTACGTATACATTTTCTTTGTTGGGCAAGCACGCGGGTACACGGACGCTTTAACTTTTTATTTTCTTGTTTATTTTATCTTATTTTTTTAATATTGTCCCTTTAAAAAATAAATAAAAATCTGATCACTTTTTTGTGACAGTATTAGGCGGTGACAGGTACTCTTTATGGAAGGATTGGGGGTTCAGAACACTAACTGCATGGAGTTTGCATGTTCTCCCTGTGCTCGCGTGGGTTTCTTTCCACACTATAAAGACATGCTACCTCGCATTGGTGGTGCAGTGGTGAGCATAGCTGCTTTACAAGCAGTTGACCTGGGTTTGATTCCCAGCCAACGCAATCTCACAAGATGGATGCCTCACCTGGTAAGTGGTACCCCCCCCCCCTTCCCATCATATCTGTACATACAATGTTCCCTCTACAGTACTGTGCAAAAGTTTTAGCCAGGTGTGAACAAATGCTGTAACCAAAGTGGCCATGTGATCCCTTCCTGGCTATGTCCTTGTTGGAGATCAATATGAACCTACCATAGGGGCCATGTGATCCCTTCCTGTCTATGTCCTGGTCAAAGACCACTATGAACCTCTCATAGGAGCCATGTGATCCCTCCCTTTCTATGTACTGGTCGGAGATAAATATGAACCTATCATAGGGTCCATGTGATCCCTTCCTGGCTATGTCCTGGTTGTAGATTGCCATAAACTTATAGGGGCCATGTGACCCCTGCATGGCTATGTCCTGAACGGAGATCACTATAAACCTAACATAGGGGCCATGTGATCCCTTCCTGGCTATGTCCTGGTTGTAGACTACCATGAACCTACCATAGGGGCCATGTGATCCCTTCCTGTCTATGTCCTGGTTGGAGATCACCATGAACCTATCATATGGGCCATGTGATCTCTTCCTGGACATGTGAGGGGATTTTTTGACAAATATGTAAAAGGTGTGGCATGCATTTGTATTCAGCCCCCTTTACTCTTATACCCCTAAATAAAATCTAGTGGAATCAATTGCCTTCAGAAGTCACCTACTTAATAAATAGAGTCCACCTGTGTGTAATTATTATTATTATTATAATACAGGATTTATATAGCGCCGACGGTTTGCGCAATGCTTTACAACATTAGGGCAGACAGTACAATTACAATACAATTCAATACAGTAGGAATCAGAGGACCCTGCTCGTTAGAGCTTACAATCTAGGAGGGAGGGTCAAGTTGTACAAAAGGGTAATAGCTGTGGGGGATAATGGAGAAAATAGTGCAGTTAGATGGAGGCAGGATAGGCTTCTCTGAAGAGGAATGTTTTCAGGAATCGCCTAGAAGTGGATAAATTGGGAGACAGTCTGACAGATTGGGGTAAGGAATTCCAGAGGATGGGCAAGGCTTGGGAGAAGTCCTGGAGGCGGATATGGGAGGAGGTGATGAGGGAGTTAGAGAGCAGGAGGTCTTGGGAGGAATGAAGAGGGCAATTAGGTTGATATTAGGTTGATATTTTGAGACTAGGCTAGGCTAGTGATGTAGCTGGGGGCGTAGTTGTGGATGGCTTTGTAACTTATTGTTAGTATTTTGAATTCATTTGTTGGGTGAGTGGCAGCCAATGGAGGGATTGGCAGAGAGGGGTAGCAGACACTGAGCGGTTTGTAAGGTGGATGAGTCTGGCAGCAGCATTCATGATGGACTGAAGGGGGGGGGGATAGTCTATTTAAAAGGAAAACAATGGCAAGGGAGTTGCAGTAGTCAAGGCAAGAGATAACCAGGGAGTGAATCAGAAACTCTGTGGTTTCATTGGTTAGAAAGGGATGTTGTTTAGAGATATTGCAGAGATTGAGGCGGCAAGCTTTGGAAAGTGATTGGATGTGGGGCCTAATGGAGAGTTCAGAGTCCAGGATAACACCTAGCAAGTTGACATGTGGGGATGGGTGGATGGTTGTGCCATTGCTCTCGACAGATAAGTCAGGAAAAGAGGCACATGGGGGAGGAAATATTATAAGCTTGGTTTTGGACAAGTTGAGTTTGAGGAAGTGGTGTGACATCCATACAGATATGTCTGTTAGCAAGTTAGTGATGCGTGAGGAGACTGATGGAGTAAGTTGTGAGGTGGTAGATAGATTTGGGTGTCGTCAGCGTAGAAATTATATTGAAAGCTGTGAGAGGCTGACCCAGGGAAGAGGTGTAGATTGAAAGTAAAAGAGGTCCAAGAACAGAACCTTTGGGGACCCCGACGGAGAAGAGAAGAGGAGTGGAGGAAGTAGAATTGTAAGTGACACTGAAGGTGCGTTGGGATAGGTAGGATGAGAGCCACAGAAGAGCACAGTCATGAAGACCGAGGGAGTAACGTTTTTTGAGGAGGAGGGGGTGGTCAACCGTGTCAAAGGCAGCTGAAAGTTCCAGAAGTAGTAGTACAGAATAGTGTCCATTGGTTTTTGCAGTTAGTCGGTCATTTGTGAGTTTTAAAAGAGCAGTTTCTGTGGAGTGTTGAGGGCGAAATCCAGACTGAAGGGGATCAAGAAGGTTATTTTTAATTAGATTTTTAATGAGGTGGTCACTCAGTTGGTTGTAAACCAGGCATTCATGGAGTTTAGAGGAAAAGGGGAGCAAGGAGACAGGGCGTAGGTTGTTAAGATTGGTAGGGTCCAAGGATGGCTTTTTAAGTATGGGGGTGACCAATGCATGTTTTAGAGCATCGGGGAAGATGCCAGAGGTGGGGGAGAGATTGAAGATGTGGGTTAGAGAGTGTAGTATAGAGTGTAGGAAAGATAAGCACGTACAAATCAAACAGCAAACCATAAACAAGTAAATAAGTGCAAAACACAGCAAACCCCAAAACCACCTAACTAACTAATATATATATATATATATATATATATATATATATATATATATATATACACAAGAGCAAAGGAAAGAAACATGGAATAAACAAGGCAGGGACAAAAGCAACAGGGGAACAGAAACCAGGTATAAGGAAGCTGACCGTAAGGAGCAAGGAACAGGTCTCAAGGACAGGATTCATGGAACGGGGTCCACAAACAAGCAGAAACATGCAGAAACAAAAGCAGGTACAGGCAGAGACAAGGCTAGCAGAGGGAATTCTGAAGCAATGAGCTTGGGCTTACATAGACCAGCATACTCACAACAGGTGTGAATGATAGCTGGTCGGTAGTCCAGGCAGGGAGACACCCACTGGTGGCCACCAGAATTACACCCTTTGGTGTTGAGCGTAACAGTGCCACAAGCAGGTGAAACCAGTAATGACACCGTTCATGATTAAGGAGTGGCCTCCAGGTGGTCCATTCAGCCCTGGGTACGACAGTCCGAGTTGGTGCAAAAACACCCTAAAAAGTTTCCCTACTGGGTCTGCAGACTTCTTTGCACTTCCAAGGCCAGAGTCCTTTAGTTCACTGGGGGACGTGCCACCAGAGTCCGAAAATAGGACACGCACCCCACCACCCAGGTCAGGAAGTTTGGATCTGGAGAAGAAAATTGTCAGGACAATGGGCAAGAACACATCATAGGTGGACCACACAGGGGCATTACATTCAGGCTGGGCAACAAGCAGGATTGACACAGCAAGATGGGCATCAGTCAGGAAAATAGTGGGAAGCTTGGGCGTCAGGAACAGGTTTAGCAGGCACCATGTCATCAGGCTGGGCAAAGAGCATGTGTCATCATTCTGGGCAAAGGGCACCAGGTCATCAGGCTGGGCAAAGGGCACCGGATCATCAGGCTGGACAGCAGGCTTCGGGTCATCAGGCTGGGCAGCAGGCTCCGGGTCATTAGGCTGGGCAGTGGCCTTGGGGTCATCAGGCTGGGCAGCAGGCTCCACGTCATCAGTCTGGGCAGGAGGCCCCGGATCATCAGGCTGGACAGCAAGCAGAGGCACTATAAGCTGGGCAGCAGGCACAGGCACATCAAGCTGGGCAGCAGGCACAGGCACATCAAGCTTAGCAACAGGCACATCAAGCTGGGCAGCAGACACATCAAGTTGGGCAGCTGGCACATCAAGCTGGGCAGTGGGCACATCAACCTGGGCAGCGGGCACAGGCAAATCAACCTGGGCAGCGTGCACAGGCACATCAAGCTGGGCAGCGTGCACAGGCACATCAGGCTGGGCAGCGGACACAGGCACATCAGGCTGGGCAGCAGGCACATCAAATTGGGCAGCGGCACAGGCACATCAAGCTGGGCAGCAGGCACATCAAATTGGGCAGCGGGCATAGGCACATCAGGCTGGGCAGCAGGCATAGGCACATCAGGCTGGGCAGCAGACAGAGGCACATCAGGCTGGGAAGCGGACAGAGGCACATCAGGCTGGGCAGCGGACAGAGGCACATCAGGCTGGGCAGCGGACAGAGGCTCGTCAGGCTGGGCAGCAGGCTTCGGGTCATCTGGCTGGGGAGCAGGCTTCGGGTCATCTGGCTGGGGAGCAGGCTTCGGGTCATCTGGCTGGGGAGCAGGCTTCGGGTCATCTGGCTGGGTAGCAGACACCAAAACGTCAGGCCGGGCAGCGAGCACCGTATCAGCAGGCTGGGTAACAGGTACTGCCACAACGCGCTGGGTAACGGGCACCGGCCCAGTAGGCTGGGTAATGGGTACTGGCTTAGCAAGCTTGGCGACGGGCACCTGGCCCAGCAAGCCGGGTGATGGGCACTGGTTTAGCAGGCTGGGTAGCAGGCACCGGCTCCACAGGCTGGGTAACGGGCACCGGAACTTCAGGCTGAGATACGATGAAGGGAGATTTAGTGAAGCTGATGGAGGCAACCAAGAAGAAGCAGGAGGGTTAATGGCAGGGTGGGTACAGCAGGAGGAAACAGGGTACTGGTACTTCATTGGTAGGACAAGCTAAATATTGCTCAAAGAAAAAGGCTGAGTCATCTTCCAATAGCCACACCAAAGATTCTACTTGAGCTGCACTAAAAGGGGGTGTATAGTCATCACCTCCACTAGAGGTATCAGACAGGGCCATCCCAGCACAGATCTAAATCAATGGTTGCACGTCTTCAAACACAAAACTGCCTTGATCAATAAAAATATTAGCTAGACAGATGCATTCTAACAATTGTTCCCTAGTGTATTCACCCAACGTCTGATAACGAAAATCTCTGTCATCTGTTGCTAGGAGCAATAAATGCAGAATGTCTTCCAGATGCATCTTTCAACAATAGCAAGTGCTCAGGCCCAATTCCCAGGTGCAACCGATCTGATTGTATGGCTTCAGAATTCTGTCAGGGATGTTATACATAAACATCCAATACAGGTGATCAGATCGTTGGGCTGCACCAAGGAATCAGGGACAAACAAGTAAATGAAAAAAGTATGTTTATTAAAGATAAGGACACACGTGCAAACCAAACCTCATGTCAGGAATCCGTCCGTTCCGTGCGATCGGGTCTCCGTTCGCGCACGGGCGTTCGTGCCGCAGGTCGTCGCGGGCACGCGCGTCTCCAAACGCGCGCGGGTGCACGCCGTTCGTATGTGCGCACGGCACACGCACGCACGTTTGCGCGCTAGCGCGATTGGCGCCAGTGGCCCTTTTTAAAGGTACAGCTGCAGATGTTCTGTGCTGTTCGTCTGCAGCTAGTACCTGAAGCAACCCGTTATTCTGCCTGTATCCTACCTGACACCTGACCCGGCTTCCGTTTGACTCTGCTGCCTTCTCCTGCTCTGACCCCGGCTTGTTTGACCCTTCTTGGACTGATACCTGTTGCCCAACCCCTGCTTGTTACCTGATTCTTCTGCTGGCTCCGGCTTGCTGCTGTTTCTGTTGCTATCCCACCCAGTGATCCTTCCGGGCTTGCTTCTGCCTCTCCAGACCCGTGCACTACCCGGTCTGATACCACAGCCAGTTTGCCAACCATCATCGGCTGCCTTCTGCTGTAGAGAGCTCCTGCATCTGAAGATCTTCACCTTCACCAGCACCTGCTGCTGCATCTGGCCAGACGCTCCTACCCCGCTGTGCTCCTGTCCCTCTGTTCCCACTTCAGAGAGACTTGAATCAGAGCCGTAAGAAAGGTCTCCTTCCACCAAGTCAGACTCACCATCCGAAAAAACCTAACACCTCAAACCATAAACAAGAAAATAAGTGCAAAACACAGCAAACTCCAAAACCACCTAACTAACTATCTAACTAATATATATACATGAGAAAGGAAAAAAACATGGAATAAACAAGGCAGGGACAAAAGCAACAGGCGAACAGAAGCCAGGTATAAGGAAGCAGACTGTATGGAGCAGGTAATAGGGAACAGGTCTCAAGAACAGGATTCACGGAACGGGATCCAGGAACAAGCAGGAACAAAAGCAGGGACAAGACTAGCAGAGGGAATTCTGAAGCAATGAGCTTGGGCTCAGGGCGGGTTTATACAGACCAGCATACTCACAGGTGTGATTGATAGCTGGTCGGTAGTCCAGGTAGGGAGACCCGTTGGTGGCCACCAGAATTACACCCTTTGGTGCTGAGCGTAACAGTGCCACCAGCAGTTGAAACCAGTAATAGCACCGTTCCTGACAGTTATTAGAGCCAGCGTAAGATAACAACACTGTTTTGATTGCTAGACACACTAATGCTAACTGAGCCGGTGACACCAGCAACAATGTCCTGTTGACTGCCACACAGTGCCAAAGTCACCAGAGCCAGTGAAGCCAGCAACAGTTTAATGAGTGTTAACAAGACCAGGGTAAGCCAGCAACAGTGTTCTGATTACTGCTATACCAGTACAGTATCACCAATGCCAATGTAAACCAGCACCAGTAACCTGGTGACCAGCCACATCAGTACAGTGTCAGGTAGTACCATGGTTAACCAGAGCCAGTGTCCTATTCACCAGTCAGCACCAGTACCAGTTCCATGAGGTACCAGTACAGTCACTGCCAATAATTTACAAAACAATGTATACAGTGTATATATAGTATATAGTAAGGGGATAACAGTAAAGAAAACAGGGGTTTGTTAACAGCCACCACTGTTTCAGAATATGATGGGGTCCCTGCTAAAAAAAAAAGGCAGGTGAGCTGTGTCACCAAGCTCTGAACATCCTACTGAATTGCAGCGGGCAAGCACTAGCAGTACAGTACACCCTGGTGAAAAATGTAATAGGTAGTAGACTTGTGCACAACAGAAAATTTTGTTTAGTTTCGGTTTGTTGTCATTCGTAAAACACATAATTTTGTTCTGTTATATTCGTTATGTTACGTTAATACGTTTTCGGATAATTCGTTATTATTCGTAGAGTGTCAAATTCATTTGTTCGTATTCGTTGAAATTCGCTATTTATGTATGTATAGGCATTCGTGATAATGATTCGTAATTTGGAAAGTCGTTTGCTTTTTGAATCTTTTAACACACACAATGACAACGTCTCTTCTCCTCGGCTCAAATACAATACAACACCCTTCTAACTCAGTTTTCAGGAATGCACTTTGCCAGTAATCCATCCTCCGGCACAAAATTAATTAGCTGATTGGAATATAAGATTTACTTTGAGCTGACCTTTTGTTTCATTAGATCTTATGATTTGAATTACCAAATCATGTCGAATTAATTCGAATTCATTCGTTATATTTCTTTCGTATTCGTTGTTATTCGTTATTTTTTTTATTCGGATGCATCCGAATGTCCGAAAGATGCAAAATTCGGCCGAATTTTGATTCGTTACGAAACAAATTGCACAAGCCTAATAGGTAGCCAAGAAATTAAATGCATAATTTATGCCCCTTGAAAGCCTGAAGGTGCTCCATGGATTTTGGGCCGCACTATGTAGCTCAGCTCTGAAAAAGTCTCACACATTTGGCATCCCCATACTCGGTAGGAGTAGCAGAATGTAACTCTTTAGCTTTAATTGACTATATTGTTTCCGCATGCTACATAAGTTCAACAGTGCTAAAAGTGTTTTGCTGCTGATTTTCATTTGTACTCAGTGACTGGTGCAACTTGCAGTGTTCAGCAATAGTCAGCCAGCACTGAAAAATTCTAGTTGCCCTGATATCGATTTTTCATTGTAGCAAAGTCCTGGTGAAAATCTTTCAATGTGTTCATCACTAGCTGCAGCTAGATTTTTAGTAAAGAAGTCCAAGTGGGAAAGCAGAAAATAAATCTTCAGTGACATATTGCATGTCATGGTTTTGTGTGCTGTAAGAAGTTTGTCAACCAGCTGAATATAGTATGGCTGCCAAGAAAATTCAAAACCACATTATTGAAAACTTTCCAGGTGATGTTCTCTGGCCTCACTAACAGATCTTCAAATTGCTTGTCACTGATGACATACCTGGTCTGCAGACTAATAAAAATCAAAAACAGTAGACAGCTTTAATAAAGAATAAAATGCCAAATGGCAGCTTACAAAGTTGTAATTTGGCAAATTATTCTTTATTAACGCTGTCTACAGTCTGCACTTAGAGTCACTTCTCCATTTGTTATTGTGTTTTACATAGAGTCTGCTTCTGCTCCTCCAAAGAACTGTCCCCAGGCACACATTTTATGGACTTTACGCATCCATTTATGGACTTTATATGATGTTCTTAATATAGACTTTTTAATTACATACAATGGTGTTTCAACCTGTTGGCGCCTACATTTCTATTATTTTGAGACCAACAAAAATGCCTCTCTTAGGCTGCTTTCACACTGGGGCGGTATTCAGGCGTTACAGCGCTAAAAATAGCGCCTGTGTAACGCCTGAAAAAAACCGGCCCCTTTAACTCCAGTGTGAAAGCCGGAGGGCTTTCACACTGGAGCGATGCGCTGGCAGGACGGTGAAAAAAGTCCTGCTAGCCGCATCTTTGCAACGGTGAAGGAGCGGTGTATTCACCGCTCCTAAACCGCTCCTACCCATTGAAATCAATGGGACACCGCGGCAATACCGCCGGCAAAGCGCCGCTGCAGTGGCGCTTTGCGGGTGGGTTTAACCCCTTTTCGGCCACTAGCGGGGGTTGAAACCACCCCGCTAGCGCCCGCAGACCGCGGCTAAAACGACGGTAAAGCGCCACTAAAAATAGCGGCACTTTACCGCCGACGCCGCTCCCGCTGCAGTGTGAAAGCAGCCTTATTCTTGGCATAATTTTTTCTTAGAACGATCTGTGTCAAAAAAATTAAAATCCTTCACCTTCCTTGTCCATTGCTTTCATTAAATTTTTCATCAGTATTAGTTTTCAGTTGCAATAATTTTTTATTGAATTTTTATAGAAATAACACAAACAGCAAAGGAACATAGTCATATAACTAGTATCTGCCATACATTTAACAGCTAACATGAAATAGTTGCGTACTATGGCAAATCTTAACTTCCCCGGCACCCCAATGGGATCAAACTGTGCCAGAGAGGGAAGGGAACCCCCCACCTGTCAAAATCAACATTTATTAGGCAACAAGGAAAGGGAAGTAGACATACACAGAAGGAAAGGGTACAGTAGGAGGAAAAGCATGAGAGGCGATATATAGATACGATAATTTCAAACAACAAGAAGCACCAGTTGGTGAAGGTGGCAGTAAATCCAATATAACTGTTCACAGTGTCACCGTAGATATCCTCCAAATTCTATTCTGGGGATTATATTGGAGAGAAGGTGCCCTGGTAATTGATTAAGAAGGAGAGGAAGAGAAGAAAGGAAGGGGGGGGGGAGAGGGAGAGTCACCTTATGTAAGTATTAAGAACAAAGATGAAAGCTATATATAAGTGCATGAAGTAGATTGTGTAAGGAAAACCAGTTATCATTCTTTAACCGTACATCTTGGGCTCGATTACCAGCCATTCCATTTGATCCGAAATGGCGTGATCCTGAGATCCGTAATAGCTAATAGTTTCTCCATCTTGCACTGGTGGTTGAGAGTGAGTACTGCATCAGTGGGAGATGGAGATTTATCCGAGTTCCACAGCCTTGTGATAGTTAGTTTAGCTGCTAGCAATAGTTGTGTAAGCACTACTCTGGTCTTGGAAGGGAATTCATGTATTGTTAGGTAAAGTAAAGCGAGTTCAGGGGTGGGATCCAGTAGTAGAAAATGATAACTTCCAGTAGTTGTCAGGGAAGGACTTACCTAGGATTTTTTCCTATTTAGTGATAGTAGTTGTTTTAGAAAAGGAGTCTTGGGCGTTATAAATACCATAAAGCAGAGATATTCCTTTAATGGGGCTACTAGGGTCCTGAAGGAACTTATAGAGTAATGAAGGTAATTTCAAGCAGAAAGGTAAAGGGTGCTTCAGTAGAAAAGAGTAAATTTGTAAATAGGGGAAATATGCTGATGAAGGAAGGTGGAATCGAGAGGCCAAATAATCAAATTTGCAAAGGGATGTGTCATGATATAAATCTTTGAGTAGGGTAATGCCTTTGGTGATTCAAATTTTCAAATCAAGGTACGGTATGAAATGGTGAAGGACCGAAAGCGGGGTAGAAATGTTATCAGTATTAGTTTTTTGTGAAGGGAAGGCAAAAATATATTTTTTGTTTCAACAAGTGGTTCATGTGCCACATTTTTGTGCCTGGGAACCAAATTCTTTCACAGTGGTCGTTTCTTTTTATTGCAATGTGATTGTCTTGCATGGCTGTCCAATTCACATATGTAACAACAGTACTTGGTATGCATTCCAAGGAGCAAAGCCACCACTTTTAGATCTCCACAGATATTCCAGTTGTATTTGGTGTACTGGATGTGTTTCAACAATTCCATGTTTATATATGTTTCTTTCTTGTGTGCAGCATAGCCAACAGGTATTGCTAATTGCAAAAACAGACGATTTCTATAAAATGGTATACGATAGGTTAATTCAAGGTATTTTTATGATTAACAGCCAAAAAATCTAAAAGATACACCAAAAAGGATCAGGAAGCAAAATCTTTGTTGTCCAGTGTTTTCTTTCCACATTTTCCAGTTATTAGTGGCAAAAAATGTGATACTTAAAGAGGAAGCAAACCCCGGTGGGTTTTACTTCCTCTTTATTTTTATTTCCCTGCAAAGGTAAAGCATAATGGGCTACTATGCGTCGAATAGTAGCCCATTATGTGTCACCTACCTCCTTCTGTGGCTGCGAACTCCGGCTGTGACTGGCCGGAGTCAAGTGACATCACTTAGCACATGTGCAGAGTAGCCGTCTGTAACGGCATGACCCCTATTAGAAACGGCACGTTGTACCCTTCCTAAAGTGCGAATGCGCTGTAATCACCAGCACTCATCTTTTTCATAAATATCTCTTAAACCGTGGAGGTTTAGGAAATATTTCCAGTACCTACAAGTGAGCCTTAATATATGCTTACCTGTATTTAAAAGTGGTTGTACAGGGTGTACAACCATCATTTTAACTGCTTGTCACACGCCCTATAGAAGTTTTACTGCTACGTGGTGGCAGCAGTGTGCACCTCTGGGTAGGGGCGGGCATGCACGTCGCTGGTGGCTTTTTATCGCTGTGATTACAAACAGTGGAAGCCAATTGGCGTGTGCGAGTGCTTGATGCCTGCCTGCACCCGCCGATGGTCAGACAGAGACACAGAACTGTGATCTGCCTATCTAAACATGGCAGATCGCTATTCTGACAGGGGGGGAAGGGATACAATTTGTGTCCTTGCAAAGCAGGGAATAAATTTCATCTCTTCCCCTAGTAAAAGCACATCACACAATTCACATAAACACTTATTAAGGGACACAGTTAACCCTTTGACCACCACTGATGTTAACTCCTTCCCAGCTAGTGTGATTAGTACAGTGACAGTGCATATTTTTTAGAAATGACCACTGACAAAAGTGTCAGTGTCATTACTAGTTAAAAAATAAATAAAAATATCCCATACTTTGTAGATGCCATAACTTTTGCGCAAACCAGTCAATATATGGGATTTTTTTTACCAAAAATATGTAGCGGAATACATATTGACCTACATTTATGAGATAATTTAATTTTTTCAATTTCTTTATTGGATATGGTTCATAGCAGAAAGTAAAAAATATTGTTTTTTTTTTTCAAAATTATGTGTTTTTTGTGTATAGCACAAAAATAAAAATACCAGCAAAAGTGTGGGAAAAAATACTATAAATTTTATTTGGGTACAACGTTGCATGACCATGCAATTATCAGTCAGTCACAAACAATAGCCTGGTCATGAAGGGGGGGTAAATCTTCCAAAGTTCAAGTGGTTAAAAGGCTTACTATACCTCTTAGTAAATACAAGGTCTGCTTTCCGAAATGTGGTTATTTCCTGGCTCTTCAGGGCCTTTAGAAACACAATACATATCCAGGAAATCAGTGTATTTTTTGTCCCTTAAAAACCTAGAGGCACTCCTTGGATTTTGGATCTCTCTATGCATCTAGGCAGTGAAAAAATCTCCCACATGTGATATCCCCTTACTGATGCTTTTTGGGTGTAATTGTAAGTATGTGTATGCTGTGTGTGAGAAGAAATAACTTTGTGCAAAAAACTTTATTTCATTTCCTCATTTTCCAGAAAACTGTGGCAAAAAATTACAACTTCAAAAAAGGTACCCTGCCTTTACTAGATAATTTGGTGTGTCTACTTTCCAAAGAGGGTGCAAGGTAAACAAGATTCTATAAGCCTAAGCTCATGTGCATGCACATTTCACACCTGCTCATATTTCTGAGTGAAGAGGTGATATTAAAGGAGACTTCTTGGTTTGTGTATATAATTAGATCGTGGCGGGTATAAAATCCAGGATTGACTACACATTCACTGAAGGCTCACCAGAAGGAGATTAATCCTTGGCTTTAGAAGTAAGGGGTATGGCAAATTCAGCTAATTCAATTGTGAACATTGGTTTAAACAGATCAGAATCTCATAAAATACAAATCCCAGAACAACCACAAATGGGTCCTAATCACACGGTCAGAGGTTGTCAGGTCACCACAGCTATATATAATTGGGAAGTGCCGCAAGATGGTGCAGCTCCAGATGATGTCTTGATGATGAAACGCGTATGCCGGAGCGTGTAGTGTCTTTGCGTCACTTCCGGTTTGAAGCTGTGGAGCGCAAATCATCCCTAAATTTAAATGCTTTTTGCACACAAAGAAAACGTGAGTATGTTCACAACTTTGTATATCCAATAAACACTTTGAAAATGGTATTATGCTATGCTATGGTATGGTATGGTATTATGCTATGGGAGCAATATTTTCTTTGCATGTGGATTAGCCGGAGGGGCTGAATCTTTAAAGGAGCAAAGAGAGGAGAGGTACACACATGTGTAGATCTGGGATCTGCTACACAGTGAATATTTCTCTTGCATGCAGCACCTTAAGGGGTACACTATAATAAGCACCAGCACAAATTTATAGTTAAAGAAACACACGATTTAAGAGCACTTTATCACTTTACAAAATACTTTTTTTTATGGATTCAAAAGAACTGTGCATATGACCATTTATTTCATTTTGAATTTTTTTTTTTCATTGGAGCACCAGTCACTTTACATAAGATTGTACACTAATTTGTCACCATATGTTAATATGATTTTTTTTTTTTAGAGATGTGTATATATTATTAATTGCTAGTTAAGGCATAATAGCTGTATTTAAAGCACCAGTCACTTTAATTTTAGATTTACTAAGGAAGGTTCATATAATTTACCAAGCCTACTACAATCGGGATTTGAGTTGGTGATAAGAGGGTGAACATTAGAGAACTTAGACTTCTGCCTTAAGGATTTATTCACTCCTAAGAACAGCGCCACACCTACTACCTTAATTCATCATTAACCACATACCCCATTCAGGTAGCTGTATTAGTATGGGCAGCAGTTCCATTTATAACCTACAGCCATTTGCGCGGGACCACCCAAAATCTTTTTTCAATATTAAAGAGGAAGTAAACCCTGATGAGTTTACTTCCTCTTTCATTCCCTGCAAAGGTAAAGCATAATGGACTACTATGCATTGCATAGTAGTCCATTATGTGTCACTTACCTGACACAGGAGCCAGCGATGTCACCGCTGTCCCCTGTAGTCCGGCGCATCCATCTTCTTGGTGGGTCTCGCTGCCCCGCCGCTGTCATTCGGAAAAGCCGCGATGACGTCACTCCCGCGCATGCGCACGGGAGCCGCCACGCGCGGCATATTCGCAGTTGACGGTGCGGCGCTCAGTGTGCCTGCGCGCCGCTGTCTACAGTGCATGCGCCGTAGACAGCGGTGCCTGTCTTTCGCCAAATATCTCCTAAACCGTGTAGACCTACAGGTAAGCCTTAATCTAGGTCAAAGTGTGTTGTAAGGGTTTACAACCATTTTAAATGTACCATTCCAGTTCGCCATGCTTGCGTTCATGTGCAACACACACATGCACATACCAATTAGTGCACCCAGTGGCCTATTTAAACTGGCCTGTCACTATGAGCAGTTGCTGAATGGTCTTCAGCTTGTTTCTGTGACCTGATCTGCTGTAACTGCTTATCTGTGTGTGACCTGGCTTGTCCTTGGACTCCACTTCTGTTTTTTGTCTTGGCTCTGTTCACCTGATTGACCCAAGCCTGTTCACTGGACTTGTCTTTGCCTGGAGATTCTGTACTGCTTTGTCCAGTGTTACTGACCCTGGCCTGCCTCCTGGACTTACTCTGCCTGACAATTTGGTCCCTCCCTGGCCAGTTGTTGCAGATCACTCCCTGTCTTTTGGTCTTGTTTCTGTCTTCTGCTCTGGTGCCAAACTATTCTTTCATCCTGTTCTGAGGACTGCAGCCACCAGCTCTACTCACTTCCAGAGTGGCTCACAAGCCAGCTACTCCAGCACCCGTATCACTCCTTGCCGTTACACTACGTGTCTCCACCTTCAGGAATGTTGCGCAGGAGGTATAAGAGAACCCGCCACAAAATCCCAGTCTTCACAAGGTACGTGAGAGGATTCATTTTGGGGTGTTTGTTCTTTCCTGGAATTTTAGGGTCTTAAGAAAAAAGATAAGTAGTCACAATATCATTGTTGATAAATTGCAAATATATATATATATATATATATATATATATATATATATATATATATATATATATATATATAAACATAGTTTATAAACTTTTACACAGTCTAAATAATATAAACTTACCTAAAGGCACACATTTAGGAGATATTCACTGACCCTACAGGTAAGACTTATAAGTAGGGATGGGTGAACAATTCGACCCGAGCATGAGTTTGGGCTGAACGTTTGCATGTTCGGCCATTCATGACCACCAAAATTTGCAGGGTGTTCACCAGGCCCCAACGAACACCCTGCAATGCACAGTGTATTCTGCACCCTGATTGGGCAAATCTTTGCCTAATCAGGGAGCAGTGTAAGTTGGTTGTTAAGGAGCGGCATCCTTAACAACCAATGAGTCATCAGCTGTCAATAGGTTTCCCCCACTGACAGCTGAATAAAAAAAAAAAAGTGGCTGGTGACGCAGCCGGTTGGCCCTGCTCTATACCTATATAAGAAATGTCAAAGTGCAGAGTGGTCATACAGCGGGAGGCCTCCCTGGCAGAGCGTTATTATTTTTTTCTATTTTTTGGGTCCGGCAGGCGTCATGATTGATTATGGATTTACATCGAGGGACACTATTTTTTTATTTATTTAATAAAGGACATGTCAAAAACAGTTTTTTGTGGTTATTACTTTTTGACACTTTGACGGTGTACCTGATACCCATTCACATAGGGGGGCCAGGATCTTAAAGGGGGCTTCCAGATCCCAATAAACCCCCACCCACAGACCCCGACGACCACAGGCCAGGTTTGTCATAAAGAGGCCCTTGTCCCCATCAGCATGGGGACAAAGTGCTTTTGGGCCATGTTGAGAGCATGTGGCCTGGTATGGTTCGGGAGGGGGCGATTTCTTGTCCTCTGCCTTTTCCCGAACAGCCGGGCTGCATACTATGATAAGGTCTGGTATGGATTTTGGGGGGGATCCTATGCCATTTTGTATTTAATTTTAGCATGGGGTTCCCCTTAAAATCCATACCAGACCTAGAAGGGCCTGGTTTGGACTGGGGGGACTCCATGTAGTTTTTTTCTTTATTTTTTTAAAAGCCGCGTGCCAGCAATTGTAACCGCGAGTCATTTTAAATGGGATTTGATTTGTTTTTTTATTGTTTACAAATGTCATTTTTGCCGTGGCATGTTTTATGCATGCTACAGATGCACCACTTTACAGGCACATTAAGGGGACCTTAGGCACTATATTTAACCACTTTCAGACCGGACCAATTTGCTGGTCAAAGACCAGACCACTTTTTGCGATTCGGCACTGCGTCGCTTTAACTGACAATTGCGCGGTCGTGCGACGTGGCTCCCAAACAAAATTGACGTCCTTTTTTTCCCACAAATAGAGCTTTCTTTTGGTGGTACTTGATCACCCCTGCGGTTTTTATTTTTTGCGCTATAAACAAAAATAGAGCGACAATTTTGAAAAAAACGCATTATTTTTTACTTTTTGTTATAATAAATATCCCCCAAAAATATATAAAAAAACATTTTTTTCCCTCAGTTTAGGCCGATACGTATTCTTCTACATATTTTTGGTAAAAAAAATCGCAATAAGCGATTATTGATTGGTTTGCGCAAAAGTTATAGCGTTTACAAAATAGGGATAGTTTTATAGCATTTTTATTAATAATTTTTTATTATTTTTTTTTTTACTAGTAATGGCGGCGATCTGCGATTTTTATTGTGACTGCGACATTGTGGGGGACCCATCGGACATTTTTGACACATTTTGGGACCATTGTCATTTATACAGTAATCACTGCTATATAAATGCAGTGATTCCTGTGTAAATGACACTGGCAGTGAAAGGGTTAACCAGTGGGTGGCAGTGTAGGGGTTAAGTGTTCCTAGGGGTGTGTTACTAACTGTGGGGGGGTTGGGCTTTCATTTAGTGTACACTGATCTCTGCTCCAATCACATGGAGCAGAGATCAGCGTCACTAGTTGCTAGGCAGAATGGAAAAATGTTGTTTACACAGCATTTCCTCCATTCGGCCGCTCCGTGAGACGATCGCGGGGATGCCCGCGGCGATCGAGTCCACAGGTCCCGCGACTGGACTCACGGGGGTCCCGACCAGTGCGGGAGCGCGCCTGTACGTACCTGTACGCCAATATGCCTGCCCGTGCCATTCTGTCGACGTACATCGTCGTGCGCTGGTCGGGAAGTGGTTAAAGGAATTTTTCATTTTTATTTTTGTATTTTAAGCATAATTAAAATCACTGATCCTGAAAAACTTTTTTTTAGTCATACATGTCCCCCAGGGCAGTACCAAGACCCCCATACCTCTTTTATTGCCAGTTACTTGCATATAAGCCTTCAAAATGTGCACTTTTTATTTTTACTGTTTGGCTCCCATAGACTGCAATGGGGTTCTCCGTTTGGGTTAGAACATTTCCCCTGTTTGGGAGTTCTGCCGCGAACAGGGGGGTTGTCAGGCTATACCTTATTATAAGTTTACTTATAGGTGAAAGTTAAAAGAAAACTGTTCACTACAGCTTTAACATTCTGTTTTTGAATTGATTCATTGATGCACTGACTGTATCTATCAGCACACCATTACCAAGCTCTACGTTTTAATCACCTAAATACCAGTTTGTTTCTTCATTTCCCAAAAATAGTGGCAAAAAAATGAGTTCAACTTAAAGTGTCTACTTTCCAAAAATGGGTAATTTTTGAGGTGTTTACGTATAATGTCCTGTCATTTTTACTTGAAAAGTTTTAATACAGAAAGTAGGGGAAACAGTTTTGTTTTTCAGTATTTTGGTCTTTTTCCTCAGGTGTGGTGTCCTTAGACATTAGCTGTGAGACATGTCTACAAAAATTAAACATATTCTCCCTGGAGAAGAGGCACTTAAAAGGTGATATTTCAAAATACAAATCTATCAAAGGTGACTATTGTTTCATCTAAATTCTCTGAAGAAGACACCTAGCCATAGAATGAAGTTGGACATGAAGTAGTTTAAACTTAAAGAGGAAGTAAGCCCTGATGGGTTTACTTCCTGTTTGTCTCCCTGCAAAGGTAAAGCATAATGGGCTACTATGCATCAATGTCACCGCTGTCCCCTGTAGTCTGGAGCGTCCATCTTCTTACGGGTATCGCTGCTCTGGCCACTCACAGCGCCGAAGCAGCGATGACGTCATTCCCGCGCATGCGCACTGGAGCCGCCACTAACGGCATATCACAGTTAGCAGCGTTATGCCGCTAACGGCAACAGTGCACCTGCACGGCACTGTCTACGGCACATGCGCCGTAGACAGCTGTCACTGTTTTTTAGTAAATATCTCCTAAACCGTGTAGGTTTAGGAGATATTTCTTGGAACTACAGGTTAGTTACCTGTAGGTCAAAGTGGTTTGTAAGGGTTTACAACCACTTTAAGCTGCATAAGGGGTTCTTTACTGTTAAAGTGGTAAAAAGATGTGGTACTTCTTATACAGTTAGTGGTATCAGTGGAGAGTGTAGATGCCTTCAAAAAATAGTTATATTGGACACAATATACAAGGATATGGGAATTCTTTATTTACACACATTGAACTGGATGAGCTGGTCTTTCTTCAACCTTTCCAACTATTTAACTATGTAAATATATCATAAGCAAGCTTGCACAAATGTAAAAATGTTTTTGACTGAATATTTAGACAATTACATAAACCCAGTAGGGACTGGTTATCCTAATTTCCTCTTAGTTTGGATGTACTTTAACTGCTTGCTGGCCAGCCGCCATCATTATACTGCGTCAGGTTGGCACGGCTGTGAGAATTGCCATAGGTGTATGTCTGCCACTATAAGAGCTATAGGGGGCGTATGCCCGCAGAGCGGCATCGAAGCCAATGCGCGTGGCCGCAATGGCTGCTGGCGATCTGTCAGTGCTCCGCAGAGAGCCAGAACGGGGATCTGTCAATGTAAACAGACAGACCCCATTTATGTCAGGGAAGTAGAGAGAGATCTGCTGTTCCTAGTGATCAGGAACAGCAATCGCTCTCTACTCCATCAGACCACTCCCCCCACTGTTAGAAACACCTCCCTAATGAACATTTAACCCCTTGATCGCCCAGCTAGTTTTAACCCCCTCCCTGCCAGTGACATTTATACAGTAATTCAAGAAAAAAAAATTGGTAGCAACCAATTTTTTTTTCTTCATTTACTATTGATGGTGGTGGGTCAGGGCCAGCACCCACGAGGAAACCTTTATCCACAGTCTGAGCAGTGTTACACTCTTTCTGGACATATATATAGTAATCGGTTTTTAGCTCTGATCGCTGTATAAATGTCAATGATCCAAAATCCCTGATCACTGCCATTACTAGTAAGGAAAAAAAAATAATAATTAAAATGCCATAAATCTATCCCCTATTTTGTAGACGCTATAACATTTGCACAAACCAATCTATATACGCTTAGTGCGATTTTTTTTCTTACCAAGAATATGTAGAAAAATACATATTGGTCTAAACTGATGAAGATTTTTTTTTTTTTTGGGGGGGGGGGGATATTTATTATAGCAAAAAGTAAAAAACATTCTGTTTTTTCAAAATTGTCAGTCTTTTTTTGTTTATCGCGCAAAAAATAAAAAACGCAGAGGTGATAAAATGCCACCAAAAGAAAGCTCTATTTGTGTGGAAAAAAGGACATAAATTTGAAGTGGTTAATATTGTAGAGCAGCCAGTTAAACATGTTATTAGAAGGTATGTAGAAGTTTGTAATATATTATCATATTATATTTGTTAAAGGTGAAAACCAGACACTGATAGGACCAATGACTTAAAATAATAAATAATCTACAACTGAAACTATTCTTGGCTTCTGTTACTATTTCATACATTGTACACATGGAGGTTTGTTTTTTAGTGGCAGAGAACTGGAATAAATTTATCTTTTTTTCGTGATTCACATTTCATTCTAGCTCAACAACTGTGTAACACTAGTCACAGTAAAAAAATGAAAATTCATTTTGAGACCTAGCTTTTCCTTTGAGAGAGATAGATGAAAAATAAAGATACCACTAATAAAAAAAAACAATTTGAAAGTACATACATTGCAGTTTTAGAAGTAAAACTTCCAGAGCAATAAACAATGTCTCTGACAGCTTCAGATTTGTTCTCACTATAATTGTTTTCATTTTTGTAGTATTATAATGCCTGTCATTTTCATTAAAGTTCCAAATGGCTTTTTTTATAAATATTAGCAAGCGCTCAAATACTGCAAATATAGCCCATATAGAAAGAAAACACCAACAATAACAATGGTTTTATATTTTGGTTATATATTCCATTTAAATTTAAAACAAGCTTGAAAAGTAAATTGCCTTGACATGCTCAACCAACGGCCTCAAAGGAAGCTGTATGTAGATCAGGAAGTCTAAGTTAATTTCCTGTATACTTGTTTCTAGTTAGTGACTCAAAATGTATCAAAGCCAAAGATAGCCATTCAAATAGCACTTTAGAAGGATATCAGCATTGGAAACCCTCATATTTTCATCTGTACAGGTGTCCTGTGTGTACTATATCACAATATCACAATATGGCGTTAATGATATTGACCAGACCTAGGAATACTCTTGATTTTAAAATGAATTTGTCACACTGCCAAAGTGACATGTTCCCTTGACAGCCTTCCCTACTACTGTCCACCCCGCACTGATACTTACCTTCCTTGTGCGCCCCTGCCTCTCAGTTCGCCTGTCAGTGTCAGGAATGAAACTCATTGTGAGTCTGTGTTAGGCTGGATTCACACCTATGCAGTTTTTAGTGCTTTTTGCATTTTCAGATTTGCACTACAGTGCCTCTAACATGGTTTCCTATGGAACACCTTCTGTAGCGCAAATCTGCAAAATGCAAAAAGCACTAAAACTGCATAAGTGTGAATCAGGCCTTAGAACTTACACGGGGCTAATGTCTTTACCTCCGTGCTTGTTTAGACCTAGTGATTAGCACTGCATTGTGGGAGATAGGGAAAGGAAGAAGGTCACATGCATCCCCATACCTGGAAGTGCCAAGGGCCAAGGACTCTGGTAGGGAAAGTGAAAGTGGAGAAGTATCAGCAGGGAAGGGGTTTAAAGGTGTTAAAGTGTAAGTAAACCCCCCTATCGTTTTCAGTCAAGGAAGCTGCCACCTTTGCTTCTGTTTAATCTACAACTGCCATGATGTTGCACATTTGATCAGTTTAGACACCAGCCATTTGATGGCTTGACAGTTTGGGTGAGAGCACAATCGATGGTAGTGTTACATTTCCGGCACATGCCGGAAATTAAACTGTTTTATGGATGGGTTCACTTCCGCTTTAAGAAGGTAAGCTTGTCTTTTAATGCGCTACTAGATTCTTCAAGCTTTGACTGCCACATTTAAACTCACATACATATGCTATATTACCCGCAACTGCTGAAGCATTTCTTGTGCAGAGTGCACACATGATTTTAAACAGATGTGTTGGTAGTTCCTCACATGTGTGTTGAACATGCTAATTCACAGGGAGCTGAGCTTGTTAGTGAGATTTAAATAAGACACTATTCCATTTAGTTGGCACATCGCTCACACAGCTTGCATCAGCCTCTTTCTCCTCACCAGTACAGGTGTGTGTTGGTGGAACACTGGACACCAATGTAGACAGATATCAGGAGTCAAAATTTAACTTGAAGAGGTAGCTTCAAGTTAAAGGAAGCTTCAGCCAGGGTATCCCAAAGGGTCCCTGAAGTAGCAAAACCTGATAAGCCAATAAGAACATTTTTTTTTTAAAGGCATAATCGAAAAGCTATTGTGTTTTGGGGGGTCAAAACGGCCCCTTCCTCAGAGCTTGTTTGTTGGCAGTAAGTAAAATTACAGGCCCTATCCAAGCCCCAAACTACCACCAGTAGTCTGCCTAAAATGGCTTTTAAGGGCACCACAATTTGCTGCCAACCCCAAAACCCTCCTAATAACACTGCTTCACCTTCTTTCCCACCCTCCATCCACATTGTGATCTCTAATGATTCACTTGTTGACTCTGATGCAGACTTAGTGTCATCTGAAGGGATTTTATGAAACACATGCATACTGTATTAAAAATGACTTTTCCTTTTAATTAAAGATGTAAGGGAAGCTTTCAGAACAGAGATGTGCACCAATCACTCAGACCTTTGTCATCTCTCAGAAAAAGTGGAGTCAATAGTCTCCACACTCAAAGGCCAGGTCTCAGCAGAGGCCTCCACCATTAGAGACTTTAAAAGACATCTAGAAGATTTGGGCAATAGAGGGAAATGTAACAATATCAGAGTCTGTGGCCTTCCAGAAGTGAATCAGCATGAGGACATTAAACTAACCTTGCAAACCATCTTCAGCAATAATTCATACCACCTTTCTACCGAAGCAATTCAACTTGACAGGGCCCACAGAGCTCTCGGGCCCCACGTCTCCTATCTAGACCAAGAGACTTCATCCTGATAGAGGAAATTAAGTGTACAGCCAGGAACATGTGCACAATAAAATTTAATTCAACTATTTCTGGATATTTCCTGGATCACCATACTGCAAATACATACCTTTCAATCACTAATTATTACATGGAGGTATTTCTTATTGTGGAGGTCTCCCAGTTAGCTTGATGGTACTCTCATTGCTTCCTGGAAAATCTTCCCTATTTCTGCAAAGTTCTGAATATACCATGACCCACTGTCCCGGGCTGGGACCCGCTTCCCACTTTCTCCCCCAATGCCACAATATAGTATGGTCTACTGTTGGAAGTAGGGATGAGCCGAACACCCCCCGGTTCGGTTCGCACCAGAACTTTCGAACGGACCCCAAATTCGTACGAACTTTAGAACCCCATTGAAGTCTATGGGACTCGAACGTTTGAAATTAAAAGTGCTAATTTTAACGGCTAATATGCAAGATACTGTCCTAAAAAGGGTTTGGGGACCTGGCTCCTGCCCCAGGGGACATGGGTCAATGCCTAAAATGTTTTTAAAAATGGCCGTTTTGGCGGGAGCACTGATTTTAATGACGATTAAAGTGAAAAAAAGTGAAATATTCCTTTAAATATGGTGCCTGGGGGGTGTCTGTAGTATGCCTGTGAAGTGCCACGTGTTTCCCGTGTTTAGAACAGTCCCTGCACAAAATGACATTAAACGGAAATAACATCATTTAAAACTGCTTGCGGTTTTAATGTTATATCTGGTTCCTGCAATATGGTTGAAAATCATTGAGAAAAATGGCATGGGTAGCCCTCCCTGCCCATTACCAGCCCCTTTGGGTCTTGTACGCATATTAAGGGGAACCCCGTACCCATATTAAAAAAAGGAAATGCGTGTGGCCCCCAGGCCCTATATACTCAGAACAGCAGTATACAGGCGGTGCAAACAAGACAGGGACTGTGTAGGT
Source organism: Lithobates pipiens (assembly GCF_037356315.1). Taxonomy (NCBI): domain Eukaryota; kingdom Metazoa; phylum Chordata; class Amphibia; order Anura; family Ranidae; genus Lithobates; species Lithobates pipiens. The sequence goes on along the minus strand of NW_027507903.1, from coordinate 219,686,163 downwards.
TTGTTGTGTTAAGTTGAATCTGTTTGTAATTTTCAACTGGTACATTTTTAAAGTGTAGCTCCAGTCAAAAAAACTATTTTTAATCTTTTTGGAAAACATAGGGAAGGGTTATCACCCCTGTATAATTTGTTTTGTCGTCCATCTTTTTTCATCTCACTTGCTGTTGTCTCCTTCCGTTTGCAAGTAGGAGATGTTTGTAAGTTGGATGTTTGAAAGTAGGGGCCTGCCCTATATGCTCTGCAGAAATGGCGGAACAAGGTGTTGGTTTTGCCACAATATTGTAAGCCCTCAAAGTGACTCTTGATGGGTGCTGGAGCGCCCTGCTGTGAACGATTATATCAAGAATTGTAATTACATGCCATTGTTGAACAGTGGTAGAAAAATTGACCTTTGGTGGTTGTGGTGCTGGTGCCACAACACTATAAGTCCTCACAGTTACTCTGGGTGGGCACAGGAACGGGCCCTCCTGTGAAATATTATATCAAGAATTGTAATTACATGTCCCTGTTAAACAGGGGCAGAAAAATTGGGCCTTAGGTGCTGGTGCCACCACACTGCAACCTCTCCCATATACTCTAGTTTTAGTGCAGGAATTAGCCCTGCTGCAAAGCATTGCATCAAAAATGGTACTTAAACACCCCTGTTAAACAGGGGCAGAAAAATTGGGCCTTAGGCACTGGTGCTGGTGCCACCACACTGCAACCTCTCCCATATACTCTAGTTTTATTGCAGGAATTAGCCCTGCTGCAAAGCATTGCATCAAAAATTGTACTTAAACGCCCCTGTTAAACAGGGGCACAAAAATTGGGCCTTAGGCACTGGTGCTGGTGCCACCACACTGCAACCTCTCCCATATACTCTATTTTTATTGCAGGAATTAGCCCTGCTGCAAAGCATTGCATCAAAAATTGTAATTAAACGCCCCTGTTAAACAGGGGCAGAAAAATTGGGCTGATGGCATCACCCAGAACCAGAAATGTTCTTCCAACATATCAGCGGAGGAGGAAGAGGATAGACAATCAACATAACAGGACAGTCACTCAGCATCAGCATAGGCAGTCTTGAAGGGATGTGATATTTCAAAAAAAATTATTCGGTTACATCAGCTTCAGGTGCTTGGTAGCTGTGGGTGATCCAAGACTGATTCATCTTGATGAAGGTCAGTCGATCAACTGATTCGGTGGACAAGCGCACCCTGTGATCAGTAACAAAGCCACCAGCAGCACTGAAGGTGCGTTCCGAAAGAATGCTGGATGCAGGGCAGGCCAGTAGCTCAATTGCATACTGTGCAAGCTCTGGCCAGTGATCCATCCTCAAGACCCAGTAAGCCAGAGGATTTTCGGTGGGAAAGGTGTCCAAGTCTGACCTTGCACCTAGGTATTCCTGCACCATGTAAATCAGACGCTGGCGATGGTTGCTGGAACCGATCATACCTTGGGGCTGCGGACTAAAAAATTGTCTGAAAGCATCAGTCAGACGGCCACCTTCTCCACCGCTCCTTCTGACCGATGCCTCAGCAACACGTTGTCCAGGACCAGGAGTTTGTAACCTCCCAGTCTCTGGGAACGCGTTGCACAGACCTTTCTGCAAGGCCTCCCGGAGATGTCTCATCCTCTGCTCCCTCTGCGATGGCAAGATAAGGTCGGCAACCTTACCCTTGTACTGTGGATCAAGGAGAGTGGCCAGCCAGTAATGGTCCCTCTCCTTGATCCGAAGAATACGAGGATCCTTCCGCAGGTTTTGCAGGATCAGGGAGGCCATGCAGCGTAGGTTAGCTGAGGCATTCGGTCCGAAGTCCTCTGGGTCACTAAGGGCAACATGATCCGCAGCTACCGCCTCCCAGCCACGTACAAGTCCACGTGTTTCTTGGGACTGTAAATCATCCCTACAAGACTGCTGCTGCTGATGCTGAGTGCCAGCCTCCACCTCCATGCTGACACAATCATCCTCCTCCTCCTCTTCCTCCTCCTCATCCTCTTCCTGTGTGATGGGTGGCACAGCAGGAACACTGTCTGGATAAAGGGGGCCTTGAGAGGCAAGGAAGTCCTCATCTTCCTGCCTCTGTTCTGCCTCAAGTGCCCTGTCCATTATTCCACGCAGCGTATGCTCCAAGAGGTGGACAAGAGGTACAGTGTCACTGATGCATGCACTGTCACTGCTCACCATCCTTGTGGCCTCCTCAAACGGTGGCAGGACAGTGCATGCATCCCTGATCATGCCCCACTGGCGTGGTGAGAAAAAACCGAGCTCCCCTGACCCTGTCCTGGTGCCGTAGTCGCACAGGTACTCATTGATGACCCTATGCTGCATGTGCAGCCGCTGCAGCATGGCCAACGTTGAGTTCCACCTGGTGGGCATGTCACATATAAGGCGGTTCTTGGGCAGGTTCAACTCCTTTTGGAGCTCAGCCAGCCGAGCACAGGCATTAAATGATTGGCAGAAATGCACACAGACTTTCCTGGCCTGCTTCAGGACATCCTGTAAGCCGGGGTACCTGCTCAAGAACCGCTGCACCACCAGGTTAAGGACGTGAGCTACACAGGGCACATGGGTCAATTGTCCCTGTCGGAGGGCGGAGAGGAGGTTGGTGCCATTGTTCAAACCACCATTCCTGGCTTAAGCTGGCGTGGCATCAACCACCTCTCGGCCTGCCCCTGCAGAGCTGACAAAACATCCGCCCCAGTGTGGCTCCTGTCCCCCAAACAAACCAGGGCAAGCACGGCATGGCATCGTTTTGCCTGCGTACTTGCGTAGCCCCTGGAACGCCTACGGAGCACCGCTGGTTCTGAGGACAGGGCACTGGAAGAGGCCATGGAGGAAGAAGAAGAGGAGGGGGTGGAGGAGAGAGGTGTGTCACAACCAATAGTAGCATTTTGGAGGTGTGGTGGCGGAACAACCTCCAACACTACTGCACCTTGTCCTGCATCCTTCCCAGCTGCCAGAAGAGTGACCTAATGGGCCGTGAAAGACAGGTAACGTCCCTGTCCATGCCTGCTGGACCATGAGTCAGCGGTAATATGCACCTTACCACTGACCGCCCTGTCCAGCGAGGCAAGGACATTGCCTTCCACATGCCGGTAGAGAGCCGGAATCGCCTTCCGTGAGAAAAAGTGGCGTTTGGGGACCTGCCACTGAGGAACCGCACATTGTACAAACTCACGGAAGGGGGCCGAGTCTACCAACTGAAAAGGCAGCAGTTGAAGTGCTAGTAATTTAGCGAAGCTAGCATTCAACCGCTGGGCATGTGGATGGCTGGGAGTGAACTTCTTTCGCCGGTCCAGCAGCTGGGGCAGGGACATTTGCCTGCTATAATCGGACATGGGTGTACTGCTAGCAGAGTGCCCGGAAGCACTTGGCTGTGACACACCTAATTCTACACCTTCATTCCTCTCAGAGCAGGTTTCAGAGAGGACTGAAGGTCTAGTGGGGTTGGAGATGCCAGCTGATGAGGAGCAAGGAGCGGTCTGCTTTGTTCTTTGGTCTTTGAGGTACGCTTGCCAACGAGCTGCATGGCAGGTCAACATATGTCTGGTCAAGCATGTGGTGCCCAAGCGGCTGATGTTTTGGCCACGCGAGATACACTTGAGACATATGTTGCAAATAGCAGCGGTGCGATCTGATGCACTCGTCTCAAAAAAGGCCCACACCAAAGAACTTTTAGAATAACGCACAGAGGCAGCGCCCTGCACAGGCGGAGCTCTGCGGTGTGATTCAGTCGGTGTGCTGCCCCTAAGCTGGCCCCCGGAGGGCATCCTGCCTCGTTGGACATGTGCCTCCTCCTCCTCCTCTCTCCTACCAGGCACCCACGTGGAGTCAGTGCCCTCATCATCCCCTCCCTCTTCATCGCTGTAGCAAACCTGACAATATGCTGCAGCTTGTGGAACATGACTGCCAGATTGCTGTCCTTCTTGAGCATCCCCTCTCTCTGCATTCACGCTACTGCCTTCCTCTAGCTGAGTGTCATCATCAGAGCCTACAAAACACTGGGCATCCTCCTGGAGCATGTACCCAACACTGTGCTCAAAGAGTTCTGGAGACTCCTCAGGAGGACGTGGTGGGCTAGGGGAGGAGTCACTGATGATGACATTGAGACGAGGGAAGACGATGCGTTGGCAGCTGCTTTGCTAGTACCCTGAGACTGGGTGAGAGAGGATGAGGAGGATGAGGAGGGCTTGGTCATCCACTCTACCAAGTCGTTGGCATGTTGCGGTTCAACATGTTCAGCTGCCGAAAAGAAGGACAAGCGTGTCCCATGGCCACGTGCTGATGACAATGCACCGTGTCCACGACCAGCACTGTTGTCTCTAGACACAGAGCCTGCTTGCCCTCTTTTATCGGCTCGCGCCTGTCTGCCTCTCCTTGCTGGCCTTCCAGACATGGTAATGGCCTGAAGGGAGTTGGGTAAAACAGCAGTTGGGTAGTGTATATTGTGCTAGAGGCACACAACACCCACTAACTCCTGCAGATGCCTTTATTATAGAACACCAGAGATAAAGGGGTATACTGTAATGGAGTCACACAACACCCACTAAGCCCTGCAGATGGCTCTAATAGAGAACAGCAATAAAGGGTAGATACAGGTGTATATTGTGCTGGAGGCACAAAACACCCACTAACTCCTGCAGATGCCTTTATTATAGAACACCAGTGATAAAGGGGTATATACAGATGTATAGTGTGCTGTGCTGGAGGCACACAAAACTTCCAATAACTCCTGCAGATGGCAAGTGGGCTCAAATAGAGAAGAGCTATGTAGGTGGATATAGCGGTGTGTACTGGGTACAGAGCACGCAGACAGCACGCACAAGCTCCTAACACTACTGACTGCAAGCTCTATTATAAAAGATAGATCACTAGCTATATAGGTGAGGTGAATATAGCGGTGTATACTGCAGTCAGGGAACGCAGACAACAACCACTACAGAAGAGCAAGATCGAAAATCGGCCGATAACGATCGGTGTATACTGTGTTGAAGGTACACAGAACACCAACTAACTGCTTCAGACGCCAACACACTACACAAGGCCGCCGCGCTGGCGGCCTTATATAGTGTGGGGCGTGTACTACACAGCCTGAGCTATGATTGGCCACAGGCATCCTGCCTGTGGCCAAACATGGCTCTCGTCACTGCTGGTGCTGTGATTGGCCAAGCATGCGGGGTCACAGTGCATGCTTGGCCAATCATGAGCCAGCAATGCACTGCGATGATGCAGTGCATTGTGGGCCGTGAGCGCCACGCGAATTTGGCGCGAATGGCCCATAACGTTCGGAATTCGCCGATGTTCGAGTCGAACACGAAGCTCATCCCTAGTTGGAAGTGACCTTGGCAAACAAGACCAATAGCATAGCTGTGAAATGAACTTTCTCCACTACCTTCTGGGATCTTTTGCCATGTACTGTAACTGGTTATACCTATGGCTACTTCAAGGATTAGTTTAAAGCGTTTGTTACCCCAACACTTCATATTCCAGATATGTGCATGCTGTACCATGTACTTGTATGACAAAGTATCCTATTTACTTTGTATTGCTCCTTTATGTGAAATCCCTGGTGTTCCTGCCAGTCCCTCTGCTTTTCTATCAAAAACTGACCACACTAAGCAGGAGAACACATCATGGTCAGTTCTCTAGCTATGCTGGGAACTCAGTTTGCTCTCCTCCAATGATCAGATCAGACACGCCCCTGCTGCACAGACATTCACTGGGAAGTTCAGTTTGCTGCTGCTTCTCCTTTCCCCCAGCTCTAATGCAGCTAAGAACAGAGAAAATTTGATCATTTATAAAAAGAAAAGGGGGAAATGGGTATTTATAATATTTTTCATTATCTATACAAAACGGTTTGCTTTTCATTTCAATTTTAAACTTTCTTCTCACTTCCTGTTTTGGATATGGAACCAGAAGTAAAGGTAAATCTCCCCACTGGGACAAAGAGGGCAAAAACAAACCTTACAGGGGTTATAACTCTCGCCATGTACACATGACCGGTTTTGCCGTCGTAGTAAACTCTGAAGGTCTTTCCAACAAAGTTCCGCTGAAACGGACTTGCCTACACATGATCACACCAAAGTCCGTTCGTTTAGAACGCGATGACGTACAACGGGACTAAAAAAAGGAAGTTCAGTAGCCAGTAGCCAATAGCTGCCCTTGCGTCGTTTTTGGTCCGTCGGAATAGCATACAGAGGAATGGTTTTCCCAATAGGAATTGATTCGGTTGGAAAGATTTAAAACATGTTCTATTTCTAGGTCCGTCAGAATTTTTAAAAAAAAAGTCAGATGAAGCCCACACACGATCGGCATATCCGATGAAGTGATTCCGTCTGACTTTTTCTGCCGGAAAGTCCGACCATGTGTACACGTTATTACTCTATCCAAAATGAAAAAAAAAGTTTTGCCTTTAGTTCTACTTTAAATATAGGTGCATTTATTAATTATTGACCCAATGTGGAATATGCCTTTAAGCATACATTTTGTATGCCCGTTATCAAGGCTGTACAAATATGCAGAGAAGTCATAATCACCTGTCATACATTTGTAATACATCCACTGTTAGCAGCATCAGGCGTACATATTTAGGCTGTCAGCCGATATTACCAGTTCCATAAATATTCTAATAATTGTATGAAAAATATCAGATTCATCTGTCCTTTAGTTCATAATTTACACACAGAACCCACCATAATAATAGAAACTGGAATAATGGTGCTACTTAGTGCAATTATTCTGTGTACAGCTAAATTGCAGATGGACTAGATCTCGCTGGTACAAAAAATTGCTTAAGTCTTGTGGATAAAGGTTGTGACTATTAATGTAAAAACAAAAATACAGAGAGCTGAAATAGTTTATTTCTTTCAGTAACACAAAGAACAATATGCACAGTCAGGGTCGTCTTTAAGGCAGGGCAAAAGGGCAGCTGCCCTGGGCCCTGTCATTGTTGTGGGGCCCAAAGCAGCTGCCTCATACTTGCCACCTATCCCAGTTTAAAATGCCTTACCCCTAGAAGTTTTAGTCCTGTGCTGTGTCCCGATATCTCAGTGTGAAATGCTGCTACTAATGCTGCCCAGCTCTGCCCTATTGTTGTGTACAAGTGACCCACCTGCGGACCCTGTTTTCACATGTAAATAACCGGCATTCAAATGTAAATAGCGGCGGCATTACTAAGTAAATAGCTGTGGCCGGCATCATTGATATGAAAATAAAGGCAGCATTCATATGTATATTATGCCCCCCTGCGGTGAGGAGATGATGTGTGGTAACCTCTAGCAACCAATTAGTGAGCAGTACTACTGTACAGTAATCTCTAGCAACCAATTAACAAGCAGAAATCATTTGCTGTAAGCTCTAGCAACTAATCAGTGAGCCGTAATGTGTGCTGTTACCTCTAGCAACCAGTCATTAAGCAGTAATGATATGCTGTAACCGCTGGCAACCAATCGGAATTGGTGCCTGATCTGATACAGTAAACTGATTTTAAGTCTAGCTGCTATTTATTGTATGTCTCAGAGCAGGTGGAAAGTGAAATTGCATGGGGGGGCACCAAGAAAAATTTTGCCCAGGGTCCAATCAATATTAACCACTTGCTTACTGGGCACTTAAACCCCCCTCCTGCCCAGACCAATTTTCAGCTGTCAGCGCTGATGCACTTTGAATGACAATTGTGCGGTCATACAACACTGTACCCAAATGACATTTTTATCATTTTTTTCCCACAAATAGAGCTTTCTTTTGGTGGTATTTAATTCCAGCTGGGAGTTTTATTTTTTGCTAAACAAACAAAAAAAGATGCAAAAAAAAAAAAATAATCATGTTTAATAGTTTGTTATAAAATTTAGCAAACAGGTAATTTTTCTCATTCATTGAAATGCGCTGATGAGGCGGTGCTGGTGGGCACTGATGGGCTGCATTGTTGGGCACTGATAGGGACAGTTAAGGTGGCACTAATAGGCACAGATAAGGTGGCACCGATGGGCACAGATAAGGCGGCACTGATGGGCAAAGATGGGCACAGATAAGATGGCACAGATGGGTGGCACGGATGGGTGGCACGGATGGGTGGCATGTATGGGCACTGAAAGGCACTGATGGGTACCACTCATAGATGGGACTGATGGGCACTGATAGGTGGCACTGATAGGTGGCACTGCTGGGCACTGATGGGCGGCACTTCTGGGCACTGGTAGATGACACTGATGGGCACGGATATGTGGCACTGAGGTGCAGCACTGTTTTTGCGGCAGATTGTGGGCACTGATAGATGGCACTGTGGGCACTGATAGGTAGCACTGTGGGCACTGATAGGTAGCACTGTGGGCACTAATGGGTGGCACTGTTTCACTTTGTCCCCTACTTAGGTGGCACTGGCAGGGGGCAGGTGGACACTGATGATCTGGCCGTGATCGGGACTGACCGCCGGTGATCTGCTTTTTTTTCTCCTCGCGCTGTCAGCGCGAGGAGGAAAAATAGCTGATTACTGGCTCTGTTTTGTCACATGATCAGCTGTCATTGGCTGACAGCTGATCATGTGGTAAGGGGTCGGGATCGACCCCTTGTTCGGATCCGTGATCAGGCGAGTCTCACAGACTCACCGATCACAGAGCGCGCCGCCCGCCCCTCAGGGGGCGCGCAAGCCGCTCGTGCACGGGACGACGTCAATAGACGTCGTCCCGGCAAAGCAGGTCCACGCTGTAGCCGTCATTCGGCTGTAGCGCGGATCTCTAGAGGTTAAAGACGGCCTTGTGCACAGTACAGGAAACAACTACAAGGGAACAAATGCAAGCAAGGCTAAATATTTTGCTGATGTGAGTTTGACTAAAATTTGAGGTGCAGCTATGATGGCAGGCTCAAAGCATTCAACCTTGAAAACTGAGCAGCAATGATAGCCCCACACCTAAACCATTATCTTGTTTTTTCTTTAGCCTCCTTCACAGTTGATGTCTTCTGCTCAGGTACCGTAGCACCTTGTCTTACCATTGGAACATACAGTATTTATTTATTTTGTCCAGCCTTATATTTATAGGCATACACATAAATTGGGGCTTAATGTTCTCATCAAAAGGTTTCCTATTTGCCAGCCTAGACTGGCAAACATTCCAAGGGTTGGCCTTTGTTTAATTTTCATTTAAAAAAATCACCTGTGTGTTTGCATGCGCACAAGATAACATACAGTTTTGAGTTATTACAGCACAAATGTGACATCCTATGAGTGGCCACACCAGAAATCTACCCTTGCTAGTGTCAACTTCAGCATCACTTCAACATAATGGCACATAAATATTAATATGCATATATTATGTTTGTGCACATATAATATCTGAAATACTCAAATATTAATATGAGTATAATATGTTTGTGCACATATAATATCTGAGATGCTTACGACATATGAGCATTGTACAAATACATTTCTTAACATAATCAAATTGATCTACAGTACTTTAGTTAATATGACAAATACTGTATAATACACTATATAGAATTATATTCCGATACCAGAAATGCAATTCACATTGCATTTGTAGCTATACTCATCTTGTGTTTTCCTTACACATCCCTGTAATAAGCCACAAATAACTATTTATTCTGATTTACAGTGCCTTGAAAAAGTATGCACACCCCTTGACATTTTCCACATTTTATCATGTTACAACCAAAGACGCAAATGTATTTTATTGGGATTTTATGTGATAGACCAACACAAAGTGGCACATAATCATAATCGTGAGGTGGAAGGAAAACCATAAATGGTTCTCCAAATGTTTTACAAATAAATATCTGAAAAGTGTGGTGTGCATTTGTATTCAGCCCCCCAAGTCAATACTTTGTAGAACCACCTTTGCAGCTGCAACTACAGCTGCAAGTTTTTTTGGGTATTTCTCTAGCAGATTTGCACATCTAGAGAGAGATATGTTTGCCCATTCTTCTTTGCAAAATAGCTCAAGCTCTGTTAGATTAGATGGAGAGCATCTGTGTACAGCAATTTTCAAGTCTTGTCACAGATTCTCAATTTAATTTAGTGTTTCGACTTTGACTGGGCCATTCTAACACATGAATATGCTTTAATCTAAACCATTCCATTGTAGTTCTGGCTGTATGTTTAGGGCCGTTGTCTTGCTGGAAGGCCTCCGCCCCAGTCTCAAGTCTTTTGAAGACTCTTAGGCCGCGTACACACGCGCGGACTGTTCGCCCAACTTTGTCCGTCCAACAGTTTCGGCAAACAGTCCGCTCAAACTTAGCATGGACGGACATGGCCACACACGACAGGGTGTTCGTTGGGGCCTGGTGAACACCCTGCAAATTTTGGTGGTCGTGAATAGCCGAACATGCAAACGTTCAGCCCAAACTCATGCTTGGGTCGAACTGTTCACCCATCCCTACTTATAATAAGTCTTACCTATAGGGTCAGTAAATATCTCCTAAATGTGTGCCTTTAGTTAAGTTTATATTATTTAGGCTGTGTAAAAGTTTATAAACTATGTTTTTATATATATATATATATATATATATATATATATATATATATATATATATATATATATTTGCAATTTATCAACAATGATATTGTGACTACTTATCTTATTTCTTAAGACCCTAAGGCCGCGTACACACGCGGGGACTGTTCGCTCAACTTTGTCCGTCAAACAGTTTCAGCAAACAGTCCGCTCAAAATTAGCATGGAAGGACATGGCCACACACGACGAACGAACAGTTTGCTGAAACCGTGCGCGATGACGTGAACGGCACGTACGACGGGACGAAAAATACGACGTCCTATACACTGCATTATAGCTTTCGGCGTGAAAATCCTTTCTGAGCATGCGCGCAACTTTGTTTGACGAACAAGCCTACACACGAGCGGACTGTTCGCTGAAACAAGGTTTCAGCGGACAGTTTTACGGAATTTCCGAAAAACCTTGTCCGTCCAACTGTCCGCTGAAACTGTCCGCTGAAAGCCCACACACGAGCAGACTGTCCGCCCAAACACTGTTCAGCGGACAAAGTTGGGCGAACAGTCCGCCCGTGTGTACGCGGCCTTAGCCCTTGTACACACGGTCGGACATTTCGACAACCAAATCCATCGGATTTTGTCCCTTGTACACACGGTCGGACATTCCGACGGAAAATGTCCGATCAGACCGTGTTGTCGGATAATCCGACAGTGTGTGGGCTCCATCGGACTGTTTCTGTCGGAGTATCCGACGGACCAAGTTTTCCAGCTGGGCCATAAAATTTTCCGACAACATGATCCGATTGGACTTTGTCCGATCATGTGTAGTGAATTCCGATCGGACAAAGTGTCACGCATGCTCAGATCAAATTCCTAGACCAAAGCTATTGGCTACTAGCCTGAACGTAGTCCCATCCTAACGAAATAACGTCATCACGTTAAGTACGATCGGATTTTCTGACAACTTTGTCCGACTGTGTGTATGCAACAGTTTCGGACATCCGATGGATTTTGTTGTTTGGAATATCCGACCGTGTGTACAAGGGCTAACAGGTTTTCTTCTAAGATTGCCCTGTATTTGGCCCCATCCACCTTCCCATCAACTCTGACCAGCTTCCCTGTCCCTGCTGAAGAAAAGCATCCCCACAACATGATGCTGCCACCACCATATTTTATGGTGGGGATGGTGTGTTCAGAGTGATGTGCAGTGTTAGTTTTCTGCCACACCTAGCGTTTTGCTTTCAGGCCAAAAAGTAAAATTTTGGTCTGCAAATGGGACTTCTCATGGCTTTCTTTCAACAATGGCTTTCTTCTTGCCACTCTTCCATAAAGGCCAATTTGTGAAGTTCACAACTAATAGTTGTCCTGTGGACAGATTCTCTCACCTAAGCTGTGGATCTCTGCAGCTCCTCCAGAGTTATGGGCCTCTTGGCTGCTTCTCCGATTAATGCTCTCCTTGCCCAGCCTGTCAGTTTAGGTGGACGGTCATTTCTTGGTAGATTTGCAGTTGTGCCATACTCTTTCCATTTTGGGATGATGTATTGAACAGTGCCCTGTGATATGTTCAAAGCTAGGTTTATTTTTTTTATAACCTAAACCTGCTGTAAACTTCTTCACAACTTTATCCCTGACCTGTCTGGTTTGTTCCTTGGCCTTCATGATGCTGTTTGTTCACTAAGGTTCCCTAACAAACCTCTGAGGGCTTCACAGAACCACTGTATTTATACTGAGATTAAATTACAAATGCACGCCACACTTTTTAGATATTTATTTGTAAAAAAAATTGAAAACCATTTAGCATTTTCCTTCCACTTCCCAATTATGAGCCACTTTGCTTTGGTTCATCACATAAAATCCCAATAAATACATTTAGGTTTTTGGTTGTAACATGTGTAAGGGATTAGCTCAGTAGCAGGGTCTGCAAGACCCCCTGGGTGGGTCACAGCATAGTTAAGTAGGCACGGACAGATAGCAGGATATTTATGAAAACAAAACAGGGGTTTATTTTCAAGTCTGTGGTTACAAGTTCAGGTATAAAAAACAGCAAAAATAAAACAAACAGAAAATAAACCCTTGCCATTTTGGGCGTATAACTGAAAAACACAGGATCCTATTTACCTAGTCTGGAACAGACTACTGCTGCCCAAAAACCTGTCTGACACACATAAAAACAGTCTTTTAGTCATACAGACTTAGGCCAGGTTCACACTGCTGCGGGGGGAGATCCGGATGTGATTCGCACCGCACTGCAGTGCAAATCACATCCGATCTCCGTAGCGATGCGAGTTCAGCCATACAGATAGTATGGCTGAATTCGCATTGCTCCCGCAGCAAACTCGCACGGGACCCTTTTTTTGGTCCGCAACAGAATCGGATCGCATGGGTGTTCACACCATGCGATCCGATTCCTGTGCGAGTCTGCAGATCACACTGCGATATGCGGACGGATCTGGGGGTGTCATTAACATTTCATTGACACTCCCAGCCGTTCGCATAGGGCAGTGTGAACTGCCGGCGGGAGTCATGCGATGCGGGAAAACGCCGCGGATTTGCAGCGTTCCCGCATCGCTGTGGTGTGAACCCAGCCTTAATCTCACCACTCAGAAGAAGCTGCTCCCCAGTCCTACGCAGGGATCTGGTTCCAGGGTGGAGCACCTTGTTGAAGCAACCTGGGAGTTTTATAGAGCCCTGAGTGCTTTATCTGTTACACCTGAGCTTGTTAACCCTCATTGAGCCCCAAACAGGCTCACTGCCCAGCAGAAACCCAAAAGCAATCAGTATACAGCATAACTCTGGAACAAATATATCTCCCATCTTGGACACAACCGATGGATTTTCCTGGCTTCCTGTCACATAGCCCCCCTTTTGTTTCAACCCTAGGGTTGGAACACAGGTTGCCAGGCACGTGTGCATTCGGGACAAAGCATCTGCATTTCCCATTCTAACACCAGGGCGATGTGTCACTGTAATGTCTCGTACACACGATCAAACAATCCCCCCGTGTGTAGGCTCCGGCGGACTTAGAAAGTAGTTTTGCACTCCAATCTTTCCGTCGGACTCGCATTTCGGAGGACAATCCGGCCGTGTGTGTGCCAGTCCGCCGTACTTTTGAAATGAACGGACTTTTCCCGCCCGGAGAAAAGTCCGCTAATTTTGAGCGCGTCTACAGGTAGCCGGGGCCAGCGACGCCTCCTTCCACCTGGTATGGACTTAAAGGGGAACCCCTACGCCAAAAAAAATCGGCGTGGGGTTTCCCCATCAGGGCCACATCAGACCCTTACCCGAGCACGCTACCCGGCCAGCCAGGAAAGGGGGGACGAGCGAGCGCCCCCCCTCCTGAGCCGTACCAGGCCGCGTGCCCTCAACATGGGGGGGTGCCTTGGGGAAGGGGGGCTGCGTGGCCCCCCCACCCCAAAGCACCTTGTCCCCATGTTGATGAGGACAAGGGCCTCTTCCCGACAACCCTGGCCATTGGTTGTCGGGGTCTGCGGGTGGGGGGCTTATCGGAATCCAGGAGCCCCCTTTAATAAGGGGGCCCCCGGATACTGGCCCCCCCACCCTATGTGAATGAGTATGGGTACAATGTACCCCTACCCATTCACCTGTGGAAAAAAGTTAAAAAAAACACAACACACAAGGGTTAAAATAGTTTATTGCACAGATCCGGGGGTCTTCTGTCCGTCTTCGGGGTCATCTCGCCAGACTCCTCCGCTATCTTCTGCTTATTTGTTTTAATGTTTTGTTAAATCTTCCAACCAGCCCATCTGTTTGAGGGGGATACACTGAAGTATGTAATTGGGTCACTTGCAGAAGTTTGCAAAGCTCTTTGGTTACTCTAGACATAAACGGGGTGCCCTGGTCAGTTAGTACTTCTTTAGGAAGGCCCCCATGGCTGAAAACCTGAAATAGCTCTGGCAGATGTGTTTCAGAGAGGAATCGCTTCTGGGTAACGGGTGGCATAGTCCATTACCACCAAGATGTGCTGGGGCCCTCTAGTGGATTTTAGCAAGGGGCCAACCAAATCCATGGTGATCCTCTCAAAAGGGACCACAATGATAAGCAGGGTTACCAAAGGATTGCAGAAACGTGGCATGGGTGCAGAAACCTGACACACTGTCAGAGTTAGCTAATTCCCCATCTATTTTCACTACATTCTCCTAGGCCCTTAGTAATGTGGAGTCCTTCAATTGTTGAGTGGCAAAACTTTCTCTGTATACCTCTAGATCATCAATCACTAGAGGTCACAGTTCCTCTTCCTCTAGGCCCTGTTGTTTCCCCTGCTAAGACTGACAAGGGAAACTCAGGAGAATCCGTACACTTAAAGGATGCCTTAGTAGAACCTTCAGGCTCTGAAGAACCACTTAATGGTGAATCCAGAGCTCACAGATTTTTGGGAAATCCCTTCCCACAATGGCATCATGTGGTAGATTGGGAACCAAACCCAGCTGGTGACATAGGCTACCGAGGGAGGTTTCAAAGGATACCGTAGTGACCAGATACTCTTCAGTGTCCCCATGTACACAAATTTCCCTCCACCAGTTGAGTTTTTAACAAGGTAATTAGGCTACATGAATCCAACAATACAACAACATTTTTACTATTGATGTGGAAATATTGAGGCCTTCGTTTTTACTTCCAAGGACATCAAATTTGATAAATATGTATGAACTTTTTATACTCTCCACTTGTCCACAAGTTCTCTGAATAGGCACTATACCATCTGTCTTAACACCATAAAACCTCCATTTCCTGCCATAGGCCTATTTTAAGTGTGGCCACCTGTCTTACATGAGGGAACAGGACTCTCTTCAACCCCATCCTTGAGGATATGTGCAAGTGTATATATTGGAACACAGATCACTGGCCTCTCTCTTAGCCTCATGGTCTCATCAAAGCATGGTCACGTAAAGGTCTGTCTATGTAATGTATCTGTATTATCTTATTTCTCTTTTCTTTTCTCTAACATTTTCTGTCCTAGGGTTTGCCTAAATACACTGCTAGCATTTGTATGTCCATTGTAACAATATATCCTAAAGTTTCTTCTGTATAAATAAATTTGATTGTTATTCTTTTCACACAGTTATCATTCGTTTTTAATTCTATCCGTAATAGCTGCAACCGTATTGGTTGATTCTTATATAGGCAAAAGGTTTTAATCACTTACTTTATGTATCATTAATCATTTAAGTGAGGTATGAAGATTGCCATCACAGATGGTGCCTCCTTGTCTGAGGAAGTTTAAAGTTTGGGTGAATGTTATTTCTTGTATGGAAGAAAAAGCTGGTCTATACAGTCCTAACTCCAGAAATGCTAACCTTATTTTATGTCTTTGTTTTCACCTGTCTCCCAGCTGAATACCCAGGCTAACAAACTTCTCAGAACTTACCTTTTTACCTTCTATACTAATACTTTGATAAGTGTATATATAAAATTAAAATTGTAAGTGCTAAGGGCTCTGTTTGGAATCTTGGAGGCAGTGGAAATGTATATGTGCCTCTCTGCCAAAAAGCAATTTAAATTGACCCTTTGAATAAGATTAGGCCAATTTTTGTGATTGAAATGCACCTGTGGGCATAGGGCTACGTTTCCACTGGCACAACTCCAAGGTCACACGGTTGAGAGTGTGACTGAGGTGCTACTGTGGTGTAGCTTTGAATGCGACTTTGATCTAAATTTACACTCTGGGTAGGAATCACATCCGGAGTCGCATCAGAGTGGTGCAGGTACCTTTTCAGAGTCGCTGCAACTTTTAGTCGCATACATTGGAATGGGTACCATTGAAATCAATGGGCTGCAACTTGTAATGCAACTTTATGTGTCCAAAGTCACACGACAAATTGCACTAGTGGAAACGGAGACTAAATCACACTGAATGGTCTTGAGTATGAATCTTTCTTCTTTGCAATTACTAACTGGGGATTGTAAGCTTTGTAATTAGACATGGAAACACTGGCTATACTGTAACTGATACAAATCATATTGCAAATAAGTGTGCCTCAGTTGACTGCCTTCTGTACTCCAAGCAGCCATATATTTTCTTGATTATCCAAGTTTGCTCTAATCATTCTTGAGATAACAAAAGTAATAGCCCTACATTAAGGCATTTTTTTAGAATACCTCAGAAAAGTCCACAAGGGAGATTGAACTATTAACGAGTTTGTGAAAAGTCAAGGCTGACATGAAGGACTATCATCACGAGAGGGAAAATATTGTTCTGACAAGTAGTGAAAAGCAGCAATGGTGAAAGGAGTCGTACCTGTCAATTCGAACCTTAGTTTGAGATATTTGGACTAACCTCTTAGATCTCGAGATCACCCAAATCGTCTACTCTGACCACCCTTCTCCCCTTAGATTATAAATCCCTAGAGCAGGGTCTTTCTATTCACCTATATACAGTTCCTATTAGGGCTAAAAACTATTAGTCATGTGCATTGGCATGTACAACCTGGAAAATATAAAGTAAACTAAGTTCCAGTGCGGCTACCAACCACTGGAAAAATGGATATCAGGATACAGAAGAAAAAAAAAAGCAACGCATGATGAAAATGGCATGAAAACGTATTAGTCTTTAGATAAGTAACATGATGAATTTATTGCACTAAGAGTCAAATATAAAAAGTTGCAGCAACAGTCAATAGTAGTATAAATACTTGTAGATGGTTGCAGAACAGTCATAAAAGCATATAGCTAAATAAGATTCTGGTATAATTAATAAATGATACCACTGCTGAGTCCGGATGAGAGGGGGTTAATATCAACCAATCGGCTTCAGGCTGGACCGTGGAGACGGCTGTCACAACTCTAAATAGATGGTATGAAAATCCCAGTATGACAGGGGGGAGGATGGTGTCTCAAATCTTGTAGCTGCCAGATGAAAGCGCTCAGCCTACAAACACATGTGCAGGCACGGTAAGGAGGATCCTCAGATGGGCACAGCAAGCCCTACCGTGGGACGTGGGATGATGCTCCTATGAGGATGCTGTGTAGCTGAGCTGTGCGAAGGCTAGATAGAGACCACTGCAAGGGAGAAGGAAGCCGCTTTGATAAAGCGCTGAAGCGTGAAACATGTAGTCACGAATTCCCGTGAGCCTACGATATTCCACTGCTGATTACTGATGAGTTCCCGCTGTTTATAGCTTCCCTTTGTTTCCATGGTAATGCTGACATCACCCAGTGTGTCCAGCTCCTAGTCTGCCTGCTCGGCTCTTTTGACTTCCTTCGCACTTGCGGTTGTCTCTGTTGACTGTTGCTGCAACTTTTTATATTTGACTTTTAGTACAATAAATTCATCATGTTACTTATCTAAAGACTAATACATTTTCATGCGATTTCCATCGCTTTTTGTTTTCTGAATCTTTCTATTCACGCCCTGCACAAACTGTTAGCACTATTTAAATCATGTTGCCCAAAGTCTAGCTACCCAACTTTTAACTCCTCCCCGAATCCCAACAGAAGTTACATGTAAGTGTAAGGGGGTGTCAGGTTTGATGTAAAGCCGTTCCTCAGGGGTAATAGGGATACAACCTGGGGTTCCTTCTAAATCCATGCCAAGGACAAGAGAATAGGTACAATAGACTCCCCGAGGTAGTGTACCCTACTGAGTACAATTTAACCTGATGCTGAAAACAGTGCATCATTAGACTTGTGATATCAGCACCAGTACCCTGGTCTCAAGTATTTTTAACTTTGATTAGGACCAGTTGGGATACTACCCCGGCATCCATTAGACATGACCCTTTCCTGTGCCAGCATTGCTGTCTCATGATTCTGTCTTTTTCCCCTGATGCAGAACAACACCTCCTTTCTCCAGCACCTATCAGTACCAGTCATCTGTGGCTGTCTGGACTCATAAACCATCAGAACAAGATGGACTCCAAGTATAAATTATTCCAAATAATACTTGAACCTAGGGACGTAGGGATAAGCAGAAACCATCACAACACCCAAGTGGTTACAGTGATTTCCAGAGAGACAAGGTGCAATTGTCAGGACTTGGGCCTTATCCAGTTGTCTAGAGTCCTTGTCAGCAAAGTGCTCAGGGGCTGACATTAACTGTCACCTTTCATTTGCTGACAAAAAAAGGAGAGCCACAACATAACAAGTCTGATACCCCAGTAAAATGTGAATGACAGGAAAATTGTGAGGTCCAGGAAGAGGAAGGCAGAGCAGCAAGGCATGGAAAGGAAATGGCCATGCCAGCATCAAGGGAGTAAAGTCTCCAGGCAGAAGGGATACATTCTGTCCGTCTGACGGTAGAGGATGTGAAATTAGATTTCACTGGAAGAAGCTGTAGTAAGTGCACGGGAAAAACACCACTAATCTTTGTGGCCAGGTAGTTAGCGAAACAGTATGAACATTTGAAAGTGTAATACGCATCCCCATAAGAAGCGCTAGAAATAACCAAAGGTAACATCAGTACTTTAGAAGCTTCTATGTCAAATTCTGAGCCTATCCACCCGAAATTAGTACTAGAAAACCAGAGATTACAGAAAGATGTTCATCAGTTGGGAAAAAGACTGAAGGATGCAGAAGGTGAAATGAAACCATTATCTGTCAGCTGGCAGGAGCCATTTGCTCGGTTTTCAGATAGAGGAGATAACAGAACAACTGATTTGGGTAGGTCTGAATTCAGAGGGACATCCTCCACACCTAAGGTTTGTACCAACAAGAATAAATCCCTGGAAGGTAAGAGATCTTTAAAAATTGCCCCTATATTTTGTTAGGCGCAGGTAAAAACTACTAATCCAGAAAAAGCCATCCCACTTTCTCAGTCGTCTAAAACAAAGCCTGTCATTAAGAGATGCTATACCACTTTAGGTAAGATAAAATGTTGCTTATGTGGGTTATTTGGTCACATGGCAAGATTCTGTCTATCCAGTTCCAGTGAAAAAGTCAGTAAACATAATCCATACAGGACCACAAGACGTGATTATGAAGTGTACTCAGTGCGCTTTGCAAAGTGGCCTTGGTTTACGAAGTATGAACCTGCTACATCATGGGTCCCATTCCAAAATCCTAAGAATGCATCCATACAGGCTGAGAATGGGCTAATCAAATGGAATGAATTTTTTAAAGAATTTCAAACTTGCAAAACAGAAGTTATGGGTTTAAGAAGACGTACAGGTTATTATAGAAAACATGCTGGTATGTGTGATGTCTAGAGTTCGTTTTTAACCCCCCCCCCCCCCCCCCACTCCTTCTTTCTGACCAGGTCTGTGAGGGTGTACAGAGAATGGTATTGACATGCAAATTACCTGAGCCAAGATGGATCTTAAAAGAGAAATATCTGTAATAGTGAATTGAAATGTGTATTTACTAAAATGTGTGTGTTTTCCAGATGACACAGTTCTGGAGAGGTTATTTATGGTGAGGTAATATGATTTGAGATAAATGGTACTGCTAAAAGATTTATTACGAGTTGCTAATTTTTTTTCTCACCATGGTGAATACATTTTTTGGGGGGAAATTAATAGTATACCATAAAACAAAAATCCATGTGGTACTAATTAAAGTTGAGCTCAACAATTTTTGGTATTTTAAAAAAAGTGCATTGTTCCAAAACAAATAACAAAGACTTTCTTTATGGAATGTAATGCAAGGTATATTTGTGTTTCATATGTTAATGTCTTGTTACAGGTATATAACCATTGGTTTGTTTTGTTTCTAGGAGAAAAAAAAAATGGAGTGTTCATTACTAAACTTTATTGGTGTTTTATCCCTCAGATTCAATAATTGGGTTTCATGGCTTTCAGAACGACGGGAGATCACAAAATAGTTTTTCTTTTTCCTGGTTTGTAGGTATTCACATGTAAATGCTTTAGGTTTTCATCACCATTATTTAGTTGGTGCTTCTGTTTCAGTCCATTTGGCTGTGTTTGGTCTAACTTGGATGTGTGTGGTAAGTTCTGATCCAACATGTATTAAGCTCTGTTATGAACGAGTTGGTTTGCTCCACTGAATAGCCATACTGATACTTGCAGTTCCATGGCTTTAAATCTTAAAGGTCTGCTGTTACTTTAGCGTAGACTTGTAATTAGTTACATGCCCAGCCAGTGCTTACTTTTCAAGTTTGGCTCATTGCCTCAGGCTAATGCATGTTAATGTCCCTAGCAGTCTATGTGTGCCCAAGTGTATTTCAAGCCTGTTTCCTGCCCAGTGTCACCATGCAACTCTATTTGCTCCTAGAGTTTCCTGTTTGTCTTTTTTTACAAGGCTATTTGTTACCGATTGTCTAATGTGTCTTTGGCGTATCTGTCACTAACATCTGTGTGTTTCAAGGCACACTGGTCAGCTCAAAATGTACCCTCTACTGTTCAGTTTGCCCAAGTGCTGCAAGAGATTTTTCTTTGTCTGTTGGCCAGTTGCGTCTGGTAGCAGCAGTTGCTTGAGCTGGATACACAATTTTTGTTGTTCAATTTCCTTTAGATTTACCTTCAGATGTCTACTATGAGGGCATGTTTGATTGCATACAAGTTGAAAGTGTATAGGTCTGGCCTCGTATTGTATAGTTTTGGATGAGAAAAGTTGTGCAGGAAGATTTGTTTGGGGTGTGGCCAGCTCTTGGCTGTTCCAAGGGCCCTCACTTTTGTTATACAGTGTATGTGTATGCAAGCTGTATTTTCCTCAGTTAATACCCATAGGTGTCCTTCCTGTCCTAGATTCCTTGTGTACCCTAACTAGTTGTCTGTATCCTGCATGCCAGTAAGCCCAGCTCCCCATTGCTACACTATGCCCCTGCCATTCATGTGAGTCCTGTCTGAACAGTGTAGATAGTTTATGTTATGGGTGAAGGATAACATTGTCTGATTACCAGATTGATAAATGAGGGAAAAAGAGTGCAGCCTCTATAATGAATCAAGTGTACCTGTTGGCCAGTTGTTTTCAATCTGGGTATTCAGACTATTTCCCATACTTAGGAAGGAGAGAGGCTTAATGAAGACTGCCTTTGGAGCAGGATGCGGGGCACTGGGTACCTTAAACACAATGGAGCTGGAGATAATCAGGAACACAATGGGAGGTCATGGGCTACATATCAGGGAAGGGGTTAGGAAATCCAACTTGCTCTGTCGAACATTCAGGACCTTGGAGAAGTGACAGACTCTTTCTCTGTGGGACAATTTCCACTTTGCAAAGACAGGCAGGTGGGGGTAGTATCCAAATTGGCTATGAGTCGTAACAGATTGGTGGATGACTCAGTTCCAGGGTTGTCAAAATCTAACTTGCACTATTCTCATCCCTAATGGCAGGGATGGAACATTGTGCAGATATAATGGTCAATCTGGTTACTATCCTACCAGACGCTACTGTGTTACACCTTGGAGTCCATCTTGTTCTGATGGTTTATGAGTCTGGACAGCCACAGATGACTGGTACCAATAGGTGCTAGAGAAAGGAGGGGGTTGTTCTGCGTCAGGGGAAAAGGGCAGAATCATGAGACAGCAATGCTGGCACAGGAAGGGGTCATGTCTAAAGAATGCCGGGGTAGTGTCCCAACTGGTCCTAAACAAAGTTAAAAATACTTGAGACCAGGGTACTGGTGCTGGTATCACAAGAACACTACCTCAGGGAGTCTATTGTACCTTTTCTCTATTGGCATGGATTTAGAAGGAGCCCCAGGTTGTATCCCTGTTACCCCTGAGGAATGGATTTACATCAAACCTGACACCCCCTTACACCTACATGTAACTTCCATTGGGATTCGGGGAGGAGTTAAAAGTTGGGTAGTTAGACTTTAAGCAACAGGATTTACATAGTGCCAACAGTTTGTGCAGGGCATTAATAGAAAGACCCTGCTCTAGGGATTTATAATCTAAGGGGAGAAGGGTGGTTGTAGTGGACGATATGGGTGATCTTGAGATCAAAAGAGATTAATCCAAATATCTCAAACTAAGGTTCGAGGGCCACAGCTTTAGTCAACTTCACCCTGTTGCTGTCCTGATGTGGGCAACTATTAAGAGACCAACATAGGGGATTGAATGCATTTAAAAGAGGACCCTAGAATTATATTATTCTTTTTGTTGTTTTGGGGAAAAGCCTCTAAAAAATTTTGAGTAATAAAGTGCAGTCGGATTTGACTGAATGCTAAAAGTTTTTTGGCAACCATTGTTTTCCTGAAAGGCTCCATGGCAGCATACGTGTGGGTAGCCCCGCCTCCACGATTACCCAATAGGACCCAACTCCCATAAATCTTTGCTCCCGGCTACTATCAGTGTTCCTTTTTTGTCCTCCCCAGTAGGATCAGATGGTTTCTTTCCTGGAAACAAAACTTCACGACGATCGATTGGCTGATTGACTGAGAATTTTTCCTCCGATAGGCCCTGACTGTTAAGCAGGGTATGGAGTGTATTTGCAGAGTAGCACTGAAGAAAGGATTTCCTACCTGAGTGCGCACGGTCTGTATCCCGTTGCTATGGGTGACCATTATCTGCTCGGAGGTGCGGCGTGTGTGTTCCAGTCCGTTCGGTCAGGTGATCGTTGGTGGAGTGGTGAGCCTTTTGTCTATCCATGGCAGCATTGTATTTGTGTGTATTTCTCCTCTTGTTTGTCTAGCGTTCTCCTCCATGCCATTTGCGTTCGCTTCCACGTTCCAGCAAACCTCTCTCCTACTTCCGGGTTATGCAGGCGTTCTGCGCATGTGCGAACCCGGTGTGAGACCGAGGCTTGGTTCCCGCGCATGCGCGCGAGCGCCTCGCGTCTGACGTCGGTGATGACGTCACGGGCGCCAGATTTAAAAGGCTTTGGAAGCTGTCAGAACCCTGGGAATGTTTGCAGTGGTCGCAGCGACTTCCCGGGGCTGTCAGTGCGGCGGTTTAAGGTAAGAGCATGTCCCTTAGGCTGGGGAAATGCTTATTTAAAAAAAAAAATGTATTTTTATTTTTCTCTTTGGTTGCAGTGTTTCTTAAACTGTGGTTTATTTTGGGATATGGACGCCTTACTGCCTCCTAGTGGCCAGCCCGCTCATGTTAGGTAGGTTGCTAGCATTCATGTTTTTTATATAATGGAGAGAGTTTTTTGGCATAGGTAGGATTGACTGTGTATCTTTTTCTCTCTCTGTCTGTCTCATCTTTACAGCCCTTCTGGGTCTGATCCACAGCCTATCACCTCTAGACGCAGTGGATCATCAAGATCACACCGCCATAAATCCTCCTCAAGATCTAGCCAGCATAGGTCAAGGTCTGAACAGCGTGATAAGAATTATTCTCACCCCCCTGCTGCTCACTCCAGCAAGCATACGGAAAAATCATGCTGGGGGTGCAGGATGCCTGTTCCATCAGACAAATCCTTATGCGATCATTGCTTCTCCAAAGCTGCAGATGAAAGGGATGGTGCAGACCAGCGTTTGGAGTCAATAGTAAGACGGGTTGTAAAGGAGTCTCTGCAGGAGAGGGACGCTCTACAGCTGTGTGAATCCCCGTCAGAATTATTGGCTCCTCCAACTGGAGAGAACCTATTGCAGGAGACATGGGAATCCTCTCAACCAAGTCGCCTATCTGCTCCCATCTCAGACAGTGAATCTGATTGTGAGGATCCTGGTTTAGGATTTGACTATGGACTGGTGCCTTCATTGGTCAAAGCAGTAAGAGAGGCTCTGAAGTGGGAAGACCCTGTTACTTCCCCACCAAAGCAGAGAAAGTTCTTTAAACAGCTCAATAAGGAGCGACAATATTTTCCTTTCCTTTCAGAGTTGGGTGACATTATCACCGAGGAATGGAGCAAGATGGATAAAAAGGGTTCCATGCAGTCAAAAATCCTGAAGTTATACCCTTTTAAAGAAGAGGATGTGAAGCACCTGGAGTCAGCACCACTAGTGGATGCAGCGCTCATGCGTTTGGTGAGATATGTAACCCTACCCTTGGAGGATACGGTATCTTTTAAAGATCCTTTGGAAAGGCGGATCGATTCAGACCTTAAAAGGATATACCTGACTTCTGGAATGGCTTGCAAACCAGTGCTTGCAATGGAAGCGGTATCCAAGGCCATAGAATCCTGGGCTGATTCTGTAGAAGAATTCCTGAGGGGTATTTCTATTGAGACAGCCAAAGACTCCCCTATTCAAGAAATCAGGATGGCGTCTGCCTTTTTGGGGGAGGCATCTATTGATGTTATCCGCCTGATATCTCGGGATATGTTAGCAGCAGTCTCAGCACGCCGTGCGTTATGGCTCCGTCCATGGCTGGCGGATCCAGCATCCAAACAGGCCTGGTGCCGTATTCCTTTTAAGGGGTCATCTTTGTTTGGTAACAAGCTGGATACTGCCATATCCCGGGCTACAGGTGGGATATCTGGGTTTCTTCCCCAGGACAGACGTCTTCAAAATCAAAAGCGTCCATTTCCTAGAAGACAAGGCCCTGATCGTGCCAGGGAGGCGCGGAGCTATAGACCTGGTCGAGAATTTTTAAGGTCATGGAGATCCAGGCAGTCTTCTTTCAAAAATACCTCAAAAGGGGGTTCGTCCGGCAAGCAGGATTCCGCGAAATCCTTTTGAAGTTGGGCCCGCTCAAACTTGTCAGGTGGGGGCTCGTCTTCTCCACTTCAGGCATGTTTGGGCGGCCTCAATTCGGGATTTTTGGACAGTAAAAACAGTTTCCTCAGGTCACAAGTGGGGTTTTATCAGCACCCCAAGGCTAAGATTTATTCCCACAAATCTTCCAGAATCAAAAGAGAAGAAACAAGTCCTATTGACCTACGTGAACTCTTTACTGGATCAAGGCGCAGCCGTTCCCGTTCCAGAAGAAGAACGTGGAGAGGGCATGTATTCCCCTCTGTTTCTGGTTCAAAAGAAAAACGGCACATGGAGGCCGGTAATAGATTTGACCCATCTCAATTCCTTCATTCGCAAAGAGAAGTTCAAGATGGAATCTCTGCTTACCATCCAGCAGTCAGTGTATCTGGGGGACTGGATGATATCAGTCGACTTGAAGGACGCTTACTTCCATGTTCCCGTGGCAAAGGAGTTTCAACAGTACCTCCGCTTTGCAGTAGGCAATCAACATCTTCAATTCACATGTCTTCCCTTTGGGTTAACAACGTCCCCACGGGTCTTCTCCAAAGTGCTTTTGGCAGTTGTGGCTTTTCTCAGAGTCAAAGGTGTTCGTCTCCACCACTATCTCGACGACCTTCTTCTGCTATCCCAGAACAGAGAGCAGCTCTTGGAGCACAAAGACCTAGTCATCTCCACTCTACAGGAGTTCGGGTGGCTTCTGAACTTAGAGAAGAGTCACCTAGATCCAACTCAGTCTCTTGTTTTCCTAGGGGCGCAGTTCAACACAGTGGAAGGTACTATCGCCCTTCCAGAAGAGAAGGTTGGAGTCATACGAGACAGGATTCATGCAGCCCTTGCAGCATCCCATCTCTCGGCTCTCCAATGTTTGAGGGTGATTGGCACAATGTCAGCCACTATTCCCATGGTAAAGTGGGCCCAGTGGCACACTCGTCCCTTTCAGAAGGGGTTTCTAAAACAGTGGGACTTATCCAGCCAGACACAGCGCATATTCCTCACTCCAGCCATGAGGACGTCTCTTCTTTGGTGGCTGCAGGGGAAGAACCTGCGCAACCACCATTCGATCATTCCCATCTCATGGGTCAGGGTTACTTCAGATGCCAGCAACCGAGGATGGGGGGCTCACTGTCTTTCGGAGGTCGCTCAGGGCAGGTGGACATTTCCATCACAAAGAGTCGTCTCCAATGTTCTGGAGCTAAGAGCGGCCTTCCAGGCACTTCGGTCATTCCACCATCTGACAGCGAATGCCTCGGTCATGTTAAGGTTGGACAACACAACCGCGGTGGCTTACGTAAAGAAGCAAGGGGGAACTCGCAGCTGGTCCCTGTTACAGGAGATGGAGCCGATAATGAATTGGGTTCAGAAGAATTTGTCCAACCTTTCTGCAGTCTACATCCCAGGGGTGCAGAATGTTCAGGCGGACTTCCTATCGCGTGTCGAGTTGGACAACAACGAGTGGTCCCTACACGGGGAAGTATTCGATTGTCTCCTGACCTTAGGATTGTCCCTGGAAGTCGACTTGTTCGCTTCCCCGTGCAATCGGAAGCTTCCGAAATATTACTCAAGGTTCAGGGATCCTCAGGCATATGGGATAGATGCCCTCACAGAACATTGGAAGTTTCAGACAGCTTGCGCCTTCCCTCCAGTTCCGGTGATCCTGCAGTTCCTTCGGAGGCTCAGGACAGAGAAGGTGGAGATTCTCGCAGTGATTCCTTTCTGGCCCAACAGACCTTGGTTCCCTCTACTGCTGCTCCTCAGTTATCAAGAGCCAGTTCCCCTGCCTCTCAGGTCGGATTTGCTATCTCAAGGCACAAGGTTACATCCCTGCCCATCATGTCTGAACCTCAAGGTATGGTTTTTGAGAGGGAAAGGCTAGAAGCTCTTGGTTGCCCGGAAGAGGTCATTCCAACCCTTCTCAATTCCAGACGCGGGAGTACTAATAGGGTATATGAGCACATATGGTCCAAGTTTTCAGCCCATATGTCCTCCAGAGAAAATTCTTGCAGTTCTCCAACAATACAAGACATACTAAGCTTTCTCCAAACAGGAGATTTACCTCTAGCTATCAGTTCATTGAGAGTCCAAGTGTCGGCTATTTCAGCCTGTACGGGTATTTCCTGGGCAAACCATGCACTGGTACGACAATTCTTCAAGGGAGCTACCAGGCTCAGACCCCAAAGAAAACCAAGGTTTCCTAAATGGGACCTCCCTTTAGTGCTGGATTTTCTCTCAAACCTTGGAAAGGATTCTACAGAGCCTCTGTCCATAAGGGATCTCACTCTCAAGACCATCTTCTTGGTAGCTATAACCTCAGCCAAGAGAGTTTCTGAGATTAGGAATCTAGGTTCGGAGGAACCTTTTCTGACTTTCTTTCCAGACGGGGCAGTATTGATTCCCATGTTGGGATCGAATCCCAAAGTAACCTCAGTCTTCCATGAGAATCAGGAAATTGTGCTTCCCACCTTCAAAAACTCAGAGAGTCTGGATGTTCATCCTCTGGACGTAGGACACGCGCTTAAACAATATTTGGAAGTCACAGCTCCTTTCAGACAAACAAAATTTCTTTTTGTTCTCCCTCATGGCAAGAATAAAGGATTGCGAGCTTCGGCTAGATCTATCTCTACCTGGATTGTTCAGATCATTCAGAGGGCATACAGAGCAAAGGGCTTGGCTCCTCCTGAGGCATTAACGGCTCATTCAACACGGAGTATTTCAACATCGTGGGCAGCTTCTCGCCATGTGGCTCCTGAAGTTATTTGCAGAGCAGCCTCTTGGTCTTCCATTAATACCTTTGTTTCTCATTACTGTGTAGAGCCAGCTGCTCTGTCTTCTGTTAATTTTGGTTTGCAAGTTTTGTCGGTTGACAATGCAAAATAAACTTTTGTTCTTTGCTCGACATTTTGCCCACCCGGGTGTGTTTGGCGAGTTATTTCCCACACGTATGCTGCCATGGAGCCTTTCAGGAAAACTGAAAATTTATATCAAATACTTACCGTAATTTTCCTTTCCTGATAGGCTCCATGGCAGCAGGAGTTCCCTCCCAAATGTCTGGAGTTGGCTAGTTACGGAACACTGATAGTAGCCGGGAGCAAAGATTTATGGGAGTTGGGTCCTATTGGGTAATGGTGGAGGCGGGGCTACCCACACGTATGCTGCCATGGAGCCTATCAGGAAAGGAAAATTACGGTAAGTATTTGATATAAATTTTCCGTTTTATTCTCTCCTTTTTAATATTTTTTTGTACCCGACTTGTACATTTTTAGTGACCTTGTGATCTTGTTCACCTTTTGATCACTAATATGGGAGAGGAGTTGTCTATTTTTATTTATTTCTTGTTCCTCTGTATTTTTTTTTCATAAGTTGTTGCTACAAAAGCTGCAATTTATTATTTTTCAAGGATCTTTATAATAATTTTTCAGAACAGTTACATTTTGGTCATTTCTTTTTATGAATATAGATTCAATGCTCTTTGACATAAAGTGAAATGTGTGTAATGACACGTACACACGACCGGACTTTCTGGCAAACTAGGTCCAAAGGGATCAGTCCGTTGGACAATCCGTTTGTGTGTGGGCTAGTCCGACCGTTTTTTGAAAAAAAAAAATCAGACGGACCTAGAAATAGAACATGTTTCAAATCTATCCGATGGACTCAATTCCAATGGACTAAAAATCGGGAAAACCTCTCGTCTCTGTGCTGGTCTGACGGACCAAATACGACGCAAGGGCAGCTATTGGCTATTGAACTTCCTTGTTTAGTCCCGTTTACGTCATCACGTTCAAAATGAACGGACTTAGTCCGTTCATATGTGGCCAAGTCCATTAATTCGGAAAGTCCATCAGAACTCCACCGAAAGTCCGTCTCGAAGACCGTCGGACCTAGTCTGCCGGAAAGTCCGGTTGTGTGTATACGCTGCATAAGGGTTGAAGCAGCATTAACATTTTTATTTAATTTTTTCCTTATTTTATTTTTATTCTTCTCTCTCACTTTTCTACTTTCTTCGTTTCATATGCTTATCTTTAATTACATTAAGTGATGTTACCAGTCCATTAGCTGATCATTTTCTTCTATATCTTTAACAGTAAATGTATTCATCTTCTGGAACTTTTGTTTGAATATGAGATGAGCTGTGAATTGTAAGGCTTTACTGTTCCTGCCTGACTCAGCTTTTAAGAGTCCAGTGGGTCCTATATAATGGTTTACGGGTACCGTATTTCACAACCATTGCTCTGGACATCCGGGTCTTATGTCATATTGTTACAGTCTGTCTACTACTTTAACCTAAGCCCCGTGAGCAGGTGTGGTGAACCCAGGGACCTGGCAATAGCATGCAGTGTTGACTATCCCTACCATTAAGGGCCATTGGTGATCCTAGCTGTTGGCCGGACTCTGTACCCTGTGGGGATTCCACTTTACTCGTCCACATTCCACCCCTTATAAGTATTGAGTCTTAATGGCCAAGCTGCTGCTCCTGTCCTCCAATAACTGTAGACTGGCGCTCTCCTTTTTTGTTGTATTCATGCGGGACTGTCTGGAGGCCCGCCCTACCACCACCTGAAGAAGCAACAACAACCAAGTAATTTCTTGAGGAAAAGGTGTGACGATTAAGACGCTTCTGAATGTTCCTTCACCGTGCTGTAAAGTGCCGTCTTGTGGTCCGATCCAATCTTTGCAAACTTCACACAGCATTCCCAAGTTAGGGAACTAAAAGATGTCAGGATCCCGTCATCGATGTTGGTGTTCCGTTTTTCCAAGGCAGGGAGGCCTGTTTTCTTTTATTTTTTATGGTAAATAATGAACATCCATAATGGAACCACGAGATCCTGAGGCTAACCAAGCTGCCAGCAGGGAGAAGGTTTATTCAGCAAATCGCGAACCACGTCCATAACTATCCACATGGACATCGATTGGAAACACGGACAATATACAGGCGATCCCATCTCAGGATACCGTTCTAAGGCTTATTGTTCTCCATCTGGAGGAAACGAAAGCCATTAAACGAAGGATGGTCTGTGGTGGAGAGTCCTTGAAGCTCTACAATTGACTGTAAACGTTCACATATGACAGAGGTATGCAAAGGATAGACCTGTACTCTGCTGATCCCCACTTAATTTTTTTTTACATCTGAACATTGCTGATTACTTCCCCATCATCATTGTTCCTTGGATTGGTCTGGCTGATGAGCGTCCTGGAGCCATAAACTAAAACAGCAGCCTGGAGTCGTAGATTTGCTTTTACAATCCAGCTTGGAATCCTCACACCATCAGGGAATCAAGCATTACAAGCCTATTAGGGGCACTGCCATATAGTAGGTGCATCCGCCAGATCTGGCACCCTTGCATCTGAATATTTCCTAAGTGATTGAAGATTGAAGAGAAAGAACTTTTCATCTTTACACATTCACGTGGACATTGGGACTTTTTGTATTATGGTTTGGTATTTTTATATTTATTTCACATACATGTATGTATGATCCTATTTTTCACTTATCACAATTGTTTATAAGCTTTTCAGCTACATCACATATTCACCCCAGTACACTGGAGGTTTTATTGTTCGATTATTTCCTTTTATTAGGTTTTATTTAGCGCTACACTATATTTTTTGGATTACTATTTGGACTTTGAGTGTTAGCTGCTATTTTTTTATTCTTACTTTTCTTCACTTCATTTCAGGTTTAGCGCAGTTTTTTCTCCCCTTTTTTCACATTATCAAGTCAAAATAAGCCTTTTGGGATTCCCCAGATAGTAGGGGGGCCACTGGTCCAGCCCATTGTTCTTTAGGCCAACTTTCTTTTTTCGCTGTCCATTCAAAGGTGGTCAGAAACATCTCAGGGTCATCATCTACAGTCATCTTTGGCAAAAAGGTGGCTTACCTAAAAAGTTGGTATGTTACCGGCATGACTCCCAGGCTCGGTCTGCTGCCTCTGCTGAAGTCATGATGGCCTCAATTTGCTGCTGGTGTCTCTGCTCCTGTTGTGTCAGCAATTCCCTATGGTGGGCCTCCACCTGTTCTAGGGCTTGTTGCTGGGCTGTAACGCTCTGTTGCAAACCTGCATTTGTGACAGAGATTTGGACTGTGGATACATGCCTACCCTATGGCTGGAATAATTAGGTTGTTTTTAGATGGTTGTAGATAGGATTGCAGATCTTTTGAGTGTGTGAGGGGGAAGGTTTGTCCTTCCCTCAAATCTCACTACAAAGTAATTTGTGAGTAATTTATTAAGAATTGGTAGAATCCCTCTCTTTTTTCATTTTATATTTTTAGAATTCATCTGTATAAATTTATGATGTATTGTTAGTAATAATATTTATCTACTAAATATCAAATATATGTAAAGAATTGATGCTATAATTATGTTTATTTTAATTTAAAGATTATAATTAATTACATGTGTGATATAGTATTAGAGATTTATCTTTTTTGCTAATATGTCAGCATACATATGTGAATATGTTTGTAAATTTACCATGGTTTCTAAGATGGAAAGTCGTTATTGAATCCATATGTATAGATGACACCAAACAGGAAGACACTGTAAAGATGTTTCTGGTGTCTCTCCGTGCCCAGCTGATGCCTTGTATGGGGAAATGTGTCAGTTGGAGCACCAGTTCTTGATATCACCATGCACCAGCTGGCTGGCTTGAGTCGCGGCTGTTTGAAAGTACTTTTTTACTGTTCTTTGGATATCAGTGCCTATGAAGTTTTGATACATTTTTAAACTGGAATACTGCACCATGAATCTTTTTATTTCTATCCTGTGATATGTCCCACTGTTGGTGATTACTGGGAGAGAGTTATCACTACATTTATGAGGAATATCATATCAACAAAGAGTTTGCTGTATAGAGAGGATCCCTGCATTGGATGAGCCCTTGGAGGAGTATTCCTAAGCTGAGTGATCCCTGGATGAGCGATTTTGATCTCTATAATCTGAGATCCACCCAATCTGGTAAGCAGCTCTGTTTATTATATTATCCAAACAGAAGCACAACGTTTTATCTGAGTGTCCGACATCACGGTTTTATCCATAGGAGCACTGTGTGGACTATTCAATATTGTGTTCATGCTTTTTCATAATTTTTGCACATATTGTTTTTGGTTGCACATTTTTACTTTATTCACAAATCTGCATTTGCCTGCTGTTGACTTGCATCTGCCTGCTGTTGAGCTGCAAGGCTCTGTTGGTGAGCCTTTTGTTGGGCTGCAAGGCTCTGTTGGTGAGCCTTTTGTTGGGCTGCAAGGCTCTGTTGCAAACCTGCATTTGCCTGCTGTTGATTTGCATTTGCTAGAGCCAGCTCTCTCAGTATCTCCTCCATGCTGGCCTATCTTCACCTGCCTGTATCCTCCACCATGTGTAAGGGATTGGCTCAGTAGCAGGGTATGCAGGATCCCCTGGATGGGTCACAACACAGTGAAGTAGGCACGGGCAGACACAGCAGGATCTTTGTGAAAACAAAACAGAGGTTTATTTCCAGGTCTGTGGTTACAAGTGCAGGTATCAAAAACAGCAAAAACAAAACAAAACCAATAATAAACCCTTGTCATTTTGGACATCCAACTGCAAAACACAGGAACCTATCTACCTAGGCTGGAACAGCCTACCACTACCAAAAAACCCATCTGACACATAGAAAAACTGATTCTTTTAGTCATACAGACTTAATCTCACCACTCTGAAGAAGCTGCCCCCCCCCCCCCGTCCCGTGCAGGAATCTGGTTCCATGGTGGAGCCCCTTATTGAAGCAACCTGGGAGTTTTATAGAGCCCTGAGTGCTTGAATGGTTACACCTGAGCTTAACTCTCATTGAGTCCCAAACAGGCTCACTACCAAGCAGAAACCCAAAAGAAATCAGTGTTCAGCATAAACAAATATATCTTCCACCTTGGACACAACCCATAGATTTTCCTGGCTTCCTGTCACACATGACAAAATATGGAAAATTTTAAAGGGTATGAATATTTTTTTATATGATATGTATACGATTATCACATTTTCTTCAAGAAAAGGGAATTTATTATAAAAAATGCCCTATGTTGGAAACAAAAATAAAAGTTATTTTCTGTTGGTTCATCAACTGGAGTTTTCCATACTAATAGAAACATTAAAGTGATTGTAAAGGAAAATGTTTTATTCCAAAAAAATGACAAACATGTTATACTTACCTGCTCTGTGCAGTGGCTTTGCACAGAGCAGCCCCAATCCCCCTATTCCAGGATCCCCCACTGGTGCTCTGGGCTCCTCCCCCTTGATGAGTGCCCCCATAGCAAGCCGCTTGCAGTGGGGGCACTCGTATGCGCTTGCTCCCAAGCTGGCTCTCTGCACCCATAAGACACAGAGTGCATGGCTTGGCCCCACTCCCACCTCACTGGCTGTGATTGGCAGCAATGGGAGCCAATGACTTCTGCTGCTGCATCTCAGCCAATCAGGAGAGAGAGTCCCGGGAGAGCCTCAGGTCTCATGCACATGGCTGGATCGAGATCAAGCTTAGGTAAGTATTAGGGAGGGCTGAGGGGGGAGCTGCACAAGAATGCATGAAGGTAAAAACCATTAGCCTTTACAACCACTTTAAGCATTTTCTAAAAATGGATCTGTTCATATTAGCTAATAGGGATGATTTTTTTTCAAGTTGAAATGAATCATGTTGGGGTGCTGCTGCTGTATTTAGACCAAGGTATTGTATAAGTTAAAAAATTATTTACACACTGAAAACAGGCGATGCCAGAATATGGTGTCATTGTTGCTGTGAAAATTTAACATTTCTGTAACACCGCATACAGCTTAAAAGCATCCCCAAAGCATGTAATTAAAAGGATTTATGTTTTTCCCATGTCACACATAAAGTTGGATTAATAGGACACTCTCCCTGCTGTAAAAAATATTTTTAGCTCTGTTAAATACCACCCATGGCAGTTGCCAGCTTTCCATGCCTTTTTTTTCACAACAGCTTACCTACTAACCTTAAAAATGTCCAGAATTTAGTTTAACCACTTTGCGACCGCCTCACGCCGATATATGTCAGCAAAATGGCATGGGCAGGCAGAGTAAGAAACCTGTACGTCACTCCCCCTCCGGTGTCCGAGGCGGTCGGCATCGTTCCAGGAGCGTCCTGAGGGGGAGGCCACTGATTCATGGCTTCTCCCTCACGATCGCTCCTGATGAATGAAAAGCTTTCTCTGCTTCTGAAACTGTAAACAGAAGCATAGGAAGTGATGTCATTTCTCCTCGTGAAGCCTTTTCATTCTGGAGCCCAAGGAAAGAAGACATCACTGTGAGTTGCAGCAACAGCACACTAACACCAGTACACATAGGCACACAAATTACCCCCCGATCACCCCCCCTGTCACAGTGACACCAATAGCAGTTTTAATATTTTTACTGATCACTGCATTGGTGTATTTTGTGACTGTTATAAGTGTTGGGGCTGTTAGTGGTAGGCCCCTTTAGGTCAAGGGTAACCCCCTCTAATAAAGGTTTAACCCCCTTGATCGCCCCCCAGTTAATCTTTTCACTCCTGTCACCAGTGTCACTAAGAAATCTTTTTTCTGATTACCATATTAGTGTCGCGGGTGACGCTAGTTAGGCTGTTATTTAGTTTCACCGTCAGAAATTATAACGTCAGGTACCCCCGTATACTACCTATATAGGGATGAGCAGAACACCCCCCCCCCCCCAATTCGGTTTGTATCCAGAAAATTCAAATGGACCGAAAGTTCGCCCAAACATTTGAACACCATTAAAGTCTATGGGACTCGAACGTGAGAACTCAAAATTGAGAATTTTAAAGGCTAATGTGCAAGTTATTGTTCTAAAAAGGGTTTGGGGACCCGGGTCCTGCCCCAGGGGACATGTATCAATGCAAAAGAAAGTTTTAAAAACTGATTTTTTTTTTCCAGAGCAGTGATTTTAATGATGCTTAAAGTGAAAAAATAAAAATGAAATATTCCTTTAAATATTGTACCTGGGGGGTGCGTGTTTAGAATGTAAAGGATATGATTGAAATATCACTATGAAATGTCTATTCCATAATATGTTTTTAAAAATATAAGTACATGTTTCAAACAGTAGATAATGTGCACAACTCACCCCTCCCTTATCATGGAACAGCAAGAGTTAACGAAAAGACTGCGCCTGCTTCTACACCCAAAAGACGACATTGATGTCTAGAAGCGAGATACCTACCCTATATGGCTTTAATAGAATGCTACTCCCCTATATGGACAAGGACCCAGCTTAAAATCTATGTACTGCCATGTATTATCATAAGATGTATAAGTTTTCATGGTCACTTTGTAGTTTACATAAGCCTGCCTAATCTGACAATGAAATATCAGTATCAGTATATAAGTTTGATACACTGAATATGGTGTCTGTCTGAGTGAATTTTGCTTTTGGTGTGGCTAAAACCCTAATACCATTAATCTGACCAGGGGCAGAAATAATCTTGGACCTTGACTGGTTCTAACCAAAACAAGAACAGTCCCTGCACAAAAGTCATTGAAAACTGCGGCTGTAATGTCGGGTCCCAGAAATATGGATGAAAATTATTGAGAAAAATGGCATGGGTAACCCCCCAGCTCATTACCAGGTCCTTTGGGTCTTGTAGGGATATTAAGAGGAACCCCCGCACCCAAATACAAAAAAAGAAAAGGCGTGGGACCCCCAGGCCCTATATACTCTGCTCAGCAGTATACAGGCGGTCCCCGGGTTACAAA
Organism: Lithobates pipiens; assembly: GCF_037356315.1. NCBI lineage: Eukaryota > Metazoa > Chordata > Amphibia > Anura > Ranidae > Lithobates > Lithobates pipiens. The sequence continues at coordinate 219,650,506 of NW_027507903.1, read as the reverse complement.
CAAGATAGGGACTGTAGGTTTGTTCTTAAATTGAATCTGTAATTTGGAACAGGTACATTTTTTAAGTATAGCTCCAGACGAAAAAAATCTATTTTTAAGCTTTTTGGATAACATAGGGAAGGGTTATCATCACCCCATAACATTTGTTTTGCTGTCTGTGCCCCTGTTCAGAAGATTTCACCTCACTTTCTGTCCCAATGACAATTGGATTTTGAAAATTTGGGGTTTTTAGGGAAACAAGGATTGGTGATAAAGCATGAGCAGACACACCATTTTCCCATATTAACTCTTAGGCCGCGTACACACGCGGGGACTGTTCGCCCAACTTTGTCCGTCAAACAGTTTCGGCAAACAGTCCGCTCAAAATTAGCATGGACGGACATGGCCACACACGACGAACGAACAGTTTGCTGAAACCGTGCGCGATGACGTGAACGGCACGTACGACGGGACGAAAAATACGACGTCCTATACACTGCATTATAACTTTCGGCATGTAAATCCTTTCTAAGCATGCGCGGAACTTAGTTTGACGAACAAGCCTACACACGAGGGGACTGTTCGCTGAAACTTTGTTTCAGCGGACAGTTTTTCGGAATTTCCGAAAAACCTTGTTCAGCGGACTGTTCGCTGAAACTGTCCGCTGAAAGCCCACACACGAGCGGACTGTTTGCCGAAACACTGTTCAGCGGACAAAGTTGGGCGAACAGTCCCCGCGTGTGTACGCGACCTTACAGGAGAGAATTCCCCTTCCTGGGGGTAGATTTTCTCTCACTTCCTGTTGTCTCTCTCCGTTTGTAAGTAAGAGTCATTTGTAAGTTGGATGTTTCAAAGTAGGGGACCTCCTGTATATACTAAATGGTCTGCCCTATATACTCTGCAGAAATTTGGGCCTTAGGTGTTGGTGGTACCAGAACACTGTAAGCCTTCAAAGTTACTCTTAGTGGGCGCTGGAACAGGCCCTGCTGTGAAATATTATATAAATAATTGTAATTAAATGCCCCTGTTGAACAGGGTCAGAAAAATTGGGCCTTTGGTGATGTTACTCTTGGTGGGCACAGGAACAGGCCCTGCTGTAAAATATTAGATCAAAAATTGCAGTTACACATCCCTGTTAACCAGGGGCAGAAAAATTGGGCCTTAGGTGGCGGTGGTGACACAACACTGTAAAGCCTCACAGATTCTCTTGTTAAGCGCAGGAATGGGCCCTGCTGCGAAATATTACAGCAAAAATTGTAAATACATGTCCCTGTTAAACAGGGGCAGAAAAATTGGGCCTTAGGCACCGGTGCTGGTGCCACAACACTGCAACCCCTCATAGATACTCTAATTGAGTGCAGGAACGAGCCCTGCTGCAAAATATTACAGCAAAAATTGTAATTCCATGCCCCTGTTGAACAGTGGTAGAAAAATTGGGCTTTAGGCACTGTGGTGGTGCCCAGAAACAAAAATGTTCTTAGAAGCTATCAACATGAACATTGAGGAGGAATAGGATAGTCACTCAGCATCAGCATAGGCAGTCTTCAAGGGATCGCACATTCATAAAAAAATTTATCGGTTACATCAGCATCAGGTGCTTGGTAGCTGGTGATCCAAGACGATTCATTTTTATAAAGGTGAACCGATCAATCGAGTCTCTGAACACGCACTCTGTGATCGGGTACAAAGCCTCCAGCAGCACTGAATGTGCGTTCAGATAGAACACTGGATGCAGGACAGGCCATTAGCTCAATTGCATACTGTGCAAGCTCTGGCCAGTGATCCATCCTCAAGACCCAGTAACCCAGTGGATTTTCGATTGGAAAGGTCTCCAAGTCTGATCTTGCCCCAAGGTATTCCTGCACCATGTAAATCAAACACTGGCGATGGTTGCTGGAACCGATCAGACCTTGGGGCTGCGGACTAAATAATTGAATGCATTGGTCAGACGGCCACCTTCTCCACCACTCCTTCTGTGATTGACCAAAGCCTCAGCAAAATGTTGTCCAGGAGGACCAGGAAATTGTAACCTCCCAGGCTCTGGAAAGGCATTGCAGAGACCTTTCTGCAAGGCCTCTCAAAGATGTTTCATCCTCTGCTCCCTCTGCGAAGGCTGGATAAGTTCCACAACCTTATTCTTGTAACGTGAATCAAGAAGGATTGCCAGCCAGTACTGATTCTTCTCCTTGATACCACGAATCCGAGGGTCCTTTCGCAGGCATTGCAGGATCAGGGAGGCCATGCAGCGTAGGTTTGCTGAGGCGTTCAGTCCGGAGTCCTCTGGGTCACTAAGGGCGACATGATCCTCAGCCACCTCCTCCCAGCCACGTACAAGTCCATGGGTTTCTGGGGACTGAAAACGATCCCTTGAAGACTGCTGATGCTGAGTGCTAGGCTCCACCTCCATGCTGACACAATCCTCCTCCTCTTCCTGTGTGATAGATGGGCCTGCAGGAATACTGCCTGGATAAAGGGGGCTTTGAGAGGTAAGGAAGTCCTCCACTTCCTCCCTGTTCTGCCTCAAGTGCCCTGTCCATTATTCCACGCAGCATGTGCTCCAACAGGAAGACAAGAGGGACAGTATCACTGATGCATGCACTGTCACTGCTCACCATCCTTGTGGCCTCCTCAAATGGTGACAGGATAGTGTATGCATCCTTGATCATTAGCCACTGGCGTGGCAAAAAAAAAAGCGAAGCTCCCCTGACCCTGTCCTGGTGCCATACTCGCACAGGTACTCATTTATGGCCCTCTGCTGCCTGTGCAGCTGCTGCAGCATTGCCAATGTTGAGTTCCACTCGGTGGGCATGTCACAGATGAGGTGGTTCTTGGGCAGGTTGCATTCCTTTTGAAGGTCGGTCAGCCAGCCGAGCACTGGCATTATATGACCGGCAGAAATGCCCACAGACTTTCCTGGCCTGCCTCAGGAGATCCTGTAAGCCCGGGTACCTGCACAAGGACTGCTGCACCACCAAATTAAGGATGTGAGCCAAACGGGGAACATGGGTCAAGTTTCCCTGTCGGAGGGTGGAGAGGACGTTGGTGCCATTGTCGCAAACCATCATTCCTGGCTGAAGCTGGTGTGGCGTCAACCATCTCTGAATCTGCCCCTGCAGAGCTGCCAGAATTTCTGCCCCATTTGCAGCTAACTGACAGTACACAAAGGTCTGGAAAGCATCACCATATAGATCTCAGTGCCAGAAGGTCTCATAAAGGGCTCATATCACACTATTCTGAGGTTTACACAAACAGCTGGTGTACAGAGACTGGACACTACAACTGCTCTGGACTTGGGAAGAGTTCTACGGTAAATTAGCATAGTGTACAAAGCCCCACAATGAGAAGCTAAGTACCAAAAGGCCACATACCAGAATATTATTAGTACATCAAAAGGCTTACACACTGTAGGAGACATCAGAGACTGGGTTACACCAGAGGCTGTACCACCTGCTCCAAAACTGGACAGTACTCTGCAGCAGACACATTATACACAGCTCTGGAAAGGGCCACAATGCAGAGCACATTGTCAGAAGGTCACATTCCAGGCTAACTTTACCCCATCTATGAATTTGTTCAGAGAGTGCGTCTTAAGAGACTGGGTCGCACTACGCCACAACTCTGGACCTGGAGAGTGCCATACCATTCACTAACACAGTACCAAAAGCCTGGAATGGGCCACAAGTAAAGGCCAGTGCCTGTGGCGTACTAAGTGGGGGGGGGGGGGCGGGCCGCCCCGGGTGCCACACACTGGGGGGGTGTCAGGCCAGCGCCCCCCCCCCCGCAACTGAAGAGGAGACAGCGCCGTGCCTCGGGTTCGCAGCCCACACAGAGAGAGCCCGAGGCACTGGCAGCGGGCGGCAATGCGGCATTGCAGGGGGGGTGCGAACAGCACCTGAGTGGAGTAGTGATATCTGCCGGCTCAGTGATCCGGGACCCGGCGCAATAATCCCCTTGTCTCTGTGGTCGCGTCGCGCTGCCGTTCTGATCAGTCTCGGGCAGCGGCTGTCACTCACAGCCGAGCAGAGTGAAGCCGCCTCCCCCTCCTCCATGCACAGCACTGTGTAGACAAGGAGGGGGAGGCGGCTTCACTCTGCTCTCCTGTGAGTGACAGCCGCTTCCGAGACTGATCAGAACGGCGCGACGTGAGTCACGCAACCACAGAGAGAAGGGGATTATTGCGCCGGGTCCCGGATCACTTAGCCGACAGATGTCACTCCACTCGGGTGCTGCTCGCACCTCCCCTCTGCAATCCCACTGCCTTGGGCTCGAGGTACATTATGGGTCCTTAGGGGAGTCTGTGCACTGTAGGGGGGTTCTTTATTGTGGGGGATCCTGCACTGTAGGGGGGTCTGCACTGTAGGGGGGTCCTGCACTGTAGGGGGGTCTGCACTGTAGAAGGGGTCCTGCACTGCAGGGGGGTCCTGCACTGTAGGGTGGTCTGCACTGTAGAAGGGGTCCTGCACTGTAGAAGGGGTCCTGCACTGTAGGGGGGGGGTCTGTACTGTAGGGGAATATTCCACACTGTAGGGGGGTCTGTACTGTAGGTGAGGATTCTGCACTGTAGGGGAGTCTGTACTGTAGGGGAGTCTGTACTGTAGGGGGGTCTGCGCTGTAGGGTGGAGGGGTCTGTACTGTAGGAGGGTCTGCGCTATAGGGTGGAGGGGTCTGTACTGTAGGAGGGTCTGCACTGTAGGGGAGGATTCTGTACTGTAGGGGGGTCTACACTGTAGATGGGGGTCAGTATGGTAGGGAGGGGGGTCTGCACTGTAGGGGGTCTGTGTAACATGCAGGGGGTCCATAGCTGTGAGGGGCTGTGTAATGTAAAGGGGTGCAGAGGTGCAGGGTGCTGTGTAATGTAAAGGGATCCATAGGTACAAGGGCTGTGTAATGTAAAGGGGTCCAGAGGTTCAGGGTGCTGTGTAATGTAAAGGGATCCATAGGTACAAGGGCTGTGTAATGTAAAGGGGTCAGGAGTTTCAGGGTGCTATGTTATGTAAAGGGGCCCAGAGGTACAAGAGCTGTGTAATGTAAAGGGGTCCAGAGGTGCAGGCTGCTGTGCAATGTAAAGGGGTCCAGAGGTGCAGGCTGCTGTGTAATGTAAAGGGGTCCAGAGGTACAGTTTCTCATACTAACCTTGGAGCACTTAAGCAGGATCTTGGTGGTGGGTCTTTTACACCTTTTAACAAATGTCTTCCCTTAGTGGACACTGTTTCAACTTATCACAAATCTTCACATGGTAATGCCAAGCCTCAGGGACGTGGTGGTCACTCACAGGGCAAATACCTGGGTACCTCCGCCATACAAGCCATTCAGTTACTTAACTCGCAAACACAATCCCAAAACACAGCTCCCAAGGCTAGTTCAACTTCAGCAACAGGTTACTTGAATACATCTGCACTATTAGGTGCCACTGCTGCTAATACATTATCACTATCACAAAATTCACTGGTGAATATTCCACCAGTGACACAATTGCAAATGTTCACTCGCCAGAGTACATTGGATTCACATATCTCCCAATCCACAAATTCTTCTTCCAATTTTCAGATTGCTCCACTTACCCCTCTTCTCACGTGAAGCCTAACTGCATTGTCATCAACTTGACTCCTTTTCTCTACAAGAGTTGAATATTCTTCAATTAGGTTTGAGTTTTTGTCCATCAATGAATATTGATAAATATGAAGCGATTAAGGACCTATATTTGTTTTCACGGAATCTAACATATAAATTTCTATTTGATGGCAATCGCCTCCGTTCTTTACAGGACAAAGTTCTGAACAAGTCAAAGGCTACACTATGGAGGACTTCCGAGCCCTCTGTGACCTAATGATATTGTTAGATGAGAATGATTCCGTAAATCTAGATACTAATCTGAATAGGGTTATTAGTCAGCCTCCTGTGTCAGCATCTCCAGCTAGATTTAAACTTAAATCCCAACGATTTCCGGATCTTATGACTAATCCAAACATTTGGGCCTTTCTGATAGGCACAGTCAATGATATCAAGCAGATGGATGTTGCCTCCAAACTTAGCAACCTTACCCCTGTACAATTGCAAACAATTTTGCAGCTGCAAAATCATCCTGATTTGGAGATTAAGGCTGCAAAGGCAGCAACATCGTACTTATGACTAAAAGTAATTATGAGAGGATGGTCATGAACATCTTATGTAACAAGGAGTAGTATGCTCGCATTAGTGCAACACAAATCAATAAATTTCAAATGGAATTTACATCTATCATTGGCTCTGCCTATCAGAGAGGCCTAATCGATCAAGACCTTTATAATTACTTAAATGTGTGGAACCCAAGATTGGCAACTTTTTATGCCTTATCAAAAGTTCACAAACATCCAACATTACCACATAGTAGACCTATAGCATCAGGCATCGGTTCTCTGACAGAGAATGCCAGTCGCCTGTTTGACTCCATCCTGATGCCACATGTCTTAGGTTTATCCTCATACACTAGACCTTCTCAGGCGGATTGAGGGCATGGTTGTACCTCCTGATGTCCTGCTCATGACCTTGGATGTTGAGGCACTGTACTCTAGCATCCCTCACGAGCAGGGCATCAGGACAGTACATACCTTTTTGCGAGAGCAGAATCAACATTATTGGGAATACTGTGAATTTATCTTGAACCTTTTACAGTTTATACTGACACAAAACTGTTTTATATTTAAAGAATCCCACTTCCTCCAGGTGCAGGGGGGTGGCCATGGGCACATGTTGCGCACAGGCCTATGCCAACCTGTACCTGGGGGGTGGGAATGAACATTTTTTTCTGATGATCATCTATCAAGATATAATAGCCATGTACTTTGCTGGCTACGTTATATCGATGATATATTAATCGTGTGGATGGGTACATCTACCCTGCTAAAAACATTCATCGATATTCTCAATCAGAATGAGTTCAACCTAAAATTCACAGTGTCCAGTGATCTAAGATCACATTTCTCGACCTTACTATCTTAAAGGATGATAATGGCTGCCTAGCTTCTACTTTATTTAGAAAGACAACAGCAGGAAACACACTCCTACATGCCAATAGTGCGCATCCAGAAACATTAGTTCGTAGCATACTATATGCGCAATACCAACTACTACGTCGAAACTGTACACACACTAAATAATTTCAAATACAGGCCAATTTACTCCGGGACCGCTTAAGGAAAAAGGTTATAGTAAATCTCTACTACGCAGCTCTTTTAATAAAGTGCTGCATCAATCACGTAACTCTCTCCTTTATAAACAAAAGCCAGTTAAATCTAGTCAGATGGTGAGATATATAACCAGATATTCTAAACATCATATGGAATTGCGCAATGTCTTGTCAGCTCATTGGTTAGTGTTGAGAGATGATCCTATTCTTGCTAAATATGTTAGCCCTACTCCTAACATCACCTTTAGAAGGTCAAGGTCTCTTGATGACAAGCTTACATCTAGTCACTTTGTAAATAATCCCTTATCTAGACGTCACTACAATCAAATCACCAGGTGTGGAAAATGCGCATTTTGCCCTTGGATTAATGTAGGGACTCAGTTTACACTTCCTAATGGTGAACTCTTTGTTCCTAACTTTCATGCGGATTGCGATAACCCAAGGCATAGTATACATAATGTAATGCATTTTACGTGGGTAAAACCGCTAGACATTTTTGATCACGCATCAAGGACCATGTTTATTACTCTGCGGGGGATAAAATGGTAACCTCAGTAAGCAGACACCTTGATCTGTACCATAGATTTGATACTTCAGTTATTTCATTTATCGCCCTTGCTGTGGTCCCTAAGGACCCACGGGGTGGGGATTGGGACAAACAGATTCTCAAGAGGAAAACTATCTGGATAGAGCGTCTTGATGCCATATGTTCTCCTGGCATCAATGAGGCTCAGTCTTATAAACCTTTTATGTAACAATACAAAGCATTACTGTTATGGCAGTCATGGTGGATGGTCTGCTATTTGGTTACCACACTTCCAGAGGATATACTATTTGGTTATTTATTTCCCCCCTTCTTCCTCCCCCTCCCTCCCCTTCTCCCCCTTAGATTCAACATTATCATTATTTCATTTGCATATCTTGATATTCTAATATTAGTTGATATTATTGTTACAATAATTAAGGTGGATGACCTACTATCCAGTTACCGTACTTTCACATGATATGCCATTTGACTGCCTTCCCCCCCATCCCTCTCCCCCTCCTAATGTTTCCTCCTCCCATCCCCTCCCCCTTTCCCTCTTTCCTCAGAATTAATATAATTTCCAGTCCATCTATAAATTCCTGCATGTCCTGTTACTGAGCTATTTATATCTAAATAGTACTTAATATTTACAATGTTGTTGATTGAGACACATAGTTAATATTGCCAGTTTATGGCTTGTTCCATTGGACATCCGATATGTATAGTAATTTTTAATATCATATTATTTGTATATGATTATTCTTTGTTCTGTATATTTTTGTTATATATTTGTTTGGTATATTAGATGTGGCCCTTTGGGCTTTGCGGCACAATGGGGCATCTTTGGAGGGTTCATTTGGGCTCCTTGCGGCCGCTCAGCGTCACACTGAGCTATTTTCAATCCTTTGCCGCTGTGACACTTGTATCGGTCAGTAGAGGGAGCCATTCCCTTTCTTGCTGGCCGATATGTGACACTCCACTTGCTGCTTCTGCCTTGTCCGTGCGTGTCATTGCATTGCTGTGCGCGCTGGACTGTGGTTTGTGATGTGCGCATGCGCAGTGTCTTTCGGCCGGTCTGGATGACGTCCCATCAGCACAGCTGATTTGTGACTACGGGCAGGGCGTGCATATAAATAGCACACTGGTGCAGTGTGCTATTTCAGCTGCTATTTTTTACCTACACTGTATACCCTATTGCTGGGACCAGAGGGGATTAGAATTTAATCCAAGGTTGGCAGTATTTTATATTATTATTGTGGCTGCATTTTTTGAGTGAGTCACTAGTTGTTTCTCCTTGCAAACTATTTGCTTGTCTTTTTTTAGGCTTCATATCAAATTACCTTGGCTATTTTGTCTCTCTCTCCTCCCTTGTGGGATTTGGAGCTTGTTGGTTCTTACCTTATTATACCAGGTTTGGGAGACTGTGTGTCACAATCTCCCTCCACTTTCAATCCTCTGCTCGATTTAGACTGTTTTTGGCCCTTTGTATCCCTCTGTTTACTGCTGACATGATTGTTAATGGTGAGCCTCTGGCTAGTTATGTCTAATATTCATTGATGTTATATTGGGCATCCACAATTAAAATTTTATATATATGCTACCCGAATTACTGGACGTTGGATTCGACACCAGGGTGCTGTCGGACCATTCCCCATACTGGTTGACGTTGCGACTGCCTTTGACTGCACCCCCCCGCATATGGAGGCTGAACCCCTTCTGGCTTACGGTTATCCCGGGATTAGAGGAAATACGGAGGGAAATGGCTTTCTTTCTCCGCTCAAACTCGGGATCAGCATCCCCTGGGTCAATCTGGGAGACATTCAAGCTTCATGCTAGGCTGCTCTTGTCCACCTGTATCAATAGATATAAGGCTAATTCTAGACAGGCACTGACACAGGCTGAGGAGCGCCTAGAATCCCTTGAGCAATTATTTGTGGCAGACCCTTCCCCGGACCACGCCACCCAGCTTCGCCTCCAGTCCCGATTGACCGACCACCTACACTATGAGAAAGCGAAGCAGGGACTATTTTTCAGTAGACAGCGTGTGTTTGAGCACGGCGAGCGAGCGGGTAAACTGTTAGCCTATATGGCCCGGCTGGACCACAGCCCCCCGGTAGTGGTTCAGCTCAGTAGCAACACCGGTGGCGTGATTTCTGACCCCGACCTGATACTACAGGAGTTTAGAATGTTCTACTACACCCTATACACCTCCACAATGCGGCACTCGCACACTGACCTTACCCGATTTCTCCGCACCATTCGGTTCCCCTCTATCAGCCCCGAGCAGAGATCCCTCCTGGAGGCCCCCATCTCCCCCGACTGTATTGCTGAGGCACTTGCCTCCCTTCCATCCTCCAAAGCGCCTGTCTTGGATGGGCTGCCCCTGGAATTCTACACTCATTTCCAAGACACACTAGTCCCAGAACTACACACGCTATACGCTCACATGTTTGACACGATGTCCCTCCCTGCCTCCATGGGTGAAGCCCTATTGTCCTTATACCCAAGCCTGGTAAGGATCCTTGCTATCTGGAGTCGTACCGCCCCATTTCTCTCCTACAACTGGACGTAAAAATCCTAGCTAAAATTCTGGCCTTGCGACTCAAAAAAAGTTATTCTCAGCCTGATACACCCTGATCAGACGGGGTTCATGCCCAACAAGAACACCGCCTTTAACCTCCGCAGGCTCTTTATGAATCTACAGGCCACTCATGATAACACTTGCTCCCGGGTAGTGGTGAGTCTTGACGCCGCGAAGGCGTTTGACTCTGTTGAATGGAGTTATTTATGGGAATGCCTGACCAATTTTGGCTTTGGTCCTAACTTCATCAAATGGCTTCAGCTTTTGTATAGCGCTCCCACTGCCCGGATCCAGGTTAATGGCAGGATTTCTGACTCCTTCCCTCTGTCTCGGGGTACTCGCCAGGGATGCCCACTGTCCCCCCTTTTATATACACTGGCAGTTGAACTGTTGGCCATTGCCATCCGTGCTCACCCGCACATTAAAGGCCTGTGCTCGGGCCCTCTGACGGAAACCCTCAGCTTATACGCAGACGATATGTTGTTGTATCTGGAGGACTCGGGCTCCTCTCTGCAGGCGGCCCTACGGCTGATCAGAGCAGTTTGGGGAATACTCTGGACTACGGATCAATTGGTCCAAGTCCCAAATCCTTCCCCTGGGTCTGGGAGCCCCGTCCGCTGATCAGGCGGCACTGCCCCTGGTCAGGGCAAGTCTAATAAAATATCTGGGAGTGCAATGTTCGCGATCTTTAACTGACTACACCGCCTTAAACATAGAACCCTTGTTCGCCCTACTTAAACATAAAACCCAGACTTTTTCCCGTCTCCCCCTTGGGGTGATGGGCCGTGTAAATTTGGTCAAAATTATCCTACTCCCCAAGCTGCTCTATACATTCTGGCACGCTCCCCTGCGAATCCCACTCAGAACCTTTAAATCCTTGGAGGCCCTCTTAAACACGTTCGTCTGGGGTTCGTCTCGGCACAAGCTCTCATGGAGTGTTCTGAAATGTCCTTCCCACCTAGGCGGCACTGCCCTACCAGACCTGTACTATTATTACCTGGCCTCCCAACTGTCCCACTTCTATTATTTTAATCAGATTGACAGGGATCGATACGCCACCTTGGTGTGTTCCCCTCACTCGGCTCCAGTCATGTATCCGCTCCGTCTCATTATGCGCGGCCCCCGGGGATTACCCGCCCCGGGGAATGGCATGCTGTCCCATCATTGCTTGGTTTGGCAGCAGGCTACGTCCATTACTGGGGCCCCCAGGTTCCACTCCCACACCCCCCTTTGGGATAACCCCCTGCTCCCCGAACTATCTAGAATCCCCGGCCGCTCTCTGTGGCTGGCCAAGGGCGTTTTTTTTCTGTCCCATGTCATTACCAATGGAAATATCAGACCCTTCCAAGCCCTTAAAGATGAATTTGGCCTCCCTAACTGAATGTTCTTCAGCTCCGTCATGCCCTTAATTCTCAATTCGGATCCCCTACCCCCAGACTTGAGACACTCCCGATAGTGACGGAGGTACTAGGAGACGACCCTAAGAAAATGATTTCTTTCTTCTACAACAACTTACTCACGCCGGGGGCAACCACCCGTGCATCCCGTTTTAAGACTAGATGGGAGGCGGACGTGGGGGTCATCGAGGACGCGGACTGGGAAACGTTAGATGCTCTTAAGCTGGTCTCCCCTAAACTCTCAGATAGACTTACACACCTTTACATGCTACACAGGTCATATTTAACCCCTAGGCGGCTGTCCAAATTTAGGCCTGGCTACGATCCGTCCTGCCCTAAGTGTGGCGATCCCCAAGCCACGTTCTACCATCTCCTTTAGTCCTGCCCCGAGCTGCAGGCTTACTGGAAACAGATTGTTGACTTCCTCCATGACCAAATGGGCTCCCCGTTGACGCTATGTCCCCGCCATTGTTTGCTGGGGATTCTCCTTGTATCCGAAGAGACAAGAATTCTGACTACCTTCCTGCAAGAGGCTCTATATCTTGCCAGGCTGCAGATAGCCCGCACCTGGTTGAGCTCAACATGCCCCACTGCCTGGCAATGGAAGGCGGCTGTTAACGCCACTCTACCCTATATAAAGTTGCTGTATACACATAGGGGCTGCCCAGGCAAGTTTGCTAAGATATGGGATAAGTGGGTGGGGGATCCGGATACGTGTACAGCCCAGTGCAACCAGTAGCTATTATGCCCCCTAACCTACTAAGGACCGGACTGATGAGACCTGTTGACCCCTGTAGCTGAAGGAGGGGCTCCCGCCCCAAGATGATGGTTCCATGTCCCCCCCCTCAGAACAACCTTACCCAACCCGGGCTGTGAATTTGCCTGCGACTCCCAATCTCTGAGGTCCTCTCTTCTCCCCCTCCCTGAACACATCGCACTACTCTTGTTAATGTACTATTAAACTTGTAAACAACGTACAGTTTTCTCAGCTCATGCTATTGTTAACAGCTGTTTTATCCGTATTTTTGGTGCATGTTGCACCCCACATGTGTTTCTGCAATCCTCTGTATTTTTTCTCATGCTCAATAAACGTTCCTTTATATAAAATATTTTTTTTTATATATATACTTATTACAATTCATATGGTAATTTTAAGGTAGCCTATTGAAGGACCTGCGTAGCTGGACCTGTACCTTATATGCGTTTTGCAGGTTATTTTCTTTTATGAATATCTGCTGTATAATATCTACATAGTAAGTAATAAAAGTCATTTTTATTTTATTTTGTTTTTGGTATTTAATCAGCATATATTACATAATTTAGATCCAGCCAATGGTAAACTATTCTCTGCGGCCACATATTATAATACCCAGTCTAGCTTATTTAATGTATTTTACATCAAGTTAATTTTATTACGGTGTCCCATAGCCCCCTCTTTTTGCCCTCTGTTTGTGCTGCTTGTACCTTAGTGCTATATCTCTATGCCATTACAAATGTCTTTATTCTTTTTTGAAAATATTGTAATATATTTATTGATTGTTAGTTGCTTTTTATCTTCTCTGTTAGCCACAATTTTTCTAAAGTAAAGTTCATGAAGAACCGTTCTAGACACGTGCAGCATGTTGAGCCATTAATTCTGATATGTCAGCATGATACTGCCTTCCAACCATAGCTATGGATTCTCTACAGATGATGGAATGTTGATATACGCATTTCTTTTAGCTCCATTGCTCATTACTGGTTGGATATGGTAGCGGCATTATTATATTATATCTCTATTCATATTTGTGTTGAATTTTAATTTGTAATAAATTGTCCATGTGTTTTTTTGTAATAAATTTTTGATATAAAAATATATTTTGTATAATGGTGCCTAAAAAGTCTGAAGTCCCTTACATTTTTTTTCTCTAATTAATCTCCAGGATGTGGCACATTCTCCATTGATTTGTATCCACAGTACCACTATGTGTAATGATGCACACATGTATTGATTCTAGTTTCTGCAGTGTTGTCACATGAAAAGATATAATAAAATATTTACAAAAATGTGAGGGGTGTACTCGCTTTTGTGAGATACAGTAAATATGTCCAAGAATTACTACATTCCTATGTCCCTCAATGGATGATAAAGAATGTGTAATTCCTGAGTATCTATAAGGGGTTACTGTACACTATTGCTCCCTGTGTGAAAGTATTTAAAGCTTGTAAATATACCTTGATGTAGTTTATATGAAATGCCCAACAGTATCAAATAAGCCTACACATTAATTGATATAAATCTAACACTTGTCAGTCACGCTGAGGCAGTTTTGATGCAGTTTAACTTTGCTCCCTTGGGTAATACAGTTGAAGAAAATGGTGTTTACGAATTTACAGAATCCATTATAAAGAGTGGGTTATTTTTGTTTCATGCAGACTTTGTAGGTTTCTCAGGAATCCCTTTTACATTAGGCATTTTATTTACCAAGCTCTGTTCTCGGTGCATTGAATTAGGAGCTTTAAGTGGACCTGGTATATTGATTTTTAAAGTGTTTACAGGTTATAATTTCTCATGGGATGCTGCTTCTGTTCAGTTTAGAACATAACAGAAGAATATGCTTACTTTTATTTTACAGATCAAAACATTTCACACCACAAATAAACATTTTTTTTTTAATCCCTAAGATGATTTAAAGGAAATCCTGTCCTAAGCACTCCGCAGGGCAATAAAGTGGTTTTAAAGGCTTTCTCTGCAATACAGTGTATGTAAACTTCCACCTTGTAAAGCAACCTATTCAGTTTAAAATAGAAATGAAAAGTAAAACATTTGTGTATATATATATATATATATATATATATATATATATATACACATATATACACACATACATACACATACATACATACATACAGTTGTGCTCATAAGTTTACATACCCTGGCAGAATTTATGATTTCTTGGCCATTTTTTTTAGAGAATATGAATGATAACAAAAAAACATTTCTTTCAGTCATGGTTAGTGTTTGAAGCCATTTATTATCAATCAACTGTGTGTACTCTTTTTAAATCATAATGGCAGCAGAAACTACCCAAATGTCCCTGATCAAAAGTTTACATACCGTAGTGATTTTGGCCCGATAACATGAGCACAAGTTGTCATAAAGGGGTTTAGATGACTATTACAGGTAACCATCCTCACCTGTGATCTGTTTTCTTGTAAATAGTGTGTGTGTGTATATATAAAAAAGGTCAATACGTTTATGGACTCCTGACAGACCCTTGCATCTTTCATCCAGTGCTGCACTACTGTTTCTGGATTCTAAGTCACGGGGCAAGCAAAAGAATTGTCAAAGGCTCTGTGGGAAAAGGTAGTTGAACTGTATAAAACAGGAAAGGGATATAAAAAGGAATTGAGAATGCTAATCAGCAGTGTTCAAACTCTAATCAAGAAGTGGAAAATGAGGGGTTCTGTTGAAACCAAACCACAGTCAGGTAGACCAACTAAAATTTCAGCCGCAACTGCCAGGAAAATTGTTCGGGATGCAAAGAAAAACCCACAAATAACTTCAGGTGAAATACACAAGTCAATTGCCTCATTCAATGTCCCACATTCCTTTCTTGTTTACTTGAATCAGGGATGGAGGTACATTCATGAGGCCTCATTTAAAGTTCCAAAACTCCACCCTTTCATTCAGGTGAAATACAGGACTGAAAAACATGTAGAGTGGCTGTTTCAAGATGCACAATAAGAAGGCACTTGAAGAAAGATGGGCTGCATGGTCGAGTCTCCAGAAGAAAGCCATTACTAAGCAAATGCCACAAAGTATCCCACTTACAATACGCCAAACAGTACAGAGAGAAGCCTCAAACCTAGAACAAAGTAATTTGGAGTGATGAGACCAAAATTTAGCTTTTTGACCACAACCATAAACGATACATTTGGAGAGGAGTCAACAAGGCCTATGATGAAAGGTGGATCACTGATGTTTTGGGGATGTGTGAGCTACAAAGGCACAAGAAACTTGGTCAAATTTGTTGGCAAGAAGAATGTAGTATGTTATCAAAAAATACTGGAGGAACATTTGCATTCATCAGCCAGGAAGCTGCGCATGGGTCGTACTTGGACATTCCAACATGATCCAAAAAACAAGGCCAAATCGACCTGTCATTGGCTACAGCAGAATAAAGTGAAGATTCTGGAGTGGTCATCTCAGTCTCCTGACCTCAATATCATTGAGCCACTCTGGGGAGATCTCAATCATTCAGTTCATGCAAGACAGCCCAAGAATTTCCAGGAACTGCAAGCTTTTGCCAAGAGGAATTGTCAGCTTTACCATCTGAGAAGATAAAGAGCCTCATCCACAAATAATACAAAATACTTTAAGCTGTCATTGATGATAAAGGGGACACAGTATTAAGAACTGGGGTATGTAAACTTTTGATCAGGGTCATTTGCCTAGTTTCTGTTGCCATTATGATTTAAAAAGAGTAAAGACAGTTGACTGATAACAAATGGCTTCAGCCAAACACTAACCATGAGTCAAAGAAAAGTTTTTTGTTATCATTCATATTCTCTGAAAATGGCCTAGAAGTCATAAATTCTGCTAGGGTATGTAAACGTATGAGCACAACTGTATATGTAAAAAAAAAAAAAAAAAAAAAAAAAAAAAAACATAAGTAACTTTTGTCCCCTTCTTTTGAAAGTAATCACATATCCTCTGTTCTCAGCTGCACAAAGAGGTGAGGGTGGAGAAACAGCAGTACACTGGTCTTCCCAGTGAGTGGCTGTGCAGGAGGGGGGTCAGGACAAATCTGATCATTGGAGATCTGACCACGCTGTGTTCTCATGCCTAGTGTGGTCAGTTTTTGATAGGAAAGCCAGTGAGGAGGGATTGGGGCCGAGCCATACTGTGCGTCAATGGACACACACAGTGTGGCTCAGGAGCGAACCCTTACGAGTGCCCTTATAGCAAGCAGCTTTCTTAAGGGGGGGGGGGGCAAGAAGAGGAGTATCAGGGCTGCCCTGTGCAAACCCACTACACAGAGCAGGGATCACTTTTTTATTAAAAAAAAAAAAACATTAAGTGACTTATTCTATTTTTTTTTCTTTTTAAAAAGAAACAAGCTTTAGAATTGGTATTTTGTAATTTGGTGTTATTAAAAGTACCTTTCCATTTCAATCTGAAAGCACTGTATATAAAACTGTCAAAATCTTGCTTCCTTGCAATAACATGAAGGCATTCTCTATAGCATTGGTTTGCAAAATGTTTTCCGATATCTCAAATCCTAGTTGTACATTATGGGACACAAGATGGTTTTCTGAATCAGAGGATATACTGACATGTTGAGGAGAATTGGACACTAGCGGGCAAATGATTCAAGGACAGTCCAATATAACTCCTCCTGCTCTCAGAATTCTGTGGTTTTATGCTAGTGTCCATAGAACAGATATATTCTCTCTGCTCAAAAAGAATCAAATCCTTTTCACTTTTATGAATTTTTTTTCTTCTGTCAAAATTCTTCAGTTGCTGCCAAGCTATTTGAGCTCCTGTTTTCAGCTTCCAATTTTTTTATTTCTTGGGCTTGTCTTGGGGAACTGTACTTGGACCTTGAGAGGAAAAAGATGTAGGGCCAGCCCATATTGTCGCCTCTGGGCACTGGATGTGTTTGGCACTCTGGTGGAGCCCAGCCCCCAAAGACACCTTGGGTGTACGCCCATTGGATGGGCAAAGATTGCTGCATGGGCTTATACCCAACATCTTGCTTATCTGGGGGGGGGGGGGTAGGTGGTCGAGATGTCGCTCCTGGATTTTTACATCGGAGACCCGACTACTCCTTCTGACAGCTCTGTCCTCTATACTAAAATTATCTCAACTCCACCCCACTTCTCCCCCCCACAGCATATATATATCACCCTCACTTCTGTCCTCTCCTTATTACTGCACCCACCAACTCCTGCTAATTCTAAATCCACACACACTAAAAATCTCCAAGACCCTGGGGCATGTCCCTTCATATAAATCTCACTCCCATATTGCCTCCCTCACCCTCCTGCTTCTCCTAACCTCTGGAGATATATCCCCAAACCCCGGACCTCCATCATTAAACTGTTCCCATCACCCTGCACCCTCTGGCAGCACCCGCAATCAACACAATTTAGTTCCCATTTCTATTCTTCCCAAGACCAGACTCCCTTTCTCTTGTGCTCTTTGGAACTCCCGCTCTGTCTGCAACAAGCTCACCTCTCTACATGACATCTTTATCGCCAACTCATTTAACCTACTCGCCATCACCGAAACCTGGCTCCACGAATCAGACACTGCATCTCCTGCGGCCCTATCCCATGGTGGTCTTCTCTGGACTCACTCCCCCAGATCCAATGGACATAAGGGAGGAGGTGTTGGAATCCTTCTAGCCCCACATAGCACCTTCCAGGTACTTCAGCCACCTCCCTCTCTGTCACTCTCCTCTTTCGAAGCACACTGCATTCGTCTCTTCACTCCAATTTCATTAAGAATAGCCGTGATCTACAGGCCCCCTGGACCAGTATCAACATTTCTTGATGACTTCTCTGCCTGGCTACCCTACTTTCTTTCTTCTGAAATCCCCACAATCATTCTCGGGGACTTCAACATCCCTATTAATTCTAACACCTCTGCTCCTTCCAAACTTCTCAGCCTAACCTCCTCCTTTGACCTGAAACAGTGGATACATGATCCTACTCACTCCGAAGGCAATATCCTTGACCTCGTTTTCTCTCACCTTTGCACTCCATGCAACCTCTCTAACTATCCATTCCCTCTCTCTGATCACCACCTTATTAGTTTCACTCTCTCCCTCTCCTTCACCCCCTCTCCCGCCAACCGCATTAAAGTTACCCGCAGAAACCTACGTCATCTCAAGCCTTCTCTTCTCTACTCTGCTATTGACAACCTCTACGACAAAATCTCACCCCTATCCTGCACCAACCTAGCCACTTCTGTCTACAACACTTCACTTCTGGCCTCTCTGGACTCACTGGCCCCCCTCACTACACACAGAATTAAGCCCCGACCCCTTCAACCTTGGCAAACAGATGCCACTAGAAGTCTGAAAAAACTTAGTCGTGCTCATGAGCGCCTGTGGCGCAAGACCAAGTCTCAGAGAGATTTCAACCAATATAAATCTGCCCTCCAAAATTACAATTATAGCCTCCTCTCTGCCAAGCAGAACTATTTTATCACTCTCATCAGCAACCTATCATCCCGTCCCCGTCAACTCTTCTCTACTTTCAACTCTCTACTTCGTCCTCCACCACCTCCACCCACCAACTCACTCACCGCCCAGGAGATTGCTAATCACTTCAAACAGAAGATTGATACAATTCGCGTGGAGATTTCTACTGTTCTGATACCCTCCACGCTTTACACATCATGCCCACAGGCACAATCATTACTTCCCTCCTTCAACCCCACCACTATAGACGAAGTTGCTAAACTACTTGGTAATGTCCACCTTACCACCTGCCCTCTAGATCCTGTTCCCTCACAAATGCTGCGTTCACCCTCTGACTCTATGCTACACTCTCTAACTCACATCTTCAATCTCTCCCTCTCTTCTGGCATCTTCCCCAACTCTCTAAAACATGCACTTGTCAAACCCATACTTAAAAAACCCTCACTGGACCCATCCAATCCTAACAACCTACGCCCCATCTCCTTGCTCCCCTTTTTATCCAAACTACTCGAACGTCTGGTCTACAACCGACTGAGTGACCACCTCGCTGATAATAGCCTTCTTGATCCCCTTCAGTCTGGATATCGTCCTCAACACTCCACAGAAACTGCTCTCCTAAAACTAACAAACGATCTACTAACGGCCAAAACCAAACGACATTATTCTGTACTCCTCCTCCTGGACCTCTCTGCTGCCTTTGATACGGTTGACCACCCCCTCCTTCTCCAAAAACTCCACACCTTTGGTCTCCGTGACCGTACTTTACGATGGTTCTCTTCCTACTTATCCAACCGCACCTTTAGCGTTTCTTACAACTCTACTTCCTCCTCTCCTCTTCCTTTCTCTGTTGGGGTCCCCCAAGGTTCTGTTCTTGGACCACTCCTATTTTCAATCTATACCTCCTCCCTGGGTCAACTGATAGCCTCCCACGGCTTCCAATACCACCTCTATGCTGACGACATCTAGATCTATTTCTCTACCCCTCAGCTCACTCCCTCTGTCTCCTCACGTATCACTAATTGACTATCGGATATATCAGTCTGGATGTCACACCACTTCCTCAAAATCAATCTATCCAAAACCGAACTTATAATTTTTCCTCCCCCATATGCCCCTTCCCCTGATCTCACTGTCAAAATTGATGGCACAACCAAAAGCCCATCCCCACATGCCGAGGTTCTAGGTGTAGTCCTGGACTCTGAACTCTCCTTCAAGCAACACATCCAATCGCTGTCCAAATCCTGCCGCCTCAACCTCCGCAACATCTCCAAAATACGCCCCTTTCTAACCAATGAGACAACAAAGCTCTTAATTCACTCGCTGGTCATCTCCCGCCTCGACTACTGCAACTCCCTTCTCATTGGCTTACCTCTACATAGTCTATCACCTCTTCAATCCATTATGAATGCCGCTGCCAGACTCATCCACCTTACCAATCGCTCGGTGTCTGCTACTCCTCTCTGTCAATCCCTCCACTGGCTTCCGCTCAGTCAAAGAATTAAATTCAAAATACTAACAATTACATACAAAGCCATCCACAACTCTGCCCCCAGCTACATCACTAGCTTAGTCTCTAAATACCAACCTACTCGTCCTCTTCGTTCCTCTCAAGACCTCCTGCTCTCTAGCTCCCTCATCACCTCCTCCCATACTCGCCTCCAGGACTTTTCCAAAGCCTCCCCAATCCTATGGAATGCCCTACCCCAATCTGTCCGCTTATCTCCTACTTTATTAGCTTTTAGACGATCCCTGAAAACACTTCTCTTCAGAGAAGCCTACCCCACCCACACCTAACTGTATTTTCATTTTCTCCATCAGCTCATCCTCCACAGTTATTACCTTTTGTTTCAACTTGACCCTCCCTTCTAGATTGTAAGCTCTAACGAGCAGGGCCCTCTGATCCCTCTTGTATTGATTTGTATTGTAAGTGTACTGTCTGCCCTCATATTGTAAAGCGCTGCGCAAACTGTTGGCGCTATATAAATCCTGAATAATAATAATAATAATAATAAAGCCAATTACGACTTCCTTCACGACTCCACACAGCCAGCGGATGATCACTCCCTTCTCCCAGTGGAATGGGAAACCCAGGCAGAGCGGCAGAAGGGGAAGTGTCCTCTCCCGCTCTGTAGGATACCAGCCGAGCAGCTCATTAGCTGCAGCGGATGTGAACATGAGAGAGCCAACCAGGAATCACCCGGTACAACCACTTCAGCCAAATGACATACAGATACATGATTTGGCGTGAAGTGGTTAAAGTAGTGGTAAAGTCTTGTCTGACATTTTTGCCTACAGATATGCTAATAATGAAGCTAACCTGTAGGTAAAATGAATATTTCCTAAACTTGCTCCATTTTAGGAGATATTCTACAGAGTGGCAGCTAGTGACGTCACCAGCGCATTTGCTCTGAAGGAACAGCATACAGTGCCATTCCTTCAGAGGTCTGTGAGATGCATACTAAGACATTATGACTTTATAAAAAAATAAAAAAAATTCTACAAAAACTTTACTACTGCTTTAAATGGGAGCCCAAGTGTGCTGCCCTGCTTGCTTGGTCCTCAGAAGCAACTGGTAGGAAAGCATAACATTTTGTTTAAAGCTGGTACCCTTTTTGTTTCCCAGGCTTTGGCCAAGTGTCAATGAGCCTGTGCAGCCTCCATCCAAGTCTGTCCCTGCTGCATTTCAGTGCGTCATTTTGGGGTACGCACACAGACCTAGGTCCGCTGGGCTTCTCCTCACCTGGACCAGCAATCCTCTGGGATGTATCTTCTGGGCGCCTTGCTTCTCTCATTGACTTTTACAGGTGGTGCTCACCTCTCCTGCTGTGCAGTGTAATGCGAGTACCTTTGGGGAGGTCCCTCATACCTATACCAAGGCAGAACATAGGTGCAAGCATGGTAGCCCTGGGGGTCCCGCCAGCTCATGTTTAGCTAAAAACTGCTATTTTTTATCTTAATTGACACCATAACTTCTGCATGGTCAGTTTCTGAATTGGTAACCTTAACCTATGAAGAACATTTTTTTTCCTTCTCATACACAAAGACAAGGTGGTTTTAAGGTCCAGAGCCTCTTTTCTTTTCAAACTGGTTTCTTCTTTTGCAGGGCATTGTTATACCATCTCCCTGTCCTGCTCCTAAACAGGTTTCCTTCCATTATCTGGTTATTGTACTGCTGTGTATCTTTGAACTACAACTCCATTCCGACGCTCTGTCAGCCTTGAATGTACCCACAGAAGAACAGTATGTTTTTCCTTTCACTGGATTACCAAGTGGATTCGGCAGGTGATCAGTCAAGATTATGCTCTCAATTGCAAGACTCCCCCTTTCCTGGTCAAAGCACACTCCATTAAATCAGTTAGTGCGTAATGGGCTTTTTCCGGCTTCTATTTCTCAAGGCTGATACTTGGTCTTCTGCTCTCACATTTGTTAGGCTTTACACGGTGAATGTTCAGGCCTTCGTTGATGACTGCTTTGGTCATAAGGTTCTTTAAGCAGTACTGTAAGCTCCCTGAAGCCACCCTTGTTAACTTGTTTTTTTTCCTTGTGGGCCTGGTAGCCTTTCATTTACTGTTGCACACCCCGCAGCTAGACTGCTTTTGCCTGTGTTTCAGAATAATATCCTGCATCCCGTAATGTACAACTAAGCCCCTGTACACACGGTCGGAGATTTCAACAACCAAATCCGTTGGATTTTGCCCGTCAGATTTTGTCCGAAACTGTTGCATACACACGGTCGGACAAAGTTGGTGAAAAATCTTTTCAGAATGTGATGACGTAATTTTGTTACGATGGGACTACATTCAGGCTAGTAGCCAATAGCTTTGATGTAGGAATTTGATCTGAGCATGCGTGGCACTTGGTCCGATCAAAATTCTCTACACATAATCGGAGTATGTCCGATCGGCCCAGTTGGTCGGGAAATATTTCCAACAAGTTGGAAAATTGGGTCCGACGGATATTCCGACGGAATCAGTCCGATGCATACCACACACAGTCGGATTATCCGACAACACGGTCCGATAGGACACATTCCGACGGATTCTCCGACTGTGTGTACAAGGGCTAAGAAAATAGGATTTGTGTCTTACCTGTAAAATCCTTTTCTTGGGGTACATTATGGGACATACTGTAGGTCCATACCCTCTGTTCTTATGATCCATTCCAATCATTGCTTGTTACAAAACTGAGGCACGCTAGAAAGCAGGAGTTATACTGGACTGTTTATACAGCTTTAAGGTATATATAAAGCTGCAACAAACCCTCTAATAAGTACAATGTGAAATAAAAAATAAATAAATAATAAAATATAAAAATATGACTGATACAATTATGCAAAAAAAAAAAAAAAAAAAAACCCTCAAATAATGTGTAAATAACAAAAAGGGCCAACAAATGGCAAAAAGAGAGAAAAAAAAAGAGAGAAAAAAAAGGGAGAAAAAAAAGTCCAATCTAAGAAGAGTTCATAAGTGAATCCAAATAACGGACGTTAGTGTTCTTAAATGACAGCACCACAGTGGTTCAACACTTTCCAAAGCGCGTGAAGTGCCCGTCACCATATGTTGAATGCGCTTACCAGAAAATATATGAAATGAAGCATATATGAATGATCGGTGGATAACATCCAGGTTAACCTTCCTCAGCTGGGTCAGCACTCCATCTCTTAGCGATATTTCCAAGATAGTAATCTGTTCAGTGGTCTCGATAAAAAGCACTCAGAGGCCCACGGAAAAGAAAGGGACTGACATAGCGTAATAACGTAGGAACAGTTTAATAAATAAAAGTATTGCACTTACAAGTACGTAGATAAAACACAGCATATAGGAGCAATGTAAAAAGCCGGCCGGCAAACAGGAGCCCGTCCTCCTCTCCTACAACGTAGTGGCGTCACTGCGTGCCTTCCCAGACGCGTTTCGTCATACCTGACGTTGTCAATGGGGAACGGGCAGCGCAGTGACGCTCCGCCTAATAAAGCTAACGAAGGGAACCAAGCCTCGTATTGAGATACGAGACTCAGTGACGCTCCGCCTAATAAAACTAACGAAGGGAACCAAGCCTCGTTCTGAGATGCAAGACTTAGTCAACAAACGCCATTATGGATAATGGCAAATAGCCCTAATACGAGCGCTGTCCATCCAGAATTGAACTATTATATCAACCCGTAACGAACGCGCTTATCATTTGTTAAATAGAACATCATAGAAGAAAATCATATCCAACAGATATATTATGTGTTTAAAAAGAAAAGGAACATTAAAATAATGCATGTATGTGCTCGTGTAACGCAAATAGAAAGCTGGCAATATATAAATCGCATAACACTTCACAATCGCATATCGCTTCGCGATGCACGAAAAAAACCAGTTAAATCGTGAAACGAAGGAATTGCACCCAGTCCTTCTAACGGGATTGGCGCAAAAAAACGTATACATATATGGTACCATATACCTAACATATGCTGGCGACATAAAGTAATCGCATATCCCTTCGCGATGTACGAAAGAAATAAACAATTAAATTATGAAACGAAGGGGTTATATTCAATCCTTCTGAGGGGATTGGCGCAAAAAGCATATGCAAGTATGGTGCCAAATGTATGACATGTGTGTATTAATGAACATCAAAAAAAAGGGGAATAAATGGATAAAAAAGGATTATTGGGGAAAATTATTCCACACAAATCCATAGATATAATGTCAATCTAGATGGAAAGAGGAAATGAAATAGAGGTTTATGAAAAATACGGAGTGGTCAATGTGCATAGATCCAACCATAAATAATATAAGTTGGATCCCCGCACATGGACCAAACCCCATAATAACACAAAAATAAATTAACCTAATCTGTACGATCTATAGATCGTCTATAATGAAAAGGGTCCATATATATACATATAAAATAAAAATAATACATGTGCCTAAAACATATCTAGAAATGGCGCACATATCCAGAATGTATGGACCAGTCTAGCATCTCACAACAGGCAAGGCCAAAAAAGTATTACATATATAAAACTAGTGTGACATTCAAAATGCAAAAAATACATAAAATAAATATATAAAAATATATGAATAGAGAGTCAAGACCAAACAAAAAAGAGAAAAAAGTTTAACTAAGAATTGTCAATGAAGGCGTTGACATCGGTGTCAATATTAAGCCCAAAAGGGGTATAAGTTTTGAGACGGTGGACCCAAGACATTTCAAGTTTGGAAATTTCTCTTACTAAAGAGCTACCCCGCCATTGAGGCTTATATTTGTCAATCCCCAAGAAAAGGGTCTTAGAGGGGCCTTTATTATGAAATTTCAAATAGTGTTTAGACACAGAGTGGTTGGGGAAACCAATGATAATATTGCTTATATGTTCATTGAGTCTCACCTGTAGGGGGCGCTTCGTGCGTCCCACATATTGCAGCCCACAAGGGCACTGCAACATGTACACCACTCCCAAGGTGGCACATGTGATACACGGTTTAATACTATGATTTAATCCAGTAGCCGTACTGCGGAAAGTGGTGGTCCGTCTCTGAAGGCAGGAGTTCAAGGAACAGACCCTACACTTAACACATTTGTAAAATCCCGTGAGCTGGTCAAAAACCGGAGTTAGACTTACCGGTAACTCTTTTTCTAGGAGTCTTCCAGGACAGCCTTTGAGATATAGGGCTCCTCCCTCCGGGACAGGAAACACGTCAAGCCAATTAAATAAAAGGTGTGGTCCTCCAGGCCCTCCTCAGTTTTACTCCAAGAACCGCCGGGAGGCTCTGAAAGACATAACACACTAACAAACACGTTAATACACATCCTCACCACTTAGTCCAATTTAAACAAGTTTGGGTGGGAAGCCAGGCTGTCCTGGAAGACTCCTAGAAAAAGAGTTACCGGTAAGTCTAACTCCGGTTTTCTCATATCGTCTTCCAGGACAGCCTTTGAGATGATAAGCAAGGAGCTCACCTTGTCAGGGCGGGACCACTGCCTGGAGGACCTTACGTCCAAAAGTCTGTTCTTTATCAGACCATAAATCCAGACGGTAATGTCTTGCAAACGTTGAGTAGCTGGACCACGTTGCTGCTTTGCAGATCTCCTCCGGAGAGGCTCCAGCCCTCTCTGCCCATGATGCAGAAACCGCCCTTGTAGAGTGTGCCTTAACTAAGGGTGCCTGCTTCCCCTCTAACTCATAGGCTTTAACTATCGCCATCCGTATCCCCCTGGCGATAGACGCTTTGGACGCCTTGCAGCCCTTGCGGGCGCCCGAAAAATTAACAAAAAGTGAGTCTGACTTCCTGAAGACCCTAGTGGCTTCTAAAAAAATTAATAGACTTCTCCTGACGTCTAACAAACTTAAAGATCTCGCCTCGTCCTCGTCTGAGGTTGAGAAAAAAGTTGGCAAAATAATATCCTGTGTCCTATGAAAAGTGGACACCACTTTAGGAAGAAAACTAGGGTCAGTCTTAAGTACTACCCTGTCTTCTAAGATTAACAGAAATGGCTCTCTGACCGAGAGCGCCTGCAGATCACTGACCCTTCTAGCTGACGTGATCGCTATCAAAAACACAGTCTTTAGTACCATCCACTTAAGTGATGCTCCCTCTAATGGTTCAAATGGCTCTTGGGTCAAAGCCCTAAGAACCAAGGCCAAATCCCAAGTAGGACAGGACCTCATTCTCACAGGCCTGGATCTAGATAGAGCCTTGAAGAAGTTCTTGACAAATGGATTCTGCTGAAGGGAGGACTGAAGGAAAACGCTTAAGGCTGCCACCTGTACCTTTAGAGTGCTGACAGATAGGCCCAGTTCTACCCCTGCTTGTAGAAAGTCCAGGACTGCCGGGACCCCGGGGCTTGCAATTCCCTGTTCTCGCAACCAGGAATTAAACCTCTTTCCTACCTTGGCGTTAATTGCCCTAGTAACTGGTTTACGGCATTCTAACAAGGTCTTAATCACTCTTTCTGAGAAACCCTGTGACCTTAAGATCTGTTCCTCAGATACCAAGCCGCAAGCTTGAGCCTCTCTATCTGAGGGCACAGTATCGGCCCCTGGGAAAGTAAGTCCTGACTGGCAGAAACAGCGGAGGATGGACGGCCAATTTCTTTATGCTGGCAAACCAGGGTCTCCTTGGCCAAAAAGGAGCTACTAAAATGAGGTCCGTAGTCTCCGAGCGGAACTTCTGCAGGACCTCTGCCACCATCCTTACGGGAGGAAAGGCATAACACAGGCCGAACAGCCATGGATTGGCAAGGGCGTCTATCCCCCTGGCCCGATCCTGTGGGTGAACCGAAAAAAATTGCGTCACCTTCCTGTTGCCTTCTGTTGCAAATAGGTCTATTTCTGGCCTTCCCCAGCATGACACAATCTCCTCAAACACTTCCTTGTTGAGGGACCACTCGTCCTGACCTATCTTCTGGCGACTGAGAAAGTCGGCCAGTAAATTCTGCGTTCCCTTTAGGTGAATGGCTGATATTGAGGACAGGTTCTTCTCTGCCCAGCAGAAGATTCTGTCCGCAATTACCTGGAGAGCAGGGCTTCTTGTTCCCCCTTGCTTGTTCAGGTAGGCTACTGCTGCCACATTGTCTGAGCGAACCTGCAGGTCCCTGCCATGTAACTGGGACTGGAAGGTTTCTATAGCCTTCCAAACTGCCAGAAGTTCCTTCTGGTTTGAGGAACGACCTGTCTCTAGGTCCGACCAGGAACCCTGGGCTAAGGTTCCCTCTAGGTGGGCACCCCAACCTAGCGCACTGGCATCGGTCGTGACCACCACCGTAGCTTGTGGGGACCAGGGAAGACCCCTGTCTAGGTTGACCTGGGCCCGCCACCACCAAAGAGACCTCCTGACTGCCGAGGATAGGGGCATAACCTGATCCAGGCTCTCCTGCCTGCCATCCCGATAACGGAGCATGAGCCTCTGTAAAGGACGCTGATGATGCCTTGCCCAGGCCACCGCTGGAAAGCATGATGTCATCAACCCCAGGACTCTCATAACCTCCCTGACCTGGGCTTCCCGACCAGATTGAAGCTGGGCTACCGCCTGCTCTAGCTTGCAGATCTTCTCCTCCGGAAGAAATACCCTCATTTCCACCGAAGAAATCCTGTATCCTAGATACAGGACCTCCTGTGAGGGGGTCAGCTGGGATTTTTCCTGGTTTATCAGCCACCCCAGTGAGCGCAGGAAAACCAAGGCCTCCTGTATGTCCCTCTGCAGTTGTTGGGCCGACTGGGCTATGAACAGTAGATCGTCCAGATATGGGATCACTGTTATAGCCTTGAGCCTTAATGGGGCCAGTGCCTCTGCCAGAACCTTTGTAAAAATTCTTGGTGAGGCTGAGAGCCCGAAGGGGAGAGCTCGAAACTGGAGGTGTAACACACCAGTGTTCAACCTCACCGCCAACCTGAGAAACCTCTGAGATTCCAGATGAATCGGGATATGTAAATATGCATCCCTGAGATCCACTGTGGCCATGTGACAGCCCTGAAACAGGAACTTGGTTACCGAGAAGATTGACTCCATCCGGAACCGCTTGTATTTTATAAATCTGTTCAGGGGGCGGAGATTCAGTATTAACCTGAACTTCCCCGAAGGTTTCTTTACCACGAATACGTGGGAGTAAACCCCCAAGCCTCGCTCCTCCTGAGGCACCTGCACCATTACTTCTTGGTCCACCAGATCCCCCAGAAGAAGAGCCAAAGCCTCTGCTTTCTCTTGGTCCCTTGGTAACCTTGTTACTTGAAAATTTGGGAGGGGAACTGAACCAAACTCCAACCTGTAGCCGTTCCTTATTACATCTCGAATGAACGGACTTTCGGTTGAAGCTTCCCACTGTGGGAGGAACTTCCCCAGTCTTCCTCCCACCGGGACGCAGGAGTCACTGTGTTTTAGGGGAGGGTTGAGGAGGATTGAATAAAATTCCTCCTCTGCCTCTTTCCTTGTGACCTGTCCAATGCTTTTTTGGGGCGAACCTCCCTTTCCTGCAGGTTCTGCTGCCTGGGGCCTCGAAAAAGGCGCTTCCCTTCAGGTCTCTTTTTCCTTTCTGGGAAAGCTTTCTTCCTATCCTGCGTGCGCTCTAACGCCTCTTGCAGGCCGGGCCCGAACAAATGATCCCCTGAAAAGGGTAATCCACATAACTTCAATTTTGAAGCTGTGTCTCCTGACCAGGTTTTAAGCCAAACAGCCCTTCTGGCGGCGTTCACTAGTGCTGCAGATCTAGCAGCCATTTTGACTGATTCTGCAGAGGCATCAGCTAAAAAGCCCACAGCCTTGAACAGTAGCAGAAAGGACTTCAACAGCTGTTGCCTAGAAGTACCCGCAGAAATATGCGATTGTAACTGTGTAAGCCAACACTCCAAGTTTCTGGCCACACAGGTAGCTGCTAGGGCCGGTTTAAGCCCGATGGAAGAGGCGTCCCAGGCTCTCTTAAGCAGCACATCTCCCCTCTTATCCATAGGGTCCCTGAGTGAACCCATATCATCAAAGGCCAAATCTGTCTTCTTAGAGACTTTAGCCAAGGGAGCATCTAATTTGGGAACCTTGTTCCAGGGATGCACCGCATCCGACTCAAAAGGGAACCTCCTTCTAAGGCTACCTGAAAAAAATTGCCTTTTTTCCGGTTGTTCCCACTCCAGCAGAATCGCCTCCACTAGCGACTTATGGACGGGGAATACCCTGTCTTTCATTACACTAGACCCTTGATACATCATGTCGTGTTTTGAAAGCTGGACCTGTTCTTCCCTGATCTCCAAAGTGTCATATATAGCCTTGAGGAGGTCACCCACATCATCCAAAGACAGCTTGTATCTGGCTGATCTAATGGTCTCTTCCTCCCCCTCAGATTCAGAAGTAGACTCTGTCCTAGAGGAGGCTAATGACCTGGGTAACCTCTCCCTATCCACCTCCTCCTCCTGACTTGGTTCGGATAAGGAGGGCATACTCACGGCCCTGGGTAAAGGGACAGAGGGACCCTGCATCCTATCCATCATGTTTTTGAAAGATTGGAAGGTGGATGCAATCTCATCCTTTACAGATGTTAAAACATTGTGACAGGCTGCCACCGAGTCCTCTTTCACCAGGCTATTGACACAATCCGGGCAAAGCGGCTTCCCCCAACCGGTGCCTAACTTAGCCCCACACACGGCACATTTCCTTCTGGGCAAAGGTATCTGGGCTCTGTCCTGTTTAACCTAAAAACAAGGAAACACAGGGTCCCATTAAAATACCACCCCTGACCACACCACTGTGCTTCTAGGGTCTGTCTAGGAAGTGCCCCCCTTCACCAGCAGGTTCTCCACCCCGGGAAGGTACTACGGGTCAAAGTGACCCCCCACCCCCCAGTGTAAGTCCTGGTCTGCCCTCACCAAGCTTACCTGAGAGGTACTGGAGCCTGTTGAACCGGAGTCCACCTGCACAACTGCACTCTCCATGGTTCCTGTGTCTCACTCAGTCTCTCTGAGCCTTCACACCGCTCCAGGCAACCCTGTAGTCACACCGCCGCGCCCAAAGGACTGGAACAGGTCCTGCGGCGCCCCCTGATGACGCGTATCCGGCGGAAGTGCGTCTCTCCCACTTCCGTACGCCAGAACGCAAAGTCTCCGCCCCGACGCCGTGCGTTCCTTACGAACGCACCGCTCACAGTACCCAGACGCCGGTCGGTGAAACGAACGTCTCCCGCCGCCATCCGACCGACAGGTACTAGCGGTTAGCGCTCCGAGGGGGAGATTGCCGCGCATCGGGGTCCCGTTCTCTCCGAACGTTTTAAATGGCAGCGGGGACTGAAAGCTACCCTCTCCTCCCTTCGTACGGACCGAGGGGTGCTAAGGGTCAGGTCCATCAAGGTGCTCTCCCCAGGCAAAACCCCTGAGAAGGAGCTCCCCTTACCAGTTCCAAACGTGCTCCTTCCCGTCTGGCAGGAAACACAAAAACTGAGGAGGGCCTGGAGGACCACACCTTTTATTTAATTGGCTTGACGTGTTTCCTGTCCCGGAGGGAGGAGCCCTATATCTCAAAGGCTGTCCTGGAAGACGATATGAGAAAAAACCCCTACCTCTAGCTGGAGGGTCTATGACATTTGGTGCCAAGCGATGACGGACTGACGATGCCCCTCTAAACACTATTTGAGGCCTCTCACTAACCACATTTTTCAAGGTAGCATCGCTGCTAACAATGTGCCAGTGTTTGTTTATCAATTTTTTTATACTCTTCTGTTGGAGAGAGTAAGTGGTAATGAAGGGGACTTTTCCTTGAGTGTCATTAACACGTGGGCCCCTTTCGACCAGCAAATCGGCACGGTGGATATTGGTCACTTCATTAAGGGTCTTAATTAAGAAATCTTGTTGATATCCTTTTTCTAAAAATCTGGAGGTGAGAACTTCGGCCTGTGCCAAAAATTCCTCAACTTCCGAGCAGTTGCGCCTCAATCTGATGTATTGACTCTTGGGAACTGATCGAAGCCAAGGGATATGATGGCAACTATCAGTCGGAATGAAAGAGTTCCGATCAGTGTCTTTAAAGAACGTTGAGGTAACAAAACGATCCTTTGCAATAACAATATTAAGGTCTAAAAAATGTATTCTCACCTGGCTTATCTCATAACTGAGATGTATGCCCCTTTCGTTATCATTCAAGGAATCCATAAAATGTCTCAAATCTCGCTCGTGGCCATCCCAAAGGAGGAGGATGTCATCTATATACCTAGCCCACAAAACAATCTGAGGTATATCGTGGGCATAGATGACATCCTCCTCCCATCTGGCCATAAAGAGATTGGCCAGGCTGGGGGCATACTTTGCCCCCATAGCAACTCCCATTGTCTGTCTGTAGTATTGGCCCCCAGACCAAAAATAGTTGTGGGAAGCCGCAAACCGCAGAAGAGACATCAGAAAAGACACCTGTTGAGTGGAAAGCCTAGGGTCTCTATCAAGATATGAATGAACCGCCTCAAAACCCAGGCTATGAG
Source organism: Lithobates pipiens (assembly GCF_037356315.1). Taxonomy (NCBI): domain Eukaryota; kingdom Metazoa; phylum Chordata; class Amphibia; order Anura; family Ranidae; genus Lithobates; species Lithobates pipiens. The sequence continues at coordinate 219,618,732 of NW_027507903.1, read as the reverse complement.
GGATACTCGTATACAGGGAGGTCACATCTGCCGTGACCATCCATGTATCGGGCCCTGCAGACAAATTTTCCAAGAGGTTAATGACATGTCTAGAGTCTTTAACATAGGAGGGGGTCTTCTGGACCAAAGGCTGTAAAAATGAATCTAAATATCTGCCCACCCGGGAAGTGATGGAATCGATACCACTAATGATGGGTCTTCCCGGGGGGCAGACAGGATTCTTATGTATTTTTGGCAAATAGTACAAGATCGGTATACGTGGGGCCTTAGGAATCAAAAAAAGGCTTTGTTTATGGTTCAAAAGACCCGCTCCCTGTCCTGTCTTTACCAGCTTTTCCAATTCCCTAGTATAAATAAGTTTTGGATCAGAGGGTAATTGGGTGTAAGTATTGGTGTCACTCAAGATTTTACTGATCTCAGTCTCATAATCAGCCCGGTCCAATACCACAATTGCACCACCCTTGTCAGCTGGTCTAATAACCAGCTCTTTATTCATACAAAGGGAATCTAAACCTTCCTGTAAATCCTTTTTCATTCTGCATTTTTTCACTTCCATTGTGTCTAAATCCCTTAAGACAACATCCCTGAATACACGTAATGCAGCGGGAAGGGTGCCAGGAGGGTTAAAGAGTGAGGCGTTAGCCAAGCCAGAATGCACAACCTGCGGAACTTGATTAGTAACTGTATTAGAATTATACGTGTTGGATGAACCCATCATATATCTTCTAATATTGATTTTTCTCACAAATTTATGTACGTCCATATATGTTTGAAACGTATTTAATTTAGCTGGAGGTACAAATTTCAAACCTTTGTCTAGAATCAATAATTCTGACTCTTACATTCTGGGTCTTTTTAATTGTTCGGACTCTCCTCCCCCCTCTGGTTCCTCTCCTCTTTCTCCTAATCTTTTGACACCTTGTGTGGGTTTGGGAAAACCCAAGCCAACACTAGTGGGTGCATTTAAGCCCAAAAGACCCTCAACAGGCTGTTCAGCAGTAGGAATCCGATAAGGTCTAGTTCTCAGAGGTTCTTGAACTGGGGCAAAGGAAGTTTGTGGGTGGCCAAAGGAGGCCTGTGAGTGGCCATCCCCAACAGGAGCATTAAGATCACTTAATGGAAAGAAAGAGTTACCTGTGGGTATGCCATAATCCCACTCAGAATATCCTCCCATGTTGTCGTATGGGAAAGGATTATAGTCCCAATTGCTACTACCATGTGAATTCCACCCTTCATGATGATTAATTGGGGGGCCTCTTCCTCTTAGGTTGGATTATTGTAACCACCCCCTACCCCGGGGTGGATAATTATTATTGTAAGGGAGTGTATAATTAACATACCCATTACCATGGCCATTAAATGGTCTCGTGGTGCCAGAAGATTTAAATTGGCCCCTAGAGGGAGTTATACCCCTATTGCTACCACGTCCTCTCCGAGGGGAAGGGTATGTATGGTTTGTTGTATTGGTCTGAACCTTATTCATAGGTTGGAGACGCTTCTGATTAGGAGGTTGTACAGAAGGCCCTGGTTGTGAAGTTAACTCAACCGTAGGGCCTACTGTCTGTGTAGAACTTACTTCCATACCTTCTTGTGTAGAAGCTGCTTCCAACAGTTTCTTTTGCCACTCGAAGATAGTATGGTTGTTATAATCAGCTAAATCTCTATTATATTTTTTCTTTTTTTTAACCCTTTGATCTCTATCCTCTTTTTCAAGAATTTTTAAAAGGTTCTGCGATTTTTCTTGATAGTCTATACTTCCTCTCACAGAAGACAGCTTATTCTGGATTTCTTTAATTTCATCATCCAATTTAGATAGCTTGGAGATTTTCCTATTGACCAAAAATCTCAAAAAAGAGACACCTGCCTCATTAAAATATTTGAACCACTCCTCTAGGTTGGTGTCTCCTTTCTGGGGTGCTACCTCCCACCTTAGGCTTCTCGGAACCATAGCATATTTAATGTAAGTTTCAAGATAGGCTATATCCCATTTGGTGTGATTTTCGGTAATCATGAGATTTTTCAGTCTCATGAAACTTCCTCCCAGATCATCCTCATCATCTCTGTAAAGTTCAAACACTCCATCAATGTTAACCACTTTGGTGGCTCTAAAATCAAAAATATCCATAATGAATATGTGAAAATACCCAGTGAAGGTTAATTGGACCCAGCAGCAGTAAAAATATCAGAACAACACAAAATAGGAAAAATGTAAACCGCGCTAGGAAAAATAGTGTAAAATTAACAAACTAACAAAATAGGCAGCAGCAATAAATGCGATATGGCATTCAACAGTAGTAAGGTATATATAAAGCTGCGCCAACCCTCTAATAAGTACAATGTGAAATAAAAAATAAATAAATAATAAAATATAAAAATATGACTGATACAATTATGCAAAAAAAAAAAAAAAACTCAAATAATGTGTAAATAACAAAAAGGCCCAACAAATGGCAAATTATACAGCTTATACAGCTTTGCTTGCCAGTGTCCAATCCTCCTAAAGGTGAATAACCAGTGCTTCAGAATATTATTGTGTCCTGTAATGTACACCAAGAAAGGGCAAGACAAAAATCCTAGTTTTCTACTTGTGTAATTGGCTCACTGGTTTTGTCATTAGTCTGCACTGAGATACCAGGCATGTCAGTTTTTAATATATTTTTATTATTGGTGTAATACTCTCTAAAGTGCATTCCAACCTAGAGGGATAAAGATTATGCAGATTTTTTTTTTTTTGATCAGAACACTGAGATTACACAAGATTATTATAAAAGTTGACTGACCTTTCCACTCACAAATCAGTTTGAGAAAGAAAAGGGATGAAAAATTTTGTTTCCTGTCATGTCCCTTTGGGCTCAGGGCCGCACTTATGCGCATATGTTTCGGTTTGACCTTCTTTATTAGCGCTCGTTCAGACGTGTGGCAGGCGGTTGAACCATGGGTTTACCAATCCCTGACTGCCCATTTGAACAAGGAAATGCACTTGCTCAGGGCTGTACAAATGCTGCTGCAAAAATGAAACCCCGTCACTTCCATTGGGCCATACCGCCGCTGAACAAGACACATTCAAGTTTATGGGGTCAAACCACAACTGCCCTGCAACAGTGTGCAATGAATGTGGTTTTGGTGTGGTGATGTGCCCTTTGAGGGTCTCCCAGGCGCTTGTCATCTGCCCTCAGAAAAGTGATCCACAGCACTAAGGGCTGCCAAACTTGAGAACAAGTCATGGTATAGAAAGATATGAGTCTACAAAGAAGTATGCCACATTCCTTGCTATGCACATCATTTATCTAGAGGAAAATATTTTGTCAACAAAATTTGGAGTCACATTTTAAATGTCTATAGCACTTTACTTGTGACAAATGTTGTGCCAAAAATATCCACATTCAAGTCTAGAGGGAGATTTTCTGACAAAGGTATAATGGTTTGGAGATGGCCAAGGAAACATTGATCTGCCTGCACTGTCAGACTATTAAATGTCATAGAGGGAAATCTCTAAAAAAGCAAGCAGAGAAATTGTAGATATGAATAAAAAGACTTGCTTTAAACCTCCTTGACCCTAGTCAAAATTGCTCAGTAGATTTTAGATAGAGTTGTCCTTAAGTCAGAGAGATAACTCTTGTCCTGTGTTTTCTAAAGCCTCAATAGTAACTATATTCTGTAATATCACAAGATTTACTGATGTTCTATTTAAAGACACCTAAAGATACAGTTTCTTTACATTGTTTAGACAATGATCAGCTCTGTTTTATTTTATGAGAAAGTTGAGAACTTGACTCTGTTTTGAGCTGAAATATAGGTTACGTGTAAAATACTATATCTCTGCACCCTAAACCCTTCCTAAACTGCAGGTAAGCTTTATCATAACCTTACCTGTAGGTACAAGTGTCCAAATAGTGTTTACTACCAGTAGTAAGGTACCTACAACAGGTAAGCTCTCAGCTGTTATTGTTCACCCTTACCATTGGCTGGGAGTGACTTAGCAACGTCCCAGCAACAAGGGAGGACAAGGTGATATCATATATGGGAGTTTTTTGGATAGGCACATAGATGACATGCATAAATGGCCTACACCTACAACAAGGGCATTTTTAACTTTAGTAAAAGCTGTACAGTCGCCCCTTACCTGCATAGACAGTTTTTTTGGTAAAGGTGAACTTAATAGGTGAACAAAGTGAGCTGCGCTAAAAACAAAAAAATTCGTCTTTCTAAAAACTAATCATAAAAAAACATCAATAGTCATGAGAAAAAAATAGTAATTGCTGGTGAAAAAAATAGATGCAAATAATTAGATTAATTAAATCAACCAATTAATTAAATGCAAATAATTAAATTATATAAAAGTGAATAATATCTTTTCATCGTATAAGTGAAAAAAATGTTTTTAAATCAGAACCAATAATGAAATTAGCATAAATTGTATACCCCTTATATATAAATCATATACATTAAAAAAGATAAACCTACACACCAATAAATTAATTGTAGTGAATAAGCAAAAGAAAAAAATTAACAAAAAATATGCATTGAATAAAAAAAGAAGAAAAAAACAGAAAAAATTGTCCAAAGAATAGTGTTGGTTCTTCAAAGGTGATATTATGGAGTAGACACCCATAAATTCCTGTGTGAAAAACAATCCAAACAATCCTCCACCAGTGAGAAGAGGGGCCGCTTACCAGAGTTATAGATCTCAGTGTCAATGAGATCAACAGAGCAACAGCACAGAAGTTATGGATGAACCGTCACAGGCACCACACAGCTTTTATCTCCAATACGAAGCCTCCAGACAGGGAACGAGGGTATCGTGGATCATATAAAAAATCAAAAGGCACTCGCATAGCGTAAAACCACTTACTTTAATGGAATAAAATGTAAAATATTACACTCACATGTGCATAGAAGAAAACGATCGTATAAATAAAACGAGCCGGCCAGGACTCGTGTGCCGCCCGCACTTCCTAGTTGGGCGTAGAACGCGGAGACGTCAGAACGCCTATCTCCCTACGCGCGTTTCGTCTCGAACGGACATGTTCACGGGATGCGGGACGGCGTTCTGATGCACCGCCTATATACCAAATCATAAACAAAACAGCCTCGGTCTGAGCTCCATGCTGTCTCCCAATCCACCATATTAGGTGAGGGAAAGAGGACAAAAATACCAATATCATCACCTAATCCGCCATTTTGCATGAGGGAAAAAGAATAAAAATTTGCCCTACTACCACATAAAGCCAGACCTCTGTCCATAACCATCAGAGTTACCTGGGAATCATAAATTAAAAACAAAAAAAACATAAAAAATACATTAAATATGAATTTTTTTTTTTTTTTTTAAAGTGAACTTACCCTTGAAGTATCTGTTCAAAGATTTAATCTTATTCTGGGTTATTGTAAAGGTATAACCAGGCCTTTTAGGAGATTTAGTCCACTTCATTCCAACTGGACATGTCTGACATGCTAAATTCACACCTGGGGCATACAGGATGTGAAAAGTGCTCCTTCCAACTGACTGTAAGCAAAGATGTAAATAGAATCCATGGCAAAAAACTTGGATGGCCCACAAGTTCCTTCAACTAAACTGTGAGAAGACTGAAGTCATGCTTATTGGCACCCCTCATCAATTATGTAAGGCCAGTCCTGGTAGCCCATCTATAGCTGGCACTGTACTTAAGAGCTTCAGTCTAAATAGAAAAATCTAGTGGTGATATTTGATGTTAGTTTAATCTTTGATCCACATGTACAAAATGTCATCAGAGCATCTTTTTTCCACTTGAGAAACATTGCTCGGATGCGTCCTACACTGTCATGCGCTGCAACTGAAAAGCTGATCCATACATTTAAGCTCTCCCAACTTGATTACTGCAATGCTCTACTCACTGGTGTACCCAAATCGACTATTAATCAACTGCAATATGTATGAAATTCTGCATTCAGAATCCTGACTAGGTCTGATAAAAGTGATTATATTACCCCTATCCTGGAGTCCTTGTACTGGCTACCCCCCAGGTTTCGTATAGACTTTAGTATCCTCTTGCTCACGTATAAGGCTCTTCATGGCTTGGCACCCCATTATCTGTCTGAACTTTTATCAGCTTACAGAGTCAGCTTTTCTAAACTCAGTCACATCAAATCTAAAAACTTTCACATAATTGTCCCTCTTTTCTTTTGTTTTATCCACCGTATTTCTTGTCTTTGTAAAGCACTTTGAGAAGCTACCTAAAAGTCTCGGTTCACACTGCCGTGACCTGAAAGTCGTGCGACTTCGCCAGGTTACTTCCTGGCGAATTGAGTACTACTTGATGCGGCTTTGAAGCAACTTTCAGGGAATGCCTGGGTAATCTCCCTATAATGTCAGATCCAAATCCATCAATATAGATCAGGATCTGACTTGAAGGCCTTAAAGTAGTACAGGAACCTTTTAAAAAGTTGGAACGACTAAAGTAGTGCTAATTAAGACAGCTCTTATTGACTAACTTGGGATTTTAAGTCTCGCGACTTGGGGTTCCAAGCCGCAGCAGTGTGAACAGAGCTTTAAAGGTGATATATAAAATAAAGTTTAATATTATAAATATAACAAGGTATGGAAACATGATTTTTTTTAACCACGTATGCTCTGAAAAGCCTTAATCCCAATTTTTTGATATTTGGCGTTGTACTACTTTAACATAAATAGAGCTTTCTATTTGTGATATTTGATCACTAATGTTTTTTTTTTTGCCATATAACCAAAAATAAACAATATTTTTTACTTTTTGCTATAAAACATATCCAATAATAAAAAAAAAAAATTGAATTTATTCATAAACTTTTGGCGAAATGTATTCCCAATAAGTGTATTTTGAGTGGTTTGCATCAAAGTTATAGCTCCTACAAACTATTAGTATATACAGTGCCTTGGGAAAGTATTCGGCCCCCTTGAACTTTTCAACCTTTTGCCACATTTCAGGCTTCAAACATAAAGATATAAAAAATTTTTTTTTTTGGGAAGAATCACCAACAAGTGGGACACAATTGTGAAGTGGAACGAAATCTATTGGATTTTTGAAACTTTTTTAACTAATAAAATATGAAAAGTGGGGCGTGCAAAATTATTCGGCCCCCTTGCGTTAATACTTTGTAGAGCCACCTTTTGCTGGGATTACAGCTGCAAGTCGCTTGGGGTATGTCTCTATCAGTTTTGCACATCGAGAGACTGAAATTCTTAACCATTCTACCTTGCAAAACAGCTCGAGCTCAGTGAAGTTGGATGGAGAGCGTTTGTGAACAGCAGTTTTCAGCTCTTTCCACAGATTCTTGATTGGATTCAGGACTGGACTTTGACTTGGCCATTCTAACACCAGGATACGTTTATTTGTGAACCATTCCTTTGTAGATTCTGCTGTATGTTTGGGATCATTGTCTTGTTGGAAGAAAGATAAATCTCCGTCCCACTTTCAGGTCTTTTGCAGACTCCAACAGGTTTTCATCCACAATGGTCCTGTATTTGGCTGCATCCATCTTCCCCTCAATTTTAACCATCTTCCCTGTCTCTGCTGAAGAAAAGCAGGCCCAAACCATGATGCTGCCACCACCATGTTTGACAGTGGGGATGGTGTGTTGAGGGTAATGAGCTGTGTTGCTTTTACGCCAAACATATCGTTTTGCATTGTGGGCAAAAAGTTCGATTTTGGTTTCATCTGACCAGAGCACCTTCTTCCACATGTTTGGTGTGTCTCCCAGGTGGCTTGTGGCAAACTTTAGACAAGACTTTTTATGGATATCTTTGAGAAATGGCTTTCTTCTTGCCACTCTTCCATAAAGGCCAGATTTGTGCAGTGTACGACTGATTGTTGTCCTATGGACAGACTCTCCCACCTCAGCTGCAGTTCATCCAGAGTGATCATGGGCCTCTTGGCTGCATCTCTGATCAGTCTTCTCCTTGTCTGAGCTGAAAGTTTAGAGGGACGGCCAGGTCTTGGTAGATTTGCAGTGGTCTGATACTCCTTCCATTTCAAAATGATCGCTTGCACAGTGCTCCTTGGGATGTTTAAAGCTTGGGAAATCTTTTTGTATCCAAATCCGGCTTTAAACTTCTCCACAACAGTATTACGGACCTGCCTGGTGTGTTCCTTGGTCTTCATGATGCTCTCTGCGCTTTCAACAGAACCCTGAGACTATCACAGAGCAGGTGCATTTATACAGAGACTTGATTGGGACGAATAATTTTGCACGCACCACTTTTCAGTTTTTTATTTGCTAAAAAAGTTTAAAATTATCCAATAGATTTCGTTCCACTTCACAATTGTGTCCCACTTGTTGGTGATTCTTCACAAAAAATAAAAATGTTATATCTTTATGTTTGAAGCCTGATTGTGGCAAAAGGTTGAAAAGTTCAAGAGGGCCGAATACTTTCGCAAGGCACTGTAGTATTTTTATACTACTAATGGCACTGATCAGCGACTTATAATGGGACTATGGTGGTATTAAATCTGACACTAACAACACCAGTGGCATTAATACAGTGATAATATTATAAACTGTCAACACAGAACAAAAAATTTAATCAGCACACCAACAATCTCCAAAATGGGTCGAAAGCTTTTTTTAGCGATCACATTGTTACAGGAGAAAGCTGTGACAACATCCTGCATGGCTCTGAAACTTTGCTTTCTGCTGTAACAATGTGATCGCTAATAAAGCTTTGGACCCATTTTGGAGATCCCTGGTGTGCTGGTGACATTTTTGGTTTTGACTTTAAACGGTTCCAAGCTATTGGTCTCTACAGCACCCACTTAGATGCACAGCCATTTCAACAGGAACGTGTGCGGTGGGATTAGTACATTTGTATTTATCAACACAAAGCTCTGGGCTGTGACTGTACAGGGAGTCCCCGAGTTATGAACCTCCGACTTGCGAACAACTATTTACGAACGGCAGGTGGTACCGGCATGCACATTGGAAAACGATGTCTGAAAACTCCGTTCTGCGCATGCGCATCCGAATTACGAACAAATCCGACTTAACAGTCCCTAACCTGTTCGTACCTCAGGGACTGCCTGTACACAGCCAATCAGCAGGTCCCAGCCATGAACCACTGCCTGGGACTCGGTGACAGGCTCCTGTTGTGTACAATCATAGCGGGTGCTCATGGGAGGCACGCATGCGCGCCCTAAACCGAGCAGTAGGCAGGTTACGTTGCATTGCCTACACCAGTCGCATTACAGGCAGGTGGTCGACAAGCGGTTAAAATATGCACTATTCAAAACACAGCAAAACCAGAAAGGAAAAAACACAAGCAGTACTTCTTGAAGCATACATACACACATAAAAATATAACTTTAAATAACGTGTGACACGCATCTAGTAAAACATCTTGCATTTTATTGAACACATGGACAATATTTCATATTAAGAATGTACACTACCATAGAAATATGTAAATGGAAACCAGCAACAAAGCCAATGCAAATCCTGTAAAAAAAAAAAAAAAAAAAACACAACAAATAAACTGATTCATCCCATTGTATTACAGTTAATTGTGAATTTAGTAAACTTAAAGTGGTATTAAACCTAAAAGAAAAAAAAATGGTCATCCTTCCAGTAAGTCTGTTATTTTCCAATTTCCTTTAACAGACCGAGCTGTCCAGCAAAATAATCAGGTAGAGGGTTGAGACACGCCATTTAATACTGACAGGGGTGCTTACAATGGTCAGATTTTATTAATTCATAAAAATAGTCCAAAAAAAAAAAACTGCTGCTGTAACTGCTTAAAAATGTTAGCTGGAGTACGGCTTAAATGTTTTGTCCATCCAACACTACTCTCTGCCTAGATTGGCCATGATGCTGATAAATGTGTCTCATTATCTCTTTCACCCAGAGTGGAGATACCTTAAAGTGTTACTAAACCTAGGACCCTGCATTCACTATATCTGGTCTCCCACAGTAATCAGAACATGGAAATGCAATTATTTTAGTAAATATAAACTGCTAAATACCTTTTCTTCATCAGCAGTTAGAGCAGTCTTGTGACTTCTATCAGTGTCTGGTTAAAGCTTGGAGGAGGACTTTTCATTCTGCTTTGAATGTCCTATGAGGCTGCAGGACCCTTGACCCTCTTTCTGGAACAACATTTCTCAACCTTTTAACACAGAGGAACCCTTCAAAATAACTTTCCAGTCTCAGGGAACCCCTACCAAAAAATGACTATATCTACAACTCATGATACTTTAGTGTGATGGTCAATGGGCAGAATGCTTCTTACACTTGTGGTCACTGGGAAGAATTGCCCCCTTACAGATAGCTAAAAAGGGCAATGGTGTCAGTGGGAACTCATCTGAGAGGCAGAAATTGCTCATTGCTCAAGGAATCCTTCGCATCCTCTGGAGGAACCCTAGGGATCCATGGAACCCTGGTCGAGGAACCCTGTTCTGGATAGTGCAGATTGGACCTGTGCTGATCACATGCACCCTCCCAAGAACAAAAAAAAAAAAAAAAAAAAACATGCTTTAGCAATACACACCAAAACTGATCATGTGCAGAGTGCCCTCAAGGCTCTGTACGGTCAGGAGATATATTGGGGTCTGTGGAAGAAGAGGAGGATCAGAGAAGACAGGATAAAACAGCCTTTTTACACAACGTGGAGGATTCACCCCTTAGGTTCCATAGTAGGTGAAACAAGCATGCGTTACTGCATATACAGACTGATTTTACTGTTGATCCCAGTGATTTGGAGCAGTGATCTGTCATGTTCTAGTGAGCCCATCCCCGTTTAACACCGTCCCTGACAGTCACATTTACACAGTAATCAATGCATTTTTGAATTGCACTGATCGGTGTATAAATGTGAATGGTCCCAAAATCGTGACAGAAGTGTCCGATCTGTCCGCCATAATGTCGCAGTCATGATAAAAATCGCTGATCGCCACCATTACTAATAAAAAAAGATTAATAAAAATGCCATAACACTATCCCCTATTTTGTAAAACGCTATAACTTCTGCGCAAACCAATCAAATGCTTATTGAGATTTTTTTTTTATACCAAAAATATGTAGAAGAATACGTAGCGGCCTAAACTTAGGAAAAAAAATGTTTATATATTTTTTGGGAATATTTATTATAGCAAAATTTAAAAAAATTCTTTTTTTTTTTTTTCAAAATAGTTGTTATTTTTTTGTTTATAGCGAAACAAATAAAAACCGCAGAGGTGATCAAATACACCAAAAGAAAGCTCTATTTGTGGGGAAAAAAAAAAGGATGTCAATTTTGTTTGGGAGCCACATTGCGCGACCGTGCAAATGTTAGTTAAAGCGACGCAGTGCCAATCGCAAAAAGTGCTCTGGTCTTTGGCCAGCCAAATGGTTCGGGGCTTAAGTGGTTAATAAAACTGTGTCAAATAAAATCATAGAATTCCAAATGAAGTAACCCCCGACCAGGAATTACATCTCCTGCTCACAAGCTTGAAGAGCCTCATAAACAAAGAAAAACGGCATTTAACATGTGCACTATAGCCAGTTGCCGACCGTCGCACGACGATGTACGTCGACAGAATGGCACGGGCAGGCATATGGGCGTACCTGTACGTCCCTGCCTTCCCGCGGGTGGGGGGCCCGATCGGGCCCCCCCCCCCGGTGCCAGCGGCGGTCGGAATCCGTTCAGGAGCGATCCGGGATGAGGGGGCGGCCATTCGTTCATGGCCACCCCCTCGCGATCGCTCCTGACGAATGGAAGTGCAGCGTGACATCACTTCCTCTCCTGTAATGTAAACACAGGCAGAGGAAGTGATGTAATCTCTCCTCCGTGTCGGTATTTTTCGTTCCGGCACCGAGGAGAGAGGATCGGTGAGTTGCACCAACACTACACAATACAGTAGAACATGCCAGGCACACTCTCACCCCCCCTTCACCCCCCCAATCACCCCTGCACCCCCAGTCACAGTGACACCAATTGCATTTTTTTTTTTGCATTGGTGTCATTTGTGACTGTAATAACTGTTAGGGCAGTTGGGGTTAGCCCCCTTTAGTTCTAGGGTAACCCCCTAACCCCCCCAATAAAGGTTTAACCCCGTGATCACCCCCCGTCGCCAGTGTCACTAAGGCTGGGTTCACATTGCAGCAGTTTATGAGAACGGATGTGATTCGCACCGCAGTGCAAATCACATCCGATCTCTGTGAGATTCGAGTTCAGCCATACAGATAGTATGGCTGAATTTGCATCGCACCCGCCGCAAACTCGTACGGGACCCTTTTTTTGGTCCGCAGCAGAATCCTGTCCGAGTTTGCAGATCGCACTGCGATATGCGAACTGATCTGGGGGTGTCATTAACATTTCACTGACACTCCCAGCAGTTCGCATAGGGCAGTGTGATGCGGGAACCCGCCGCGGATTCGTGACGTTCCCGCATCGCTCCAGTGTGAACCCAGCCTAATAAGCGATCGCTTTTCTGATCGCTGTATTAGTGTCACAGGTGACGCTAGTTAGGCAGGTAGGTATTTAGGTTCGCCGCAGCTTTTTATAGCGCCAGGGACCCCCATATACTACCGCATAAAGCCCCCTGATTGCCCCCTAGTTAACCCTTTCACCAGTGATCACCATATAACTGTTACAGGTGACGCTGGTTGGTTAGTTATTTTTTTATAGTTTCAGGGCACCCGCCATTTATTACCTAATAAAGGTTTAACCCCCTGATCACCCGGCGGGTGATACAAGTTTGAGGGTCAGATAAGGTCTGCGTCGCCCCAGGCAGCGTCAGGTTAGTGCCAGTACCGCTAACACCCACGCACAAAGCATAAACCTCCCTTAGTAATATAGTATCTGATCAGATCTATATTAGCGTCGCCAGCAGTTTAGGTTTCCCAAAACGCATTGTTAGCGGGATCAGCCCAGATACCTGCTAGCACCTGATTAGCCCCTCCGCCAAGCCCAGCCCAGCCCACCCAAGTGCAGTATCGATCGATCACTGTCACTTACAAAACACAACACACATAACTGCAGCGTTCGCAGAGTCAGGCCTGATCACTAGTGTACCCCTAAATTTAGGAGTGTCTACTTTCCAAAATGGGGTCATTTGGGGGGGTTGTGCCATCTTGGCATTTTATGGCCTTCAAAACTGCGATAGGTAGTGAGGAGTAAAATCAAAAATTTACACCCTTAGAAATCCTGAAGGCAGTGCTTGGTTTTCGGGGCCCCGTACGCGGCTAGGCTCCCAAAAAATCCCACACATGTGGTATCCCCGTACTCAGGAAAAGTAGCAGAATTTATTTTGGGGTGTCATTTCACATATGCCCATGGCATGTGTGAGCAATATATCATTTAGTGACAACTTTGTGAAAAAAAAAAAAAAGTTTGTAATATTCCCGCAACTTGTGGCAAAATATAAAATATTCCATGGACTCAACATGCCTCTCAGCAAATAGCTTGGGGTGTCTACTTTCTAAAATGGGGTCATTTGTGGGTGTTTTGTGCCATCTTGGCATTTTATGGCCTTCAAAACTGTAATAGGTAGTGAGGAGTGAAGTAAAAAATTTACGCCCTTAGAAAGCCTGAAGGCGGTGCTTGGTTTTCGGGGCCCCGTACGCGGCTAGGCTTCTAAAAAGTCGACCACATGTGGTATCCCCATACTCAGGAGAAGCAGCAGAATGTATTTTGGGGTACAATTCCACATATAACCATGGCATGTGTGAGCAATATATCATTTAGTGACAACTTTGTGTAAAAAAAAAATAATAATTTTTTTTGTCATTATTCAAAAAGGCAAAAAAATAAAATATTCAATGGGCTCAACATGCCTCTTATCAATTTCCTTAGGGTGTCTACTTTCCACAATGGGGTCATTTGGGGGGGTTTTGTACTGCCCTGCCATTTTAGCACCTCAAGAAATGAGATAGGCAGTCATAAACTAAAAGCTGCGTAAATTCCAGAAAACGTACCTTAGTTTGTAGATGTGACAACTTTTGCGCAAACCAATAAATATACAGTTATTGACTTTTTTTTTTACCAAAGACATGTGGCTGAATACATTTTGGCCTAAATGTATGACTAAAATTGAGTTTATTGGATTTTTCTAATAACAAAAAGTAGAAAATATCATTTTTTTTTCAAAATGTGCGGTCTTTTTACGTTTATATCGCAAAAAATAAAAATCGCAGAGTCAAATACCTTTAAAAGAAAGCTCTATTTGTGGGAAAAAAAGGACGCAAATTTTGTTTGGGTACAACATTGCATGACCGCGCAATTACCAGTTAAAGCAGCGCAGTGCCAAATTGTAAAAAGACCTCTGATCATTGACCAGCAAAATGGTCCGGTCTGAAAGTGGATAGGAAATGAAGCTTTTATATGGTTCCTTTATTTTGTTTTTCACATATCAGTGAAACAGTCAGACCAAGAAAATCAGAATTGTTCCTTACAAGCAGAACCAGCAAATACAGGGTAAAAAAAATCTATTGGGATACATGGCTTGGTGGCAAATTTATAAATGCAGTACATCATTTGAGGGAATCGAAAATAAGAAACACTTTGCCAAAAACATTTAAAGCTGAACTCCAAACAGCTAAAAACAAATGATATACAGTACATATATTAGAGATTTTTACAGTATGTGCCAAATGAATGATATTTCTGTCTATCTAGTCCTGATGTTTAGAGAGCTCTACCCCACAGCAAAGCCCCGTCAGGCAGGGAAGTTGACCTGATGTGTTTTGTTGCTGTTCACTTTTACTCTGTACTTTTATCCTGTGATTGAACAACAAAAGGAGAAGCCGAAAATTAATTGGCTCATCTTTCTGCCACCCCGTACTTCCTTGCAGTGGAGCATACCCGATTGGTTCCTCGTACTGCTTCTCCCTCTCTGAGCTCTGCTGTATAGACTGTAGAGTAGACTGCATAAAGCTGATAGATTCAAATTCAGGTACTAACATTGCTTGTATTACAAAAAAAAAAGTAATAATCTATTGATTAGTAAAGCGCTATATTAGTGTCCTACATCTGTCTGGAGTTCAGCTTTAGGCCCCTTTCACATGGCCGCCTCCACTAAGCAGAATCCGCTTTCTCAGCGGGTGAACTCTCCGCTGAGCAGGTGGATGACAGGTCCATGTCCGCTCCGCTATGCAGAGTGGACACAGTCCCATTTTCCTCTATTAGACAATCGGATGGAAACAGAACGCCATGTCCGTTTCTATACAATCCAATGAACAGATGGGGAATAGGACCACCAACCATCTGTTTTTGGCGGACAGGATCAGATTGAATGGCAGCAGGTGACAATAGACATGTGTCCGCTAACATCCGCTGCTCCATAGAAGAGACTTGAGGGTGCCATCAAGTACACCTGAAAAACCAACAGGTGGACTTGATTGGACAGTCCGTGTGAAAGGGGCCTTATTCTAAAAGTTGGGTCTGAGAGGATGTGTGTGTGCTGCTCCTGGCAGCCAAAGAAAAAAAAACATCACTTCTATGAATATAAAATATTTGTTCTTTTTTTTTTTTTTTTTAACAGTACAGGGCTGGCTCCTATTGGGGTGGGACTTGTACCTGGAGTTAGGCTTTTAAAGCAAATCTATCAGCCATTTTAAACCTTAAAATAATAAAATGACCTTTATTATCCAAGTACTTTCTTTATTATCTGAAACTATCTTCTCTGAAACGGTCTTCCCTTTGTTACTAAGAGTTTGCGATTCCTAACTGCAAGGCTAAACTTCCCAAGTTAAGCCACACTCAACCACCACCCCTTTTCCGATTAGGGCACCTTGGTGGATAGTAAAGATGCCTGGTAGCATTGACTGTTAAGCAGGATTTTTATATTTGTTGCTGGCTGGTGTATTTAAACTGTTGTGCTATATAAAATTACTGGCAAAGATACCCGTACCTTGTGACACAGTGGGGTGTCGGCTTAGACAGGTGTTTTTCAATTCCAGTCCCCAAGGCACCCCAACGGGTCATGTTTTCAGGCTTCACTGTTATTTTGCACAGGTGATTTGATCAGTTTCACTGTCTTAGTAATTATCAAAGCATTTCATCAGAGGGAAAGCCTGAAAACAAGACTTGTTGGGGCGCCCTGAGGACTGGGGTTGAGAAACACTGGCTTAGACAATACTGGGTTGCTTAAAAGAAAAACAAGTATTTATCAAAATATATATTAAAAAGTTATAGCAGGAAATTAGGCAGGCTAGTTTCTATTAAAGGATAATATTTTACACATTCAACATCCTTAATCATTATCTTAGGAAGACTAGGACGCATGTATGTTAAGAGTTGCAGTCTTTGGGTTATTCATCAAACCAAGGATATATAGAGCACAAAAATATAATTTTACTTTTAGATACTACAATAGTCTAGTTTATTAACTACATAGTTGGGCAGTAAAATACAGGAATATTTGTTTCTCCAGCACATAGATTGCAAAATTCATAAACAGTTATGTTATTATCTATAATTTTGCTAACAACAAAAAAATCAAAAGGGCACTTAAGGAACGTTATTTTTTCAGTACTTCTAGGATAAAGCCAACTAGTCTTAAAAATGCTCCAACTACCCCTCTAACACCTATCCTGACCTACTGTCAGGCCCCTCACGTGATCTCCTATGTCAGCCAGTGCCAGCTGCAGGGGAGAGGAGAGCGTGCTTTACAACAGCTGGCAGTGTCTTGGAGCTGGCACATCACCCATAGGCTATTATCAGCATTCCCCCCTCTCTTCTATAGTCATCACTAGCTAGCACAGGGAAGCTGTATCATGTGACTGGAGCAGGCTGAAAATAGGTACGTTTACAGATCTTTTTTATACAGGTTAGTCAGTATGGGTGTAGGGAGGGGGAGAGAGTATTTTTAAGATTAGTTAGGGTTATCCTCCAATTCAAAATGAAAGATGCAAACATAGCACTACTTGGCGAAAAATATTCCATCCCATCTACAGTAAATATAGTAGTGTGCACTTTATTGGTGTATTAAAGTGATAATAACATGTTTAAAAAAAAAAAAAACACACACAACAAAACATGCTATGCTTACCTGCTTTGTGTAATGGAATTGCATAGAGTACGCCTAATCCTCCTCTTATGGAGTCCTCCCGCTGGCGCTCCTGGCTCCTCCTCTTCGTCTGCCACCACAGGAAGCCGCTTTGCTTCTTCCTATTGTAACACACCTATGGGCTCGATTTTGACTGGTGCTGCTTGTGTCCATAGACACAGGTAGCATGGATTGACTCAGTCCCCTTCTCCTACGTCACAAGATTTGACTGTGAGAGCTGGGAGAGTCAATACAAAACGGGAAAAGTGCTGGATTGAGTGAGGGCTCGGGTAAGTATAGGGGGGATGAGGGAGGTGATATTACTAGCTAGAATTTTTTTATCTTAACGCAGCCAATGTAATAAAGCAGAGTTCCAGATGTTTTGGAGTTTATTAAAACTCAGCAGCTACAAAAAGTGTAAACACACCTGTCCCACAGTCCAATGATGCGGCCGCCCGAACCCTTGGCTGTCTCCCTCGTCTTTCCCCGGCATCGCAAGTGTGTGCACCCGGCTATGACAGCTTGCGGCTTCACAGCCGGGTGCGCACTGAGCCTCAACGGCCGGCCAATCTTCTGGGACCTGTGACGTGTCTCAGAAGATAACAGGGAGGGAGGGGGAGAGAGAACTTCCGACTGAGTCGCCTAGGCAGCCCGAGTAGAAGTGGGAGCTAGGTACCGGTCAAAACGAGGTACCCGCTTCCCTCCCAAAAGTGGCATGTCAGGGGGTAAGGAGTGCTTAAAGCGTAACTTCCACTTTTGGGTGGATCTACGCTTTGATGTAAAAAAGGTTTAGTATTTATAACCACTTTAGCTTGAACCTTTGCCGCTAGATGGTAACAAAAATTAAAACACAGACTAAGTTGAAAGCTTAATATTTTCAAGGTATAACTGTATATAAATGCCACCCTTCCACCTGTCAAAACTGCCTTACTGGAAAGAGGCAGGTTTATTTAAAAGGCGAAGATACAAGCCGTTAAAAGGGGTTGTAAACCCTTGAGGTTTTTCACCTTATGCTTTCTATGCATTAAGGTGAAAAACCTCCTGTGATGCAGCAGCCCCCCCCAGACCCCCTCTTTTTACTTACCTGAACCCGGTCGTGATCAGGGTGAGCACACCATCTCCAGCCGGTGTCTCTGGTCCGGATTGGATAGATTGATAGCAGCGCAGCCATTGGCTCCTTCTGCTGTAAATCAAATCCAATGAATGTGGGAGCCCTGCTGTCTGTGTCAATGGATGCAGCAGCAGGACACGGGAGCACAAGTGCACAGGGGGAGAGTGGCTCTCCAACGGGGCATTCGAGAAGAAGAGGAGCCAGGAGTGCCACTGAGGGAGCACAAGTGCACAGGGGGAGAGTGGCTCTCCAACGGGTCATTCGAGTAGAGGAGGAGCCAGGAGCGCCACTGGGGACCGCAGAAGAGGAGAAATCGGGGGGCACGCTATGCAAAACCAACTGCACAGAGGGGGCATGTTAAAAAAAAAAAAAAAAACCTTTAGTTACCCTTTAATCTGTATCCTGCATCAACTACTCATATTTCTTCTGTCACTAATTTATCTGCACTATTGGATGCAGATTTGTTTTTTGTTTTTTTTGAGGGGTGCAATGAAGGGTTATTCTTATTATGTTCCTGCAGATGCAATACCTCAGGTCAATGCTCTCATCGAGGAAGCCAAGAACAAATGTAGATACAACTCACACAAAACATGTTCATGTGCATGTGCTTCCATATGATTTTTGAAACATCAGCATGCAGTACGTTTTAAAAAGTTTGAGCCAGCATACATAGAAAATATACAAAGCATTGCAATTCTCAAGCAGGTTACATAAGCCCCAGCTATTTCCCTAAGCAGAGTACAGCTGACTCAAGTGAGTTGGAGGAAACTTTCTGATGGGCAGACTGGATGCCCCCCCCCCCCCCTTTTGTAAAGTTCTCATCCAGACTGATTGACAAAAGGAATGATCTGGAGATGAAGCTACATTTTATACAACATTTTGTGTAAAAAAAAAATGGTTTGCATAATTTGGGTGTTCAACAAGTTCTTTCTTAGTAGATGAAAGGCCTGCATTAGGATGGAGTCTTCAATGCTTCTTTCCCCACTTTGGACTTAGAAAAGTAGTACTAAAAGTGAGGACGGAAATTCCAAGAATGTGCTTTTGCTCGGTAATTATTCACAACACACACATAAAGGAATCAATAACAGGTTTTAAATAAATAATCAAGCTGCATGAAGTCCAATGAATCAATAAAAATATAATAAAAGTCAGCTAGTCAGTATATACAATATATACACCCATTTCCTCTGAAATACAGTGTCGAAAATATGCTTTAAATGTAAAAGTAATGCTATCCCTTCAAATTATATCTAGGCATCAGTCATTACAATAACCTGCTCAGTGATCCCTTTACCTTCCGGCTAGCAGAGATTATGTAAACAGCACCCCGATAATGTGCTATATATTAGAGCCCCTATCAGTTGGTGCTGTTGATCTCTACTTTCCTGTCCATGATAAGCTCATGGACAAGCATCTTTGTTATAGATGAAGATTTAGAGTTTAGAAAAGAGTGGTGGGCCTTCATACATGTCACATTTTAATTTAACCCAGTCAGAAATATACTGAAATGTTGATCTTTCTTGTTTCAGCACCTTGGCAGCTTTTTTAAGTTTCTCTTCATTGCGATCTAGATATTGCTGCCCGTCTGACTGCAGCTGGTTAAGCTTTTCCTTGCGGTTTTCATCCAGTGGTATATCTTCATTCATGACTGGGTTGAAACGGAAGTAGGTGTCCGGTGGCAGCAGGGCATCCAACGTTTTATGAACTTCTGTGTTTATTGAGAAACAAAACATTAAAAGGTCAGAGTTAGTTCCTATGCTTATCATATAGGCTCCATGCACACCAGCGTTTTTTTAGGCTTCTAGAAGAGGTAACTAGCATTTTCTTTTTTCTGCTCTTAGATGCTAAATAGTGTTCAGCCTCCAGGAGCAGAAAATAACTATTGTTTTTGTAGAGTTGGGAGCGTTTTCCCAACAGAAAAAAAAATGCTAAACGTTACTAAAAGCTTTTTTTGAGCAGTTTTTTTTTTCTCATGTACAGTAAAAAACGTGAAATAAAATGATAATGCTCCTAAATGGTAATAGAAGCTGATACGAAAATGCTATTATCAGCATTTTTCATCCAACGCTTTTTTTTTCTAGCATTTTTTGAGCTTATAAAAAAAAAAAAACACTAGTGTGAATGGAGCCTTTGAGTACATAACTTGGGAATAGGCAACATTCAAGAACATTTTACAGTGAACAAACAACCTAGTAAATGACAGGTAGCTGTCATTTTTCTGACACGTCAGAAAATACAAGAAAAAACTCTCACTATGAACAAAACATATATTCATCTAGCTTGTTTTCCTCAATAAGGACCAATTAACCACTTCCTTACTTTTACCCCCTTCCTGACCAGGCCAAATTTTCAGCTTTTAGCGCCGTCTTACTTTGACTGACAAAGTGTCATGCAATATTGTACCCAAACTACATTTTTATCACTTTTTTCACACAAATAGAGCTTTCTTTTGGTGTTATTTAATCACCATTGTGTTTTTAATTTTTTGCTAAATAAATTAATTAATAGACTGAAAATTTTGAAGAAAAAACAAAACTCTTTCATAGTTTGTTATAAAATTTTGCAAATAGGTAATGTTTCTCCTTCACTAATTTGCACTGTTGGGCACTAATGAAGAGGCATTGATGGGCACTGATTAGGTTGCACTGATAGGCAGCACAGATGGGTGGCACTGGTAGGCAACACTGGTAAAGAGGCACTGATGGGCACTGACTGGCAGCACTGGCGGACACTGCACTGATAATCAGGACACTGATAATTAGTGCCCTGATCATCAGTGTACATGTCCCTTTTAGAGAAGCTGGTTATCAGCGCCCTTCTACTCACCTCATGCTGTCATCAGCATGAGAAAAGGAGTGCCAATAACCAGCTTCTATTTACATCCATGATCGACTGTGATTGGACACAGCTGACCACATGGTAAAGAGCTGCTGATTGGCTCTTCGTCTCAATCTGTGAGCAGTAGTGTCCTCTGGACACTGATCACAGAGTGCATCGCCTGTGCCCTGCAGAGGGCACGATCATCCTATGACTGCCTCCCAGAACTAGCTGTCCACTCTGTAGCCTTCATTCAGCCATAGCACGGTTGGCAATTGGTTAAATATTAAAGCTAATAACACACAACCTCATTTTAATTACTTACGTGATCTATGAATGGAAAGGGCAGATCTGTCAATCATCTCATATCAAGTCACAATATTCTATTTTTCAAAATTACCTGTCAGTCATTTGCCCATCCTCCATTCACAGATTGTGTTTCATTCATAGACACTGTAACATGGCTTCTATGAATGGAGGAGCTGAGCGGAAAGGGAGGGCATAGTTGGGAAGCACTTTTGATGGGTGTCTGTCACAGCTCTGCCGGCTCCATTGACCACTGGGGTGGTAATCAGAGGAAGAGGATTTCTACTAAAGGACTAGCTAGCATTACTTATTGATCATAAGTAATGTCCCTTGTGCTGATTTTTTGGGGGTAATCTTAGGCTTTAACATACACTTTAAGTGAGTCACACTGCCCACCTAAAGAACACATTTAAAAAGTGCAGGTTTTACCATTAATCATTTAAAGTATACCTAAAAGGCAAACCATTTATGTCATTTGACTTCAAGTGGTTGTACTGGACTCTGGTACCGTTTTTTTTAGTGCCGTCAGTCGGCTCTCTTGTACTAACAACTGATGACTTATCAAAAGAAGCAGCAGGATAGGACCCCCACCCCCCCCACCCCGCCCGACCTCCTTTAACCAGTTAAGGACCGCTGCATGTAATAATACATCGGCACAATGGCACGGACAGGCACAAGCATGTATCCGTACGTGCCTGCCTTCCAGCGGGTGGGGGGTCCGATCAGACCCCCTCCCGCTGGCTGCGGTGGTCTGTTTCGCTTAAGGAGCAATCCAGGATGAGGGGATGGCCGTTGGTTTCTGGCCATCCACTCACGATTGCTCCTGACGAATGAGAAGCTTCCCCTGCCTGTGTAAGTGTAAACACAGGCAGGAGGAAGTAATGTCCCTCTCCTCGTGGCGGTCTTTTTGACCGGACGGCGAGCAGAGAAGACATCCAAGTAAGTGCACCAACACTACACTGACACATAGGTACACATAGGCACACTTTTCACCCCAGTCACCCCCCGATGACCCCCTGCCCTCCCCCCAGTCACAGTGTCACTGATTGCAGTGATCATTTATTTACCGTATTTGCCGGCGTATAAGGCGACTGGGCGTATAAGGCGACCCCCTAATTGTCCAGCTAAAACGTTGGTTTTGACATATGCTCGCCCTATAAGACGACCCCCTTAAATACCTCATGTGCCTGGCAAAATACACTGATGGATGGTCGGGTGCCAGATGGAGGGTAGGGTGCCAGATGGAGGGTCGGGTGCCAGATGGAGGGTCGGGTGCTTAAAACCAAATCTCCGGTGTTGAATGGCGAGGTGGCCGTGGAGGGAAGAGGAGCCGAGGGGTAGCCGCATTCATACTGTATACAGTATTACAGTGTACCGCGCCGAGCCAATCACGGCAAGAGATGTATTCTATTAATGAATACAAAGCCTGCACGGATTGGCTTTGAGATTCAGAGAGGCGCGGGCTGATGATATTACAGCCTCTGCCAATCCGAGCAGGCTTTGTATTCATTAATAGAATACATCGCTCGCCGTGATTGGCACAGGTTGGAACATCATCAACCCATGCCTCTCTGAATCTCAAAGCCAATCCGTGCAGGCTTTGTATTCATTAAAAGAATACATCGCTTGCCGTGATTGGCTCGGCGCGGTACACTGTAATACTGTATACAGTGTGAATGCGGCTACCTCTCGGCTCCTCTTCCCTCCGCGGACATTAATGCTGACATCCATATACCGGCGTATAAGACGACCCCCGATATTTGGGGGATTTTTTTAAGTATAAAAAGTCGTCTTATACGCCGGAAAATACGGTACTGATCACTGCATTTAGTGTCAGTTGTGACTGTAAAAAGTGTCAGGGCAGTTAGTGTTACTCCCCTTTAGATCCCATGTAGCCCCCTACCCCCCCAATAAAGGTTTAACCCCTTGATTGCCCCCCCAGGTAACCCTTTCACCCCCTTTAGCCAGTGTCACTAAGCAATCGTTTTTCTGATTGCTGCATTAGTGTCACTGGTGCTGCTAGGTAGCTAGTTATTTTTTAGGTTCACCAGGTTTTTATAGTATTAGGTACCCCATGTACAACCTAATAAAGGTTTTAACCCCCTGATTGCCCCTAGAGTTAACCCTTTCACCAGTGATCACCGTATAAGTGTCACTGGTGATGTTGGTTAGCCATTTAGTTATTTAGGTTCCCCGTCAGGTACCTCCATATTACTACCTAATAAAGGTTTTAACCCCCTGATTGCCCCTAGTTAACCCTTTCACCAGTGATCACCATATAAGTGTTACGGGTGACGCTGGTTAGTTAGTTTTCTTTTTATAGCATCTAGATAGGGTCTGCATCGCGCTAGGTTAGTGCCAGTACCGCTAACACCCACGCGCAAAGCATACACCCCCTTAGTGGTATAGTATCTGAACAGATCAATATCTGATCTGATCAAATCTATAATAGCGTCACCAGCAGTTTAGGGTTCCAAAAAAATGCATTGTTAGCGGGATCAGTCCCGATACCTTTACAGAGTTGGCCAGTGAATGGGGGAAGTACTGGTGCTGCGGAAGTGGTGGGCACCCAATCAGGATTGGCGAATTCTGCAGGAAGGGCACTATGGGAACAACAGGCCTGCCTTTGTCTTCTTCTTTTTGGCAGTGGGACACTACTTGTGCTTGCCACCTCGCCAGCTTGGACTGCACTTATGGGACTCGCCACGTCACCACGTGTTACTGCAGTGCTGGATGTACGTCCAGGGTGTACTAGGCCGCTGGTGCTTGCCAGATCACCAGAAAGATGAGCGGCGCTAGTACTGGCTCTCTGCTCCATCACACCGAATGGTGTGGTCAGATGCTTTGAGGGCAGATAAAAGATCTAGGGTCTAATAGACCCCATTTATTTTTATTTATTTCAAATGAGTACCCGTCACTACCTATTGCTATCATAGGGGATATTTACATTCCCTAAGATAACAATACAAATGATAAAAAAAAAAAAAAAAAAAAAGCACCCCTGTCCCCTCTGCTCTTGTGCAAATGCAAACGCAAGCGTTGGTCTGGCGTCATATGTAAACAGCAATTGCACCATGCGTGTGAGGTATCACAGTGAAGGTCAGATCGAGGGCAGTCATTTTAGCAGTAGACCTCCTCTGTAAATCGAATGTGGTAACCTGTAAAGGCTTTTAAATATGTATGTAGTTTGTCGCCACTGCACGTTTGTACACAATTTTAAAGCATGTCATGTTTGGTATCCATGTACTTGGCCTAAGATCATATTTTTAATTTCATCAAAAATTTGGGCAATATAGTGCGTTTTAGTGCATTAAAATGAAAAAAAGGTGTATTTTTTCACAAAAAAAAGCGTTTGAAAAATCGCTGCGCAAATACTGTGTGGAAAAAAAAAAAGCGATACCCACCATTTTAATCTGTAGGGCCTTTTCTTTAAAAAAAAATATACAATGTAATTTTCTTGCAAGAAAAAATATGTTTTCATGTAAACAAAGTGTCAGAAAGGGCTTTGTCTTCAAGTGGTTAGAAGAGTGGATGATGTGTGACATAAGCTTCTAAATGTTGTGCATAAAATGCCAGGACAGTTCAAAACCCCCCCAAATGACCCCATTTTGGAAAGTAGACACCCCAAGCCATTTGCTGAGAGGCATGTCGAGTCCATTGAACATTTTAAATTTTGACACACGTTGTGGGAAATATATATATTTTTTTTTTTGCACGCTATTTTCCAAGCTATTTGCTGGGGTGTAATTTCACATATGCCTATAGCATGTGTGAGCAATATATAATTTAGTGACAACTTTAGGCTGCACTGGTGGGCCACAGATTGGCACTGATTGCTGGCAGTGGTGGGCAATCATTGCTGGCACTGGTGGGCACTTAATTGTAATCAGGGCACTGATGATCAGTGCCCTGATTACATACATAGCTGTCCCCTGTGAAGAGATGCCGCTGATCGACTCTCCTCTCCTCACTCACGGTCAGTGTGAAGCGAGGAGCGCTAAATACCGGCATCTCTATGTTTACACGTGACCAGCTGTGATTGAACACAGCCGATCATATGGTTAAGGAGCCGTGAACACAGCTCTTTACACAGACTGGGATCACGCCGAGTCCTAGCAACACGGCGCCCGTGATCGCCGCAGGCCCCTGGGGGGGCACAAGAGTGGTCGTTCTGGGAAGCCGTGATACGACGTCCACCCAGGACGAGAACCGCACCGCCCAGCTGTCATTTGACGGTGGGCGGGCAGCAAGTGGTTAAAAGGTGCCAGTTTTAAGAAAAAAAAAAAAAAGTATTCAAAGATGCCGTGCAAAGGAGAGATTTGGGGTCTTGATGACCCTAGATCCCTTCTTAAAGAGTTCCCGTCACATGCCTATTGCTGTTACAAGGGATGTTTCCATTGCTTGTGACATCATTAAAAGTGATCAAATTTTTTTTTTAAAGCAACAGTGTAAAAAACAAAAAATAATATAAATTAATAACAAATAAAAATAAAAATGTAAAGTAGAGCTGCAACTAACGATTTGTCTGTCGACTAATCTATCGATTATTTTTTCGATTAGTCAACGACTATCCGATTTGTTTTATTTTTTTTTATTTTTTTATGAATCTAGTGTTTTTTTTTTTTGATTAGCTAATTAATCCTTTGGATAACCTTGAGAGTATTGTATTGCAGAGTATTGTATTGCAGAGTATTGTATTGCATTGCAGAGTATTGCAATGCATTGGCGGGCAGAGTATTGTATTGTATTGGCGGGCAGAGTATTGTATTGGCGGGCAGAGTATAGGCGGGCAGAATATTGTATTGTATTGGCGGGCAGAGTATTGTATTGTATTGTATTGGCTGGCAGAGTATTGTACTGTATTGGCTGGCAGAGTATTGGCGGGCAGAGTATTGTACTGTATTGGCTGGCAGAGTATTTGCGGGCAGAGTATTGTATTGTATTGGCTGGCAGAGTATTGGCGGGCAGAGTATTGTATTGCAGCAGAGTATTGTATTGCAGCAGAGTATTGTTAAATTGCAGAGTATTGTATTGCATTGCATTGCAGAGTATTGTATTGCAGAGTATTGCATTGCAGAGGCTGGCAGAGTATCGGGCTGGCAGAGTATTGGCTGGGTATGGAGGGATGGCTGCTTCCATCCGACCTCTCCCCTCCACTGCACAGATCAGTACAGAGAGGGGAGAGAGAAACCGGCGTCATGTCATGACGCCGGTTTGTTTACAAGTGATCGCTCCGTCGGAGCGATCACATTGTAAACGCCTGGGTGTAGAAAGATGGCCGCCGCTTTGGAGCTAGGCCGAAGCCTCTCCTAAGGCCGAGACCGCGGATCGCAGCATGTGCGATCGGATCGGTGACGATCCGTTGCACCCCTAGGGACGGCGGCATGGAGGGGGAGAAGAGAGGGGGGCGGCGGGGGATAAGATAGGGGGACGGCGGCACGGAGGGCAGAGCTAGATACTAAGCACTGCCACCACTGTGACGCATCGACACCCAGAACGCACGTCGACGTATTTTCTTAGTCGACGTAGTCGATTACGTCGACGCGTCGTGGCAGCTCTAATGTAAAGTGTCCCCACCCCCCCTCTGTGCAAAGGCAAATGCGTGCGTTGGTACTGAACAAACACAAACTGCGATTGTCCAACACATGTGAGGAATCACCACGAATGTCAAATCAAGGGCAGTAATTCTAGCACTAGAACTCTTTTGTACATCTAAAGTAGTAACCTATAAAGGCTTTTAAAGCTTTTTCTAGGGATAGTAAAATGTACATAGTTTGTCGCCATTGTGCAGGCGTTCACAATTTTAAAGCTTGACATGTTTGGTATATATTTACTCAGCGTGACATCTTTTATATTTTACAAAAACATTGTGTTATGTATTGTGCTTTTTAGCATTAAAATTGAAATAAATGTGTATTTTTTTTTTCCCCAATTGCAAAACCCACCAATTTATTCCACAGGGTCTCTGCTAGAAAAAAAGAAAAAAAAATGTACAATATTTGGGGGATAGAAGTAATTTTCAAGCAAAAAATACTAAATTTAAACTTGGAAACAAAAAGTGCCAGAAAAAGCCCGATCTTCAAGTGGTGAAAGGTTTTGTTCACCCAAAATTGCTCAGCTTGGCTGGAAGCACTTGCCGGACTCTTTTCTGTCTGTCAGGTAGAGCTTTCATCTAGATTTTATCATTCCACCCATCATCTGCCACTTGCTTAGTCTGCTTTGGGCCCAGCCCACATTGAATTAAGAAAACTTCAGAGCATCAATCATTACTAGTTTTCTGTTTGCACTTAATGCATTAAACATGTGCTTTATTGAATGTATATGCTCCCCTGGTGATATGAACGCACCCCCCCCCCCCCAAAAAAAAACACCACAATTATTAAAAGCCAAGAGTGTAGAGTCCTGAATCAGCTCTGCAATGCGTACTGGAGTAAGATTTCAGGCAAATTAAATATTGGCCATGCTCAGAACTGCAATCCACTCAACTTTTGAATATGCTGAGCCGGCAGGACAGGACAACATCAGCAGATTAAAAATAGCTTCAACATCACTCTTATTGTTAGCCTGAAACACTGAAACAGTCACAATGGAATCCACTGGAAAAAAAAAAACTATGCCTGGATATTAACATGCTCGTTATATGACATCATTTAAATGTCAGTGAGTAATAAAAATATTGCAGCAATATTAAAGTTGTATATTCTTGCAAAAAAAAATAAAAAATTACATTTGATTGGTTCAAGGTTACTTTTCCTAAACAGAACATACATAATTATTGACCATAACATGCATCCCAATCTCAAATCTCAATGTGGTAGGATAGGAAACAAAACTATACTGGTTGCAACATTCATTTCAACAGAGTTCGACGATGTACCAACGACCTTAGGTCATTAAAGAAAAGGCTCCAAACTACGGCCCTCCAGCTGTTGCGGAACTACACATCCCATGAGGCATTGTAACACTGAAATTCACAGACATGACTACCAGTAGGCATGATGGGAATTGTCATTCCTGAACAACTGGAGGGCCATAGTTTGGAGACCCCTGATCTAAGATAATCTTTAAGGTCCATAACAAAAAAGCTGGTAAATATATAAATATTCAAAAAAAATAAAAAAAAAGTCTCCCACATCCTGAGAGATTGAAGAGCATATTTATAAAACAATGGTGGCCAATTTACGAAACATTCACCCTACAATTCTTTGGGCAACATTCCCCTTCCAAAACGCTAGAGCCCCGATACTGACAGGTACTGCGATCTTTAGTATTCCTGACTCTCTGGAGGGAGTGCTGGCAGGTTATATCTCCCAGTTCATATTTGTTACTAGTCCAAATATGGGCAATGCGCGTGTCCATATTTGGACTGAGCCCAAATATTGCCATTGTTGTCCCAGCAGAAACTCCAGGGAGATATCTTTTCATTGTTCCTAGCAGACGTTAAAACCATGCCACTGGTGGGATCCTCCTTTTTTTTCTTGATCCAGAGGTTGAAATGTAAGGCGGCGGGACACACACTCCCCCTTACTGAAGGAGACCTGCTGTGGAACACTTTTCAACACTGCTGGAACTTGAAAAGTAAATATCAATGACATTTACATGAAGACTTTTTTTTTTTCTTTTTACAGATGTGTTTTTCTTTTACATTCATTTCCATTAATGTCATACCTGTTCACCGAGTAAACTGGTTAAGGGTACAAAGGGCCCCTTAACCACTTCCCGCCCAGCCTATAGCAAAATGACGGCCAGGTAGTGGTTCTGTTATCCTGACTGGACATCATATGACATCTTTCAGGACAACAGTCGCTGTGCGCCCGCGGAAGCACAAAGCGCTGCAAACGGTGGTGCTGCCTGTCAGTCTGACACACCGCAACACTGATCTCAGTAAAGAGTCTCTGATGGAGACTCTTTACTACGTGATAAGCTGTGTCCAATCACAGCTGATCAGAGTGTAAACAGGAAGTCATGTATCGGCTTTTCCTGACAGACGCGAGTAGAAGAGAGCCGATTGGCTGCTCCCCTGACGGGGGGGGGGGGGGGCTGTACTGATTATCAGTGTTGCCCCCGAGGATGCCCACCCTGCACTCCTAGGATTCCCCAACACTGATTACTACCAGGTATGCCACCTATGGCCACCAGGAATGCCAATCTGTGCCCAAAAATGATGGCAATCCGTGCCCATCAGTAATGCCTGCCAGTGCCACCCAGTGTCCACCAGTGCAGCCGTTCAGTGTCCAATAGTGCCACCTATGGGTGCCAATCAGTGCCCATCATTGAAGGAGAAAACGTACTTATTTAAAAACAATTACAAAAGAAACTAAGAAAATACTGTTTTTTGCTGCCAGAAGATCCCAGGAATGGCAGGCGGCATCCAGGTTGAATATTTAGCAGTGGATCTGCCAGTTTATCAATGATGCCTATGGTGTAAATGGCAAAAACTCTACCAGGTGTGGGAGTATCTTGGGCCATCCATCATCGGGTGTCAGTGGCCCAGGTGTACAAGACCACAATCTGTTTTCATCCTATTTAAATGTACCCTCATGCACAGGGCACTTTTTGATTAATATTAGACTACCGCTGTTTTTTCAAATGGAGTCACTCCAGTGGATCACTTTATAAAATTGAAGTCACCCTAGTGGATCGTTTAACACTAATTACTTGTTTATGTCACAGCAGCTCTCACTTTTAGCACTTTAGATTTCAATTATTGGCACGGGTGTATATACTTTTGGTATATTTTCACATTTCACATACTGTATGAAGTATACAGAGCAGCAGAGGACAGCTATGTGAAACATATTAATGTGCCTTTTTACTGTGATAGCCCAAAATAAGTCTAAAAAGTGCATTCTGTCCTATGAATCTTTCAAGTAAAACATGCCTTCTTGTGTTAACTCATTATTTTTGCTGCATTCGATTGCCTATGTTACAGTTCTAATAGTGCACCTATAGCTGGAGAAAACCACATTTCATAAGGTTGACACATGGATGAGGTGGTCACACATACTAAGCTTTGTAACAATAAAGGATTCTATGTGAAATTCACCCAGTAAATAATTTAGTACCATTCACCCCAAATTACTTTTTACAGCATTTGCTTGACATGCCCTATTTATCATAATGTGGCAGATGGTTGTGTCATTTAACAGCTGCTGAATGACACAAGTACAGCAAGCTATCAAACTGCTTTTACGCCTGCTAGTGAAAGTGCCAGCTGGGGTGCTCCATAGTGCAGAAAGTGGACATTTGGACAGGTATTCCAATAGGCAGGAGGCAGTAAGCATGCAGTTCCCCTGCTATTGTTGGTGCATTGGAGGGTGCTTTTAGAAGGATTCCCCTAAAAGACAAGAGGCACCAGGCTCTTTGGCACTCCAAGGGACAAGGGGTGCTAATAGGGAGTTATGTCACCTAGCTGCCCCTTGGATTGAGGGCAATTAGATGTCTCCCCTTCCCTGGTGAACTGGTTTAACCACTTCAATACCAGGAACTTTCCCCACTTCCTGCCCAGGCCAATTTTCAGCTTTCAGCACGGTCACTTTTTAAATGACAATTGCGCGGTCATGCAACACCGTCCCCAAACTAAATTTTTATCATTTTGGTCCCACAAATAGAGCTCTCTTTTGGTGGTATTTGATCACCTCAGCATTTTTTTATTTTTTGCGCTATAAACAAAAAAAGACTGACGATTTTGAAAAAATAAATAATTTGCTGACTTATGCCTACAACTCAAGTAGACCCTGAGCGTGTGAACTACCTCTAGAGTAGGTAGCGATCTTTCTCCTGCCGACTGGATTGGGAGAAAAATAAAAGGCAAAAAGACACTATGCTGATTCAAGTGTAAACTAGAAACCACTTTAGGCAATAAAAATGGATGAGGACGCAACATCACCTTATGATGCGAGACCAAGAATGGCTACTTGCATGAAAGAGCCGACAATTCTGACACTCCATTTCGTGAAGTGATAGCAACCAAAGAAGTCACCTTCTGAGATAAAAGGACCAACAGAATCCCTCAATTGGTTCAAAAAGTGGCCTCTGCAAGGACAGCCAAGATCAATTCAAGTCCCAAGGACACAAGAATGGCTTGTCCGGCGGGACTGTCCAAGTTATATGCTGTATGAGGTATGAAAACAAGGAGTGAGAAAACGGCCCCTGGAAAAAAATGGATAGGGATGAACTCTGACCCTTTTGCTGCGTACACACGACCGGACTTTACGGGAGACTAGGTCCGACGGTTTTCCAAACGGACATTCGGCCGAGTTCGGAAAAGAACCTTCTGAATGGACTTGCCCACACACGAACGGACCAAGTCCGTTCATTTTGAACGTGATGACGTATGACAGGACTAAAAAGTTCAATAGCCAGTAGCTGCCCTTGCGTTGTATTTGGTCCGTCGGACCAGCATACCGAAACGGTTTTCTCTGCCTGGTAAACACAGACAACACTGGTCTGTGAGAGCAAAAAGGATCATTGCCTAGAATATCGCTGCATCATCTGTGACGTTTCTATGAGAGCTGCTTTTGAGAACCTGAAAGTGAACTCCTGCCTGTGAAAGGATTACATGCCTGTGTAGATCTCCCTAAAAAGAGATCATTAAATCTGGTAAGCGACAGTGTGTGCAGAGGTGGAGGATTTCTCTCTTGGAATGGGTCACTACTTTCCGGGTGCATTTTTCATGTGATGTCATGAGGAATAGACCTTTAGGCCGGGTTCACACCGCTGCGATGCGGGAACGCCGCGAATCCGCAGCGTTTTCCCGCATCGCATTACTCCCGCCGGCAGTTCACACTGCCCTATGCGGACGGCTGGGAGTGTCAATGATATGTTAATGACACCCCCAGATATGTCCGCATATCGCAGTGCGATCTGCCGACTCGCACAGGAATCGGATCGCATGGTGTGAACCCCCATGCGATCCGATTCTGTTGCGGACCAAAAAAAGGGTCCTGTGCGAGTTTGCTGCGGGAGCGATGCAAATTCAGCCATACTATCTGTATGGCTGAACTCGCATCGCTACGGAGATCGGATGTGATTTGCGGTGCGAATCACATCCGGATCTCCCCCCGCAGCAGTGTGAACCCAGCCTTAAAGATATAAGCACCTTTGGAGGACTTTTTTTCATTTATTATTATTTTCACTTGTTTGATTGGACGTTTTGAGAATTTGCGTATAGAGCCATTTTCCTAATTATTGACCATTTTGGGGATTGTGTCATTTCACTGATCACAATTATTCATATTTGTATATAAATATTTTCGTGTGATTAGTTATTTAAGAAACACTTTTTCAGCACAGCTAATAGGTTTGGAATGGTATGGTGGTGTGGGTATCTCTCACATAATTTAGCTGCAGCAGTTAAGCGAGTGTTTATTACTTTGAGGACAGCGCAGTATATGTTTACTAATATCAGTGTTACCACCTCATGGATTGTTTGCAAAAAAATGTGGCACAATCCAAAATGTGGGGGGGGGGGGGGAGTCAAATAAGGGAGAGCCAGACCTTAAGGTGTTACCAGTACATGTACCCCTATTGGCAGTGGGACTCTTGTCCTGGATGCATCTGTCCCAAACTGTTGTAGAACTTGGAATTTAGTAGTGGAATATGTATTTGCGATAGAGACAGCACTTTTACTGTCCCAGACAGAATGTGGTCCACCTCCCCGAGTCGCATGACCTGGTGCCACCCTGGTGGTTAATTGATTGAGATATAGAGATTGATTATATATATATATATACATACATATATATATATATATATATATATATATATATATATATATACACACACACACACACACACACACACACATATACATATATATATATATATATATATATATATATATATATATATATATATATATATATATATATATATATATATATATATATATATAATTACACACACACACACACACACACACACACACACACACACACACACAGTGCCTTGCGAAAGTATTCGGCCCCCTTGAACTTTTCAACCTTTTGCCACATTTCAGGCTTCAAACATAAAGGTATAAAATTTTTATTTTTTGTGAAGAATCACCAACAAGTGGGACACAATTGTGAAGTGGAACGAAATCTATTGGATTTTTGAAATTTTTTTAACTAATAAAAAAATGAAAAGTGGGGCGTGCAAAATTATTCGGCCCCTATACTTTCAGTGCAGCAAACTCACTCCATATATATATATATATAAAAATCAATCTGCAGAGTAGGGGTGCAATGGATCAAAAAACTCACGGATCGGATCGTTCCTCGAATCAGTCACGGATCGGATAATTTTTCGGCTCAGGAATAAAAATCAAAAAAATAAATTAAAAATCTTGTTACACCCACCGGAGTTTTAGATTTTAACAAAATTTTAAATGTGAAAATCAGAGGTTTTCTGTCACATTAGCAACCATGTAAGGTCAGCAGGTTTGCTGCTGCTTTTAAAATTTTAAATCTAAACAGTCCGGATTTACAAATACTGTATTTACGCATATAAGCTCTGTTTTGTGTTGAAAATAAATGAGAAAGCTAGAACTGGTGTAAAAAGATGTCCGCTTGCCCCCTTCTCACTCTATCATTACTGTGGGGTGTAGCAAGATGGCGGAAATGAAACGTCACTTCCTGGCGAGACAGCGGCCGCAGCCAGGTGTACCAAGATGGCTGCCGCTTCAGAGCTAAGCCGAAGCCGCGGCCTATCCAAAGCCACGTGATCAGCGGAGCGCTCCGCAGATCGAGTGGTGTACTGATCCGAACAGGTTGACCCGTTCGGATCACGGATCGGTGATGATCTGTTGCACCCCTACTGCAGAGGCATTTCCAGATTGAACCTATGACACATTTGTCCTATAATCCAGAGCAAGGCATACTGGCCAAAAATTCCAAGCTATTGGACAGTATTCCCTCCTGTGGAGAGCAAGCCCACTGAACTGTGGCAAGCCCTCAGGTCAATTTAGAGACACCCCGGAAACAGAGCCTTCTGGCAATCTAATACCTGGATCTTCAAGTTCCAGAGAGACTGAACCTCTACCAAGACCTGCAGTAGGGCTGTATGTAGGTAATGTGCATTGACCTAAACACACCCCTGTAATTGACTGCTTCCTGAGAAAAATTGAGATAATGAGTATTGAGGTGTCTTCAGCAAGCCCAGCACTGGGGCTAGATGCTCTGTGAACCCTCCCGAGCTGTGGCCAACCCAAAGGGAAGATTCACAAAAAAATGGCTTTCCACTGCAATTACAGAAATCTTTGATGAGCCTGGAAACAAAACTGTCACATGAAAATGTGCATTTACAGATGATTGATTATGGACCCCGAAATCTACCGGAACAGGCTAGCCCATTTGAGACAGAAGGATGTTCAGCGGCTTGAGATCTTAAGATCGACCTCATGTCCCTATTTGGATTTGGAACTGCTACCATGTAATTGTCCCACAATAATGAGCCCATAAATTCCGCTCCAAGAGCAAATGCAAGGCAAAGACTGACAACTTTGAGAGACCCAGACAGTACCAAGCAATGCACTTAACCTACCAGGTTTCTGCCAAATAAAGATGGAACAAACCACCTTAGAGACTGCCCTAAGATTTTCTGGCCTGAGATACTCTCAAAAGACAGCACCTCAGATGCCTCCCTCATTCAGGTGGGGAAAGCTTACAGCATCTGGTATTCCTGGGCAGTCTCCCATCTATATACTAATCAGGCTTGATGCTGCTTAGGCTTCGATCAACCGAGATCATGCATGATCAAGGCGATACGGCCGCAGTCTGATGACTCATTTTGTGTTTGTGACTCACTTCGTAAAAGTGTCAAATTTTTCCATTGACCCTTTTATGCATACAATTGGTGGTTGTTTCAAAGACACACCACTTGTAAGTGGAATGTGGCCTTGACTTACTTTCCTGTTAAGTGGGTCATATACATCTTAGTAATATCACATACATATAGGTTCTGTATAATATCATATGAGTAATATCCCCCCCCCCCCCCAAAAAAAAAGCACCTTGTCCCCATGTTGATGGCGTCAAACTTTTACCCTTAAAAATCTCCATAGGCGATGTTTAAGAAAATTCTACAGGTTGCATGTTTTGAGTTACAGAGGAGGTCTAGGGCTAGAATCATTGCTCTCGCTCTAGTGATCGCGACGATTCCTCACGTGTGGTTTGACTACCGTTTTCATATGCCGACACTACTCATGCATGCATTAGCTTCTGCATGCGAGCTCGGCGGTACGAAAAAAATAAAAATAAAAATGTTCTTATTTTACCTTTTATTTTTGTAAATAAAACATCCCTTGCAATAGAAAAAAAAGCATGACACAATTTCTTAAATATGAGTTTTGGGGTCAAAAAGACCTCAGATCTCATATTTACACTAAAATGCAATAAAAAATAATAATAATAAATATAATTATATATATATATATATATATATATATATATATATATATATATATATATATATATATGTCTTTTTAAAAGCTACGGGCAGAAGTGATGTTTTGACGTCACTTCCACCCTCCAAAGATATGGAGACGGATGGGGGTCATCTTCCCCTCACTCGTCTCCACACCTAACGGAGAAGAACCCGATTGTCTCCGCCGCTGCCGATGCCCCTCTCCCACGCCGATAAAAGTGATCTTGTGCTTAATCTGCCGCAGAGACCACTTTTATCTGAATACGGACTGCCCGCTGAAGAAGCTGATACCGGGGTTATGGCAGTCAGCTGCTGCCATAACGATATTCCTCTTCAAATTAACGACATAAAACCACGGCGGGCGGTCCGTAAGTGGTTAACCCCAGATCTCCCCCATGTGAATGAGAATGAATAAGAATTCGAGTTGTTCTGAAAATTTGGAATTTGGTAAAAAATGAACAAACCAAACAAAACTAAACAAATGTTTTTGTTCTGCACATCTAGCAACTTTGTAGAGCACAAACAAAATGATCCCATTGGGCAAAGTCACACTCATCCAAAATCCCATGAAGTTGCCCGGTAAAGTCACAATGTAAATCGCACAAGTGTGAATGAACACTTAAAGTGGATGTAAACCCTCACATATACCCAGTGAAGTGAACAGCCTCAGATGATACACAGAGATAAAACAAATCTCTCTACATACGTGTTACACGTATATATGCTGTCTTCAGCTTTATACACGTTAGAAAGTTCAGACCGTGTTAGAAGATTTTGTCTTCCTGTTCAACACTGCAGTGTAGCTTGGGCATACAGCCAAGACAGCTGATTGGAGGAAAGGCACACACAGCCCTCTCCACATAGGTAGAGACTTTCAGAGCTGTTCGTTGAATAGTTCAGTTCTGTGCTAATTTATAGAATCCTCCCCAACACAAAACTCAAAACTTGGGCTGCTTTTATCACAGTTGATGGAGAACTTGTCAGGGGTTATCAGGCCGATAATAGAAGAACGGAGCAGAAGACAGCTACGGGACATAGTTCTTTGAAGAGCGATAATAAAACACTGCAGATATATGTGCCCAGCTCAAATTTCATGAATAGGGTTTACATGCATTTTAGGCTGGGTTCACACCATTGTGAATTGGATGTGGGTTCCCCCGCATCTAATTTGCAATAGCAGGATATTTTGACTGGCTCTCTATGGAGCCAGTTCACATAGCTCTGCAGCAAGTCCGGTACGTTTTTGGAGAAAAACGCTGTGCATCTTTTGGTCCATTTCAGATCCGAATTCAGGCTGAAACCGGACCTGAAATGGTAAACCAGGACGTACCGGACCCCTGCTGTGAGATGGATGTGGGGATGATGTGAACCCAGCCTCAAGGATTAGAGAAAGTGGAGTGGCAAGCCAACATAAGATCCATGTAGGCTGGAAAGTAGGAGGTGGACATTATATTAGGCATATTCATCTCAGTTTTTGGCCTAACTGCAATTAAGGGGTCAATATATTCTGGTGAGCCTCCAAGTTTTTGTGAACACTTTATTTTTATTGAACTTGTGTTTCAGCTACCACACTATTGACTTTCAATTTATACGCATTTGTTTTATTATCGCTTATGAGAATTTATACCACATCACATTTATTGTAAAATCTTCTATAAGAGCACATGACTAGATTAGTTAATGGTAGGTCTGGGGTATTCACAGCGCACGTTTTTAAAAGTAATCTGCATGTGAAATGGGAAGCATATAAAAAAAGGCAGTAAAAATGTTAATGAAACCACTGGGGAATGAATGTTTACCTTCTGTATCAGTGGCACTGCTGATCACATTGTTCAGTTTGGCTTTCAGACTTGTGTGTGTTGCTGTGCTCTTGCCCACACCTTCATAACGTCCTGTGCCAAGAGAGATCACACATTGGAATTCCACGCCTGGCCACAAACTCTTACATTCGAGAAGGGCCAGTGAACATGGATTGTTAATAAGCAATCCTCCATCCTGTAACAAAATATAAAAAAATAATACTTTAGAAACCCAGATTGTACCATAACAACTGAATGCATGTGTTGAAATGACCAATTATTTCTAATTTTAATTTTAATCAGGGCTATGCAGGCAAAAGGCTGTAATAGCAAACCTTAAAATGTATTTCCAAGTTTGCAGATTGGGAGAATACCTATGTTATATTTGTTACACGTTCCAAATTACGAAGCATATGTTAAAAAAAAAAAAAAAAAAAAAAAAAATTGTTCCCTTTGTGGGGTTCTCCTGGTAGGAGACAGTGGGCGAAGAAGAAAGCGGAACTTTCACCTTAAACAGAAGGGGAACATTCTTTTGTTGCCTCTTTCCCCTTTTTAACTCTCCCCATCTCGGGAGCCTCCTCCCCTCCCTTTCTCCCCTCTTTTTGCTTCTCTCCCCTCCCCCCTTTTTTTTTCTTTCTTTTTTTTTGATGCTTTGTGCACTTTTTAGTTGAATACGACCTATGACCCCCTGAGGTCGATATAGCTATGGTTATAGGGTATAGGTGCACGACATGTTAGGGTTGTGTGCAGGGTGGGATGGGTTGTGTGCAGGGTGGGATGGGTTGTGTGCAGGGTGGGATGGGTTGGGTAGTTCTGTTGTGCTGGTTGGTGCTGTGGTTTCTCTCTGTTTGTATCCCCTCAGGTTGGAAAAGATGGCAGAGACCTGGATAGGTAATGCTCTCCCAATGCATACGTTATATTATAACTGTCTTATACATGGTACGTGAAATAAGTATATTATCATGGAATGTCTGTGGTATGAACTCAAAGGTAAAATGCTCCCTTGTCTTTGACTTTATACGGCGATATAAACCACATATAATCCTGCTTCAGGAAACAAATCTCCAAGGTTCTAAGGTTATGGCTCTGAAAAAAGCCAACATTATGAGAGTCATACATGCTGAATATTCTAGGTACTCCCGAGGGGTGGCTATTTTAGTCACAAAAAAATCAGCAGCTCATATTGTGCAGGTTAAATCAGACCCTAACGGCAGATATGCTATATTGGTTTGTCAAATGTTTAATGTGTGTTTGACTCTGGTATGTGTGTATGTTCCACCGCCATTCTCCTTCCAAATATTGGACAGTATTCTACATGAAGCTGTACTGATAGCACAAGGCCCACTGCTGTTGATGGGAGATTTTAATATGGTGTCAGATGGGGTTCTGGACAGGCACGGGTGTGCATCTGGCTCACGTAATAACCCTGGCATCATAGCTGGACAGTTATGCTCTCACAGACGTGTGGCGCTGCAAAAACCCGGGGGTCAGTGCATATTCGTGCCACTCGGACACCCATAAGACGTTGACTAGAATTGATATGCTTCTATCCTCAATAGATGGTCTCCCCATTATTTCCAGGGTTAGGTACCTTCCCAGGGCACTGTCGGACCACTCGCCTTTGGAGGTCACATTGGACCTAAATATCCCTACTGGGAGACGACAATGGCGACTGTAAACACAGTGGCTGCAGGCGGAATATGTGACGTTGAAATGCAAGGAGGCTATGGGTCACTATTGGAGGGAGAATGGTACAGTGACCACGGTACACACACAGTGGGAGGCCTTTAAAGCTACCATGAGAGGAAGTTTTGCTAAAGAGACGAAAGACTTTGCAAAGGCCCTGGACTGTGAGGTGAAACAGCTAGAATGTGACATTACTCTTGCAGAACAGACATACATACAGGACCCATCCCCTGACACTTATAAAGCATGGCAGGACCTGACGAGACAGTTTAGATGGCTTCTGACGGACCAGACCACAAAGAAACAGCTCCGGCAAACCCGCTCCATTTTTGAATTTGGGGACAAGGGTGGATGCTTGCTATCCTTTTTGGCGAGACCTCTATATGCCCCAACATCTATATTAAGTATCAGACGCCCAGCGGGCGACCTAGTGACTGATACGCAGGATATCTTGAACACTTTTTTAGATTTTTACTGTGACCTTTATCAATCCCAATCCAACTGTACGGACCGAGACCTCTCCTCATATTTAGAGGACATAGATCTTCCACTACTGCCCCTAGAGGACAGTGCTATTTTAGAGCAGTCTATCACCTCTGAAGAAATAGCTGGTGCCATTTCCTCCTGCAGACCGGGTAAATCACCTGGACTGGACAGTTTTCCCGGCGGAATGGTACCAGCTCCACACGGAGAGTTTAGTCCCTCGCCTTCTAAAAGTGTTTGTGGCTGCAGAAAAAGAGGGTATCTTGCCGGAATCCATGTGCGAAGCTTTGATTGTTCTGATTCCAAAGCCCGGCAAGGACCCACAAGAATGTGAATTGTATAGACCGATCTCTTTGATCAATACTGACGCCAAATACTGACCAAAATTTTGGCCGGTAGATTGCAGTCAGTGATTCTCAAACTGATCAACTCTGATCAAAACAGGTTTTATCCCAGGTCGCTGCACTCAAATGAACCTCAGGAGACTATGTGAATATGGAAATTTCCCATGCTAATATCGGTAGCCGAGTGATAGCCTCACTCGATACAAAAAAGGCATTTGATTCGGTCGAGTGGAAATACATGTTCTCTCTACTGGATAAAATGGGTTTTGGACCGAGGTTTGTGAATTGGGTTAGATTACTATATAATGACCCCCGAGCATGTATCAGAGTGAACGGATACATTTCAAACTCTTTTCAGAATGGGAGGGGGACATGGTAGGGGTGTCCCCTATCCCCTCTCCTTTTTGCTCTGGCTATAGAGCCCCTGGGGCTGCCAAACTTAGGACTCGGGGTGACATTAAGGGTTTTTTGGTCGGGGAGTTGGAGGAACGTGTTTCGTTATACGCAGACGATATGCTTCTTTATCTTGGGGACCCTGACCAATCGCTAGCCAATGCATTCCGGGTGATCGAAGAATTCGGAGACTTTTCGGGGTTTCGGATTAACTGGGCCAAATCAACGCCATTTCCCCTAGACCCGCAGCCAGGTTTAATGCCCCCTCCACGCTGTCCTCTGACAAACACAACCCAATTTAAATACCTAGGGATACACGTTCAATTGCCTGTCGAGTCATTCACGGAGGTGAATCTATGGCCGGTAATTAGAGACTTTAGAGACAGAATACAAAAATGGAAGGAACTCCCGCTCACTTTATTAGGAAGAGCCAACTTGTTTAAAATGATATCTCTCGAAATTTCTATACATACTCTCCAATGCCCCGCGATTTATCCCTAAAAAGACTTTCGGTTATATTGACTCCTTGCTGACCTCCTTTTTGTGGGGTGGCAATGCAGCTCGAGTATTGCTGACCATTCTGCAACTACCGGTGCACAGCACAGATAGATGTGAGAGAATTAACCTCCATGGTTTTGGTTTATAAATTGTTTATTAGTTTGTTCTTTGCTTTGCCATACCACATGCTGATGAACGATTTGACCCGTAACTAATATGGGTAAATGGCAAATTATACAGAAAAAAAGCTATATGTGCTAACATATCTTTATCTGCGGACCGTGCAACCTTGTAAACAGTCCATACTTCTGCTGCCTTGTTGACTATGGTTGAGATTGTATTCTGTAAAATGATGCCTTCCTTTTTTATGTATGTACACTTGGCAAATAAAAACTTAACCACTTTCAGACCGGACCATTTTGCTGGTCAAAGACCAGACCACTTTTTGCGATTCGGCACTGCGTCGCTTTAACTGACAATTGCGCGGTCGTGCGACGTAGCTCCCAAACAAAATTGACGTCCTTTTTTTCCCACAAATAGAGATTTCTTTTGGTGGTATTTGATCACCCCTGCGCTTTTTATTTTTTGTGCTATAAACAAAAATAGAGCGACAATTTTGAAAAAAAACGCATTATTTTTTACTTTTTGTTATAATAAATATCCCCCAAAAATATATAAAAAAACATTTTTTTCCCTCAGTTTAGGCCGATACGTATTCTTCTACATACTTTTGGTAAAAAAAAAAAATCGCAATAAGCGATTATTGATTGGTTTGCGCAAAAGTTATAGCGTTTACAAAATAGGGATAGTTTTATAGCATTTTTATTAATAATTTTTTATTATTTTTTTTTTTTACTAGTAATGGCGGCGATCAGCGATTTTTATTGTGACTGCGACATTGTGGGGGACCCATCGGACATTTTTGGGACCATTGTCATTTATACAGTAATCACTGCTATATAAATGCAGTGATTCCTGTGTAAATGACACTGGCAGTGAAGGGGTTAACCAGTGGGTGGCAGTGTAGGGGTTAAGTGTTCCTAGGGATGTGTTACTAACTGTGGGGGGGTTGGGCTTTCATTTAGTGAACACTGATCTCTGCTCCAATCACATAGAGCAGAGATCAGCATCACTAGTTGCTAGGCAGAATGGAGAAATGTTGTTTACAATGGCACTTCTCCATTCGGCCGCTCCGTGAGACGATCGCAGGGATGCCTGCGGCGATCGAGTCCGCGGGTCCCGCGACTGGACTCACGGGGGTTCCGACCAGCGCGGGAGCGCGCCGCCGCTGGCACGCTCCCGATGGCAGGGCGGCAAATTTAAAGGGACGTACATGTACGCCCATTTGCCTGCCCGTGCCATTCTGTCGACGTACATCGTCGTGCGCTGGTCGGCAAGTGGTTAAAAAAAAAAAAAAAAAAAAAAGATTTGAACATGGTTTTAAAGGGTTAAAGGTTTTAGAAGCTAGGCTCCACCCACACGGCCTTGTCATTCATTTACAGTTTCCTGTGAATGAATAGGCTACAAGTACCGCCAGCTTATAGTTCTCAATGAACTGGTGAGCATCCTCATAGTTTATGGATTCTTCCTGTCATTCAGTAACTGCCAGACCTTATCGGAAGTACAGGCAGACGGTATATTGACAGTCTGCAGGATTCATGCATTGCAACTGCAAATCTGATGATCGCAAGTGCAATGCTTTAAAATGCTGTAAAAAAAT
Organism: Lithobates pipiens; assembly: GCF_037356315.1. Taxonomy (NCBI): domain Eukaryota; kingdom Metazoa; phylum Chordata; class Amphibia; order Anura; family Ranidae; genus Lithobates; species Lithobates pipiens. The sequence goes on along the minus strand of NW_027507903.1, from coordinate 219,576,196 downwards.
TAACATTTTTGTACCTACAAAAAAGGTGTGCATTTTTTTTCCCTTTTAAAACGGTGAATTATTCTTTAAAAGGTGTTTTGTGCCCATTTTCCCTAAATTTGCATTTAGTTATTTATAAGGGTGATCGCATGAATTTCTATTTTAAAAAGCCAGCAACAGTGTTCTTGCTTGCTGCCACACCAGTTTCAGTGTCCCCAAACAGGTGTAAGCCAGCAACAGTGCTCCTTATTGCAACCGCATCGGTGCGAGTGTCACCAAACCAAGTGCAGTCAGCAACAGTGTTCCAAATTGCCATAGCACCAGTCCGTGTCACCAGACCAGTGCAGCCAGCAAGTAGGCAGCACAGTGGCTTAATGGTTAGCACTTCTGCCTGGCCGGCCTAGGGTCATTAGTTTGAATTCCAACCACGGTACTACCTGCACAGGGCTTGCATTTTATTCCTGTGCCTGCGTGCCCTTGATCTCCACCGAAGTGTCACCAGACCAGTGCATACAGCAACAGTGTCCCTGATCACCGCCACACCAGTTACAGTGTTACCAAACTAGTGCAGCTAGCAACAGTGATCTAGATCATCACAGCACCAATCCCAGTGTCACCAGACCGGTGCAGCCAGCAACTGTATAAATAAACAGTGTTCCTGATTCTTAGCACTACCAAACGAGTGACCATCATCAACCAGAGAAGCCAGCAAACAATGTTCCTGATCCCTGGTCAAACCACTGTTACCAGAGCCAGTACAGCCATCAACAGTGTTCCCAATCCTTTACTTGTTTATTGACCACATCTCTTCCCACAGCCTAAATCACCTGCATGTCCCACTAACTGCATTCTGAAGAGACACCAGTCCCAGCCATTCCCTGTGGACAACTGCACTCCTGAAAAGACCGGAACTCTTGTTCACCCTTTGTTCAGCCTCCTGTATTCCTGGCCAGTGAACATAGCACTCCTGGGGGCAGCCACATGCCAGCAAGCTAGGATTGCTTGGCTTACAGGAATGGGGATTGCTATCAGCGATGCTACACCAAGCCATATTCCTTTACCACTCATTTTGGATACAATGCTGTTTGATTTTTGTGAAGATGCAATGTCAGGTAAATAACTAATTCAAACACTTGAAAAGTCTCAAAACGTGTTTTTTTTTTTGAAGAGTAATTCTAAGTATGCCCATACCGTGTCTTGGAGTTATCATTAAACTGACAATGTTTTGTTTAAAAAAAAAAAAAAAAAAAAAAAAAAAGCATTTTCATTTCCTTTTTGCATTTTCTAAAAATCATGGAAAAAATTTAACTCTTTAAAAGTCTCACTGTGCCTCTTAAAAACTACCTTTGGGGGTTTATTTCCCAAAATGTGGTCATTATTGTGGGTGTTCACTGTCCTGGTACTTCAGGAACTCCAAAAAAATGGGATACGTAGTTAGAAAATTTCATGCATCATTTACGTCCCTTGAAAGCTCAAAAGGGGCTAGTTGGATTTTGGGCCCCTCTATGAAGTCAGGCTGTATAAAAGTTTGAAATGTGGTATCCTTGTAATCAGGAAGAGTAGCTGAATGTGCTTTACGGTGTAAGTCTAAGGCCCCTTTCACACTGGGGCGTTTAGAAAACGCGCTAAAAACGCATAGCGTTATTACCGCGTTTTTGTAGCGTTAGCGCTAAAAATAGCGCTAACGCCCATACGTTTTTATAGCGTTTTTGAAGCGCTTTTGAAGCGTTGGAATCATCAAACAACCCCACCTCCTTACATCACTTTCTGTTATTTCCAGTCTCAGAGGATCTTTCAGCTTCTGTAGCTGATCCTGCAGCTGTTGGCTGCATTTCAACAGATTGCTCTGCCATGATGATTAATTTGTCACTTGTCGGATTTCTTCTCCTATTCCAAACAGGATTTCCTGGTATCCCAGCATCCTACACTCTACTGTGGTCATGTGACCTTCCCATAGCTTCTGGGCGTTTTTAAAGCGGTATTACCGCATTTTTACAGCGCTACTCATTAATTTCAATGGGGATAGGCGTTTTTACAGCGCTATTTTAAGCGCCCAAAAGATGCTCCAAAAAAGCTGTTTGCAGGATTTTTCCCAACGCACAGCCTGCACAACGCCTCAGTGTGAAAGCACCTCAGGCTTTCACATTGAGAATGCTGGGGCAGGATTATTTCAGGCGTTATTTAGGCGCTATTTTTAGCGCTAAAACGCCTTAAAAACGCCCCAGTGTGAAAGGGGCCTTAGTGTGCCTATGCGGTGTGTGATAAACATCTTATCAATTGACAGCTGTGTATGTTTCATTTTTTTCAACATTTTCCAAAACGTATGGCAAAAAACGTGATCTTCAAAAGACTCAACGCCTCAAATAAAAATGTTGGAAGAGTCTACTTTGCAAAACGTGGTCATTGTGGGTGTTTCTCCTGTTCTGGCACTCCAGGCCTCAAGAAATGATAGCCAGTAAATCAGATGCATTATTGATGCATCTAGGCAGCAAAAAATTCTCACATGTGGTGGTATCCCCATACTTGCGAGGGGCAGAAGAAAGTTTTGTGGTGTCATTGTAAAAGTATGCCTGTGCCAAAAGTGAGAATGAACTTATAAAGTTTAAAATGAAACGTTATTTACCTTCTTAATTTTCCAAAAATTTGTAGCAAATAAGTACACCGTCAAAAAAACTCACCATGATTCTTACTAGGGGTGCGCATCTTCACTGGTCTCACGATTCGATTGCAATCATCTGGTCAACGATTCGACTCGATACGATTCCACGATGCATCACGATTACCGATGATCTCCCACTTCCGCTTGGGCCGCCTAGTGTCTTTTTATTAAAAGTCAGAAGTTACACTTTTTTTGTAGCTGCTGACTTTTAAGAGACAAAAAATTGACTGGATCTCCGCTTTGAATTAAAATTAACCTCACTCCCTTAAAGTGCACTACAAAGTACAGACATTCCCACATGGCTGCTGGGAGGTCAGGAGGGATAACAATCCACAGCTTACAAACAGCCCTGTGAAGTTCCCTGTACCATCTCTGTGCTGACCAGTGGCGGCTGGAGCTCAAAATTTTTGGGGGGGCGCAAACTGAAAAATACTGAACCTGTGCCTGCCAAACGCAGCCACCTGTGCCCCTCAAACGCAGCCACCTGTGCCCATCAAATGCAGCCAGCGTGAGGTGTAAGTAGAGTACAAACCCATTTGTACTCTGTTACTTTTTTTAATAAATACAGCGGGGCACATCAATGTATGTGCTTTTTTAAAAAAATGTGTCACTTCATACCACATTTCACAGTAAATACATCCGATCATATGCCATGCCAAGCCCAGCCCGCCTCTCTCGAGTCCTTCGGCGGGCGGAGCTAAGAATTCCTCGCTGACGTCAGGACTCGGTATGAAGTGACATATTTTTTTAAAAAGCACATACAGCGGGGCACATCATTCATGTAACTCGGCATTTATTAGGGGAGGGGTGGGGCAAGTTGTTATGACGTCACCGCAATCAATTTTCCGGTCTGTATGCATCGATGCCGCATCGGGGACACCTGAATCCCGATGCACCGATTTCAGCACCCCTAATTCTTACTACATACACTGGAGTGTCCACTTTCAACAAATGGGTCATTTTGCCAGAGTTTATACTGTCCTAGCATTTCAGGGCCTCAAGAAACGAGATAGGCAGTCTGAACATCAGGGTTGATAAATTTCAAATATAAATATACCATAGCCTGTAGACTATACCTTTCACAAAGACTAAATAATGTACATTGGGGGGGGGGGGGGGGGAAATCAGTAGAATAGAAGAGCAGGCTTCCTCAATTATTTACAAAGAAAATGAGACAAGGGATCTGACTACACTAGCAAATATACTTTTTTTGTGAAGTGTTTATGTCAGCCAAGCAGTCACTGTTTTTAAATAAACCTATTTCTTATTTAATAGATTAAACTTTTTATGAACAAAAAGACACGTTTCTATGATAATTTTAATGTAACCAGTCCATTTTCCTCCTTGTTGAATTCGATTAGTCATCTGAGCTAATTTGTTGTAGTTCATATTTTTCAAATCATGCGCGACAATGAGCATTCCCCATGCATAAATATGGCACCCTTTTGATCCTCCCCCATAGACCAGGTCCCCGCTTTTTATTTCTTTTGAAGAGAACCTTGAGAGAGCATCATAAATTATTAACTAGTGATTCATGCTGAGAAGTATCATTTAACCACAGCAGTGATGGATACATAAGGGATGTTAAATTGGGCCAAGAATTTTTATTTTTTTTCACAAGCTTCTCTGTTTATCGAGGTACCTGGAAACTAGAGAGATTCTGAAAATTAAATTATTGCTAATGGCTGGAATAAATAGGCCAACATTTATGTAACAAGCCCCATTTACACAAAACATGATGGCTTCTATTCTCCATTTACCAAGCATCAAATGTTTTGAATCTCACAGCATGTGCTGTCTGAACAAACTACAGAAATGTGATGGGCAAATTATATTTTGTAGATGCAGTGAATGTTAAATAAGCCACAGCTGTTAATGTGTTTGCATTTTGAATTTAAAACACATTAGGTTAATAATCTCTCATTGTCACCAGCGACCAGGAAACTATAATCATGTTAAAAACCATATATAATTTTCAAAGATGCTAGCCTCTCAATGGACACGTCTTACATCACATGGGAGAGAGGGCTTTTCAGCACAGATTGTATTTGTATACCCTCGTCGAATATTATGACTAGAAGGATACTGAGCAATCAATAATAAATAGCAAGAAGATGACTGGAATGGTTTGTTTATACATTAACTTGCCAAATAACTGAAAAGCTTTTCCAATAAATAATGTGCTTGTAAATGGACAGTTGACAGACTATAGAAAACTAAAGGAAATGTCTGCTAACTTTCCTACATAAGCAGAGAGTTCATTACTGACTGATAATGACTTCTATGTCTATGTTATATGGAAGTAACTGAGCCAGAAAGTCAGCCATATTATATAAGGCACACTGGCTGAAAGGCCTGTAACACAAATGATTTAATTGATTGAATGGATAATCAATCATTTTGCAAAAAGTGCATCCTGTAACAATTGCAAGTTCTATTTTGTGACAAATGTATACCTCTTGACCCAAAAATATGTTTCTTTATCGTACATCACGGGACACAGAGCCATAGTAATAACTATATGGGTATATAGGGCACCTTCAGGTGATGGACGCTGGCACACCCAAGACAGGAAGTTCACTCCCTATATAACCCCTACCCTTAACAGGAGTACCTCAGTTTTTTCACCAGTGTCTAAGCGGGCTTCTTCTGCAGGGCCAGGGGCATCTGCCTTTAGGCAGTCGCTATGGCCTCCGCCATCGGGCTCTAGAAGAAAGCCTCAGGGTCAGGTCCAGGGACAAAAGAAGTCCTGGGGGTAGAAAACTGCAAAACAGAATTCTAAGGCCTCATTATGAAGGGGAGCACTTCTGCAGTTCTCAGAAGTCTGGCAGAAGGAAATTCAGGACAGATGGGTCATCTCTACAATAGCTCTAGGTTACAAACTGGAGTTTCAAGAGTTTCCACCACCTCGTTTTCTGAGGTCAAACGTGCCTAAAGATCAAGGGAAAAGGCAATCTGTTGTTTCGGGCATTAGATCGATTACTGGCTCAGGGGGTGATCATGGAAATTCTCACGGAAGAGCAAGGTTTGGGGTTCTATTCAAACCTCTTCACTGTACTAAAACTGAATGGCGACATCAGACCCATTCTAGAGCTAAAAAATCTGAATCAATTCCTGACGGTCCGCTCTTTTTGTATGGAGTCAATCTGGTCGATGCTTTCTATCCTACAAGGAGGAGAACTTCTGGCATCTATTGACATCAGGGATGCATATCTGCATGTTCCTATATTTCCCGCTCACCAAAGATTTCTGCGATTCGAGGTCGAACAGCACCATTTTCAGTTTGTAGCCTTGCCCTTCAGGCTGGCTACAGCACCCTGGGTATTTACAAAGTTCCTGGGTCCACCTTTGGCTAGGCTAAGGGCGCAGGGCATAACAGTCCTGGCATACCTGGATGATCTATTACTAATAGACCGGTTGGTGGCCAGCTTGGAGCAAAGTGTGTGCAGCACACACTAAAAAAAGGCTGGAGTACTTAAGTCTGATCATAGATACAGCCCAGAAAAGGGTGGTTTTTGCCTCAGGCAAAGATCAGCACCATAAGAGAGCTGGTGCAGATGGTCAGGTCGAAGAGAGATCCCTCCATTCGTCTTTGCACGAGGTTGTTAGGAAAGATGGTGGCTTCATTCAAAACGCTTCCCTATGCCCAGTTCCATTCGAGACTATTGCAAAAAGTATCCTGCCTGCTTGGAACAAGAGAGTCCAGGCTCTAGATTTACCAATGCAACTTTCCCCAAAGGTGCCCCAGAGACTCAATTGGTGGTTGGTAACCCGGAATCTGCTGAAGGGAAAATCCTTCATACCAGTTATCTGGAAAGTGGTAACGACAGATACCAGCCTTTCAGGTTGGGGAGCAGTACTAGAAAAGACAACTGTCCAGGCACAGTGGTCAAGAACCGAAAGAAACTTGCCCATCAACATCCTAGAGATTTGGGCAGCACGTCTGGCTCTGAAGGCCTGGACATTCAGGTTACGGGTTGTCCTGTCCGGATCCAATCCGACAATGCTACAGCTGTAGCTTATATCAATCACCAAGGGGTCACCAAGAGTCACGCAGCTCAGAGAGAGATGAACTACTGTATATTCTAACTTGGGCAGAAAGGTATGTTCCTTGCCTATCGGTAATCTTCATTCTGGGAGTAGAGAATTGGCAGGCAGACTACTTGAGTCGTCAGCAGTTATTCCCGGGGGAATGGTCCCTTCATCCCATTTTCTGGCTGTTGGCCAAAGATTGGGGACCCCGGGCGTAGATCTTTTGGCGTCCAGGTTAAACATGAAGTTGGTTAACTATGTGTCCAGGACAAGGGATCCACTCGCATGCAGAACAAATGCGTTGGTGACCCCGTGGGATCAGTTCTCACTGATTTATGTGTTTGCCCCTATTCAGTTGCTGCCACAACTTTTTTGCAGGATCAAGCTGGAAAGAAAGACAGTAATTCTTGTAGCCCCTGCATGGCCCAGAAGGTCCTGATATGCAGAAATCGTAACGATGGCGGCATGGGATCCATGGTCCCTTCCACTGCGATATGCCATCCTACCTTACAAACTCTATATTTAACGGCTTGGCTATTGAGATCCACACATTCTGCGGAAACATGGGCTATCCGAGTCCGTTAAGCCAGTTGCCAGAGTCAAATATTATAGAGTCTGGAGGGCTTATGTTTCCTGGTGTGAGTCCAAGGGTTGGCACCCTCAGAAGTATAGCATTGGCAGAATTCTTGCCTTTCTACAGTTAGGGGTAGAGATGAATCTGGTCTTGAGCACTATTAAGGGCCAAGTCTTGGCTTTATCAGTCTTATTTCAAAGACTGCTTGCTTTGCATTCTTTGATCTGAGTTTTTATGCAAGGGGTGATGCGGCTTAGTCCTCCAGTTAAATCACCTTTGAACCCTTGGGACTTGAACTTGGTTTTGTCAGTGTTGCAAAATCAGCCCTTTGAACTGATACAGCATACTGCCTTAGTCCTTCTGACAAAGAAATAAGTGTTCTTGGTTGCTATATCCTCAGCGAGGAGGGTTTCGGAATTGGCTACTCTTTCTTGTAAAGAGCCATATTTAATTATTCATGAGGACAGGGTTGTGTTGCGGCCTCGTCCAAGTTTTCTGTCTAAGGTGGTCTCAGGTTTTTACCTGAACCAAGATATTGTCCTACCGTAGTTTTCTCCAAAACCATGTTCTAGGGAAGAGAAGTCACTACATTGTCTCGATGTGACGACTGCTCAGATCTGGAAAACTGATGTCTTATTTGTGTTGCCAGAAGGTCCTAGGAAATGACGGCGGCGTCAAAATCCACTATTTCTAAATGGATTAGGCAAGTTATAATTCAGGCCTATGGTTTAAAAGGTAAGATTGCTCCTTTTCAAGTCAAGGCGCACTCTACCAGACAAGTTAGTGCTACTTTGGCAGTGCATCACCATGCCTCCATGGCTCAGATATGTAAGGCCGCAACTTGGTCTTCAGTCCATACACTCACTAGTTTTTACCAGGTGGATGTAAAAAAGGCATGAGGTCCCTCTCCTCTTTTGGGATTTATGTATATATGCTTTGCTACAAAAACGGAGGTACTCCTGGTAAGGGGAGGGGTTATATAGGGAGTGAACTTCCTGTCTTGTGTGTGCGCCAGTGTCCATAACCTGAAGGTGCCCCATATACTTATTACTATAGCTCTGTGTCCAGTGATATACTCCAAGAAAAGGATTTTTACAGGTAAGCCATTATAAAAAAAAATTGTTACCTGGCTTCCGCTCATATCTAGGTTTGTTTTTAATGTGGAACGTTGGTGAAATAAAATTATATGCATATCGTTTCTGATGTTCACCAATGCTTTAGGCTGGGTTCTCACTGATGCTGGATGTGGCTCGCAGCAGGGGTCCTTGCTCCCTGTTCTTCATTTCAGGGACAATTTTTTGCCTGAATTCAGCCCTGAAACAGCCAAAGAAAAACAGGACTCCTGTGCAAGCCACTCTGGAACCTCCATGGAGATGTGTGAACCAACTCCATAAAGAGGCTGTTATCCCTCTCTCCCCCACCCACCCGCAGCTCACTCGGGATGTCCCCATCCCACCGGAATCAGATTCGATCAGGTCTCGGATCTAGCAACCAGGAAGCGATGTCATGACATCACTTTCATATACTGGAAGACTTAAAAGGCGCCAAATAAAAAAAAAAAAAGACAGTATTCAAAACTGCCAAACTTACCTTTTTGAATGCTTTTAAGTGCAGAGGAGGGGTTTGAGGTCTTATAAACCCCAAATCCCTCCATAAAGAGTACCTGTCACTGCCTATTACTGTCACAAGGGATGTTTACATTCCTTGTGACAGAAATAAAGATTTTTTTTTTTAAATGGGACAGTGTAAAGAAATAAAAAAAAAAAAAAGGACCCCATCCCTCTGTGCTCGCACGCAGAGACAAACGCATACGCAAGTCACACCAGCAAATGTAAACAGTGTTCAAACCATGAAGTATCGCCTCGATCGTTAGAGAGAAATAATTCTAGCACAAGACCCCCTGTAACCTAGGAATTTTTAAAGCGTCACCTTTTTTAGATTTTTTTACATTTTTTTTAAGTATCGTAGTCTGTTGTCATTCTACCAGTGTGCGCAGTTTTAAAGCATGACATGTTAGGCATCTATTTACCCGGTGCAACATAATTTTTCACATTATACAATAAAATAAATGAAAGTGTATTTCCAACCAAAAAAAATAAAATAAATTGCATTTGAAAAACCGCTGCACAAATAGTGTGACATAAAATATTGCAACGATTGCCATTTTATTCTCTAGGGACTCTGATATAATATTATATATATATATATATATACACACACATTTTTTTTATTATGTTTGGAGGTTACAGGTAATTTTCTAGCAGCAAATATGGATTTTAAATGCATTAAACAGCACATTTAAAAAAAAAAAAAACACAGCAGCAGCAATTTCTTCTCAGGTTGTTGGTAAAACCTTACTTGAAAATATAAAATTTGGAAATGAAAAATGTAAAAAGTAAAAAATTTCAGGCACAACAGATACTTTACTAAAATAAATCAGATAATACAAAATAGTTTTACATGCATCAGTGCACTGTGCTTTTGTTCTCCTCAGACGAGGATGATACAGTTAAACACAATGTAATGAGCAGCAGAAAGCAGTATGCATTGAGAGATATACGACTTGGCATATACAGCTGTAATATTTGGAAGCAAGGTCCTCTGAATCCATAGTAACCATTTTACATCAATGCCTGGCAAGACATGCTTTGCATTGCTAGTTACCCCTGGTGCTACTTTCTTTGTTAAAAATTGGAAAATGAAAGAAACAAAATTATTTTCTTCCTTACAGTAAAGGAAGTGTACAGTGTACCCATATTTGTATACAGATGAAATTTCACAAAAATATCTTCCAAGTAAGGCATCAAAATCAGCATCTTTTAGTAGGTACTGAAAACAAAAAGGTATTATAATTTTATTTTTATTTTTTTAGCAAGGGTTTTACGCATGTAAGATTGAAGGGGCATGGTTGTCAACTAATGTGTGAGGATGCAGATTCTCTGAGCTCCCAATGTATCTTTCTATCCATGCATTTTTTGGGGTTAGGATTCCCCATTGTTATTATTTAATGAATTTGCTGTAATAAAATTAATGTTTTGATAAATATGTTTGTCTTATCTGTGGGGAGGTTTTAGGTCCATTAAAATCCTACACATTCTTTTTTGGAAGTGCATGGTTGTCAACTAGTACGCGAGGATGCAAATTCCCTGAGCTCCCAATTCATCCTTCTATCCAGCAGTATGTCCTATGATCTTTTGACACTGTGGATTGCTCTGGCCAACATGGAAACATTTCTGATCGTAGGAACTACGCTTTAGGCTTTGTGGACTCCCAGATGGAATGGAGGGCAATTAAATATTAAGGATCCCCATTGTATTACATACTAGCCTTATGCATATGCAAGCCCCTCACCTAGAATCCTAAACTACAGCGAAAGATGAAAAAAAAAAAAAGAAAAAAAAAAGAAGGATGGAAAGAGAGAAAAAGAGGAGATGACTTTCAATAATAGCTGCATCTCAGTTTCCCAGACATGTTAAACAGAAAGTGAAGGGAAACCTTTCCAGATACAGGCGGTCCCCTAGTTACAAACATCTGACTTATAAACGACTCCTACTTACAAATGGAGGGAGACAGTGGGAAAGTGAGAGGAAACCTACCCCAGGGAAGGGAAATTCACTCCTGTAAGAGTTATGGCGAAAAAATACCACCACTAATGCTTTATCACCAAGGCTTGTTTGCACAACAGTAATCTATAAAAATGGGGTATTGGTACTACCTAATATTAGAGAGGAAGACCACCGTCGTTTCCAACAAACCAGGTGTTGCCTCAATTTAATAGATTATTAGTATTCGTAAACATTTCTGTATCAATTATGTGTGTTCTAATTATCACATCCCAAAATTATAAAATCAAATTGTGAAAAATGCCCATGAAAAGTGCTTTAGTGCAAAAAAGTGTAAAGTATAATGCTTAATGCGACTGACGTTTAAAATCGCATAGATACTATTATGTGTTGAATTTTTCAAAACGACCAACAATCAACTAATCAGAATAAAGTGCAAACATATGAAAAAACACAGTATGGCTATAGAATCTATAACCATATACTCCAAACCTCCTGTATATAATAGTGCAAAAACAGCATCCCATATGGATATATGTGTTTATGTTAAAGTTTTTTTTTTTCTGATATATATCCCACTCACATATATCCATATGGGATGCTGTTTTTGCACTATTATATACAGGAGGTTTGGAGTATATGGTTATAGATTCTATAGCCATACTGTGTTTTTTCATATGTTTGCACTTTATTCTGATTAGTTGATTGTTGGTCGTTTTGAAAAATTCAACACATAATAGTATCTATGCGATTTTAAACGTCAGTCGCATTAAGCATTATACTTTACACTTTTTTGCACTAAAGCACTTTTCATGGGCATTTTTCACAATTTATTGATTTTATCATTTTGGGATGTGATAATTAGAACACACATAATTGATACAGAAAGGTTTACGAATACTAATAATCTATTAAATTAAGGGGACACCTGGTTTGTTGGAAACAACGGTGGTCTTCCTCTCTAATATTAGGTAGCGCAAATACCCCATTTTTATAGATTACTAATTACTTGTGAAAACCCCCTGTGGGGATTTCTTGGCTGGGGGGCTGCAACCTATATATACATATATACAGATCTTTTTATTTTATTTTGTCTTTTCTATTTCCTGTACTACATAAGCACGGCTTTGTCCAATATTAATAACATTGTTTGCACAACAACCCAAAATTTTCAAAATCCAATTGTTGTTGGGATAGAAAGTGAGGTAAAAGCTTCTGAACAGGGGCACAGCAAAACAAACCTTACAGGGGTGTTAACCCTTCCCTATGCTATCCAAAAAGCTTAAAAATAGTTTTGGCTGGAGCTACACCTAAAAAAAAAAAAAAAAAAAAAAAAAAAAGAAGACCTGTTCTGACTTAGAGATTCAACTTAAGAACAAACCTACAGACCCTATCTTGTTTGTAACCTGGGGACTGCCTGTATACAGAGAAAGCTTTGAGACCTCAGTTTAGGCAAGTATGCAATATGAAGAAAAGCTTGTTGTAGAGAGCAATAATCAACTAAACATTCATTTTTTTCCCAGTGTAAGGAGTTAGAAGCTCTATTACAGAAGAAAAAATACTTTTGGTCAGTAGAGGTAAAAATCCATGGTCCTGATAGATATCCGACAGAGTAATAACAAATGTTAAAATGGTTGTAAACCCTTACAAACCACTCTGACCTACAGGTAAGCCTAGATTAAGGCTTACCTGTAGGTCCAAGAAATATCTCCTAAACCTACACGGTTTAGGAGATATTTACCCGAAGACAGCCACCGCTGTCTGCGGCGCAGGCGCACTGGGCAAGCCGCGGCGATATGCTGTGAGTGTCGGCTCCCGTGCGCATGCGTGGGAGTGACGTCATCGCGGCTCCAGCGAATCACAGCGCCGGAGCAGCGAGACCCACGGGGACCCACCGAGAAGATGGATGCTCCGGACTACAGGGGACAACGGTGACATCGCTGGCTCCTGTGTAAGGTAAGTGACACATAATGGACTACTATGCGATGCATAGTAGTCCATTATGCTTTACCTTTGCAGGGAATCAAAGAGGAAGTAAACCGATCAGGGTTTACTTCCTCTTTAAGCTCTGTTATCCTCTAAGACTGAAGTCTCTACAAGACCACTTGACACCTATGTTTTACCTGTCGTTCGTATCCCCAACTTTACAAGTCATACGTAGTCACTTATATATACACAAACACCAAATTCTACTGGTTCTGCATCTTTATAGATAATACTGCATGTTTTCTGTTGGATTCAGCACAATAGCAGTATATGGAGGCGGTGTTTTTTTTAGATTTGGCTCTAAACGAGTAACTAGAATAGGTATGGCACTCTATTCTCAGAGCACGAATTAGGGTCAACAGTTGTGTTACTGAACTCTTCTCTAGATCACAAGGCACCCGACAGGGTTGTCCCCTCGCTCCATATGACACACCTTAGGCCGCGTACACACGGGCGGATTGTCTGCCCAACTAAGTTCGTCAGACAATCCGACAGACAGTCCGTTCAACTTTTGAATGAACGGACTTGTCCACACACGGCACTTTTTGAGCGGACTAATACGGCGGACTAAGTCCGCCATACAATCCGACCCTACTTTTGAAATGAACGGACTCGCCCACACACGCGGAGGAAAGTCCGCTCATTTCGAGCGCATCTCCAGGTAGGCGGGGCCCGCGAAGCAGACGTCACTGACCCCGCCGCCTGGAATGGACTTAAAGGGGAACCCAACGCCGAAAAAAATCGGCGTGGGGGTCCCCCCAAGTCCACAACAGACCCTTGTCCGAGCACGCTACCCGGCCGGCCAGGAAAGGGGGGCGAGCGAGCGCCCCACCCTCCTGAGCCGTACCAGGCCGTGTGCCCTCAACATGGGGGGTGCCTTGGGGAAGGGGGGCCGCGCGGCCCCCCCAACCCAAAGCACCTTGTCCCCATGTTGATGAGGACAAGGGCCTCTTCCCGACAACCCTGGCCGTTGGTTGTCGGGGTCTGCGGGCGGGGGGCTTATCGGAATCCGGGAGCCCCTTTAATAAGGGGGCCCCCGGATACCAGCCCCCCACCCTATGTGAATGAGTATGGGGTACAATGTACCCCTACCCATTCACCTGTAAAATAAAAGTACCAAAAAAAAACACAACACACGAGATAAAATATTTTATTGCACAGCTCCGGGGGTCTTCCGTCTTCGGGGGTCTTCTCGCCAGACTCCTCCGCTATCTTCTTGTAGCTCTTTTGCTAGCGGAGGAGTCCAGCTTTCTTCCCCGCCGCCGGCCTCTTCTCCCGACTTCGGGGGTCTTGTCCCCCTCTTCGGTTCTTCTGCCGGGCCACCGCGCCTTCTTATAGCTCTTTTACAGGCGGTGGCCCGGTCTTCTGTCGCCGCCGCCGCCTTCCGTTCTTCTTCTTCTCCAGGAGATGTTGCCTCGACGATCTCTCTGGCCGGAATGCCAGAGCCGCGCGGCCACTTATATAGTGACAATGGGGCAGTGTCACATGGCTTTATGTCACATGGGTTGGTGTCACATGGTGACCCCGCCCCCTTACGATGTCATAGTCCCCATGTGACGAGTCCATGTGTCACCGCCCCATTGTCACTATATAAGTGGCTGCGCAGCGCGGCTCTGGCATTCCGGCCGGAGAGATAGAGATAGAAGAAGACCGAGCCACCGCCTGTAAAAGAGCTATAAGAAGGCGCGGTGGCCCGGCAGAAGAACCGAAGAGGGGGACAAGACCCCCGAAGTCGGGAGAAGAGGCCGGCGGCGGGGAAGAAAGCCGGACTCCTCCGCTAGCAAAAGAGCTACAAGAAGATAGCGGAGGAGTCCGGCGAGAAGACCCCCGAAGACGGAAGACCCCCGGAGCTGTGCAATAAAATATTTTATCACGTGTGTTGTGTTTTTGGTACTTTTATTTTACAGGTGAATGGGTAGGGGTACATTGTACCCCATACTCATTCACATAGGGTGGGGGGCCGGTATCCGGGGGCCCCCTTATTAAAGGGGGCTCCCGGATTCCGATAAGCCCCCCGCCCGCAGACCCCGACAACCAACGGCCAGGGTTGTCGGGAAGAGGCCCTTGTCCTCATCAACATGGGGACAAGGTGCTTTGGGGTGGGGGGGCCGCGTGGCCCCCCCTTCCCCAATGCACCCCCTATGTTGAGGGCACGCGGCCTGGTACGGCTCAGGAGGGGGGGGCGCTCGCTCGCCCCCCTTTCCTGGCCGGCCGGGTAGCGTGCTCGGACAAGGGTCTGTTGTGGACTTGGGGGGACCCCCACGCCGATTTTTTTCGGCGTTGGGTTCCCCTTTAAGTCCATACAAGGCGGCGGGGCCAGCGACTTCTCCGTCGCGGGCCCCGCCTACCTGGATACCCGCTCGAAATGAGCGGACTTTTCTCCGGGCGGGAAAAGTCCGCTCATTTCAAAAGTAGGGCGGACTGGCACACACACGGGGGGACTGTCCGCTGAAATGCGAGTCCGACGGACAGTCTTTCCAACATTCCGAAAGACTTAGTCCGCCAGACTGTCCGCTGAAAAAGTCCGCTGAAGCCCACACACGAGCGGACTGTCCGCTGAAATGTGTTTCGGCGGACTAAGTTGGGCAGACAGTCCGCCCGTGTGTACACGGCCTTAGGATACTTTGTATAGGGAAATTAGAGGAATATATCCATCTCTGTAGGCTTACAATTTACTAATATGTCCAGCTGATTTACTGTTTTATTCTCTAAATTATTGGTTAGTCGAGCAATCTGTATTTAGTGTTAACAATATTTTTTTCCATTAGACCCTGAGGTGGTAACCTATATCTCTCTTTGTTGCAGCTTTAGCATTTAATTTTTAACTTTAAATACACAACTGGGAATACCCATTTTTTCCCAATAGGAAGTTAGAACTGTCAAAATAGATCCTGAGGGAAAAATCAGTAATTTAGTGCTGAGTTTGAAACCTTCATAACTGGGCCTACAGGTATATGTAACTTATATGTATATGGACTTATAATCCTTGACGAGATTATAAAAGACAAACAGAAAAGATTCCCATTTGTTCTTCAATGTTTTGATGCCCTGAGTCATACATTCTGGGTTTCAGGGAAATATATTGTAAAAAGACTCCATATATCTACACATGGAAGCTGACTTACCTTGGAAAAAAACTGTTGCACCTAAACTAAATTACTGACGTTGCCTGATCAGACTATTCTCATGTTAACTGATGAAGCTAAAGGTGACTTTGCTTTGCATGGTCTAGAGTTGATGGTGATGCAGGTCACAGGTCTTCTTTGGCATTATTGTAAAACCAATCAAAAATATCTTGAGAAACCTGCCTGCTCTCGTATTTGGCGAATTCTACCATAGGCTTATGTGTGGTTAAATTTGGACGCAGAAGTGATTGATCTTTACCCAAGAACGACCACACTTACAGATGTAGCCATTCACTTATGTTGGGGGCTGTACGTGACACCCCTTACACTGAAAGACTCGTAAGCATGTAAACGTCATAAACGTCATGGGCATGAAGCCTAAAACCTCCAGAAGGGGTTGTTCTTTCTACATTATCCCCCCCCCCGATCAGTACAGACACCCAATAATAAACTCTAGATATACATGTTTAAATAAAATAAATATTATCTTGTCTCTTTTGTATTATGCTTAAGTTATTTGCTAAGCTTCAAAAATAGTATGGACCCATCTGACAAATAAAAAAGGCTCTCAAGCTGGAGTTAAAAGACATTGGTTTGTCAGGACTTGTACACAGAATCCCCACTTGGCATGACAGACACATCTACTGTAAGGAGGTATATTTACTAAGAGCTTAAGCTGTCATTGCAAAAAGCACAAGTTATAGTAATATACTAGTGTAGACAGATAAATGCACACGACTGGCTTGAAACTTGTATTTTGGATGTACACAAAATGTTTCAGGTCAAGTATTTTTTTCAAGTGGCAATTAAGAGCATGTTCTGCAAAGAAAAAAAAAAGGTTTTGAGCCAGAAATGTGCCTCCCTTTTCCTATGTTGGTATACTGCTTAAGTGGAGGTGATCTGGCATTAGTGAACAGTTTTTTTTAGGGTGGTACCAATTGAATTTGATTTGGTGTAAAATTTAAAAAGGTTTTACTACCTGCAGTAGTCATACTTTACAGGGAAAACACTCTCGTACCTAAATACTGGTAATTTGCAGCATGGGTAATTGCATCTTAAAATGGCTTCAAATTTTGCAATTTGTTAGGCTATTTAGATATTCGTCTAGTAAAAAAATAAACGTAAATAAGCATAATATAGGATTTCCTAAATAAAACTGAATGAATGTTAAGTAACATTTAGAAAGGAAGGAGTTAAAATATTGTGAGCCGAATCTATGCTCCTATAAAATTTTGGAACGCAGAGCAAACAAAATGACAAGAATTCCAAATGAAACTCTGTACATTGCCAAGCAGTTATCTTTCATTTGGCCCTGCATTTTATTTTCACATAAAAGTTTATCGGGCTCATTCAATAGGGCAAAGAAGGCAACACGCAGCAACCAAATACCAATCCCCTTGCATTATTCTGGCAGCGCTAGCCTATATCTACTTCAATGAGTTTTATTAAAGGATAAGTTCACCTTTTACAAAATATATATATATATATATATATATATATATATATATATATATATATATATATATATATATATATATATATATATATATATATAGTAAATAATAATAAAACTCATTGAAGTAGATAATTCAATATTAATATATATATATATATATATATATATATATATATATATATATATATATATATATATATTTTTTTTTTTTTATTTACATTAATCAAGCTAACATTTTTTTTTCAGGTAAATAAAAATAGGATTTTTATAACAGCTTACCTGTAAAATCCTTTTCTTGGCGTACACCACGGGACACATAGCCACAGTAATAACTGTATGGGTTATATGGTAGTTCAATTCCCCATATAAACCCTCATCTTACTGGGAGTACCTTAGTTGAAGCAAAGCAATACAAGTGTAACCAAAAAGAGGGGAGGACCTCTGTGTCCAGTGATGTACTCCAAGAAAGGGATTTTATAGGTAAGCAGTTAGAAAAATCCTTTATCGTACATCACGGGACACAGAGCCACAGTAATAACTGTATGGGATGTCCCAGAGCAATGCCACCTGAAGGTAGGGGACACAAACAAAAGTAGGGTGCAATCAGACCTGAGGACCTATACTGCCACCTGCAGTACACTGCACCCAAAGACGATATCCTTCTCATATCCACCTGAGAGAACCTGGTGAATGTATGGGCTGAAAGCCAGGTTGCAGCCTTCCAGATTTGAGTCATGGAGGCTTGATGATGCACTGCCCATGAAGCACTAACAGCCCTGGTGGAGTGCGCTTTGATTTGAAAAGGTGGATCCTTCCTCATAAAACCATGAGCTTGAATAATTATTTGCCGAATCCATTTGGCAATAGTGGATTTCAATGCTGCCTGTTCTTTCCTAGGACCTTCAGGCAACACAAACAAAAAACATGTTTTCTGAATCTGAGCAGTCGGCTTCAAATAGATTTTGACTGCTCTCACTACATCCAAAGAATGTAGTGACAGTTCTTCCTTAGAACAGGGTTCTGTAAAAAAAAAAAAAAAAAACGAAAAACGAAGGTAAAGCAATATCCTGGTTTAGGTGAAAACCCTGAAACCACCTTTGGCAGAAAGCTAGGATGAGGACGTAATACTACTTTATCTTTGTGAATGATTAAAATATGGCTCTTTACAAGAAAGAGCCACCAATTCTGATACTCTTCTTGCAGAAGAAATGGCTACCAGAAAAACTAGCTTCCTTGTCAAAAGGACCAAAGGAATAGGTCGTATCAGCTCCAAAGGCTGTTTCTGTAATGCCAATAGAACTAAATTCAAGTCCCAAGGGTTCAGGAGTGCTCTAACCGGTGGATTAAGCCTGGTTACCCCCTGTATAAAGCTTTGGACCAAAGAATGCAAAGCAAGCGGATGTTGAAACAATTACGGATAAGGCCAAGACCTGAACCTTGATAGTACTCAAAGCCAGTTTAATCTCTAGCTCCATTTGCAGAAAGGCAAGAATTCTACACATGACATACTTTCTAGGATGTCAACCCCTGGATTCACACCAGGAAACATATGCCTTCCAGATTCTATAAGGAGGGATTCTGGAAGCTGGCTTCCTTGCATTAATCAAGGTAGATCACAGAGTCTGAAACCCACGATTCTCCAGAATGTGGGTTTCAATAGCCAACCTGTTACATTTAGCGTTTGTAAAGTAGGCTGGAACACTGGTCCCTGCGATAGCAGGTCTGGACATGGGGCCCCTACCGCCATCTTTACTCTTTCTGCATACCAAGATCTTCTGGCCCACAAGAACTTCCATTCCTGCTTGATCCTGCGAAGAAATTGAGGTAGCAGCAGAATAGGCGGGAATGTATAAATCAGTGAGATCTGTTCCCACAAGGTCACCGACGCATCTGTTCCGCATGCAAGTAGATCCCTTGTTTTTGACACAAAGTTGTCGATTTTGTTATTGAGCCTGGACGCAAACAGATCTACATCTGGGATCCTCCATCTTTGGCATATAGCCAGGAAGATGTCAGTATGAAAGGACCATTCCCCTGGCAACTGTTGGCGACTTAAGTAGTCTGCCTGCCAGTTCTCTACTCCTGGAATGAAGATTGCCGATATGCATGGCACGTTTTTCTGCCCAGGTTAGGATATGGTTTACCACTCCCTGGGCTGCCTGACTTCTGCTGTGGCATTGTTGGATTGAATCCTGACAGGAGAATTCTGCAACTTGAATGTCCAGGCCCTTAGGGCTAGACACACTGCCCGAATCTCTAGAATGTTAATGAGCAAGGTCCTTTCGGTTCTGGACCATTTCCCCTGGACAGATGCCTCTTCCAGGACTGCTCCCAACCTAAAAGGTGGATTAGAAGGATATCCCCTTTGGCAGATTCTCGGATATCCTCCAACTAAGGCTCTGGCGCACTTTTGGCGACAAACGCATCAGAAAATCTAGTGCTTGAACCCTCTTGTTCCAGGCTAATAGGATACCGTTTTGCAGCAGTTTCAAAAGAAACTGAGCATAGGGAACTGCTTCGAAAGAAGCCACCATCTCCCCCAACAACCTCATACAAAGGCAAATGGAAGGACCCTTCTTTGCCCTGACCACCTGAACCATCTACTTTATGGCGCTGATCTTTGCCTGGGGTAAAAACACCTTCTGGGCTGTATCTAAACCAGACCCAAGTAGTCCATCTTCTTACTGGCTTTAAAGAAGATTTCTCTAGGTTGAGGACCCACCCTAGGCATGCTAGGTAGTTGACTGTGGTTTACATGCTTTGGTCCAAGCGGGCTACTGACCGGTCTATCAAGAACAGGTCATTCAGGTATGCTATTCTTATTATACCTTGAGTCCTTAATCTGGCCAGAGGAAGGGCCAAAAGTTTTTTAAACACCCGAGGTGCAGTAGCTAGACCGAAAGGCAAGGCTACAAACGTAATGCTCCTCCTTGTAGGATGGAGACTACTGATCGGATTGATTCCATGCGAAAAGAGCAGATTTTCAGGAACCGGTTTAGATCTTTGAGATCTAGAATGGGTCTGACATCCCCATTTGGTTTTGGCACCGTGAAAAGATTTTAATAAAACCTCAACCCCTGCTCTTCCATGGGGACCACCATGATCACTTTTTGTGACAAAAGTCAGTCTAACGCTAGAAAGAGAGACTTATTTCTCTGGATCTTTGGGGACATTTGACCTGAGGAAACGAGGAAACGGGAATTCTCCAAACTCAAGTTTGTAACCTAGAGCTATTGTGGAGACCACCCCTCTCGCTCGAAATTCTTCCTGCCAGACCTTTGAGAACTGCAGACGTCTTCCCCCCCCCCACTCAAGCGAGGCTTTAGCATTCTGTCTTGTGGGCTTCCTCCCTCAGGATTTCTTTTGTCCCTCAGATCAACCCTGAGGTTTAACTCTTGAACCTGATGGTGGAGGCTGTCACGATTGCCTGGAGGCCGATGCCCCTGGCACTGGAGAAAGAGCCTGTTTAAATGAGGGACATTTACTGTTTTTCTTAACTGGCAAAAGGGTACTTTTCCCACTTGATATTTTTTGGATATATTTGTCCAAATCCTCCCCAAACAGCTTTTCACCGCAGAAAGGAAAACCAGCCAGGAGCTTTTTGCATGATCCTTCGGCTGCCCAACATTTCAACCAGAAGATTCTACACCTATGTACCAACCCAATCGTAAAGCGAGAGGTTTGAAGAATATAGTCTTAGATTGCGTCAATTGCAAAACACAAAGCCGCTGGCAGCTCGGCTAACTCCTGGGCCTACTGTTCAGGGAAGATCTTGAGCACCTGTTTCAAACGGTCTCTCAAGGATTGACATACCCCAATTGCCTGTACTGCGGGTTGAGTCACTGAACCTGTCACAACGAGAAAGGGTTTTTTAACAGCAATTCCAAATGTTTTATTAGTTGGATCCCTAAGCATTTGTGCATTGTCAACTGGACAAGTCAAACTTTTATTCACAGAGGATATAGCAGCATCAATTGCGGTTATACCCCACATCTAGATTTTTTTCTCCACAGGATAAAGTGTTGAAAACTTTTTAGGAGGGAAAAATGCTTATCTGCATGATCCCACTCATAATACATAAGCTTTTCTAGTAACAAATGGACAGGAAAGGCACGCAAGGCTTGAGGAGGCTTTAGTGAACCCAAACAGGAAGCAGGCTCTTCAACCGACTCCGTTAAGGGTAGCTTAAATGTGGAGCACACAATTTTAGTAAGAGAATGCACCAGCAACTTCTCAGCATGTGAAGCTGAAGAAGGTCCTTCCCCACTTGATCCCTCGGAAGAGGAATCATCAGCCTCTTCACGGTCCCCCAAGGGGGGATTCATCTTCCCCCTCCCACTGTTCCTCTGTTTGAGGATCCTGGGTAGTAGAAGGGGACCTAATACATTTTCTTCCACTCTGTGAAAATGCAATTAAAGCCACTAATCTTTCCTCCAATCCACTCATAGCTGAGGAGAAAACCTGCTCAGTTATATAGACAAGGGTTGAAATGTCGGAAGCAATTGCAGCCCCTGATGAACCTGATGGCTCAGGCCGCGTACACACGGGCGGACTGTCCGCCCAACTAGGTTCGTCAAACAGTTTGACAAACAGTCCATTCAAAATTTGCATGAGCGGACTTGACCACACACGACGAACGAACAGTCCGCTGAAAACTTGCGCGATGACGTGAACGGCACGTACGACAGGACGAGAGATTCGAAGTCCTATACACTGCAATGCAACCTTCGGCGTGTAAATCCTTTCTGAGCATGCGCGGAACTTAGTTTGACGAACAAGCCTACACATGAGCGGACTGTCCGCTCAAACCAAGTTTCAGCGGACAGTCTTACGGAAATTCAGAAAAACTTTGTTCGTCAGACTGTCCGCTGAAACTGTCCGCTGAAGCCCACACACGAGCGGACTGTCCGCTGAAACACTGTTCAGCGGACAAAGTTGGACGAACAGTCCGCCCGTGTGTACGCGGCCTCACTCTGACCAGCCTTCCTAGGTCTTTCAGGGGGGGTGGTGTTGCAGAGGGAGGATCCTTATGGCCTGAGGGTGCTCCTGATAGCCTCCGGTGGTGATTATAGGCATAACAACATTTACTTTAAAGGAGAAACCCCACAAGAATTAGAAAAATTCCTTAGGAATCTCCCTTACCTTACCCAGCTGCAGGGTTCTGTGTTAACAGACCCAATATTCACCACTCACGGTGGACTCCATTAAAAAACCTTCAGGGCCCGGGGCCCCCTTTTTTAAAATCTGGAAATCTACAGCCCTGGGCCTGTAAAGCAGGAATATGGCTGAAAAACAAACACTGGATCCTCGAGTCCAGCTCCTTAAAAAGAGAAGCGTTACAGGCAAAACCTAATTTCTTCAGACACAAGGCCAAGGTACCATTCAATTCAGCCTGGAAAAGACACTTTTAATGGCTTCGGTTGCATAGCTTGCCCCAGCAAGGAATATTCCAGTGGAGCACAGCACTTCTTTATTCATGACCAACACATAAGACACTCGGAGGTACTCCCGGTAAGGGGAGGGGGTATATGGGGAATTGAACTTCCTGTTTAGGGTGTGCCAGTGTCCATCACCTGAAGGTGCCATATAACCCATACAGTTATTACTGTGGCTCTGTGTCCCATGATGTACGATAAAGAAATGTGCATTTATTACTTTTTTACACTGGAGCCTGTAAAGCATTGCACCCACCATCAACAGAAACCATACAATGCTTGTGTGTCTGTGATAAATATAAAGGGCTGTTCTCATGAGCAAGAATGGTTGTGATGCACTAAAGAGTTTTGTATGAAGGGTAACACAGCTCTCTTTTATATAGGAACCTGAGCAAGTGAAGCCACAGGGCACAATATTCTGTTTCTCAGTAATGTCTTTTATTAGTGTCAGGGCTCTTAAAGCGGAGTTCCACCCAAAAATGGAACTTTCGCTTTAAGTGCAGATGACCCTGCTTCGTACGCCCGCATAGCTGGACCGTGGGACAAGTGAGTGTCCAATTATTAAAAGTCACCTTTAACCACTTAAGGACCGCCGTATTGCCAATGTACGTCAACACAATGGCACAGGCAGGCACAAGCACGTACATGTACGTGCCTGCCTTCCAGCGGGTGGGGGGTCCGATCGGACCCCCTCCCGCTGGATACGACGGTCCGGTTCGCTCCAGGAGCGTTCCGTGATGAGGGGATGGCCGTTGGTTTTCGGCCACCCCCTCTGGATCGCTCCTGGCCAATGAGAAGCTTCCTCCCACTGTGTATTGTTTACACAGGAAGGAGGAAGTGATGTCATTCTCCTCGGGGCGGTCTTTTTGACCGGACTATGAGGAGAAGACACAAAGTAAGTGTGCACCAACACTACACTGACATGTAGGTACACACAGGCACACAAACCCCCCCGATCCCCCCCCCCCCCAGTCACAGTGTCACTGATTGCAGTGATCATTTCTTTACTGATCACTGCATTCAGTGTCAGTTGTGACAGTAAAAACTGTCAGGACAGTTAGTGTTAGGTCCAGGGTAGCCCCCTATCACCCCCCAATAAAGATTTAACCCCCTGATTGCCCCTAGAGTTAACCCTTTCACCCTCTTTTGCCAGTGTCACTAAGCGATCATTTTTCTGATTGCTGCATGTGTCGCTAGGTAGCTAGTTATTTTTTTAGGTTCACCGCCAGGTTTTTATATCGCTAGGTACCCCGATATACTACCCAATAATGGTTTTAACCCCCGATTGCCGCTAGTTAACCCTTTCACCCCCTTTTGCCAGTGTCACTAAGCGATCGTTTTTCTGATCGCTGCATTAGTGTCGCTACTGTTGCTAGGTAGCTAGTTATTTTTTTAGGTTCACCGCCAGGTTTTTATAGCGCTAGGTACCCCGATATACTACCCAATAATGGTTTTAACCCCCTGATTGCCGCTAGTTAACCCTTTCACCCCCTTTTGCCAGTGTCACTAAGCGATCATTTTTCTGATCGCTGCATTAGTGTCGCTAGGTAGCTAGTTATTTTTTTAGGTTCACCGCCAGGTTTTTATAGCGCTAGGTACCCCGATATACTACCCAATTATGGTTTTAACCCCCTGATTGCCGCTAGTTAACCCTTTCACCCCCTTTTGCCAGTGTCACTAAGCGATCATTTTTCTGATCGCTGCATTAGTGTCGCTACTGTCGCTAGGTAGCTAGTTATTTTTTTAGGTTCACCGCCAGGTTTTTATAGCGCTAGGTACCCCCATATACTACCCAATTGCCCCTAGTTAACCCTTTCACCAGCGATCACAGTATAAGTGTCACTGGTGACGCTGGTTAGCCAGTTAGTTATTTAGGTTCCCCGTCAGGTTTTTATATAGCGCCAGGGACCCCCATATACTACCTAATAAAAATTTGAACCCCCTGATTGCCCCTAGTTAACCCTTTCACCACTGATCACCGTATAAGTGTTACGGGTGACTCTGGTTTGTTTGTTTTTTATAGCATCAGGGCACCCACCATTTATTACCCAATAAAGGTTTAACCCCCTGATCACCCGGCGGGTGATATCAATTAGGTTTTAGGGTCAGGGTCTGCGTCGCCCCAGGCAGCGCTAGGTTAGTGCCAGTACCGCTAACACCCACGCGCAAAGCATAAACCTCCCGTAGTGGTATAGAATCTGAACAGATCAATATCTGATCAGATCTATACTAGCGTCCCCAGCAGTTTAGGGTTCCAAAAAACGCATTGTTAGCGGGATCAGCCCAGATACCTGCTAGCACCTGCGTTTTGCCCCTCCGCCCAGCCCACCCAAGTGCAGTATCGATCGATCACTGTCACTTACAAAACACTAAACACATAACTGCAGCGATCACAGAGTCAGGCCTGATCCCTGCCATCGCTAACAGGTTTTTTGGTAGCATTTTATATTTAAATCCGGAAGGCAGTGCTTGGTTTTCGGGGGCCCGTACGTGGCTAGGCTCCCAAAAAGTCCCCCACATGTGGTATCCCCATACTCGGGAGAAGCAGCAGAATTTATTTTGGGGTGTAATTTGACTTATGCCCATAGCATGTGTGAGCAATATATCATTTAGTGACAACTTTGTGCAAAAAAAAAAAAGTTTGTAATATTCCCGCAACTTGTGGCAAAATATAAAATATTCCATGGACTCAACATGCCTCTCAGTAAATAGCTTGGGGTGTCTACTTTCCAAAATGGGGTCATTTTGGGGGGTTTTGTGCTATTTTGGCATTTTATGGCCTTCGAAACTGTGATAGGTAGTGAGGAGTAAAATCAAAAATTTACACCCTTAGAAATCCTGAAGGTGGTGATTGGTTTTCGGGGTGCCGTGCGCGACTAGACTCCCAAAAAGTCCCACACATGTGGTATCCCCATACTCGGGAGAAGTAGCGGAATATATTTTGGGGTGCAATTCCACATATAACCATGGCATGTGTGAGCAATATATCATTTAGTGACAACTTTTTGTAAAAAAAAATTTATTTTTATTTTTTGTCATTATTCAATCCCTTGGGACAAAAAAAAATATATATTCAATGGTCTCAACATGGCCCTCAGCAAATAGCTTGGGGTGTCTACTTTCCAAAATGGGGTCATTTGGGGGGGTTTTGTGCCATCTTGGCATTTTATGGCCTTCAAAACTGTGATAGGTAGTGAGGAGTGAAATAAAAAAATGTATGCCCTTAGAAATCCTGAAGGCGGTGCTTGGATTTCGGGGTCCCGTACGCGGCTAGGCTCCCAAAAAGTCCCACACATGTGGTATCCCTGTACTCAGGAGAAGCAGCAGAATGTATTTTGGGGTGTCATTTCACATATGCCCATGGCATGTGTGAGCAATATATCATTTAGTGACAACTTTTTGTAAATTTTTATTTTTTTTTGTCATTATTCAATCCCTTAGGACAAAAAAAAAAAAAAATATTCAATGGGCTCAACATACCCATCAGCAATTTCCTTGGGGTGTCTACTTTCCAAAATGGGGTCATTTGGGGGGGGTTTGTACTGCCCTGCCATTTTAGCGCCTCAAGAAATGAGATAGGCAGTCATAAATTAAAAGCTGTGTAAATTCCAGAAAATGTACTCTAGTTTGTAGACGCTATAACTTTTGCGCAAACCAAAAAATATACGCTTATTGACATTTTTTTTTACTAAAGACATGTGGCTGAATAAATTTTGCCCTCAATGTATGACAAAAATTTAGTTTATTCGATTTTTCTTATAACAAAAAGAAGAAAATATCATTTTTCTTCCAAATTTTCGCTCTTTTTCCATTTATATCGCAAAAAATAAAAATCGCAGAGGCAATCAAATACCATCAAAAGAAAGCTCTATTTGTGGGAAGAAAAGGACGCAAATTTCGTTTGGGTGCAATATTGCATGACCGCGCAATTACCAGTTAAAGCAGCGCAGTGCGAAATTGGAAAAAGATCTCTGGTCCTTAACCACTTCCCGACCAGCGCACGACGATGTACGTCGACAGAATGGCATGGGCAGGCATATTGGCGTACAGGTACGTCCAATATTCGATGCCGCCCTGCCATCGGGAGCGCGCTCCCGCGCTGGTCGGGACCCCCATGAGTCCGGTCGCGGGACCCGCGGACTCGATCGCCGCGGGCATCCCCGCGATCGTCTCACGGAGCGGCCGAATGGAGGAAATGCTGTGTAAACAACATTTTTCCATTCTGCCTAGCAACTAGTGACGCTGATCTCTGCTCCATGTGATTGGAGCAGAGATCAGTGTACACTAAATGAAAGCCCAACCCCCCCACAGTTAGTAACACACCCCTAGGAACACTTAACCCCTACACTGCCACCCACTGGTTAACCCTTTCACTGCCAGTGTCATTTACACAGGAATCACTGCATTTATATAGCAGTGATTACTGTATAAATGACAATGGTCCCAAAAATGTGTCAAAAATGTCCGATGGGTCCCCGACAATGTCGCAGTCACAATAAAAAAAAAAAAAAAAAAAAAAAAAAAAAAATCGCAGATCGCCGCCATTACTAGTAAAAAAAAAACTAAAAAATTATTAATAAAAATGCTATAAAACTATCCCTATTTTGTAAACGCTATAACTTTTGCGCAAACCAATCAATAATCGCTTATTGCGATTTTTTTTACCAAAAATATGTAGAAGAATACGTATCGGCCTAAACTGAGGGAAAACAATGTTTTTTATATATTTTTGGGGGATATTTATTATAACAAAAAGTAAAAAATAATGCGTTTTTTTCAAAATTGTCGCTCTATTTTTGTTTATAGCGCAAAAAATAGAAACCGCAGGGGTGATCAAATACCACCAAAAGAAAGCTCTATTTGTGGGAAAAAAAGGACGTCAATTTTGTTTGGGAGCCACGTCGCACGACCGCGCAATTGTCAGTTAAAGCGACGCAGTGCCGAATCGCAAAAAGTGGTCTGGTCTTTGACCAGCAAATTGGTCCGGTCTGAAAGTGGTTAAGGTGTTTATTGGTCCGGGGCTGAAGTGGTTAATAATCGGTGATTTTAATTTTTATTTTTTTCGGCGGAACTCTGCTTTAAGCTGCTGTTGCATCATTCCAATTCAGATTTCTCTTATTTTATTGGATAATCACAGACTTGGGCTGTGTCTGACAAGATTATCAAACAACCTACGGGCACAAAGCTGTTTTCAGTCAATTTTGCACACACGGACCTAATGTGACATAGTAGAAAGAACATATTATTCTTATACAGGTTTTATATAGCGCCAACAGTTTGCGCAGTGCTTAACAAAATAAAGCCAGACATTACAGTTACATTACAATTTGGTACAAGAGGAATCATATGTTATGATTTACAAACAGAATGCAATAGATAACCTGGATGGAAGTCACACTGACCTGATGTAGATCATTTCCAAGTACATACTCCTGGAAGTACCCAGGTGCTGCTGAAGATGCTCTGATAGCTTGCCACAGATTATATTGACACCCTCCTAAATAATTTGATTTAACACCCGGAAAATGATTGTAATTTCTGAACACAAATGCTTTTGGAGGTATTCCTGTATTAACGATGGTGCTCACAGCAGCAACCTATAAACCGAGAAACACAACATTTAATATAACAAAACTCTACAAAAGATATAGGTCTCGCGTATAGAACAATTTTTTTTTTTTAACATTTCTACTCTGCTTCCAAAAGCAGGCTTCTCAAAATGTCACAAATTAACAGCTTAATTAACTAAATTGGCAAAGATGCCAGAGGAAAAATTTGGCCCCCGGCTTGTAAAATCAGTGATGGTTCAGTTTGATAAAAAGCTCCACGTAAATATGTAGGAAAAAATATTTCTACAATAGACCGTCAGTACACTTTATTATTAAGCAGTATAAAGATAGATTTCTCCAACGTTTACACTAATATTTGAGTGATTTGCGTGCAATGTAAAGAAATGTGGTGATAACAGGCTGGTAGAACCAGCTGCTGGGCACTTGACAGCCAGGTGTTTAATATGGTTAACTGCAAAGGAAAAAAAAAAAAAGGAAGAGAATGGAACGTCATACCTAGTTTCTGTTAACACACAATGCCTAGAAGTAAAGCCAGTGGACAACAGATGGAAAATCAGATGCTTTTTTTTTTTTTTTTTTTACCATGTGTCCTTAAACAAGGTCAGTCTCACTGTGTTAC
Source organism: Lithobates pipiens (assembly GCF_037356315.1). NCBI lineage: Eukaryota > Metazoa > Chordata > Amphibia > Anura > Ranidae > Lithobates > Lithobates pipiens. The sequence goes on along the minus strand of NW_027507903.1, from coordinate 219,547,198 downwards.
TGTACAGAGATTTGAAAATGCAGTTAAAACTTATCTAAACCCAAAAATATAACAAATTGCAGCTTACCAGTCCCTACATGTGATGGCTGTGTTCGTTACCTTTTTCTCTTTAATTAAACCTGCAAATAGCACACTTTCTGTCCTTTCACGTTTACACTTTTTCCCTCAATTGTACCTATAGGGCAGCCATGGTTGTCACATAGGGATGAACAAAGGAAGACCTGTTCCAAATTAGGCCTATTTCATGGTGGATTGATGGGACTAGTAGTTTACACAATAAAGACAAGGTTCACTGAACTTTCTTAAAAGCCAACAAAAACCAAAAAGAAAAAGCTTTGGGTGCTTTTCCAATATGTAAGCAAAATACAAAAAAAGGCAGAGAAAAAAAAAAACTTTTTCTAACAAAGAACTATAACTTAATTAGCCAATAACTCCCTTGGGGTAACATTCTTTAACCCCTTAAGCACGTAAAACATAAAAAAAAAAAGGACAAAACAACATTAGTCATATACCACTTTGTCACTAAGATTAGGTAAACTCTATATAGCCGTCTCTACATCACAAATTATAGGTACTGAAGATGGACACAAAATCGTGAAGTTGAATTTGTAAGACCTTATTGCCTCGCTGCTCCTAAACTTGAGTTTTTATTAGCTTTTGGTGTTTTTTTGCCAAAGCCCCTGAACTTACCATAATTCAATAAAAGCCTGTGTGTCCATGTACACATAGGCTTTTAATCAGAGTTTAGGGGCAGTTAAACTTCCCTCTGCTGTATGCAGAAGAATCAAGTTCAGGTGAGGACCGTTTTGGCCACAAAACGCCAAATGCGGCAAAAAACGCACACTAAGTGCTAGCTGTGTTTAGCACCTGGGTGTTTATTTCAATGGCAAGTACTCTGGCAAATGAAATTAATAAATTCCAAGAACTAAAAGCCGCAAAAACATGGCACTGCTTTTTTGCAGCGCTTAGCGGTTTTCTGCTGCCAGGAGAGTTATGCTTAGGTGAGGCCAGTGTACATGCAGCCTATATGTGTCCAAAAAGGTACCATACCTTTCAGCCACTCGCAGCACATAACCATGAAACATGTTGCCGGACACTGTAGTTTTTAGTTTTGTTGTAGCGGGACACAACCACAATCTACTAATTTGGTAAATACACTAATTAAAGTGGTTGCAAACCACAGGTTTTTTTTTTTTTTACCTTCATGCATTTTATGCATAAAGTTAAAAAACCTTCCGTTTGCAGCAGCCCCTCCCCCCTAATTTTTACCTGTGCCTCCTCTCGATCCAGTGATGTCCATGAGAGCCCTTGCCTCTACAGAGACTCACACTCCTGATTGGCTCCCGCTGCTGCCACTAGCCAATCAGGAGACAATCGGGGGCTGGGCTGAACCACAGCTCTGTAGCAAGGTGCTTGCAGTGGGGGCACCTGAAAGGAGGGAGGAGCCATTAGGGCCAGTGTGGAACCTGAGACCTTATGTCTCTTTCCTAAATGAAGACAATACTTTGGCTTTAGATTTTTTTTTTTAAGGTGCTGGTAATTTATATAACTTTTGTTTCCATGTACATTTTGGATTTCTGAGTGTACATGGGGACAGCCATCTTTGCTCCTTTTCTATACAAGCTCTGCTACCCTTTAATGCCTTGTTTTACCGCCTGTCTCATTGCATGTTAACAAGACAAGATATGCCCAATTGAAAAACAAATAGGTCCTCAGCAGTCTCTAATGACACAATGACTTGGAACATTCACAATGCCAGGGGTCATGTGATCTTTTAGTCTAAGCTTTAGGTCATGTAAAAAAAGGAACAAAAGGAGAGGCATTTTTTTTTTCAGGCAATTTTCCACTAAAAATAGTAATGTGATTTAAAGATGCTGACGTGTCCTTTTGATTCCTTGAAAGCATGAACTTTAATGATAGATGCACTTTAAGTAAATGACAGGCTGTTTACACTGCTGACCATTTCCACCAACTGTATACAAAGACTCGGAAATGGGAATTCACATAATAAATCCAGCATTTCCTGTTGGAATGCTCCACTCAATATGGGATCTTCTGGAAAACAGTAGCAAGACTCATCAAGAACTTTTTTTTCCCCCAGTGGTAAACACAGAGTGGCTGACATTCAGAAAAACAGTATGTCTGGTGCCTCCGTCAATCGAATTACTATTTTGCAATTCAACATTTTATAAAGTGGCCTTTGTATTTTACAGAATCCTAGCAGCATTACATCAGCACTTGATAAAGCAGAACATAGCAGTGAATAAACTCCCTAGCCCACAGTTGTATTATGCTAACTGAATAATTGATCCACTTAAGGGTAAGTGATGCTTTTCAAAGCTGAAAAACAACCTTCTTTCACAAAATGCCCTTTCTGAAGAAATAATTAAGTTTTCATAGTCTTATAAATGACTAGAAATAATAAAATCATAGGGCATGATTCTGAGCTCCTGTGTGCTCTGGTAATAGAAATATAACTTGTTATATTTACCAAGGCAATTTTGCATCGAAGACCTAATACTAGTAGCTACAGTAGATATAAAAAGTCTGCACACCCCTGTTAAAATGTCAGGTTTCTGTGATTTAAAAAAAAAAAAAAAAAGAGACAAAGAAATCATTTCAGAACCTTTTCCATCTTTAATGTGACCTTTAAACTGTACAACTAAGTTGAACAACAAACTGAAATCTTTTAGGGGGAGGGAAGTAAAAGTAAAATAATATGCTTTCATAACTGTGCACATCCTTAAACTAATACTTTGTTGAAGCACCTTTTGATTTTATTACAGCACTCAGTCTTTTTGGGTATAAATCTAAGTCTAAGTCTATCAGCATGGCACATCTTGACTTTGCAAAACCACTCCAAAAGTTGTCAGATTGCAAGGGTGTCTCCTGTGCACAGCCCTCTTCAGATCACCCCACAGATTTTCAAAATCGGACTCAGGTCTGGACTTTGGGTGAGCCATTCCAAAACTTTAATCTTCTCCTTCTCCTGGTGAAGCCATTCCTTTGTTGATTTGGATGTATGCTTTGGGTCGTTGTCATGCTGAAAGATGAAGTTCCTCTTCATGTTCAGCTTTCTAGCAGAAGGCTGAAGGTTTTGTGCAAATATTGACTGGTATTTGGAACTGTTCATATTTACCTCTATCTTGACTAAGGCCCCTGTTCCAGATAAAGAAAAACAGCCCTAACATACAGTGGTGTGAAAAAGTGTTTGCCCCCTTCCTCATTTCCTGTTCCTTTGCATGTTTGTCACACTTAAGTGTTTCGGAACATCAAACCAATTTAAACAATAGTCAAGGACAACACAAGTAAACACAAAATGCAATTTGTAAATGAAGGTGTTTATTATTAAAGGTGAAAAAAAATCCAAACCATCATGGCCCTGTGTGAAAAAGTGATTGCCCCCCTTGTTAAAACATACTATAACTGTGGTTGTCCACACCTGAGTTCAATTTCTCTAGCCACACCCAGGCCTGATTATTGCCACACCTGTTCACAATCAAGGCATCACTTAAATAGGAGCTGCTTGACACAGTAAGGTCCACCAGAAGATCCTTAAAAGCTACACATGCCGAGACCCAAAGAAATTCAGGAACAATTGAGAAAGAAAGTAATTGAGATCTATCAGTCTGGAAAGGGTTATAAAGCCATTTCCAAAGCTTTGGGAATCCAGCGAACCACAGTGAGAGCCATTATCCACAAATGGCGAAGACATGGAACAGTGGTGAACCTTCCCAGGAGTGGCCGGCCGCCCAAAATTACCCCAAGAGCGCAGCGATGACTCATCCAAGAGGTCACAAAAGACCCCACAACAACGTCCAAGGAACTGCAGGCCTCACTTGCCTCAGTTAAGGTCAGCGTTCATGCCTCCACCATCAGGAAAAGACTGGGCAAAAATGGCCTGCATGGCAGAGTTCCAAGGAGAAAACCACTGCTGAGCAAAAAGAACATCAAAGCTCGTCTCAATTTCTCCACAACACATCTTGATGATCCCCAAGACTTTTGGGACAACATTCTGTGGACCGATGAGACAAAAGTGGAACTCTTTGGAAGGTGTGTGTCCAAGTATATCTGGCGTAGAAGGAACACTGCATTTCATAAAAAGAACATTATACCAACAGTAAAATATGGTGGTGGTAGTGTGATGGTCTGGGGCTGTTTTGCTGCTTCAGGACCTGGAAGACTTGCCGTGATAAAAGGAACTATGAATTCTGCTGTCTACCAAGAGATCCTGAAGGAGAATGTCCGACCATCTGTTCGTGTACTCAAGCTGAAACGAACTTGGGTTCTGCAGCAGGACAATGATCCTAAACACACCAGCAAGTCCACCACCGAATGGCTGAAGAAAAACAAAATGAAGACTTTGGAATGGCCTAGCCAAAGTCCTGACCTGAATCCTATTGAGATGTTGTGGTATGACCTTAAAAAGGCCGTTCATGCTCGTAAACCCTCTAATGTAACTGAATTAGGACAATTCTGCAAAGATGAGTGGGCCAAAATTCCTCCAGGACGCTGTAAAAGCCTCATTGCACGTTATCGCAAACGCTTGGTTGCAGTTGTTGCTGCTAAGGGTGGCCCAACCAGTTATTAGGTTTGGGGGGCAATCACTTTTTCACACAGGGCCATGATGGTTTGGATTTTTTTCATGTTTAATAATAAACACCTTCATTTACAAATTGCATTTTGTGTTTACTTGTGTTGTCCTTGACTATTGTTTAAATTGGTTTGATGTTCCGAAACACTTAAGTGTGACAAACATGCAAAGGAACAGGAAATGAGGAAGGGGGCAAACACTTTTTCACACCACTGTATGATGTTGCCACCACCATGCTTCAGTGTGGGTATGGTGTTCTTTTGGTTATGTGTAGTGTTGACTTTGCCCCAAACATATCTTTTGGAATTATGGCCAAAAAGTTTAACCTTGGTTTCATCAGACCATCAACACATTTTCCCACATATTTTTGGGAGACTTCAGATGCGTTTTTGCACAATTTAGCTGGGCTTGGATGTTTTTCTTCATAAGAAAAGGCTCCCATCTTACCACTCTACCCTATAATCCAGACCCACGAAGTATATGGGAGATTGTTGTCACATGTACCACACAGCCAGTACTTGCCAGATATTACTGCAGATTCTTTAATGTTGCTGTAGGCCTCTTGGCAGCCTCCCTGACTTTCTGGTCTTTTCATAAATTTTGGAGGGATGTCCAGTTCTTGGTACTTTCACTGTTGTGCCATCTTTTCTCCTTTTGATGATGACCGTCTTCACGGTATTCCATGGTATAGCTAATGTCTTGGAAATTCTTTTGTACCCTTTAACAAGGAGATCCCTCTGATGCTTTGGAAGCTCTCTGCGGACCATGGCTTTTGCTGTAGGATTCGACTAAGAAAACATCAGAAAAAACCTACTAGAACAGCTGAACTTTATTTGGGGTTAATCAGAGGCACTTTAAAATGATGGGAGGTGTGTACCGACTCTATTTAACATGAGTTTGAATGTGATTCCTTGAATTTTGAACATAGCTTCATCTCCAGTTATAAGAGGTTGTGCACACATATGCAACCACATTATTCATTATTTTATTTTTTTATTTTTACTCCCCCCCCACCCCAAAAGATTTCAGTTTGTTTTTCAATTGAGTTGTACAGTTGATAGGTCATATTAAAAAGGTGTAAAAAGTTCTAAAACGATTTATATCTTTTTAGAAAATAGATGGTGCTGTGCTGTTAACAGGTTAAAGATAAAGCTAAAATAAGAATAACACTACCTGAGCAATATATATGTTAACGAATATCCAAGCAGTAAAGCATACAATAAAATGCTAAAAGCAGTGGTATACACGTGAAAAAAAAAAAAGATTTCCCAAATAAAACAACAACAGTCTTATAGATGGAAACAAAATAAGGTGCTGTGTTCAATCTCCAGCTGAGTGTAAATATAACATATAAAGTGACTCGTCCTTCAAGTGCAAAAGTTGTGCAAATAAATGCAAAGTGCTTTCTCCTCTTCTGTGCAACACACTTCAGTGAAGATGGCCTCTTACCTTACAGTTATGAGGCAACCGCATGTATGTATAATAGTGAAGATAACATACTCTCAGTATAATGGAGCAGATCTGTTCCCTTTTAAAGCCGGTATGGGCAGCAATATTTGTCTCTCAATGGATGTATATAAAATATGGAGAAAGAAGAAAGGGGGGATTCTGGATAGTGCTGTATTTTAAAAGACAACGTTTTTGTTAAAAACAATTAGAGGTCCTCAAATTTCTTTACAAGTTAAAATCAAAACACCACGAGCGGCAATGTCTTTAAATAGTCTAAAGCATTGAATCAAATGAGCGGCCATTTTCTTGTAGCTCAATGATAGAGAAGTAATGTAGCAGCCATGTTTAGATGGATTTTCTACATAGAAAATATCGCAGCCATTTTCTAGTAGTCCGCTGCTAAAAGAAAGGTTGTGTGGTGATGTTTTGCTAGAGATATTAGATTAAACACTTAAAAAAGAAGGGTAAAAAACAATAAAAAGACCACAGGAGATCTAGAGAGACTGAAGATCCACAACAGGAGCCGTTCCCAAGGCCTACATAGATTAAAATAAAGTTATATTAATATCGCAGAATGACAGGACTATGGGCTTTAAGTTTGGATATCAGGGTGAGGGGAACACCAGAAATGACGTCAACAAATACTGCAGAGATAGTTGACACAAAATTATTTATATAATGGAGATAGCGTCTTGATGCAACTAGAAATAGACAACACTAAATATATAGATGAAAGTTCTATATTACTAAAATAATATGTAATAATAGTAAAAAAAGGGGGTGTATCGGGCAACTTTTAAAAGTGGAAATTGCACACTGAAAAGCAAATCTTATATATAAATAAATCTTATATATAAATACAAATATTAAAAACCCCTAAAGGAAACAATTAAGATCAAATTCAATATTGAGGCCTCAGGGTTATCTTCCCTGGACAGATGCTTCTTCTAGGATTGCTCCCCAGCCCAGAAGGCTGACATCTGTTACCACTTTCCAGGTAACTGGTAGAAAGGATTTTCCTTTTTGGAGATTCTTGGTCATTAACCACCAACTGAGGCTTTGACGCACTTTTGGGAATAAATGCATTGGGAAGTCTAGCGCTTGGACCTTCTTGTTCCAAGTTGACAAGATACTGTTTTGCAGCAGCCTCCAATGAAACTGAGCAGAAGGAGCAGCCTCGAATGAAGCCATCTTTCCCAACAATCTCATGCAAAGTCGAATAGAAGGATTCTTCTTTGCTTTGACCACCTGAATCAGTTCCCTTATGGAACTGATCTTTGCCTGGGGCAAAACCACCCTCTTCTGAGCTGTATCTATGATCAGACCCAAGTACTCTAATCTCCTTGATGGTTTTAAGGAGTTTTTCTCTAGGTTGAGAATCCAACCTAGGTATTCCAGGTAGCCGACTGTGGTGACCAAACTGATCTATCAAGAGTAAATCGTCTAAGTAAGCTAGAATCGTTATACCCTGAGCCCTTAACCTGGCTAAAGGGGGAGCCAGGACCTTTGTAAACACTCGAGTTGCAGTAGCTAGACTGAAAGGCAGAACTACAAACTGAAAATGAAGATTAAGCATAGATATTTCTGGCGAGCGGGAAAAATAGGTACACGGAGATAAGCATTCTTGATAAAGATTGACGCTAGCAGTTCTCTACCTTGGAGAATGGAGACCACTGATCGGATTGACTCCATGCAAAAACAGCAGATATTCAAAAAAAAAACTGTTTAGGTCTCAAAGATGGGTCTGACATCCCTGTTTGGTTTTGGTACCGTGAAAACTTTTGAATAAAACCCTAACCTTTGCTCTTCCATGGGGACCACCGATATCACCTTTTGAGACAAGAGATGATCCAAAGCCAGAAAGAGACTCCTTTTTTCTGGATCTCTGGAAATGTTTGATCTGAGAAAACGAGGAGACGGGAACTCTCGGAACTCTAGTTTGTAACCCAGAGATATTGAGGAAGCCACCCATTTGTCTTGACACTGTTTCTGCCAGACCGTTGAGAACTGCAGAAGTCTTCCCCCAATTTGATCGAGCGGGGGTACCCCATCATAAGGAGGTTTTAGTACTTTGTTTTGTAGGTTTCCTCCCCCAGGGCTTCTTTTGACCCTGGGGTTGACCCTGAGGTTTACGGTGGAGGCCGTCGTGCCTGCCTAAAGGCTGATGCTCCTGGCACTGGAGAAGAAGCTCATTTAAAAGAAAAATGCTTAAACTTATTCTTAACTGGTAAAAAGGGAACTTTTTTCCATTAGAAATTCTTTGGATGTATTTATCCAGGTCATCCCCAAACAACCGTTCACCATGAAATGGAAAACCAGCCAAAAGTTTTTTGCATGGTGCTTCGGCTGACCAATTTTTCAACCATAAAATTCTACGCACATGCACCAGCCCGAGCATAAGCCGTGAGGCCTGGAGAATAGAATCTCTCATAGCGTCTACTGTAAAACATAATGCCTCCGATATCCTGGCCAAATCTTGGGCTTGCTGACCAGGAATAATCTTGAGCACCTGTTTAAACTGTTTTATTTTAAGGACTGACAAACACCGATCGCAGCCAGCGCAGGCTGAGCCACTGAGCCTGCCAGGGAAAATAGGATTTTTGTACTCACCGCAAAATCTTTTTCTCTGAAGTTCACTGACTGACACAGCTCCATTAATCTTGACCAGAGGAGGTTACGCCACCTTCAGGAGAGTCCCTCCAGTAATAACCCCTCAGCCTGCTTTCTGCAGCTCAGTACGTCAACAAGCAGTATAACATAAGCCAATAGGAGGTGAGGGTGCTGTGTCAGTCAGTGAACTTCAGAGAAAAGTATTTTACAGGGAGTATAAAAATCCTATCTTCTCTTTTGTTTCACTGACTGACACAGCTCCATAATCTTGACCATAGGGACGTCCCCAGGCAGTGTTATAACGAGGGGTGGGAACAGCATAAAAACTTCACCCACAACCAGAACTTGCAGCGAACAATGCAACAGTGCATTATACTCAAAAGTAACTATTTTTTTTTTTTAAATATAGAGTAAAAAAAAAAAAAAAAAAAAGGGTGTAGAATTGCAACATTACACGGCTGCCTGCAAAACTTTGCGGCCAAAGAAAGCTTTAGACGATTCGCTTACTTTGTAGAATTTGGTAAAAGTGTGAACGGACGACCAAGTCGCCACCTTACACACTTAAGCGACTGGCGCTTGATGTTGGAAAGCCCAAGAGGTTCCAATTGCCCTGGTGGAATGGGCCGTGACAGGAAAGGGGGGCACCTGCCCCTTCAAGGCGTAGGCCTGTACCACAATCTGCCTGATCCACCTGGAAATGGTGGCAGACGAGACCGCCATACCTTTTTTCGGACCAGCTACCGAAACAGAGTCGGACTTCCGAAAGGGAGCCGTGGCAGACAAATACACCCTTAGAGCCCGGACCACGTCCAGGGAATGAAGGGCCACCTCCTTAGGATGTGTCAGTTTAGGACACAGATGGATGTCTTCATTGATGCGAAACGCCGAAACCACCTTCGGCAGAAAAGAAGGTTGCGGATGCAACACCACTTATCCTTATGGATAACCAGATAGGGCGACTTGCAAGACAAGGCCGCCAGTTCCGAAACCCTCCTGGTCGATGTAATGGCCACTAGGAAGACCACTTTCTGAGAAAGAGTCAACAAGGGGATTTCCCTGATGTTCTTAAACGGCGGTTTCTGAAGCGCCAATAGCACCAGGTTCAGATCCCACGGGGGTAAAGGTGGACGCAACGGAGAAACTACAGGCCTGACCCCTTGAATAAAAGTGCTCACTAGAGAATGAGACGCCAGGGGTTGTTGGAAAAAAAAAAACAGCCAAGGCTGATATTTGTCCCTTAATGGTGCTTAAAACCAATTTCTGGTCTACTCCTTGCTGTAAAAAACAGCAGGATCCTGGAAACGGAATAGGAGCGCCGACACCACCCCTTCTCCTCACACATGGAGATGTAGGCCTTCCAGGTAGGATGGTATATCTTTCGAGAAGATTTTCATGCTTTCAACATAGTTGAAATCACCGAGCCTGACAGGCCCCGGTTGCTTAGCACCTGGCTCTCAGCCATGCCATTAAAACCAGCGATGGAAGCAGAATGGAGAATTGGACCTCGACACGAAAGGTCCTCTCATAACAGTAGTCGCCAGGGAGCGTCCGCAACCAGGCGTACTAGGTCGGAGTACCAGGGGCGCCGAGGCCAATCTGGGGCAATCAGTATTACTGGAATCGCCTCGGCCTCCACTCTGCGGAGCAGACGTGGTAGTAGTTTTAGCAGAGGAAAGGCGTAGATCAGTGGGGTACTGACCCCACAGAGCCACCAGCACATCTGACGCATCTGCCCAAGGATCTCTTGTCCTGGATAGGAATCTCTGCACCTTCCGATTGAGACAGGAGGCCAGGAGATTTAAGTCTGGTTTGCCCCACCGCAGGCACAGTAGCCTGAACACCTCCGGATGCAATGCCCATTCCTCTGGGTCCAGCATCTGGCTACTTAGGTAGTCCACCTACCAGTTTTCTACTCCCGGGATGTAAATGGCCGACAAGGCCAGTACATGTCGCTCTGCCCACTGAACGATGTGAGAGACCTCCAGTGCTGCAGCTGAGCTTCTTGTTCCTCCTTTATGGTTGACATATGCCACCGCCATGGCGTTGTCTGACTGGATCCTGATCGGACGCCTTCGTAGTCTCATCGACCATGTGGAGAGGCAAAGCCTGATCACTCAAAGCTCGAGCACATTGATCGGCAACTTGGATTCCTCCCTCGACCAGAGGCCCTGGGTCGACTGTACTCCACCCCAGCTGGTCAGGCTGGCGTCCGTGGTGATCACTGTCCAATGTATAGGTAGGAATGACTTCCTGGACCAAAGTGCTGGGGACCTCAGCCACCAGAGCAGGGAATCCCTGACTGACTGGCTCACCCGAATCAGCCGATAAAGGGATAACGGAGATTTGTCCCATTTGGTCAATATCTCCTTCTGCAAGGCTCTGGTGTGAAACTGTGCGTACGGTATCGTCTCGAAGGAGGCCACCATGAGGCCCAGCACTCTCATGCAGAAGCACAGCGATGACCACCTGCGGTTCATCAATAGTTTTACTGCGGCTCTGAGAGTCTGCAGTTTGTCTGAAGGGAGAAAAACTCTTGCTTCCATGGAGTCCAGCAATAAGCCTAGAAACTCCAAGCGCTGAGTCGGTATGAGCACCGACTTTTTTAGGTTCAACAGCCACCCAAATTCCTGCAGGGTTTGCATGGTGATCGCCACATCCTCCTTTAATTCTGAAGCGGAAGCTGCTCTCAGAAGGAGATCGTCTAGGTAACCTACGATAGTGATCCTACGTTGTCGCAACAACGCCAAAATTGGAGCCAATACCTTGGTAAAGACTCGGGTGCTGATGCCATGCCAAGGGGAGAGCCACAAACTGGTAGTGGGCTTCCCCAACTGCAAATCGCAGAAACTTCTGATGCCTGAAGTATATGGGTATGTGCAGGTACGCACCCTGGATGTTCAAAGACGCCAAAGAAGTCCCCTTAATGGAGTGCAGCGACCACTGAGCGAACTGATTCCATTCTGAACCTCTGTACTTTTACAAAGCAATTGAGGGCTTTCAGGTCCAAGATTGTAGTCCCCAAAAAGGAAGGGGTATGTCCAGATTGGAGTAGAACCCCTGGAACCTTTCCAACTCTGAAACAGGCACCATGACCCCGCAGCTTAGCAGGCCCCTTAATGCCCCCAGCAAGCCGGGAGTAAGGGTATGCTGGAGGGGAAGAATATGTTTTGTGGCCAAGAGAGAGAAACTATCTTGTAGCCAGAGAATCAGTTTGCAGACCCATTGGTCGGACAGCCAAGAGGCCCACTGGGCTGCAAACTCCTGAAGGCGACCCCCCCACCTGTGTGATGGGCAGGGGCAAACCTTCATGCGGTGGCACTTTTGTTCGCAGGCTTGCGGTTCCAGGGATGCTTTTGTCCCTCAGAGGTCATCCTGTTGGACTGGGAGCTCTTAGCCGAAGTCCTGTACGGACGAAAAAGCCTCTTTTGAGCAGAAAATGAGGGTCCTTGCCTGCGGCGTGGCTCCTTAGTCTTCCTGGCCTGTGGGGGCAAGGTACTCTTCCCACCTGTGACATTCTTAATAATGTCATCCAACGAGGCTCCAAAGATCCAAAGAGCCGCTCACCAAGGAAGGGTAGAGCCGTCAAGGCTTTTTTTTTATGCCTGGTCCGCAGACCAGCATTTTAGCCAAATCAGGCACCTCAGCACCACTGCTGACACTGAAGCCCTGGATAGCAGGGGAAGTGTATCCAGGGCTGGGTCACAAAGGTACTTAAGGCCGTGCACTAACTGGTCTGCTAGTTCTACGCAGATGGGAGTAGCCTGCTGCTTCTCCAATTTGCGGGGCGAAAGTTTTGCCCATTCAGTAAATGTCTGCGACACAAGTGCTGTGGCCAGTACCGGTCGTATTGTGGACCCCACAACCGTAAACAAGGAACGGGCCACTACCTCGGCCTTCCTGTCAGTAGGGTCCTTAAATGCAGGAGTCCCCTCTACCAGGATCATGGTTACTTTAGTTAACCTAGATACTGGGGGGTCCACGACCGGAGGAGCAGACCATTTTTTAAGAAGGCACTCCTCAAAGGGGAAACACCTAAGATGTTTCCGTATCTCCTCAGATACCTTAGGTGTACAGGCTGGCTTACGGGACCTAAAAGGGGCCGCTGCTTCAGGGGAGGGACCTGCTGTATCCTGAATTTTCAGGGTATCACGCACAGCTGTGCTCCAACTAGCGCTTTGTCTTGTGCGGACCCTGACGGGGACTCATCCTCGCTGTCTGATCGGTCCTGGTCAGCGTCATCAGAAGCAACAGAGCAGGGGCTGCCAGTCTCAGTGGGGCCCCGAGTCTGCATCAGAGCTCTCCCCAGAAGAGTGGAGGGGGCAGAGGGCTTTTTTTTACCACCTTTGTGCCCACACACCACCTCCACCCTGGCAACGAACGCTTCAAAGACCGCCAACAAAGCGTCCAAAGGCACTGCACTGTTTGCAGACGAGCCAGTTGCAATTGCAGGGAGTTCTGGGGAAGAAACACCAGTTTCTGAAGCCATGCTGACCCACCCTGTCTGCCACCCTTGGGGACTAAAGACAGGTGCACAGTCCCACCCTCCTAGCTGCTGCAGACTGAAGGGGCACCACCGCAGGACTCCCCACCCCGACCGAGTGCTGAGCTGTTCAGTTACAAGTGCCTGTGTCCAGTATCCGCTCCCAGGTGTCCTGAGCGAAAAAACGCGTGGTTCTGAGCAGCAGGGACCAGCACTGAGCATAAAAACCACACTGGACTACAACAAAATGGCTGCTGGCCACCTTGTATAAAGGACATAACAGAGGAAAATGGCCGCCAAGCTACATAAAAATGGCCCCTTACCACGCTTTCCAGTGAGGCACACCAAAAATGGGCGACGAACAACTGCACACAGTGAAAGGACAGAGAAAATGGTGGCAGAACAGCTCTATGGCGATCAGCCCATGCAGACCTCCAGACACCCAGGGACACAGCCACCCAGCGCAGCCCCCAATCTAAGGTGAGAGCCCCCCCAGGGGACCCCTGGCTACAGGTACACACACCGCTCAGCAGCCCATCATGCAGCATCCCCCACGGAGGGGAGGGAAAATATGGACAGGGAGAGAAGAGAGGGAGGAGAAGGACCCCCGAATCGACCTCCCAGGGAATGCCCAGCTGCTAAATCCCGCCGAGGCAGGGAGAGCTGTACTTACCATCCAGTCGAGCTGTAGACATCCCATCACAGACCCACTGTCCAATCAGTACGGGGTGGCTGCTGGCCACGGCACACTGTGACAAAGACATCGTTAGTCCGGTCATATGTATGCCCCGGAGCATTGCGCTCATCGGCCACCCCTGGAGCCTGAGAGGCATGTCGTGGCCGACCCAGCGCGTAGCTAGGGTCTGCACGCGCTTGATGGTCAGGCTGGGGAGACTACAAGGTTCTAGATTATCCAGCCTGTCACGCAGCCGGCTGTTGATAGCAGATCACAGGATCTTAAAATATTGCGCAAAAGGCAACTTCAGTAAAAAAAATCCTAGGACTGATGGTCCCGCAGGGATCCTAAGCCCATCTCCTTCACTAGGCAGGGAAAAAAAAAACTGAGCTGCAGGAAGCAGGCTGAGGGGAGATTAATGGAGCTGTGTCAGTCAGTGAACGAAAGAGAAATATTGTTTTTAAATAGGAATTCCAACTTCTTATCTGTTGGATCCTTCAGCATTTGAGCATTGTCTACCGGACAAGTCAAGTTTTTAATCACAGAGGATATAGCAGCGTCAATTGCTGGAATCCCCCATTTCTTATTGAACTCATCCTCCATAGGATAAAGTCTTGAAAACTTTTTTTTTTACTTCAAAATGCGGCTTTATTGAGCATAAAAGACAAGTTAGTAACAGCATCGCCTGGCGCAACAGGCGCCACAAACACAAAAAAGTGCATTTCACATACAAGGGTTGAAAACATTTGGGCAGTTGCAAGATTAATACATGAGACACGGGGCAATGAGGTAACTGTACAATAAAAGTTGGCATGAAGGAGAGAGATATCGACCCTACGGGAAATCCGCTGACGCAGCAAGAGAGGAGCACCTAGTCCTCGACACTACAAGTGGCTGGGTCTTCCAGCCACCCATCCCAAATTTTATTAAATTTATAGGGGCACCCTCTATGAGAGTATAGCAGTTTCTTATGGGGGAGAGTAGCATTAATCGCTCTTATCCATTGTTGTAGAGTAGGGGGGTTGCCCCTTAACCATGTTCTGGCTATCTGCAGTCTGGCCTGAAATAAGGTTTCTTGTAGAAAGATGTTAAGGTATTTATCGCTTTCGGATAGAGAGAGGAGCCCCAGAAGGCATTGTCTAGGGCATAACGACAGCGGGGAGCCCATGCGATCATGAAGGAACTGGACAACTTGTGCCCAGTATCCCTGTATGATCGGGCATGCCCAAATTAGGTGGTAGAAGGAGGCGTCTGAAGAAGTACAGCGGGGACAACGGGGATCATAATCAGGCCTGTACTTGGCTATACGATGGGGCGTGAGGTAGGACCTGTGTAGGACATATAGGTGGGTGAGGCGGTCCGAGAGCCTAGGCGACACCATTTTGTGGTTCGCCAAAGCCTCGTCCCAATCCTCGGTCGACACTGCTCCAAGATCACCCTCCCACCGAGACCGGACCTGAGAGGCAACAGTCAAGGCAGTGGGAGTCAGCAGGTAAGTATACAACCGTGAAATCAACTATGCGTGCTCCAGACCCAATACTGTATCAACCAAAACCGGAGTTCCAAGTCTCGGAACGTGATTGGCGAACTGGGTGTGGAGCGCGTGTCTGAGCTGGAGATAACGGAATAACATATAATTGGGGAGATCAAATTCGTCTTTAAGGGCCTGGAACAATTTAACCATCCCATTGGACACCACCTGATGGAGATAGATGACCCCCCTGCTTGCCCACAGCCCAGAATCCGGGATGAGGGCAAGTTCTGACATATCAGGATTATCCCATAGGGGAGTGTGAGAGTGGGGGGATGGTGCCTGGCTCAGCTGTGTGGCAAGGTGCCAGACCTTGCAGTGGTGCGAAAGCATAGAGTGCCCG
The DNA here is from genome assembly GCF_037356315.1 of Lithobates pipiens. NCBI lineage: Eukaryota > Metazoa > Chordata > Amphibia > Anura > Ranidae > Lithobates > Lithobates pipiens. The sequence continues at coordinate 219,531,515 of NW_027507903.1, read as the reverse complement.
TGTCCTGGAGTGAGGGGGTGGGGGGGGCCACAAAATAAAAGTTGAAAAGGGTGGGTCAGCGGGCCAGGTACCTGTGAACATACCAGGGCGGTGTATCGGGGCCTGTCAGTGTAATGAAAGTGAAAAAAGTGGGAGAGCTGTGATGCAAGGTAATAAAGGAACAGGTCCGGAAGGGCAGTCCCGCCAGAGTCTGGGGGGCATTTCAAAACCCGCCATGGCAGTTTGTGTCGGGACGAGCCCCAGACGAACGTGTTGAGGATCGATTCTAGGGATTTAAATATACGGGGAGGGATGCGTAGTGGTGCCTGCCAGAAAACGTATAAAAGCTTGGGGAGGAGTATCATCTTAACTAAATTTATTCGGCCCATCACCCCCAGGGGAAGACGGGACCACACCTGCGTTTTGGATTTTAGAGTATCAAATAGGGGCTCAACATTAAGGACGAGGAAATCTGAGAGGGACCTGGAGACGTGCACTCCAAGATATTTGATGGTGCTTGTCCTAGCAAGCGGGAAGGCCGCCTGCTCGGCGGTGGGAGGCCCCAGGTCAAGTGGCAAAATTTGGGATTTGGTCCAATTGATCTGGAACCCAGAAAAGGCTCCAAAGGCCGTGATGGTTCGCAATGCAGCCTGCAATGAGGGGCCAGCGTCCGCTAAATAAAGGAGCATATCGTCCGCGTACAGGCTGACCACCTCATGACCGCCACAGCGAAGCCCACGGATGTCAGGGTGAGACCTGAGGGCCGTGGCCAGGGGCTCCACCGCCAGAGCATATAGGAGCGGCGAGATGGGGCAGCCCTGACGAGTCCCCCTGGAGAGCGAGAAGGGAGGGGAGATCCTGCCGTTTACCAGAATACGTGCCATGGGAGCATAATAAAGCAATTGGAGCCATTTAACAAAATTGGGACCTATACCAAATCTGCGCAAGCATTCCCACAGGTAACCGCACTCGACAGTATCAAACGCCTTGGCGGCGTCCAGGCTGACAACCACCCTTGAACCAATTTCAGAGTGTTGGGCTTGTATATTCATGTGAAGCCTCCGAAGATTAAATGCTGTGTTTCTCTGGGGCATGAACCCGGTCTGATCAGGGTGTATCAAGGAGTTAATGACTTTGTTCAGGCGTAGGGCAAGAATTTTGACCAGGATCTTGACATCTAGTTGGAGCAGGGAAATGGGTCGGTAAGACTCAGGAAGTAGCGGGTCCTTGCCTGGTTTGGGGATAAGGACTATTAGGGCCTCTCCCATGGACCTAGGAAGGGTGGCGGAGTCGAATATATGTGAATATAGTTTAGTCAATTGGGGGATCAGAGTCTCGCCGAACTGGGCATAGAACTCCAGGGGTAGGCCGTCAGACCCCGGGGCCTTAGAGGTGGGAAGCGATGACATGGCCTCTGCCACACAGTCGGATGTGATGGGCGCTTCAAGTTGTAATCTCTGCTCAGGCGTGAGGGTCGGGAAGGGAACAGTGTCAAGGAACGCTTCGAGCTCAACCTGGGTATACTGAGCAGTGGAGGAGTACAGGCCCGAATAAAAGGATCCAAACTCCTCCGCCACCAAGTCGGGATCAGTAATAATTCTCCCACCAGTGTCCCTAAGGGACACCACTACCGGGGGCCTATGGTCCAGGTGGGCCATATATGCGAGTAATTTGCCAGCGCGCTCCCCGAATTCAAACAGGCGCTGTTTAGCGTAGAAGATGCCCTTCCTGGCCTTTTCATGATGGAGGTGGTCTGTGACCCTAGTTTGTAGCTTCAGCAGGGAGGCATTAGCCTCCGACGGGTCAGCCCGAAAGGCCCGCTCAAGTGCATGCAGACTGTCCTCCGCTTGCTCAAGAAGGCGCTTGGAGGAAGCCTTGTGTCTGGAGATGCGTGAGGAGAGGATCATACGAGCATGCACCTTAAAGGCCTCCCAGACGGAGCCGTACGAGGCGGAGCCCTCGTTGGTGTGGAAAAACGTGTCCCATTCACGCTGGACTGAGTTCAGGTCCGGCAGAACGGACAGCCAGAAAGGATTAAGTTTCCAGCCACGGGGTCCAGGGGGACCCGGCAGACGCAGCCGGACCCAGTAAGGGGAGTGATCAGAGAGCACCCGGGCCCCAAACCCCGCGTCAAGGAGGTGGGGAAGGAGGGGGGGCGAGATAAGAATCAGGTCTATACGGGACATGGCCGAACGGGATGGAGTAAAGCAGGAGTAGTGTGCTAGTGAAGGATGTCTGTGTCTCCATGTGTCCGTAAGGGCGAATTCCCCCAGGAACCTCCCAAACCTAGTAACAGCCTGGGACGGAGGTGACGAGGCCAGCGGGCTCAGTCTATCAAGCAGGGGGTTTATAACCATATTGAAATCACCTGCCCAAACAGCGGGCACCTGGGGGTGCTGGGCCATAAATGTAACACCCTGCTGCAACGCAGCAAAAGTGAATGGTGGGGGAATGTAAAAAGCAAGGATAAGGAGTTCCAAGCCACCGATAGTGGCATGGAGAAATAGAAAGCGGCCCTGAGGGTCCGATTGCAAGCTATGTAGCTGAAACTGAGCTGTTTTTGCAATCAGAACCGCCACACCCCTGGAATTCGAGGTGTGGGGGGCCTGATAGAGCCAGCCCACCCAGGGTTTCTTGAGGCATAACTGTGTTTGGCCTACCAGGTGAGTTTCCACCAGGATCGTAACCTCCGCCCGCTGTGACTTAACATGAGACAGAACCGCAGCCCGCTTAGCCCGATCACCCAAGCCCCTCACATTCCATGTCAAGATCTTAAGGGAGGCCATGTGACATGCAATAAGTGTATAGTCCCGCAAATTTTCCCACCTCCAATAGCAGTTGTAAAACACATTAATAGTCCCAAAAAGAAATGCATAGTGGATAATATTGCATAAGTCCCCTTGCAGTAGAAATAAAAATACTGTAAAATGCACATAACATAAAAAAGGTAACCAAAGTACTGCTTTAGCGCTGGACCGATTAAGCAGGTTCAACTCTCCTGCCACCTCCGAAGGCGGAGGGGTGGAGGCCGGCCAGGGAAGCATAGGCTTGTGAGCAGCTGTAACGAGCTGCAGAAATAACAATGTCACTGAGTAAGCCACGGTGGGGGGGCGAACAAACTGCAGAGCGCACATCAGTTGCTGAGGAAGTTCAAAATCAGTACCCAAACAGGACGGGTCAGCAAGGGCCGCCCGAGACTAAGTGGCATAGATACGGGCGTGTGATGCAGGATGTGGGCACGCCATGCCAGGGTCCGGGGATGGCGTGTTACCCGCAGGGGGGACCGGGGAGAGAAGGGGAGATGACATGGGGGGGGGGCCCCGATAAAGACTCACATGTCCAGAGTTGCGCTTTGTCCGTGGGCCGGGTGCGTGGCGTCCATCACGGGATCCGGACCTTAAGGATCTGGGCGGCCGGCTTCTCCACGGCGCTCCAGCCAAGCAAAAACGGCCTGTGGATCCTCAAAGAAGTGTGACCTGCCATCTCTGGTCACTTGGAGGTGAGCAGGGAAGAGCATCGCGTAGGGCAAGTGGAGTACACGTAGCTGGCGCTTCGCCTCAGCAAACTTGGCTCTCTTCTTCTGTACCTCCGAGGAGAAGTCCGGGTACACTGCGACCGTGACTTTGTCAAACGGTATATTGCCTCGCTCCCGCGTGAGTCTAAGGATGGTGTCGCGGTCGCGAAAATTGAGGAACTTGGCGATGAGGGTTCTCGGCGGGGCCCCCGCCGGGGGCGGCTTTGCAGCAAGGCGATGGGCGCGTTCCACCACGAAGGTCGTGGAGAACGCCTCGCGGCCATAGGTGGTGACCAGCAAGTTCTCCAAGAACGTGGGGGGGTCAGCTCCTTCGCTACGCTCAGGTAGACCCACAAACCGGAGGTTACACCTCCGGAGACGGTTCTCCATATCGTCTTGCTTGGAGAGGATGGAGGTCAGCTGGAATGGCATCTGTTCATTAACAACTTGAAGGGGATGCAGGCCGTCCTCCACGTGGCCGACCCGGCGCTCGGCCTCTGTTACCCGCTCCCGGAGTCTGTGGATATCCTGCCGGATTAAGGATATGTCCACCTTCACCTCTTCAATCCTGGAGGTGAGGGTCGATTGGCAGAGCGCTATGGCCTCGAGCACGCGGGCAGTGTCGTTGGCGGGCTGTGTGCTGCACTCGGAGGGCTGAGCGGCGCCATCTTCCTCGGCAGGGTCGCGGTCCTCCCGACGGAATTTGTCGAGCTTGGAAGCCGTACCGGAGCGTTTAGGGGGAGACATCTCAAGCGGGGGAGTCCCAGGGGCCGGCAGCGCGAGGATTTCCGAAAGAAAAGGCCCAAAGGATCAGTATAAGGATATGTCTCGAGCGGAGCTCCTACACCGCACGTCCTATTCCATGTAGCTCCAGACCACGCCCCCTTGAAAACTTTTTTGGAGGAGAAAACCGTTCATCTGGGTGCTCCCACTCAGAATACATAAGCTTTTTTAGTAACGAATGTATAGGAAAAGCATGAATAGCTTGAGGAGGCTTTAACGAACCCAAACAAGTAGTGGGCCTGACTGGCCTGCCCTCAATCCGATAGAACACCTTTGGGATGAATTAGTGCAGAGACTGCAAGCCAGACCTTCTTTTCCAACATCAGTGCCTGACCTCACAAATGCGCTTCAGGAAGAATGGTCAAACATTCCCATAAACACACTCCTAAACCTTGTGGACACCCTTCCTAGAAGAAATGAAGCTGTTATAGCTGTAAAAGGTGGGCCATCTCAATATTGAACCATACTAAGACTGGGATGCCATTAACGTTCATGTGCGTGTAAAGGCAGGTGTGCCAATTCTTTTGACGATATAGTTAGTGTACAAAAAAACAAAAGAAACTAAAAAACAAAAACAAAAAACACCTTGACGCATTTTGCACAGTGCTTAATCATAAAGAGTATATTTTCTGTACGTATTGCCTTAAAAATGAAAAGTAAGGCAATCACATCTAGGAGGATGCTAAGCTGGAATACATTACAGGTTTTGTTCTTGGGTTTAGCTGTTCTTTAAAAATGAGCATACAGGAGATTTAAGCACAGACACAAGTCCGGTGCAAGAACATGGTTTGCATCTGTGATCATTTTTAGGTTAATTTAAGATAAGAATGGGTTGTATTTGAGAGACTCTCACAATTTATAAAGTGGTTGGGTTATCCAGGAGGCTGTGTTATCCAGGTTAAGCGAGAGAGAGAGCGTGCGAGTGAGAGCGAGCGAGCGAGCGAGCGAGCTAGATAGATAGATAGAGAGGGTGTTGGTAGTGTTCAGAGAAAAGATCAGTGTGCAGCCTGGATCCCACTAAAAGTCTTGCTTGGCAAATTTACCTGGCTGGTAAGCCTGCCTTTTTTGTATGTTGAATATGTGCTGAAGGCACGCGCATTTGCACCTCTGTGTTGTGTGTGTGTATTGTGCTGATAAGAAGCTGCACTTTTTTTGTTTGAGCTGAAGCTGAAGCAAAAGCCTGTTTGTGTTTGCTGCCAAATAAAAAGGATTTTATGTTTATAGAACTGTCTGACGAATGCCTATTTCTCCCTCTGATCCTAACGTGGTATAAAAGTAAAGAATGTGAAATGCATCAATAAATGTAAGTGCCTATATTGTATCACATTCAAAATTCAGACACCACATTTTACATCGGAGAAACATGCTTCACAAACTAAAGTCAAAAGTAAAAACACAAAACTGTATACTAAGCAATAACCCCCCAGAAAAACACATGTGTAGTTGGCATGCGTTGGAATACCGACCAAACTGAAGGCGCAGCCTTAAAGCAATACCCATGTGTTACTGCATTAGATTAGTGTAAACTTGGCCTAAGGGTAAATACATGTTCATTTACATTTGGGAAAATTCTTTATGAATATGAAATGTAGTTTGACCACCAATATTAAGGCGTATATTATGAGAGACATACATTAATATTAACAGGCTTTATATACAGTGCATTGAAAAAGTATTCATACCCCCTTGACATTTTCCACATTTTGTCACGTTACAAATCAACAACGTAAATGTATTTTATTGGGATTTTATGTGATAGACCAACATAAAGTGGCACAAAATCGTGACGTGGAAGAAAAATACTAAATGGTTTTTAATTTTTTTACAAATATCTGAAAAGCGTGGCGTGCTCTTGTATTCAGCCCCCGAGTCAATACTTTGTAGAACCACTTTTCGCTGTAATTACAGCTTCAAGTATTTTTGGGTGTGTCTCTACCAGCTTTGCACATCTAGAGAGTGACACTTGTGCCTATTCTTTGCAAAATAGCTCAAGCTCTGTCAGATTGGATGGAGAGTGTCTGAACAGCAATTTTCAAGTCTTGTCACAGATTCTCAATTGGATTTAGGTCTGGGGTTTGACTGGGGCATTCCAACACATGAATATGCTTTGCTCTGAACCTCCGCCCCAAATCTTTTGCAGACTAACAGGTTTTCTTTTAAGATTGCCCTGTACTTGGCTCCATCCATCTTCCCATCAACTCTGACCAGCTTCCCTGTCCCTTTTGAAGAAAAGCATTCCCACAAGATGATGCCGCCACCGCCACCATATTTCACGCTGGGGATGTTGTGTTCAGGGAGATGTGCAGTGTTAGTTTTTCGCCACATGTAGCTTTTTGCTTTTAGGCCAAAAAGTTCAATTTTGGTCTCATCTAACCAGAGCACTTTCTTCCACTTGTTTTCTGTGTCTCCCCACATGGTTTCTCACAAACTGCAAATGGGACTTCTTTCAATGGCTTTCTTCGTGCCACTCTTCCATAAAGGCCAGATTTGGAGTGCACAACTAATAGTTGTCCTGTGGACAGATTCTCCCACCTGAGCTATGGAACTCTTCAGCTCCTCCAGAGTTACTCTGGGCCTCTTGACTGCTTCTCCGATTAATGCTCTCCTTGCCCGGCCTGTCAGTTTAGGTGGACAGCCATGTATTGGTAGGTTTGCAGTTGTGCCATACTCTTTCCATTTTCAGATGATGGATTGAACTGTGCTCCGTGAGATGTTCAACTTTTGTTTTTGTTTTTTAGAACCTAACCTTGCTTTAAACTTCTCCACAAGCTTATCCCTGAACTGTCTGGTGTGTTCCTTGGCCTTCTTGATGCCGTTTGTTTATGAAGGTTCTCTAACAAACCTCTGAGGGCTACACAGGACAGTTTTATTTATACTGAGATTAAAATTACACAAAAGGTGGACTCTATTTACTATTTAGGTGACTTCTGAAGGCAATTGGTTCCACTAGATTTTAGTTAGGGATATCAGAGTAAAGGGGGCTGAATACAAATGCATGCCACACTTTTCGGATATTTATTTGTAAAAAGAATTGAAAACCATTTATCATTTTCCTTCCACTTCACAATTATATGTCACTTTGTGTTGGTCTGTCACATAAAATCCCAATAAAATACATCTAGGTTTTTGGTTGCAACATGACAAAATGTGGAAAAAAGCAAGGGGTATGAATGCTTTTTCAAGGCACCAACAGTTTGCGCTTTACAACATGAGGGCAGACAGAACAGTTACAATACAATTCAATAAAGGAGGAATCATTAGAAAGATCGAGGTGCTATAAACATTAGGAGTTATAGGTTATATTCAGGTTATAATAAGTTATCAATATAACATCATAGCCTATAAATCTGATGTATATAGGACTTATCAGTGTTCTATAGAAATAATGAGGCTTTTTCTAGGGACTTTTTCCTGTAGGAAAGCATTTGTGGAATAAGGACCCTCTATAGAATTTCAAAACCTTGTTCTAAAATTTGAAATTTGAAATGTGCTACTGATTTATTTATGAAAAAAAACAGCAATTCTATGACCTTCGTTTGTCAAAGAGCTTGAAATCTTAACTGTCTGCTTTACTCAAAGCAACCAATTACAGTACTGTTCATTTTCCATGCTGCAATGGAGGAATGAATGGAGAATATGGTTGCTGTGACAACACAAAACCCTTTGATAAATCAGGCTGTGGCATCAAAGGCGATAAACCCCTTTAATCAAAACTTTCCACCAATAGCTTCACAAACATATTTTAGCATAGAATAGAAGCAAATATTTTACAAATAATATCAAAACAAGAAGCAATGTACTATATTTCGGATATGCGAATTTACAATACAAAATAAAACACAAAGAACAAATGGATGAACACAGCAAATCAACTGGGACGAAAACATCAGCAACATAAATAAATACATACCTTGGGACAATGAGGATTTCTTGCTGTTTCAATCATTAGGTTTGGACCCATTCTTTCCCTTTCAAATCAAGATAAAAACATATATATAAATTTTAAGTATATAATACAATGGTGGTACTCAAGAAACAATGTAATACATATCAAGCTGTAAACCGGTCTGGAAACCTGAATAAAATATAACCCATTAAAATGACCTGTATTCCCTACATATATACACTGGAGGCACAACATCCAGTGCCTAGGTAAGAATGTCTAGGTTGGTTTAAAAATACCACAAAACCACAACAATTGACACTGTAGATCAGATGTATTCATACATCAATTTTGACATACAGTATGTGTGTGTACACGATATTAAGCCTTTTAACTAAATACAGCTTTTCAATAACACAAGTCCGTTAGATTTATGTTGTTTGACAGGCACCAGGATCACTTGTTGACATTTCTCCGTATGGAGAAGTCCATCTGTTCTGAACTGTCCCACAGTAGTGCTCCTTTCCCTAATAATTGTAGAAAGACAGAGTAGCTGCCATTTTCTCTTTTTGGTGCGTCTGATACACACTTGAGAAGTGTTTAGCTTCCTGCTTTGTACAGGTCTGGATTATACAAGTGTTTCTGAACCTCTAAGGAAGATGTCCTGTAGTCCAAATGACTGAGGAGAGTGAGAACACTGCATTGAATTCACTGAAGGTCAATCAGCCTAGTTATACTCCTGGATGAAGGCTTATGGACTGTCAGGATCATCAGGTATTTAAAGAAACAAGCTTTACCTAGGTTGATTTATGCAACATCATGCATTTGTAAGTGCAGATCAACTAGATGTTTTTCAATTTTGGGTACACCAGTTATACTTTACGATCGATGGTATCTATACTGGATTACGAGGCTGTGAGCCCACCAGCATGTGAATGAGTGTTGTTGGAGGCTGGTGTTTTTTTACGAAACAGGCACGCCTATTCTTTTGGAGGACACTTTCTCTTTGGAACTTCAGCCTAATAAACCCAGTTCATCTCCATGAATATACACCTTTTAAAAAATAAAAAATAAGGATCAAGAAATCAACTTAGCAAACCTTAAAGTGATTGTAAATTCTAGTTATTTTTCTATAAAAATAATAAACATGTTATACTTACTTGCCCTGTGTAGTGCTTTTGCACAGAGCAGCCCAGGTCCTCCTCTTCCAGAGTCCCTCCTTGGGTCTCCTGGCCCCTCCCTCCTGTTGAGTGCCCCCACAGTAGGCATATTTCTATGGGGGCAGCCGAGCTAAGCTGAAGCTCCATGCCCATTCAGACATGGGGCCCCTGTTTGGCCCCTCCCCCTCTCTCCCGATTGGCTAACTGACTTTGATTGACAGCAGTGGGAGCCAATGCGGTGCTGGTGTGTCTCAGCCAATCAAAAGGGAGAGGGGGCTGGGTCGAACTGGGGCTCCATGTCTAAATGGACACACGGAACTGCAGCTCAGCTCTGCTGCCCCTACAGAAAGACGGAGGCACTCGTGGACATTGCTGGATAGAGATGGGGCTCAGGTAAGTATTAGGGGGTGCTGGGGCAGCTCCCTGCACACAGAAGACTTTTTATCTTAATGGATAGAATGCATTAAGATAAAAAATTAAGATAAAAAAAACTTTTGCCCTTTATAACACCTTTGACATATAACTAAGAGGCAAAACTTTTTTTTTACTTTTGGATAGAGTGCAGCAGGATTAGATGTGTCAGTTTTTATTGCTGTCTGTGTCGTCATTTTCATTTGTCCTGTTAACCACTTTCAGACCGGACCATTTTGCTGGTAAATGACCAGAGGTCTTTTTACACTTTGGCACTGCGCTGCTTTAACTGGTAATTGCGCGGTCATGCAATGTTGTACCCAAACAAAATTTGCGTCCTTTTCTTCCCACAAATAGAGCTTTCTTTTGATGGTATTTGATTGCCTCTGCGATTTTTATTTTTTGCGATATAAACGTAAAAAGACCGCAAATTTTGAAAAAAAATGATATTTTCTACTTTTTGTTATTAGAAAAATCCAATAAACTCAATTTTAGTCATACATTTAGGCCAAAATGTATTCAGCCACATGTCTTTGGTAAAAAAAAAGTCAATAATTGTATATTTATTGGTTTGCGCAAAAGTTGTCACATCTACAAACTAAGGTACGTTTTCTGGAATTTACGCAGCTTTTAGTTTACGACTGCCTATCTCATTTCTTGAGGTGCTAAAATGGCAGGGCAGTACAAAACCCCCCCAAATGACCCCATTTTGGAAAGTAGACCCCCTAAGGAAATTGATAAGAGGCATGTTGAGCCCATTGAATATTTTATTTTTTTGCCTCAAGCGATTGAATAATGACAAAAAAAATTTTTTTTTTTTTTTTTTACACAAAGTTGTCACTAAATGATATATTGCTCACACATGCTATGGGCGTATGTGAAATGACACCCCAAAATAAATTCTGCTGCTTCTCCTGAGTACGGGGATACCACATATGTGGGACTTTTTGGGAGCCTAGCCGCGTACGGGGCCCCGAAAACCAAGCACCGCCTTCAGGCTTTCTAAGGGCGTAAATTTTTGAGTTCACTTCTCACTACCTATTACAGTTTTGAAGGCCATAAAATGCCAAGATGGCACAAAACCCCCACAAATGACCCCATTTTAGAAAGTAGACACCCCAAGCTATTTGCTGAGAGGCATGTTGAGTTCATGGAATATTTTATATTTTGCCACAAGTTGCGGGAAAATTACAAACTTTTTTTTTTTTTTTTTTTTCTTCACAAAGTTGTCACTAAATGATATATTGCTCACACATGCCATGGGCATATGTGAAATGACACCCCAAAATAAATTCTGCTGCTTCTCCTGAGTACGGGGATACCACATATGTGGGACTTTTTGGGAGCCTAGCCGCGTACGGGGCCCCGAAAACCAAGCACCGCCTTCAGGCTTTCTAAGGGCGTACATTTTTGAGTTCACTTCTCACTACCTATTACAGTTTTGAAGGCCATAAAATGCCAAGATGGCACAAAACCCCCACAAATGACCCCATTTTAGAAAGTAGACACCCAAGCTATTTGCTGAGAGGCATGTTGAGTCCATGGAATATTTTATATTTTGCCACAAGTTGCGGGAAAATTACAAACTTTTTTTTTTTTTTTTTTTTTTTTCACAAAGTTGTCACTAAATGATATATTGCTCACGCATGCCATGGGCATATGTGAAATGACACCCCAAAATAAATTCTGCTGCTTCTCCTGAGTACGGGGATACCACATATGTGGGACTTTTTGGGAGCCTAGCCGCGTACGGGGCCCCCGAAACCAAGCACCGCCTTCAGGCTTTCTAAGGGCGTTACAGTTTTGAAGGCCATAAAATGCCAAGATGGCACAAACCCCCCCCAAATGACCCCATTTTGGAAAGTAGACACCCCTAAATTTAGGGGTACACTAGTGAGACTAGGTAATAAATGGCGGGTGCCCTGAAACTATAAAAAAATAACTAACCAACCAGCGTCACCTGTAACAGTTATATGGTGATCACTGGTGAAAGGGTTAACTAGGGGGCAATCAGGGGGCTTTATGCGGTAGTATATGGGGGTCCCTGGCGCTATAAAAAGCTGCGGCGAACCTAAATACCTACCTGCCTAACTAGCGTCACCTGTGACACTAATACAGCGATCAGAAAAACGATCGCTTATTAGGCTGGGTTCACACTGGAGCGATGCGGGAACGCCACGAATGCGCGGCGGGTTCCCGCATCGCATGCCTCCCGGCGGCAGTTCACACTGCCCTATGCGAACTGCTGGGAGTGTCAGTGAAATGTTACTGACACCCCCAGATCAGTTCGCATATCGCAGTGCGATCTGCAAACTCGGATCGCATGGTGTGAACACCCATGCGATCCGATTCTGCTGCGGGCCAAAAAAAGGGTCCCGTGCGAATTTGCGGCGGGTGCGGCGGGTGCGGCGAATGGCTGAACTCGAATCGCACAGAGATCGGATGTGATTTGCACTGCAGTGCGGTGCGAATCACATCCGTTCTCAAACCGCTGCAATGTGAACCCAGCCTTAGTGACACTGGCGACGGGGGGTGATCACGGGGTTAAACCTTTATTGGGGGGGTTAGGGGGGTACCTTAGAACTAAAGGGGGCTAACCCTAACTGCCCTAACAGTTATTAGTCACAAATGACACCCGCCGGGTGATCAGGGGGTTAAACCTTTATTAGGTAATAAATGGCGGGTGCCCTGAAACTATAAAAAAATAACTAACCAACCAGCGTCACCTGTAACAGTTATATGGTGATCACAGGTGAAAGGGTTAACTAGGGGGCAATCAGGGGGCTTTATGCGGTAGTATATGGGGGTCCCTGGCGCTATAAAAAGCTGCGGCGAACCTAAATACCTACCTGCCTAACTAGCGTCACCTGTGACACTAATACAGCGATCAGAAAAATGATCGCTTATTAGGCTGGGTTCACACTGGAGCGATGCGGAAACGCCGCGAATCCGCGGCGGGTTCCCGCATCGCATGCCTCCCGGCGGCAGTTCACACTGCCCTATGCGAACTGCTGGGAGTGTCAGTGAAATGTTACTGACACCCCCAGATCAGTTCGCATATCGCAGTGCGATCTGCAAACTCGGATCGCATGGTGTGAACACCCATGCGATCCGATTCTGCTGCGGGCCAAAAAAAGGGTCCCGTGCGAATTTGCGGCGGGTGCGGCGGGTGTGGCGGGTGCGGCGAATGGCTGAACTCGAATCGCACAGAGATCGGATGTGATTTGCACTGCAGTGCGGTGCGAATCACATTCGTTCTCATAAACCGCTGCAATGTGAACCCAGCCTTAGTGACACTGGCGACGGGGGGTGATCACGGGGTTAAACCTTTATTGGGGGGGTTAGGGGGGCACATTAGAACTAAAGGGGGCTAACTCTAACTGCCCTAACAGTTATTACAGTCACAAATGACACCAATGCAAAAAAAAAAAAAAAAATGACATTGGTGTCACTGTGACTGGGGGGCAGGGGTAATTGGGGGGGTGATCGGGGGGTAAAGGGGGGGTGTGAGTGTGCCTGGCATGTTCTACTGTGTGTGTAGAGTGTTGGTGCAACTTACTGATCCGCTCTCCTCCGTGTCGGAACGAAAACTACCGACACGGAGGAGAGAATACATCACTTCCTCTCCTGTGTTTACATTACAGGAGAGGAAGTGATGTCACCGGGGATTTCCATTCGTCGAGAGCGATCGCGAGGGGGTGGCCATGAATGAATGGCCGCCCCCTCATCCCGGATCGCTCTCGAAGGAATGCCGACCGCCGCAGGCACCGGGGGGGGGCCCGATCGGGCCCCCCACCCGCGGGCAGGCAGGGACTTATATATACGCCCATATGCCTGCCCGTGCCATTCTGCCGACGTATATCGTCGTGCGGCGGTCGGCAAGTGGTTAACCATTATCATTGAAAGTGAAAGTAAAAGTCCAAAATTTTGGGTTGTCCCCAGAAAAGTAAGAAGGGGGAAATCTTCTAATGGGGACACTAGTTCTGGTGATCTGGGGGTCCCTAAGGAATTCCCTTAATTTGCTCGGATTTCCTCCTCTAACTTCCTGTTCGGCTATGGAAGTGAAGGCAAATCTCCGCAATGAGAGACAGATGGTGAAAAAAAAAAATCTGTATGTTATAACTCTCCCTTTCTCTATCAAAAAAAAAATAAAAAAAAATAAAAAATAAAAAACACACACACACACACACACACACACACACAAGCTTTGCCTATAGTTCACATTTAAAACATAAGGTTTTACATCCCAAAGTAGTAATAGCTGCAGGAAGAACCAAACACTTTAACCGCTTGTCGATGGCCACACGCAGATGTACGTCAGCAGAAAGGCACATGCAGGCAAATGGGCGCACTCGATGTTCTCCGGCGGCCCGCAATTGCGGTGTGGAGAGGTAGAATGGAGAAACGCCTTTGTAAACAAGGCATTTCCCCATTCTGCCTTGTGTAATGACAGATCTACTGCTCCCCGTGATTGGGAGCAGTGATCGCTGTCATATCCTAGGTAGCACCTCCCCCCTACAGTTAAGTCCCATACACACTAACAGATTTTCTGCAGATGATTTTTTCCTTCAGATTTACCAAAACCATATAATATGAGGTCAAACCTTAGGAATTTCAATTTGTATGCAATCAGGCAGGCACTATATTGTTTTGGTAAATCTGAAGGCAAAAATCAGCAGAAAATCTGATAGTGTGTATGGGGCTTAAGAATCACTCCCTAGGACACACTTAACCTCTTCTTTGCTCCCTAGCGGTTAACCCCTTCACTGCCAGTGTCATTTACAGAGTAATCAGTGCATTTTTATAGCACTGACCGCTGTATAAATGACAATGTTCCCAAAATAGTGTCAAAAGTGTCCAATGTGTCTGGCATAATGTCACAGTTACGATAGAGAGAGAGATATATATATATATATATAAAAAAAATCAGATCGCCGCTATTACTAATAAAAAAAATGCTAGAACTGTTGCGCAAACCAATCAATATATGGTTATTACGATTTTTTTTTTACCAAAAATAACATCGGCCTAAACCGAGGGAAATTTTTTTTTAATATATATTTATGGGGAATATTATAGCAAAAAATAAAAAAAATTGTGTTTTTTTTTTCAAAACTGTCATAATAAAACCGCAGAGGTGATCAAATACCATCAAAAGAAAGCTCTATTTGGGGGGGGGGGGGGGAAGGACGTCAATTTGGTTTGGATACAACGTCCCACGACCGTGCAATTGTCAGTTAAGGCGACACAGTGCCGTATTGAAAAAAAAGGCTTGGTCAGGAAGGGGGTAAATCCTTATAGAGCTGAAGTGGTTAATATTTAAATTGCCCAGCAGTATCCCTACTGCCATTATTCATACCAATTCATGTGTGTCGCCACAGATTATTCTCTATATTCCTCCCAGCTGGTGCCAGGTCAGAACAGGACTCATGCACTGTGCCATATTGAAATCCTACAGTGAAGTTACATCTTCATGAACTTTGGGGCTTTGAGTGGCATAAGTAAAGAAAGAGCTATTCACCATACTGACTTGTCAAATGTATGTATCAGACCATGAGCTCATATTTGTGTAGTTTACAATTTACTTTGAAATAAGCTTTTAATACGCACAACTTTTAAAGATGTATGGCGTTATTTTAAAAAAGCCTATGTACTTACCTTTATGCTACTGTCCCCCTGCTGCTCTAAGCCTGAGAACTGAGCTATCGTCATACTTCTCTTAATTACCAAGACAATGCTATATTTATTAGTATATTACATTTCCAAGTAATATAGTAATGTATACAGATGGTATGCAGAATACAGAATGTAAAATAAATAGCAGTACCTTCTTAACACAAGGCATTTGAACTTCACTTACATCACAGACCCTGAAACTAAGAAGTTTATTCTTCATTTTAGAATAGTAGGCAAAGCCATAAAAATAATTTCATTATGCCCTGGCAGCCAGATCTACCTGGATCACCTGATTTAGCCTGTGTCTTCTGTTCCTGTTGAGTCGACTTGCTTGTGACTCTTCTTGCCTGCCGCTTGCATTAACTGCCTGAGCACTGAGTCTTTTTGCAAGCCCCAACCCTTTGCCTGGACACTGACTATTCTTGCCTACCTCATCTCCACCTGAATATTGACCAATCTTTACTTCTTCAGCCTCTGCCTGAGCTTTGGCCAGTAAAATTTCTGTTCCCCTGTCTCCTCATCATAGCCACTCCATTCCTGCTATCCCCTGGTTACTCAAACCCAACAGCCACAACTCGTTGACAAGTAGAAAAATAGTTCAGTGGCCAATAAAGCCACAACTCATCATGCCTTGGATGCTATGGTAAGCCCAAAGATTCCACTTAGACTCTGCATCTCCAATGAGCCTGTGTCACCTGCAAGGCGTGAAACACATAACAGCAAGTCACAGCCGAGACGCAGACTACTAAAAACAGTTCGCCACTCAATTTTAAGTAGCTCTCAGAACTGAAAATCTTGATACAAGAAGTTCAAAGAGGTACTTCCAGTTTGAGGACCACATCCAGTCTTTGGGCAGCCCAATGGTTGCCATAGTTATCTTTTCCAAAATTTCTGCCACAGCTACATCTCTTATGCTGGAACCCAAGTTCCTGCTTTTAAATAGTTACTCTGGAGGCGTTCCTGTCTGCTCCATCTCTCATTGCAGCCCAGACAGCTATGTGGGCAAACTCAAGAGGGTACAATAATATCCTTTCTTCAAGTTGAACCCTAGACCTGGGGTTTTTAGCTTATAGAGCAAGGGAATGAGACACCGACCGATGTTTCTTTGATCCTTTAACAAACTTCATGATGATCTCTGTCACTCAGCTACTACGGCGACAACCCTTTGCATTCTCCAGCAAGCCCAAAGACCAGCTAAGAGGCATATCGAAGATATCTGTAGATAATCAGCTACTACAAGCACAAGTTGCAGAAGATGGAAGCCTTCCCTTCCACCTGGGCTCCTACTGACCCATCTTATGTGACAGTCTCCTCTTTCACCAGCATCCCTTGACACAACTGAGTGCATGCAGTTAGTTGGGTTTATCTTGACCTACCCTGTCTCATGGAGAATGATAGCTTCCCCAGCAGTCTAAACTCTGATTTTACTTTCAGGCTTAGTTAGCAACTTTGTTTACTCCTTTGCACAAAGGCTCAATCTCTGCCTATTTTGTGTGGTTGGCCTTGATGTAATGGCTAATCCAGCAGCCATCTGAATACTTTCTACTACTCACAATCATTTCCCTGGGTAATCCAAAATTGCTTTTGACTTTCACCATAATTTCTTATCATCCTGGGTATGCCCCGATTACAGACCCATAATCAAAATATCAGTTGGTCCTCCAGAGAGATATCCTTTTTCCTCAGATTAAGGTCGCCAGTTTCATTAGTCAAACCTGGGAGCCTTCTCTGTGTGGAAATAAAGAGATCTCACTATTTTACTACTTTGATGCATTAGACAAGGAGGTGGTAAACTCTCCTCCTTTATACAATACCTATGAAAAAGTCCAATTGAACTTTAACCTAGGCCAAAATTGCACTAATCCAAAATTGCTATTAGTACTAGATCAATGAAAATCTGAATTTATGGGTCTATCGCTCCTGTAGGCAAAGGTATACAGTATTTTTTGTGGAAAAGACTGCTCTCTTTCTCTGTATCGACTACTGAACTCGAGATAGTAACAGTAAAGAAAGGGTACCCTCTTCCACTTGTAAGTGCTCTTTTTCAAAAATTGTTGACCGCTAAGATTTTTAACAAGTTTGATTTGCAAAGAACCTACAATCTTGATCTTGATGCAGATGAGTGGAAGACAGCCTTTTACATGCGGTTCTGTTGCTTCAAGTACAGCGTGATGCCTTTTTTGGCTCTAACTTCTCAGCAATGTCCCAACATGTTGTGAATGAGATCTTCAGAGATTTCATCAATGTGTTTACAGTCATAAATATATCTACGATATGCTGATCTTCTCATCTTCCCTAGAGTCAATTTCAAGATAGCCCATGATGTGCAAGTCTGCAAAAAGGACTCCCTTGAGTTCTTTCCCCTTTTAATCTCCAAACAAGGCATTGCCATTGGTACCCAAGGTTTCCGCAGTTCTGGAATGACCGACGCCTAATAAGATTGTGGTTTCTGGGGTTCCCTCATAGTAAGTTCATACAAAATTTTATGTGGGCAAGATTATTAGAGAACTTCGACAGCGGATAGGTGATCCTCTGTATTACTCCTGTAATGGTAAGCTCACTACTGTGGGTAGCCATATAAGCTTATATCACAAGTTCAAGCCCGAA
Source organism: Lithobates pipiens (assembly GCF_037356315.1). Classification (NCBI taxonomy): domain Eukaryota; kingdom Metazoa; phylum Chordata; class Amphibia; order Anura; family Ranidae; genus Lithobates; species Lithobates pipiens. Next base: position 219,513,502 of record NW_027507903.1, on the reverse strand, counting down.
GTAGTAAAATTCATGGTATTGGAGAGGACCCACGAGGAGACTGGAACCACTTGATCCTCCAACGGGAAACTGCATGGATAGAGCGACTCAGTGCTAATGTCCCCCCGGGCCTCAATGAAGTCCTAACATATAAGCCTTTCTTGTAATGCAACCTTGGGGACAACATGAACATACTGGCCCCCTTTGAGATATTGCGCGATATCCATAAAACTAAGTCCATTAGCCCCCCTTCTACATACTTACCCAGCCCTTCCCCCTTCTATCTCCCCCCCCCCCCCCCCCACTCGGCAAAGTCACATGCTGGAGAGTTGAACAGATGCTGGGTTGGGGGTATAAATAATGCGCACCAAGCGGCTCTAGGAATGGCAGCTACTACCTGGGGAAATTTATACGTCAAAACTGTTGTTGGCAAATCATGCATAACCTACTGCTATCATATTCAATCCTGCTCATCACTGGGGGGCATTTAAGCCTTTATGTAAATTCTCTAACATACCCTAAATTAGAGATCCCCTTCTGTGAACTTTATATGAGCTATACAGGAGAATAAACAAACCAAACTCTGAAGCAATATCTCAGGAGATTCTCCTCAGCTTCTCAAGACAATTAGACCTCTCTTATCCCAATGGCAGTTTGCTTTCAACAATACCTCACACTCTGCCACCTTGCATTCTCCGTACTTCTAATTTCGGATTTCAACCATCTTCTCTTTGCACAGGGTCTACTGAATCTACACATCCCAATGTGCCAAATGGGATTACTTTTTTTAACTTTAAACGTGTAGAAGTTTCAGTATTTGCTGTCCCAAGCTCAAACTAGAGTAGACAAAAAGAGGTGGGGGATTGCCTTTCCTTTAAACCTGGAGGGTTGGCATGGTTTTCAACCACCAATTTGAAATATTGGTGATGTTTATGCTTCACATGACCCTTGTCACTTGCCGGAGCGCCACTAGTAACAATAACAGAGCCATTTATTTCAAACTTCCTACAGCAGTTTTAGACTAGTTGACCAGCATCTTTACAACGTACAGAAAAACATTTGACTTATATAGAGTAAGCCTTATGGACTGCCACAGCTGTACAACCAAACTGGTTATGACAGGCCAAAAGCAAGTAAAGTGAGATTAATCTGTATTTACCTCAAACATTAAACTGTGTGCAGATATTGTAGAAAAAAAGAAAAAAAAAATACCCAAAAAAACTAACTTCCACATAACTAAGGTAGTGTGTCCAGAATTGACAACTTTACTAACAACTAACATTTACAGATCTTCAGTTTACAGAGTGTGAAGATGCATTAAGGAAATTACTGTACATAAATGCACTAAGACTGGAGGGTTAGCATTAATCCATTCTGTATTCTACATTTATTTTTAACACAATGAAATACTAAGTGAAGGTAAGGCCTAGTGTTTGTCTGTGTTAAGGCAACTGAACTAAAAAATACCCTGACCAAAATCCCCACATGAGCATGTCCTTAAGAAAGCAATCTGCATACTTACTTGAGCAATTTTTCCCACATTTCGCTGTCATAATAGGCATGGTTCCAACCCATCTTCATTGTTCCCAAAATAACATTCTGTTTGAAGACATCGCTTCCCAGCTTACGATACATTTCTTCACAATCATCCAGTGAGATGTGAAATAAACCCAACATAAAGGCCAGTATAGCTCCTAGGAAGAAAGAAGCTAGTTGTTAAACATACCTAAAATGTGTAGACTATGTCTGAAGAAATATCACATACATTAAAATTCACACAACCTATAACACAGACATACCACAATTGTAGAGCTGCATGATTAATTGTTAATGGAACGAAATCGCGATTCTAACCCCCATCCCAATCTTAAAACAGCATTTCCCCCGATTCTATGTAACAAGTGAAGAGAGTTTTCTGCTCACTTCTGAAAAAAAAAAAATCCAGGCAGCCTGCCAAGTTTATCTCAACATCGGAGATAAAGAGATACACTGTAATGTTTCCTTCTTAGATCAAAAGGCATGAACTTTGGTCTGTAAAGGAGGTCAGTTTAACCACTTAAAGACTAAACCTTTTTCAGACTTGTTGCTTATAAGTTAAAATCTGCAGGAAAATTACTTAGAACCCCCAAACATATACACATTATATATATATATATATATATATACACACACACACACACACACACACACACACACACACACAGAGAGGTCGACCGATATATCGGCCGATATTTGCAGTTTTTTTAATTAATCGGCATCGGCCGATTGAGCTGATAAAAAGGCCGATTTAGAACTACAGCGCGACTTGGAAATTACTTCTGTAATAGAAGTCAGTGTAAGTTGCCTGAGTCTTCATAGAAGGGACTTCTCTCCTCTCTGGGCAGTCTGCCAAGAAAAGAACAAAAAGATGCAATGTTTACACTTCAATGAATGAACTCATCTCTGTGTGCAGAGTTCTCAGTTTAACCATTTAAAGACTAAATGTTTTCTGACACTTGTTGCTTACAAGTAAAAATCCTGTATTTTCTGCCAGAAAAATCACTTACACCCCCAAAAATTATATATATTTTTTTATCAGAGACCCTAGGGAATAAAATAGCGGTTGTTGCAATATTTTATGTCACACGGCATTTGCGCAGAGGTCTTTCACATGCAATTTTTTGGGGAAAAAAATACACTAAATGATTTAAAAAAAAAGAAAAAATGAAAAGAAAAAAAAACTAAAAAAAAAAAAAAAAAAAAAAACGTAAAGTTAGCCCATTTTTATTTTTTTTTCATCCAAAGGTTTTGACTACTTTTTTTATTTTATAGGCTGCTTTCACACTGGAGCGGGCAGGCGTTGATGGTAAAATGCTGCTAGTTTTAGCAGCGCTTTACCATCATTTTAGCGGTGCTATTCGGCTGCTAGTGGGGCGCATATAATCCAGCTAGCGGCCGAAGAAGAGGTTAAATGCGCCCGTGAAGCACTGCTGCCAAATCGCATTGCATGCGCTTCGGCAGTGGTGCCCATTAATATCAATGGGCAGGAGTGGTGGAGGAGCGGTATACACCACTCCAAACATGCTGCTTGCAGGACTTTTTTTTAACATCCTGCCAGTGCAACGCCTCAGTGTGAAAGCACTCTGTCTTTCACACAGACTGCAGCGGAGCAGTTTTGCAGGCACTTTACAGGTGCTATTTTTAGCCCAAAAGCGCCTAAAAAAAAACAACCCAGTGGGAAAGGTGTCGGTTTTATGAGATGAAGGGGGATAAAAAAAATAAATAAATAAATCGACCTAACATATCGGCCCAAAAAAAAAAAAAAACAAAAAAAAAAAATGGCATCATATATCGGCCATCGGCCGCCACGATTTCTAAATATCGGCATCGGCCATAGAAAAACCCATATCGGTCGACTACACACACACACACACACTATATATATATTTTAGCAGAGATCCTAGAGAATAAAATGGCGGTTGTTGCAATATTTTATGTCACACTGTATTTGGGCAGCTCTCTTTCAATTTTTTTTTTTGGGGGAAAAAATAAACTTTAATGAATTAAAAAAAACTAAACAGTAAAGTTAGCCCAATTCTTTGTATAATGTGTAAGATGATGTTACGTCACCAGAATCGTGATCTTTATTCTAAGCAAAAATAAATAAATTGTGATTCTCATTTAAGCCAGAATCGTGCAGCTCTACACCACTGCAGATAATCTGCCATTCTAAGCAAAAGCTTTGTTTATATACAGAAATGCTGCTCTGCCCACTGCATGCTACACCGTAGCTAAGTACATTATATTCAGACGCCACCAGTGACTCTCTTATAGGGATTTAATAAGCTAAAACAATCATAGTATACGGATTAGAGAGGCACACATGGGATTAATGAACTAAAACCCAGGAAAGGGGATTCTGTCTCACAATATATACATTAAATAATACATAGTCTGGTTCAGAGGATTTCTTTTTTTTTTTCACAATCTGAAAATATATTATATATAAAATTTAAACAAGATCTGTAGGTGGTTAGCAATATTTTGGTCATTATTTTTACACATTTAATGGACAGTTCAGTGTTGATAATCAGCAAATTTGTTTTTAACATAATATTGTTATGATTGCCTCCAAAAGGGCATGTCAAAACCATTGGATACGCTTTTTTTTCCCCCACAAAATCCCTTCCCCAAATACAGTATAATACCAGACTGAAAGGTGCTCTGCAAATATGTGCTACTACTGCCATCTAGTGTATGTGATCTACACGTCACAGAGGCCTAGTAAAGGACGCTCGTTTCAGCCTCCTTCTCCTTAACACTCAAAATATCAGTGGTAGATTTATACATTATTAGAGCATATACACTATTTATCAAAGTCTTCTGCTTGTTAAAAAGCAGGATGTTTTTGAAAATGAAGGGCTGTTGGAATCTGTAAAATGTACACCATTGAATTACTATCACCTTCATTGTACTATGAGAGCAGAGGATGCTCTCACGTCAACTTCTGTGTACCAAATACCACCATAATCAATGTTCTTGAGCTTACCATTACTTTATTATTTTGATAGTACATCTCATCAGAGAGCAGAGCAAGGAAACTAAAAGCCCCATACACACTATCAGATTTTCTGCTGATTTTTTTCCTTCAGATTTACCAAAACCATATAATATAAGATCAAACCTTAGGTGTATGCAATCAGGCAGGCCCTTGCACTACATGGTTTTGGTAAATCTGCAGACAAAAATCAGCAGAAAATCTGATAGTGTGTATGGGGCTTAAGGCTCCATGCACACTGAAGCTCATAAATGGCCGTTTTTTGGGGAGTTTGGGCATTTTTTTTTTTAACAGCCTATAAACTCCCCTCTATGTTATCCTATATGTCCATGCACACATGGACGTTTTTGGAGGTTTATCAGCAGTGGAGTATTGTCTGATTGGCCTAAAATCGCATTCAGGAGCTGTTTTTCTGACCACAAAAAATGCTTAAAACCAATAAACGCGCATTAACACCGATGAACGTCAAAAAACGCTCAAAAACGTGGCTCGCCAGCTTTTAACATTTTTGATCCATTGAAAAAAAAAAAAGGCTAAAAAACGCTAATAAACACTATGGCAAAAATGTTGAAAAACTCACTGCAAAGCTACTGTCATTTTTATAACGTTATTTTAACGTCCAGTGTGCATGAGGCCTTAGAATACTATTATAAACTACAGACTATCACAATATGGTTTTTCATAATAAAACAGCTTTTAGTGGTATGTTTATGATAATATACTATATAGTGGCTCAAGATTGCTGTAATGTGCTCTAAAATTAGCCAACAACATGCGCACAACACCTCTTTTGGTAACAGAATCCAGATCTCAGGACTACAAAACAGACATTTTTACCACTTAGACACAAAAGTGGAACTTCTGCTCATTTGTCTCCTCTCCCCCTCCTTTTGGGGGGGGGGGGGGGGAGACAGGAGACTTGTTATCCTGTTCCCACTTCCGGGAGTCCAGGCCGCAGCACGTGACATCATCGCGGGGCTCCCTGCTCCTTCCCATCGCCGGGCCAGTAAGAGGAGTGAGGCCTCGCACATGCGCAGTAGGGTTCCTGGCGTGAAGCCGTAAAGCCCCATACACACTATGAGTTTTTTCTGCCGATTACCAAAACCATATAATATGAGGTCAAACCTTCGTGGTTTCAATGTGTATGTAATCAGGCAGGCCCTTGCACTACATGGCTTTTGTAAATCCGGAGACAAATCAGCAGAAAAACTGATAGTGTGTATAGGGCTTAAAGCTACATTGCCGGGTACCCTTACCCGCAATGATGGAGGCAGCACCCGACAGCTGATGGAAACATCAGCTGCCGTGCCGACATCGCTGGACTCCAGGACAGGCAAGTGTCCTATTATAAAAATGCAGCTGCTGGCTTTTAACAACAACTCATCTTGATCATGTACCTGCTTATAAATGTCATTATCTTATGAAATCATTTTACTAATTAAAAGTCAACTTCCAATGGAATTTGTTTCAACAATTGCATCATGTATTTGGAGAATAATTTGAATTCTGTCTGTATAATAAATTTCTATCTCATGCATTTTTCATGATTTTCATGGCCTCACACAAAGTCCCATGACCATAGTTCTTTCCATACATACATATATCAGGGATGGAGGACTGTGGTTGTGTCAGATCAGAGGGAACAATTTGCTCTGAGGTATTGGTTAGGTTGTGGTATGATGGCAGACATTTTAGTGAATTCTTTGCAAGATGGATTTGTATACTTTGTTATTTCAATATACTTTGATCTCTTTGACACTTGGCTTGGTCCAGTTCAGCTTTTACACACAAAAAGCTTTGGCACGGGAAATCATGCTCAATGCCTCTGCTCCTGCCTGGCACTGTCAGTATTGCTTTGCCTGCACACCGAAGTGAATGGCTTTACCATATAGCTGCTCTGTACAAGCAGAAAGTGGCTGGAGCTGCTCCATCCCAGTTATTTTTTTTTTCAGTGCATTCTGAGATACAGAAACCTCGACTTTCTCTCCCCCAGTGACAGTAAACACTTTATAAATGCTTCACTAACATGCCATAAATGCTGTAGGGGCTGTTAAGATGCGTTTACAGAGCATTACCATTGAAATAAATGGAGGCACCTGACAAGTGTTGGTGCCCCATGAAAGCAACGTGCCATTTAAAGCGTAATTTTACCCATAACAACTTGAGAAAAAAAGAATGTTCTTTAGCAAAGAACATACATTCTACATTAATTATGCTACCAAAATTAGTGCGTGCTGTAAATTGCCTCCAGCATTGTTCCCGTTTCTTCTTGCAGGAGGCTACCATTTTGCTGAAGCCCAGAGCCCTTTCACACTGCACCGTCTAGGCCTCAGCCAGGACAGGAGGGGTTTAATTCACCTTTAAGTCAGTCAGCAGATTGGCCTCTACAAATTTGGCAGTGCCTAAAAATAGAGTCTCACCCTGTTCTGCACATGCTCAGTTGCTCCTCTATTACTGGATTTTAAACAGTATAGGCAAAAAGGGGTCAGCCTGAAGTGATCTAGCAGGACTTGCATTTTCTGACTAAAGTTTCACTTTAATTTTTAAATTGACACAACTCAGTACAATGCTGCCACTCAGAACAGTATTGTGTGATGTCAATGTAAAATCCATTGCAAGTATTGAAGGGGGGGTTATAAGGATTTAAAAATGCTGACTAAATGCTGCATAAAACACAGGGTATTGTCGCACGTGTGAACAAGCCCTAAAAGTGGATTAACCAATTTAGAAGCATGACATGATAAATGGGCATCAGTTTACACAGGCGTAACATTATCTTTCTTAATACAGAAAAAAATTGCGCTAAAACAACAAGTGTAAAAAATAGGCTTGTTTCTTAAGTGGTTAAAGTGGAGGGCCACTAATGTCAATTATGTCTGAAAAAGGTGTACTGATTATAACTAAATGTTTGTAAAACTTTATAAAAATACGACATGCATACATTATATATATATATATAGCGGAGGGCCACCCTAAAATAAAAATAGCATTAATATTCAAAAAAATAAATAAATAAAAGATTTTTTTTTTTAACTTACCAGAAACCCCTGTTAGGCAGTCTTCCTATTCTGCGGCTCTTCCTCCTCTTCGGCGAGCGGCCCCGTTGCCTTCTGGGATGTGTGTCCCCCAGAACACAATAGTAGGAAACGGGCACTCAAGCCGCAAGGCTCCACTGCCCATTTCCCTTAGTGAGGAAGGCGGCACCGGGACACGATACAAGGGCTGTATCGGCCTTGGGGGGCCAACATCGCGGGAGCCCTGGACAGGTAAGTGTCCTTATTAAAAGTCAGCAACTACAGTGTTTGTAGCTGTTAACTTTAAAAAAAAATATATGCAATATATGTGGCTAAGCAGTGCCCTAAAATCTACCTTCTAGTCTCTTTAGCCTCATAACTGTATATCTGCAGCGTAAGATCATCCCATCCCATCCTGCAGACATTCTCAGAAGATTTAGAGTATTTTTCTGAGCGCTGAATTGACTTAAAGCCTTAGAAGACTTATAGCTCAAGGATCGCCTTGCTCCCGCTTCATTCATTTAGTGCAGGGGTAGGCAACCTTTGAGAGGCAGAGGGCTACCTGAACAACATGGAAGAGATCAAAAATCACTGTGCCCCCCCATTTTTTTTTCAAAGAATTTAACTAGCAAGCCCCCAATAAAAAGTAAAGACAGCATAAAGAAAGCTTTGAAACATAAAACAAGATCAAACTAAATCAAAGTCACAAACAGGATAGATTTCTATTTATTTTTTATTTCCGTGTCAACACGGGCTCAACATTTCAAGTCCTGAGCTACTAGCCAGGTCTTCAGAGTTACTCGCCACCAGTTGCCCCACCCAACCTCTACCCTAATTCTGCCCCTAAACACGCCCTTGTAAATGATCTAATGAAATGACACTTAAATGTTTTAAGCAGAATTAAAGAGTTCCAGCCTAGGTCTAAAAAAAATAAAAAATCAGCAGGTACAAATACTGTAGCTGCTGACTTAATATTAGGGCACTTACCTGTCCAGTTAGCCTGCGATGACGGCACCCCAGCCGATCTTCGGATCGACTGCCAGGTGCTGCCGTCAAAATTCCTGGTAAGGGAACCAGACAGCAAAGACTTTTGGCTTCACTCATGGTTCCCTACTGCACAATGCGCGAAGCACTCTGCACTTTCTAATTGGGGGAAGTAGGAGGGCGAACAGGTCCCCTGTTCCTCGTTCCCCCCTGAAAAGGTGCCAAATGTGGCACTGGGGGAAGAAGCATATAAGCAAGAGTTCCACTTTTGGGTGGAATTCCTCTTCACGTTACAAAAAAAATTTAACAGCATCAACTTATTAACATAAAGCATATCAGTGTCCATCAGCGCAGCCTCATCAGTACATGGGGATCACAGAGAGGAAATGAGAGCAGAGGCGGATCAACAGAACAGAGAGGATCATAGCTTGGATCTAAAAACCGACCGCTGTCAAAACAAAGTATAGCCTCCTGGATTGGCTCCTATGACAGACAGCACACTGGTCCAATAACAGGAACAGCAGCCAGCGTTTCAGATCCAAGCTGTATCACAGAGGGAGAGCCTCTCTGTGTGATCTAGCCGGCTCTTCCTGACTGACTGTTTCTGGCAGAAGCAGTGCAGCCTTTTTTACAGGACATCAGAGCGGCCTGGAAATTTTGAGGGCTGCCTCTAGAGCATGAAGCATCATTTCTGTTAGCTGCTTCGTGCCTCAGCCATCAGCATAAAATCACTTCTGACAAGTTTTCCTGACACCAAGTGACAAGTGGTGATAGGGAGGGAGCTCCAGCTGATTGACAGTGTCTGCTCTACTCCTGTGTGCCATGTGAAGGGGGGTGGGGGGTGTCCTCCGCAATCAGCCCCAGACCTCTCTTCACTGAGCTCTGCAAAGTATAACTTCTGCTCTCTACCCCCGGTTTTCTGACAGCTCAGACAAGCTTTATGATTTCTGCACCTTTAACTGATGTAGAGAAGAGAAGACTGCAGATACACATCCTCTTTTATAAGTTGTACCACTGTATCATCTGAGGGCAGCCACTTGACTAGGTATATGCAACACCGTAATGTCATCTTTTGGATCATGTGATGAGGTACACTTGTATTTAGGGTGTAACATGTGTCATTATGAAAATTGGACCCCCACACCAGCTACAGCAACTGTCTGTTGTGAAATTTGAGGCGTTTGAATTAATGAACCACAAGACCTGTCTGTCATATGAATTTGTAATTCTTAAGGGAACACAAAAGCAGCGACCACTGTACTTACAGTATCTCACAAAAGTGAGTACACCCCTCACATTTTTGTAAATATTTTATTATATCTTTTCATGTGACAACACTGAAAAAAATACCACTTTGCTACAATATAAAGTAGTGAGTGTATAGCTTGTATGACAGTGTAAATTTACTGTCCCTCAAAATAACGCAAAACACAGCCGTTATGGTCTAAACCGCTGGAAACAAAAGTGAGTACATCCCTAAGTGAAAATGTCCAAATTGGGACAAATTAGCCATTTTCGCTCCTCGGTGTCATGTGGCTCATTCGTGTTACAAGGTCTCAGGTGTGAATGGGGAGCAGTTGTGGTAAATTTGGTGTTATCCCTCTCACTCTCTCATGCTGGTCACTGGAAGTTCAACATGGTACCTCATGGCAAAGAACTGAGGATCTGAAAAAAAGAATTGTTGCTCTACATTAAGATGGTCTAGGCTATAAGAAGATTGCCAAGACCCTGAAACTGAGCTGCAGCATGGTGACGAAGACCATACAGGGGTTTAACAGGACAGGTTCCACTGAGAACAGGCCTCACCATGGTCAACCAAAGAAGAATCCCTCTTTTTTGATCTTGCCTTATATTGAATCCCTCCTTTTTTGATCCTGCCATTAATTGAATCCCCCCTTTTTTTCCTGCCATTTATCTTGACTTTACTTTGTTTTGTGACCACTAAGTATTTTACTTGAACATGAGTCTGCATTTTCACCTTCTTCTAAGGAATATATTTCTCCCTTGGAGTAATAAGGTCCTAATATCTCATGTAGCATTTTTTCTACACACTTCTTTTTTGCTCAACAAAATAACTTTTTATATTGCCTTTCTTTCCTCTCCCCATTCACATACAGGCTAAAAACAGGTGTAGTTTACCACTTGAATAATCTGTGGTATCAATTAAATATGCACATTTCCTGTGACACCAACCTGATAGGCCAATGGAGTTTGCATACGTGTGAGTGTGTAAATATTTTTTGCCATATCTGTTTGAAACTAGCTACGACTAAGGCTATTGCTGAAACGTGTCAGCTTTATTGTTTTATTGTCACTCTGTACCAATAAAAGGACACTTCAAGGATTACAGTTTTGCTGGCTCTTCTTACTACCAAAAGAAGTTGAGTGCACGTGCTCACCATCATATCCAGGAGGTTGTCTTTGGGAAATAGACATATGAGTGCTGCTAGATTTGCTGCAGAGGTTGAAGGGGTGGGGGTCAGCCTGCCAGTGCTCAGACCATACGCCGCACACTGCATCAAATTGGTCTGCATGGCTGTCATCCCAGAAAGAAGCTTATTCTAAACATGATGCACAAGAAAGCCTGCAAACAGTTTGCTGAAGACATACAGACTAAGGACATGAATTACTGGAACCATGTCCTGTGGTCTGATGAGACCAAGGTAAACTTATTTGGTTCAGATGTGTCAAGCGTGTCTGGCACAACCAGGTGAGGAGTACAAAGATAAATGTGTCTTGCCTACAGTCAAGCATGGTGGTGGGAGTGTCATGGTCTGGGACTGCATGAGTTCCAGCAGCGCTGGGGAGCGACAGTTCATTTAGGGAACCATGAATGACAACATGTACCGAGACATACTGAAGCAGAGCCATTTGGAGACTGGGCCACAGGGCAGTATTCCAACATGATAACGACTCCAAACACACCTCCAAGATGACCACCGCCTTGCTAAAAAAGCTGAGGGTAAAGGTGATGGACTGACCAAGCATGTGTCTAGACCTAAACCCTATTGAGCATCTGTGGGGCATCCTCAAACGGGAGGTGGAGGAGCGCAATGTCTCTAACATCCACCAGCTCTGTGATGTCACCATGGAGGAGTGGAAGAGGACTCCAGTGGCAACCTGTGAAGCTTTGGTGAACGCCATGTCCAAGAGGGTAAAGGCAGTGCTGGAAAATAATGGTGGCCACACAAAATATTGACACTTTGGGACCAATTTGGACATTTTCACTTGACATTATTGGCTGCGTGTTGAGTTATTTTGAGCGGACAGCAAATTGACACTGTTATACAAGCTGTACACTCACTATTTTACATTGTAGCAAAGTGTCATTTCTTTAGTGTTGTCACATGGAAATAGAGAATAAAATATTTACAAAAATGTGAGGGGTGTACTCACTTTTGTGAGGTACTGTATAGTTCATTAACATATCCTCCTTTTCTCTTAGGCCGCGTACACACGGGCGGATTGTCTGCCCAACTAAGTTCGTCAGACAATCCAACAGACAGTCCGTCCAAATTTTGAATGAACGGACTTGACCACACACGATGAACAGACAGTCCGCTGAAAACGTGCGCGATGACGTGTACAGCACGTACGACGGGACTAGAAAAACGACGTCCAATACACTGCAATGCAACCTTCGGCCGTGTAAATCCTTTCTGAGCATGCGCCATACTTAGTCCGTCCAACTTGCCTACACACGAGCGGACTGTCCGCTGAAACCAAGTTTGGACGGACAAAACCAAGTTTCAGCGGACAAAATTACGGAAATTCCGAAAGACAAAGTCCGTCAGACTGTCCGCTGAAAAAGTCAGCTGAAGCCCACACACGAGCGGATTGTCCGCTGAAACACGGTTCAGCGGACTAAGTTGGGCAGACAATCCGCCCGTGTGTACGCGGCCTTACTGGAAGTCTGTACCTCGGTACTGAAAAGGGACCTAGAGGAGGAGTCTGCAGGGGCCTGGCATTGTAACCGCAACCCACTGATCTTAATGGCAATGTTTTTTTTTAGCTCATTTGCAAAGCAAATAATTCACTTTTACTTACTAATTACTTAATACATTTTTGTAAAAAAGGTGGCCTTTAAAGAGAATATATAGTGTTTTTATTATAGTGGTCGAAGCTATAAAAAAATAAAACCTTTACAGTTTCCCTTTATTAAATTGGGTAAATATTAAATATCGTATTGTAATATTAAAGTGGTATTCTGTCCAGCCAGCAGGTTTACATCTTATTTTCACTCCCTCATTACACACTGCTGTAATGTCTTTGGTTTAGAGGCATTTGTTGCGACATTAATAGCTGACATTTCCACACTTCTAGGTTTCTATCAGGCAGAACAAAGGCCTCAAGGCAGGTTGCTTCTGCTGTGCTGTCGTTTTAGCTAACCCACAGTGCTCCTTGTCATGTATTATTTGTATACTTCTATATTACCTATAAACATCAGGTTAAAAAATAACATATTTAAAATAAATAAAAAACGGACAATACAATTGACAGCAAACCATTAGTTTCCCTAAATATTATATGGAAAGTATACAAACCCTTATACAGTGCCTTGCGAAAGTATTCGGCCCCCTTGAACTTTTCAACCTTTTGCCACATTTCAGGCTTCAAACATAAAGATATAACATTTTAATTTTTAGTGAAGAATCACCAACAAGTGGGACACAATTGTGAAGTGGAACGAAATCTATTGGATTTTTGAAACTTTTTAACTAATAAAAAAAATGAAAAGTGGGGCGTGCAAAATTATTCGGCCCCCTTGCGTTAATACTTTGTAGAGCCACCTTTTGCTGCGATTACAGCTGCAAGTCGCTTGGGGTATGTCTCTATCAGTTTTGCACATCGAGAGACTGAAATTCTTGCCCATTCTTCCTTGCAAAACAGCTCGAGCTCAGTGAGGTTGGATGGAGAGCGTTTGCGAACAGCAGTTTTCAGCTCTTTCCACAGATTCTCGATTGGATTCAGGTCTGGACTTTGACTTGGCCATTCTAACACCTGGATACGTTTATTTGTGAACCATTCCTTTGTAGATTTTGCTGTATGTTTGGGATCATTGTCTTGTTGGAAGATAAATCTCCATCCCAGTTTCAGGTCTTTTGCAGACTCCAACAGGTTTTCATCCAGAATGGTCCTGTATTTGGCTGCATCCATCTTCCCCTCAATTTTAACCATCTTCCCTGTCCCTGCTGAAGAAAAGCAGGCCCAAACCATGATGCTGCCACCACCATGTTTGACAGTGGGGATGGTGTGTTGAGGGTGATGAGCTGTGTTGCTTTTACGCCAAACATATCGTTTTGCATTGTGGGCAAAAAGTTCGATTTTGGTTTCATCTGACCAGAGCACCTTCTTCCACATGTTTGGTGTGTCTCCCAGGTGGCTTGTGGCAAACTTTAGACAAGACTTTTTATGGATATCTTTGAGAAATGGCTTTCTTCTTGCCACTCTTCCATAAAGGACAGATTTTTGCCCTATGGACAGACTCTCCCACCTCAGCTGTAGTTCTCTGCAGTTCATCCAGAGTGATCATGGGCCTCTTGGCTGCATCTCTGATCAGTCTTCTCCTTGTCTGAGCTGAAAGTTTAGAGGGACGGCCAGGTCTTGGTAGATTTGCAGTGGTCTGATACTCCTTCCATTTCAAAATGATCACTTGCACAGTGCTCCTTGGGATGTTTAAAGCTTGGGAAATCTTTTTGTATCCAAATCCGGCTTTAAACTTCTCCACAACAGTATTACGGACCTGCCTGGTGTGTTCCTTGGTCTTCATGATGCTCTCTGCGCTTTCAACAGAACCCTGAGACTATCACAGAGCAGGTGCATTTATACAGAGACTTGATTACACACAGGTGGATTCTATTTATCACAATCAGTCATTTAGGACAACATTGGATCATTCAGAGATCCTCGCTGAACTTCTGGAGTGAGTTTGCTGCACTGAAAGTAAAGGGGCCGAATAATTTTGCACGCACCACTTTTCAGTTTTTTATTTGCTAAAAAAAGTTTAAAAATATCCAATAGATTTCGTTCCACTTCACAACTGTGACCCACTTGTTGGTGATTCTTCACAAAAAATTTAAATGTTATATCTTTATGTTTGAAGCCTGAAATGTGGCAAAAGGTTGAAAAGTTCAAGGGGGCCAAATACTTTCGCAAGGCACTGTATTGAGTAAATAGTACGCTATTGGTAATACCTTCATACACGTTGGTTAGCAGATTTTATGGCCTATCTGTGAACAGTACATCATTTCAGTTCACAAACACTTTGGGATGTGTTGTTTAAGCAGCATGCTTCCCATCACACCAGAGAATCTTATTAGGACAGAGGACAGTACTCTGTGTCATGTTACACGACCCAGCTTCTTGTGAAATTTAGGTCAGAGACAGATGCACTGACATTCTGATGTGGAATATCCTAATATAACTAGAAATTTGTTGGTTCCAAAAAATATTGCAAGCTAGCTAGCATGGCTCAAAATTTCAAGTCCTGAGACACTAGCCAGGGCTTAAGAGTTACTCGCCACCAGTTGCACCACCCAACCCCTACACTGCCCCTAAATACACCCTTGTAAATTCTCTCATGAAATTACACTGTTAAATGTTTTATGCAGAATTACGCTCCAAAAATAAATATTAACAGCTTTAACATAAAGCATATCAGTGACCATCAACGCAGCCCATCATTGCCCATCAACGCAGGCTCATTAATGCATCAGAGGAATCAGGAGGATCTGCTGGTCTGGATCACACAGAGCAGCGATCCCCCGCTGAGACACGGCTTGTATATAAAAAGCCAACTGCTGTCAAACTAAGTCCCGCGCCTCTTAGACCAGCTACTCTAATAGACAGCACACTGGTCCAATACCTGTTCAGGAGGCAGGACTTTATGAATAGCCAGCCGCTGTTAGCACACTGGTCCAGGAGGCGGGACTTTGTCTGTCTGTCTATTAGAGTAGCATATATATATATATATATATATATATATATATATATATATATATACACATACATATACACACACACACACACACACACACACACTATAACAAAAGTGAGTACACTCCACACACTATTATAGCAAAGTGTAATTTCTGCAGTGTTGCCACATGAAAAGATATAATAAAATATTAACAAAAATGTAACAAAAATAAAAAATATATAAAACACACACAATTATACAGTATTTACAAAATTAAGTTTGTAACTTAGTTGCAAAAAGTTGCAATGTATGTTTACAGCTTTTGGCTTCATATTAGAACAGTGCTACACAGTTATTACTGCAGATATGGGAGAAAACATAATAAAATTAACAGACGTTACCTGTACTAACACCACAAATGTAATCAAAGAGAAGATGGATCGGTTTTCCTGTAAGTTCTTCTAACTTACGGAGAGTTTGTAGAGCTACTATGCCTCTGCAGAGATAAAAAGAAACGGTCACTGTTACATTGCAAATGAAAAAATAAAAATAAAAAATGGATCAAAAACACAAAATGTTTACCATGTAATATTTTAAACACTTGCAGGCGTCTAATGTACAGAAATGTCAGCTCTTTAAGTTGATATCCCAGGATGATGCCTGCAGCTATAGGCATCATCCCAGCAATGTTTTTTTTCAGCCACAGATTCCCTTTAATGTAAAAGCAATCCTAGCAGCCAATTATCTGCTGGATTGATTTTTTATTTTACAGACAGTGGGAGGGGTTGATACCAGAACGTTCCCAATCATCTCTATGGTATATGAAACCAGAAGCGATGAGTATTTAGTGAGCATAAGTGTTGAAAACTACAACTTTATATATGAAAACAGAGGCTACAAGTACTTCTTCACTTACCGTTTTGGCTGTTTGTTTACCGGCCATTACCAGCAAGAGAAAGCTTTGGATATAACCAATCAGAATTTGATCTGAAGCTTTCAAGGGCAGAATCAAGTAAAAAGATTACCTGTAAATGCCTATTTCTGATCACAAGGTGTGTTTACATTCCTTCTGACAACAAAAAGGAGTGAAAAAAAAAATAAAAGGGGGGGACAGTGTCAAAAAATAAAATGTATACCAATAAATTGTTGTTTTTTTTTTTTTTTTTAAATACCCATGTCTCCCATACTAATGCGCAAAGGCATAGGCCACGCTCGCATATGAGGTATTGTCGCGAACGTCAGAGAGAGAGCAATAATTCCAGCACTAGACCTCATGTGTAACTCTAAACTGGTAACCTGTAAAAGACTTTTCAAAACTTATACTATATGTAAGTGGAGGGGATTCAAAAGGAATACTAATATACAAAAAAAAAAAAAGTAAAACTCAAAATCATGCATGCCACAGATTTATAGACACAGATATATAAGAAGACTTCCGAAAATATTTGGTCCGGTCAACATCACATTAAATCAAATAGTCCATCTGCCAGTGGCTCAATAATGTAAAACCAATCCTCTAAACCACAAAAGACATCAATGAGAGTAGCCTAAATCACAAAAAGGGCTTGAAGCTAAATGTCTTGCTGAAGCTAGCCTTCCGATGAAGGATCACGTCATCTCAATCCCAATTTCCAGAATATGTTCAAGGGCTGCAAACTTCATGACACTAGTATCATGTCTGCATTCAGCGGGAGGCCAGATGGATTGCTCGTCTTAAGGCCACATGCCTGCCTGGCCTCAATGAGGCATTTAGCTTCAAACCCATGGGGGTATTATATTGTCTTTTTGTGCAATATTAAAAGTGTACTCCCCCCCCCCCCCCAAAAAAAAAAAAAAAATTGCGTTTGAAAAACTGATGGCTAAATATAGTGCAACATAAAAAAATTCTAACACCCACTATTTTATTCTCCAGGGCCGCTGCTTAAAAAATATATAATGTCTGGGGATTCTAGGTACACGACAGCAACTAATGTGCTCTGTTCGTTCCGAAGCGAAAGAGAAAAGGAAAGGAAAAGTAGATTACAGGCCCATTAAGTAGGGGATAAATTATTTTTGAAGAATGAGGATATTGTGACGTATTCCTTTAAAGTGGTTGTAAACCTTTTCATATACCCAGTGAAGTGACCGGTGTCAGGTGATACACAGAGATGAAACAAATCCTCCTGCATAAGTTGTACCTGTTCATCTGCAGCCTTCTCTTCCCCACATCCATTTAAAGTCGAAAATTTGTAAAGCTTGTCTGAGCTGTCAGATAAAAAGGGGTGGGAGCAGAAGTTACACTCTGCAGAGCTCAGTGGAGAGAGCTGATTGGAGGGAATGGACATCCCCCACCTTCACACAGCCTGAGGCTGTCATTCACAGACTGTGTGCTGGGCGATTCCTCTCCTGTCACATTTTTTCTCTTGGTGCCAGGAAAACCTATCGTAAGTGATTCATGCTGATAGCAGAGGAACAAAGCAGCAGACAGAAATGGCACTTAGTGCTCTTAATTGAGACAAGTACACAGTATAGAAGGATGTGCTTTGTTCATGTTTTTTCCCCAATCTGTCAGACGGTCTCCAAATTTATCCACTTTTAGGCGATCCCTGAAAAACTTTCCTCTTCAGAGAAGCCTATCCTGCCTCCATCTAACAACTGCACTATTGTCTCCATTAGCTCATTACCCACAGCTATTACCCTTTTGTAGAACTTGACCCTCCCTCCTAGATTGTAAGCTCTAACGAGCAGGGCCCTCCGATTCCCCTTGTCTTGAATTGTATTGTAATGTCTACCCCAATGTTTTAAAGCACTGCGTAAACTGTCAGCGCTATATAAATCCTGTATAATAATAATAATAATAATAATAATAATAATGTTTTATGTGTGAGGTTTATAACCACTTTAAAGTTATTGTAAAGGTACAAGGTTTTTTACCTTCATGCATTATATGCATAAGGGTAAAAACCTTCTGTGGGCAGAACCCCCCCCCCCTTAATACTTACCTGAGCCCGCACTCGATCCAGCAATCTCCACAAGAGTCTTGGAGCCACTGGCTCTCTCTCAATCACAGAGCCACGGCTTGGGAGCACCCAGCAGGAAGAAGGAGCCAGGAGCGCCGCTGCAGGACCCGAGAAGGGGAGGATCCTCCACTGCACAGAGCATGTCATTTTATTTTATTTTTAAATAACAAAAACACACAAGGCTTTAATATCACTTTAACCACCTCCCGCCCGCCCTATAGCCGAATGACGGCCGTAGAGCAGGCGGGTTCCTTCGAGCGGTCGTCCCTGGAGTCCTGGACGTCCTTGTGTTTACTTCCGCAATGCGCGCAGCCGGGGGCGCGCATCGCGGAAGTTTTGTACTCGCCGTGTCTCCCGGAGACAGGCAAACATAGATCGCCGTGAACGGCCAATCAAAGCGGCCGTTCACAGCGCGATCGCAGCTGCCAATGGGAGATGATCTCAAATGTAAACATATGAGATCATCTCCCATTGCCGTGTCTCTCCCTCCTCACACAGAGACAGCGTGTGAGGAGAGAGAGGATCTGTGAGTGACATATTTTTACCTTGACTAAAATCTGTCAGCCCCAGTGCCGTCCGTCAGCCCCAGTGCCGTCCGTCAGCCCCAGTGCCGTCCGTCAGCCCCAGTGCCGTCCGTCAGCCCCAGTGCCGTCCGTCAGCCCCAGTGCCGTCCGTCAGCCCCAGTGCCGTCCGTCAGCCCCAGTGCCGTCCGTCAGCCCCAGTGCCGTCCGTCAGCCCCAGTGCCACCAGTGCCAGTGCCGCCAGTGCCACCTGCCAGCGCCCTTGCCATCCGTCAGCCCCAGTGCCGTCAGCCCCAGTGCCACCTGCCAGTGCCATCCGTCAGCCCCAGTGCCACCTGCCAGTGCCATCTGCCAGCCCCATTTGCCAGAGCAATTAGCCAGAGCAAATAGCCAGCACCATCTGCCAGTGCGCCTCTGTATGTGGCCAGGCTGTGTAAAAGTCTCACACATTTGGTATCGTTATACTCAGGAGGAGTAGTAGAACGTATTTTGGGGTGTCATTTTTGCTATGTACATGCTATGTGTTGGAAATATCTTATAAAAATGGACAACTTTGCGTAAAAAAATGCGTTTTCATTTTTTTTCCACATTTTCCCAAAACTTCTGGAAAAAAAATGAACCATTCAAACGACTCATTATGCCTCATAGATTATACGTTGGGGTGTTAGCTTTCCAAAATGGGGTCACTTTGTGGGCATTTCCATTGTCCTGGTGCTCCAGGGCCTTCAAAAATGTAATAGATGGTTGAGAAATGAAATGTGTAATTTATGCTCCTAGAACGCCTGATGGTGCTATTTCAATATTGGGCCTCTGTATGTGGCCAGGCTGTGTAAAAGTCTCACACATTTGGTATCGTAATACTCAGAAGGAGTAGCAGAACGTATTTTGGGGTATCATTTGTGGTATACACATGCCATGTCAGAGAAATAACCTATTACATTGAAAATTTTGTGAGAAAAAAAATCAAAAAAAAAAATCTTAATTTTGCAAAGAATTGTGGGAAAAAGATGACATCAAAAACCTCACCATGCATCTTAGTAAATACCTTGGAATGTCTACTTTCAAAAAAAGGGGTCATTTGGGGGGTATTTGTACTTTCCTGACTTGTTCGGGTCGCAAGAAATGAGATAGGCCACCAGTACATCAGGTGTGATCAGTTTTTTACGATTCGCACCACAGCTTGTAGACTCTCTAACTTTCAAAGACCAAATAATATCCACTAATTTGGGTTATTTTTACCAAAGATATGTAGCAGTATAAATTGTGGCCAAAATTTATGAAAAGAAAATTATAATTTGCAAAATTTTATCACAGAAACAAAGAAATGTGCGTTTTTTTTCAAAATTTTCGGTCTTTTTTCATTTATAGCGCAAAAAATAAAAACCCCAGAGGTGATCAAATACCACCAAAAGAAAGCTCTATTTGTGGGGAAAAAAAAAAGGACACAAAATTCATTTGGGTACAGTGTTGCATGACTGAGTAATTGTCATTCAAAGTGTGAGAGCACCAAAAGCTGAAAATTGGTCTGGGTAGGAAGGGTGTTTAAGTGCCCAGTAAGCAAGTGGTTAAATACAATTTTTTTCTGTTTTTGTTGCATTGTCAAAACTGAACACATACATTTCTCTGTAAACAATATATTTTATATATAATATAAAAATGGTTTGTGAAACAAAATAAATTAGGACATCATTTTTACCTAGTTCCTCCACCATCAATGGTGAGTACTCGAATTCCTCTGCCTTTAACCGGGTCATTATAACCAACCAAAGCCAAGGCTTCCCTTACAGCCGCCTGGAGGGTTTCATCATGTGCTTGTCGGAGCCGCAATAAATGAGGAACCACCTTTTCCTGCAATTAAGAAACCGTTCCATCACTAACCATACAGGGGCATTTCAAATAAGATGCAAATTCATAAAGAAATCTCACATAACCCAAGAAATATGCAGCATAATAATTACTAAGAGTTTTTCCATTCACAACAATTGCACACAATCAAAGAGACTACAACCTTGACTGTGAGCAGTAGAATGAAGCCAATGTATCACATGGTAAATTCTGACACATGCATTTCCATTATCAGTGAAGAGCAGAAAAATGTGGTGAACAATATGTCGGAATGTAGGACATGTATGATACCATTTACATCTGGAGTAAATGAACAACTAAAGGCAACTGTTTTGGAGCAAGAAAAACAAATGTATATATACATTTTTTTTGATTCTTCGAACATAAATCCATCAAAATCCCTCATGCCAAGAGAGCACAAGGAATATATAGAAGAGACAAATACATGTGGCTATAAATAAAATTTAGGAAAATATACTTTTTCAACTTAACCAGTTGCCGACCAGCGCACGCCGATGTACGTTGGCAGAATGGCACGGGCAGGCAAATGGGCGTACCTGTACGTCCCTTTAAATTTGCCGCCCTGCCATCGGGAGTGCGCCGGCGGCGGCGCGCTCCTGCGCTGGTCGGGACCCCTGTGAGATCGGTCGCGGGACCCGATCGCCGCGGGTATACCCGCGATCGTCTCACGGAGCGGCCGAATGAAAAAATGCCGTTGTAAACAGCATTTCTCCATTCTGCATTCCAATTTCTCCATGTGATTGGAGCAGAGATCAGTGTTCACTAAATTAAAGCCCAGCCCCCAACAGTTAGTAACACACCCCTAGGAACACTTAACCCCTACACTGCCACCCACTGGTTAACCCCTTCACTACCAGTGTCATTTACACAGGAATCACTGCATTTATATAGCAGTGATCACTGTATAAATGACAATGGTCCCAAAAATGTGTCAAAAATGTCTGATGTGTCCGCCATAATGTCGCAGTCACAATATAAAAAAAAAAAAAAAAAAAAAAAAAAAAAAATCGCTGATCACCGCCGATCACCGCCATTACTAGTAAAAATAAAATATTAATAAAAATGCCATAAAACTATCCCTTATTTTGTAAACGCTATAACTTTTGCGCAAACCAATCAATAATCGCTTATTGCGATTTTTTTTTACCAAATATATGTAAAAGAATACGTATCAGCCTAAACTGAGGGAAAACATTTTTTTTTAGATATTTTTGGGGGATATTTATTATAACAAAGTAAAAAATAATGCGTTTTTTTCAAAATTGTCGCTCCATTTTTGTTTATAGCGCAAAAAATAAAAACCGCAGAGGTGATAAAATACCACCAAAAGAAAGCTCTATTTGTGGGGAAAAAAAAAAGGAGGTCAATTTTGTTTGGGAGCCAAGTCGCACGACTGCGCAATGGTCAGTTAAAGCGACACAGTGCTGAATCGCAAAAAGTGGTCTGGTCTTTGACCAGCAAAATGGTCCGGTCTGTAAGTGGTTAAATAGTGCAAGTAACCAAATCTGTCTTGGTATCAGCAACTTCTGATCCCATGTTAAAGGGGAAGTAAAAACTGTATCTACCCGAAAACACTGTTAAAAAGTTGTCTTATACAGCGAATTTTTTTTTTTTTTGGCGCCTGCAAGGTAAAGTCATAATGTGCTAGCATGCATTGCATACTAGCACATTATATAAAACTTACCTTAAAACAAAGCTCTCCAGCGACGAACTACGACTGCTAACAAGGCTTTCATCTTCACCCCAGGTGCCTTCCGGATTAGCGGACTCCGGCTGTGTCACTGGCCAGAGCCGCGATGACGTTGCTCCCACACATGCACAGTTTATGGCATAGGGCTCTGAAGGAACAGCCCGTGTGGATTAGAGGGATACCAGAAACAGGAATAGACTGATTTACATCCCTAGCTTCTAAGTCTATTCAACACTGCAGCTCCAAATATCCCCGACATTGACTGGTGATTAGACAGGGTCCACCGATCACTCGCTCCTAAACCCCCGGCTAGGGCCAACCCAAGGGACATTATTGTACACTTCCATTATTCAGGGCAGTTATTACATGGTCCTCCAGAATGGCATCTAGTAGGTGGTCGGAGATAGGAATGAGTATTACATGCCCAGTTCATTCCTGCTCTATAATCTGGTCAGCTCTGGATACATCTACTGTCCAATTAGGAGGCCTATGTTTGCATCCAATGCTATTTACGCTCTCCATCTGGAAAAAAAATGCTCCCAACAGTTCTCTCTCTCTCCTCCATGTCCTCCTCTATTGAACATACTTTTCAACCCTGATATTCCTGATAGTTTATCATATACTCAAATGTACCCCTGGTCCCGGGCTGGAATTTTCCAGCTCCGAAACATGGTACACCCTCACTCGCAAACTTCTATCCTTTACGGAAATGCAACATGAACACCAGATTCCAAAACAACTTTTTATTCCTACCCCCAGTTCAAATATTATTTTTATTCCAAATCACAATCTCTAACCTTAGACAAACCTACCCCGTTTGAACTCCTATGTGCCCAGGGCCCATATCAGACTCACCTTATGGATATTTGTAAATTTCTTCAGGATGCCCTTCCACTAACTGACAAACACCATCTTTACATGCAGAAATGCTCCCGGCTCTTCCAAGGACCTATCACTCTCCCACAATGGCAGAAGATCTGGGATTCCATAGCCAAATCATGCAGATGCGTGGAGCAGAGAGAGACGGCTTATAAGATTCTACTCTTCTGCTAAAAGAACCCCTGAGATTATTCATAAATATGATTCTGGGGTCCCCCATGTGTGCTAGAGGTGCCATGGTGAAATTGGCTCACATTATCATATATTTTGGTAGTGTTCCACCTCCCTTAGGAAGGTTATCTACCCCCCCCCACCCACACTACCCCAGGTATTGCAGATGTTTGCACAGATTCGTAAAATGGAAATCCTTACGGCGATAGTACATTATTCTCTGCCTTGGTTTTCCAAAATTTGGGACCATTTGGAGCATAACCTCAATGCCATACCTTTAACATCTATATGACCAATGTCTCCCCTTTTTATTTTATATTGTCATTTATGCCTTATTGATTTCTAACCTTATCATCCAATTTTCCACGGTGCCACCCTTCCCCCTCCTCCAGTTCAGCTTCCCTAGGGTTCTTCAGTCAGTTTTAAGTACCCCCGGAATCTCATCAACCCAGAGAGCTATAATTCAAGTTTTTTGATGCTTGCTCTCCTGGCCCCCCCCCCCCCGCCCCCCGTTTTCTTTTATTTTTTTTTACTCTATTTGAAGTTCTATGATGCTTCTTCACATGTTCTATTATATGTCTGATTTCTTACACCGTGTATGTGACTTATTTCAAATTTGTTGATGTCAAATCTGTCAATTATGGTTCTCAACGTTTGCACTTTGTTTTTCTTTTCCTGTAATTCTTTGATTAAGTTAAATATACAATAAAAAAATAAAAATAAAACTACTACTACCTACCTATTCTTGCCTACCCAAGAATAATCAAACGTTTGCTGCATTGCAGGTGTACCTACCATCTCTATGCCCTGTCCCCATTAGTGCTTCCTGAAAACCCTGCACCCTCTCACGAGACTTGGATCTGGCGCCAAGTTATTGAGCCAATGAGTAGAGAGAGGGGGTTGAGCCATGGCTCTGTGTCTGAACGGGCACACCGAGCAGCGGTTTGGCTCGGGGGTATCCCCATAGCAAGCTGCTTGCTGTGGGGGCACTCATTAGCAGGGACTAACCAGGAGCTCCGGCTGGGAACCCGAGAAGGGGAGGATAAGGGCTGCTCTGTGCAAAACCACTGCACAGAGCAGGCAAGTATAAACATGTTTGTTATTTTTAACCAAATAAAAAAAAAAAAAAAAAATAGACTTTAATATCACTTTAGGTGATGTTTTAGCGTTGTAGAATTAAGCCTAGTTTTAGCAGGTACCTGTTTCCACTTCCACTCCGACAGCCTAGGTGATCGGAGTGACAGTTCTCCCCCTCCTTCCCTGCCCACAACCTTCTTGGGCAGATCACAGAAGGTTGCAGGACCTTTCACAAAGTGCACCACAGTGCAGCTCGCACATGCACAGTGGGAAGCCGGCTGAAAAAGCCACAAGGTGTCACAGCCAGTTTCCCTTAGTAAACATGCTGGCATATTTTTTTGTTAAGACTGAAGATCTTCTTTATTGCAAAGCCACACATGCAATATTCCTCTCCTGCTATGGACTGATTTAACCAGCATCTTGTAAATAGGTCATTAAGAGGAAACTGATTTTAGTGTGCTGCCATTAATGTTTCAGTGGCAGTGTTTACACAGAATGAAAATTAAATGGGCTTGGAGTTATTCGGCAAGTTTGGGATTACTTGAGAATTTTAGGAAAATATCAGAAAGAGTCAGTTTCCATATGGTTTCTAAGATTTAAATGATTTTCACTTTAAAATTTAGACTACCGTATATACTCGAGTATAAGCCGAGATTTTCAGCCTCTTTTTTGAGGCTGAAAGTGCCCCCCTCGGCTTATACTCGAGTCATCGCTGTCTGCCCGCTCGATCAGCGTGTCGAGCAGACAGACAGCGGCCATTCTATAGTTCAAAAGCCGCGCCTCCGGCTCCGCCTTCGCCTGTGATAGGCGGAACACTGAATTTCCCAGCAGCCTGTGTTCCGCCTATCACGGACATCGTATCATCCTCGTACTACGGACGAGGATGATACGATGTACGTGATAGGCGGAACACAGGCTGCTGGGAAATTCAGTGTTCCGCCTATCACAGGCGAAGGCGGCGGCGCAGCTTTTGAATTTTACAATGGCCGCCGAGGCGCCGACGAACGAAGAGGGCACGGGACGGAGGCAAGGCAAGGCACGGCACGGGACGGGACGGGACGGGACGGAACGGAGGCAAGGCACGGCGGCGAGGCACGGAGGCAAGGAGGCTCGGCACGGGACGGAGGCTCGGGACAAAGGCTCGGGACACAGGTAGGCTGGACACACACACACACACACACACACACGGATGGATACACACACACACAGGGATGGATGGATGGATGGAGACACACACACACAGGGATGGATGGATGGATGGATGGAGACACACACACACAGGGATGGATGGATGGATGGACACACACACACACAGGGATGGATGGATGGATGGACACACACACACACACAGGGATGGATGGATGGATGGAGACACACACACACAGGGATGGATGGATGGATGGATGGAGACACACACACACAGGGATGGATGGATGGATGGACACACACACACACAGGGATGGATGGACGGACACACAGGGATGGACGGACACACAGGGATGGACGGACACACAGGGATGGACGGACACACACACAGGGATGGACAGGCATGTCTTACCCTCGGCTTATACACGAGTCAATAAGTTTGCCAGTTTTTTTGGGGGTAAATTGGGGGCCTCGGCTTATATTCGGGTCGGCCTATACTCGAGTATATACGGTAACTTTGTCATATTGAGGAAACACTACCACAAAGCTTGACTTGCCTTCACTGCAACACCTCTTGTTTCAGGAAACTCAAGAAGATGGCAGCTCAGCTCTTCAACGCGATTAATGCACAGTCTCCGGTCAGAGGCTCTTTTCAATGACTGAACCAGGGATCTTGTCCTGTTATCCACACTCACTCGAGCAATAATCTGTTAAACCAAAAATACATAAGTACATTTATATTTTATATAAAATACACACAATATAAAATTATATATATATATATATATATATATATATATATATATATATATATATATATATATATATATATATATATATATACACACACACACACACACACACACACACACATACATATACATATACACACACGCTCACACACACAGTATCTCACAAAAATGAGTAAACCCCTCTAATTTTTGTAAGTATTTTATTATATCTGTTCATGTGACAACACTGAAGAAATTACACTTTTGCTACAATGTAAGGTAGTAAGTGTACAGCTTGTATAACAGTGTAAATAACTCAACACACAGTCATTAATGTCTAAACCGCTGGAAACAAAAGTGAGTACTCCCCTAAGTGAAAATATCCAAATTGGGCCCAAAGGCTGGGTTCACACTGCTGCGGGGGGAGATCCGGATGTGATTCGCACCGCAAATCACATCCGATCTCCGTAGCGATGCGAGTTCAGCCATACAGATAGTATGGCTGAATTCGCATCGCTCCCGCAGCAAACTCGCACGGGACCCTTTTTTTGGTCCGCAACAGAATCGGATCGCATTGGGGGTTCACACCATGCGATCCGATTCCTGTGCGAGTCGGCAGATCGCACTGCGATATGCGGACGGATCTGGGGGTGTCATTAACATATCATTGACACTCCCAGCCGTCCGCATAGGGCAGTGTGAACTGCCGGCGGGAGTCATGCGATGCGGGAAAACGCCGCGGATTCGCGGCGTTCCCGCATCGCAGCGGTGTGAACCCGGCCAAAGTGTCAATATTTTGTGCGGCCACCATTATTTTCCAGCACTGGCTTAACTCTCTTGGGCATGGAGTTCACCAGAGCTTCACAGGTTGACATCAGAGTCCTCTTCCACTCATCCGCGACAACATCACAGAGCTGGTGGATGTTAGAGACCTTGCGCTCCTCCACCTTCCGTTTGCAGATGCCCCACAGATGCTCAATAGGGTTTAGGTCTGGAGATATGCTTGGCCAGTCCATCACTTTTACCCTCAGCTTCTTTAGCAAGGCAGTGGTCATCTTGGAGATGTGTCTCCGAAGAAAGAGGATCATGCTCTGCTGCAGTAGGTCGCAGTACATGTTGTCATTCATGGTTCCCTCAATGAACTGTAGCTCCCGAGTCCCGGCAGCACTCATGCAGACCTAGACCATGACACTCCCACCACCATGCTTGACTGTATGTAAGACACACTTGTCTTTGTACTCCTCACTTGGTTGCCGCCACACGCTTGACACCATCTGAACCAAATAAGTTTATCTTGGTTTCTTCAGACCACAGGACATGGTTCCACTAATCCCTGTCCTTAGTCTGCTTGTCTTCAGCAAACCGTTTGCGGGATTTCTTGTGCATCATCTTTAGAAGAGGCTTCCTTCTCGGATGACAGCCATGCAGACCAATTTGATTTAGTGTGCAATGGATGGTCTAAGCACTGTGAGACTGACCCCTCACCCCTTCAACCTCTGCAACAATGCTGGCAGCACTC
Source organism: Lithobates pipiens (assembly GCF_037356315.1). Lineage (NCBI taxonomy): Eukaryota > Metazoa > Chordata > Amphibia > Anura > Ranidae > Lithobates > Lithobates pipiens. The sequence goes on along the minus strand of NW_027507903.1, from coordinate 219,485,470 downwards.
ATACATCTATTTCCCAAAGACAACCTCTGTATATTATGCTGAGCATGTGCACTCAACTGCCTTGGTCAAGCATGGTAAGGGCTGTTCTGAGTGGAACTTTTACTGTTAAACCGCTGTATGGTCTTGGCCACTGTGTTGCAGCTCAGTTTCAGGGTTTCAGCAATCTTCTTATAGCCCAAGTCATCTTTATGTAGAGCAACAGTTCTTTTTTTCAGATCCTTAGAGAGTTCTTTGCCATGCTGAACTTCCAGTGACCAGTATGAGAGAGTGAGAGCGATAACACCAAATTTAACATACCTGCTCCCCATTCCCACCTGAGACCTTGTAACACCAACAAGTCACATGACATCGGGGAGAGAAATGGCCAATTGGGCCCAGTTTAGACATTTTCACTTAGTGGTGTACTCACCTTTGTTGCTAGCAGTTTAGACAGTAATGGCTATGTGTTGAGTTATTTTGAGGGGACAGCAAATTTACACTGGTGAACTCAATGCCCAAGAGGGTTAAGGCAGTACTGGAATGGCAGAAAATAATGGTGGCCACACAAAATATTGATGCTTTGGGCCCAACTTGGACATTTTCACTTAGGGGTGTATTCACTGGCTGTGTGTTGAGTTATTCTGAGGGGACAGCAAATTTACACTGTTATCCCAGCTGTACACTCACTACTTTACATTGTAACAAAGTTTAGTTTCTTCAGTGTTGTCACATGAAAAGATATAAAAGGGTGTACTCACTTTTATGAGGGAGAAGGGAGAGGGGAGAATCAGCCATAACATTATGATCACTGACAGGTAAAGTGAAGTGAATAAGATTGATTATCCCATTGCAATGGCATCTGAAATTCGGTGAGATGTATTAGTCAGCAAGTGAACATGTTGTGCCTGAAAAAATTGTGAAACGTTTTTCAAAGTCATCACACATTTGGGTACGCACATACTGTGTGTTGTACCATGGCTCCCCCCTCAGTCCCATCTCGATCCAGCAACGTTGCACGAGAGATTCGGCTGTACAGGCAGTAGATGTATGTCTTTTAAGAGAAAGTACTACTTGCACAGTTCATTTTTTTCACTGAAGCTGGCCATACACCATACAATTTTCTTATTCAATTTCCTTTAGATTTACCTTCAACTGTGTAGTATAAGGACCTGTCTGATTGCACAGAAATTTAACGTTTTTAGATTTGACCTCATATTATATGGTTTTAATAAATCTAAAGGAAATCTATAGAAGAAAATTGTATAATGTATGACCAGCATTAGAGAAGTGAAAAAAAAAATACTCCTTTAGCAACCAACCCCATTGTCTTATATGTTCCTTCTAGTTTCAGCCCATTACACCTTGACTCAGAGTTCAGTCTGGGCTCTTAGACTCTGATCTTAGTGCACTTCAAGACATTGCTATTTCTGAACACAGTTATAGGGCCAATACATACCGTATTTGCCGGCGTATAAGGCGGCTGGGCATACAAGACGACCCCCTACTTTTCAATTTAAAAAGTTGGTTTTGTGCTGTACTCACTGTATAAGACGACCCCCTTATGCAGGAATTCCGTATGTTCAGAAACGAAGTTGGCGCCGGGTAACATGCTGTCTCACAGTATACATATAGTATACCGCCCTTAGCCAATCACGGCAAGCTATGCATTCTATTATTGCATACAGTGCCTGCTCGGATTGGCAGAGGCTGTTACATCATCAGCCTGTGCCTCTGACTCTCACAGCCAATCCGAGCAGGCTGCAGAGGTTGTTACTCCAATCAGAGCAGGCGCTGTATTCATTAATAGAATACATCGCTCGCCGGGATTGGCTCAGCGGTGTATATTGTATGTATACAGTATTACCGCACACTCGGCGAGTATCCGGAGGGCTTAAAAATCCAGCGGACGGATTGTGAGCGATGCTGTTGCTGCTTTTCACTTTATTGCTGATTCTGCCTTCTCTGGTGTTTTGTGGTTGAATTTGTATGTGGGCGCCCCTCTGGGACTGGTCTCCCCTTATCCTGTAAACTTTTTGCTATGGATGCCTCATGGGTCTTAAAATTATAACTCATAATGTCAAGGGATTTAATTCCCCCCAAAAGAGGAGGAAGGCTTTTAGATCTTACAAGTCCTTAGGGGCTGAGATCCTCCTTTTACAGGAGACTCACTTCTCTGCTAATAACCATCCCTCCTATTTTGACAAATCCTACAAACAGTGTTTTTATTCGACCTACGAGTCCAGGACCAGAGGGGCGGCCATATTTATAAAAAACACAGTATTGTTCCATGTTCAACAGTCTTATATTGACCCACATAGCAGGTTTGTTATAGTTCAGGGCTCTATACAGGGCAAGTCCCTGACCCTGGCCTCGGTGTATGCCCCTAACTCTGCACAGGCAACCTTTTTTAAGAGCTTTTTCCAAGTTCTGGAAAAATTTCATTCCTCCCATCTGTTCATAGGGGGGGGATTTCAACCTAGTGGCCCACTCGAAGCTTGATAGGTCAAAGGACAGCCAGGCTAGTAATGCATTTCCCAGATCCCTCCTGACTGCACTGAAAGACCACCAGCTCTCCGATGTATGGAGGGCGCATAACATAGGCTCCCGGGAATATACGTTTTTCTCCCACCCCCACGACACCTACTCGCGTTTGGACTACATGTTTTGCACCCCCATTCTGCTGGCGAACTCTACCTCCTCTAACATACATATTTGCCCCTGGTCGGACCATAACGTTGTCTCTTGCGTCCTCTCCAATATAGGCCTTCCCTATGCTGACCGTTCCTGGCGCATTAATGACTCTCTCCTGACTGACTCTGTCATACGCGAGCAATTGTCCGAGCGACTGGCGGAATACTTTAGACTGAACGACATTGAGGACATTGCCCCCACCACCCTCTGGACAGCCCATAAGGCGGTTATGAGGGGACTCCTGATAGAGATCTCCACGACCAGGAAAAGACAGAAAGCACTTGAGGCCCGACAGCTCACCTTAGATCTCCATAAACTCTACCATCAGCATAGCCACTCCCCTTCCCAGGATGTGTTACTCCAAATTAATGACAAACGTAGGACTCTAGATACTATCTTGTCTGAGCATGCTGAAAAATCCCTTAGATGGGCCAAGGCTCGATTTCTTTTAAACAGCAATGCTGCCTCTACGTCCTTTGCTAGGAAGCTCAAGCAACACTCCCATCCCGCCCATGTGTACAGGTTAAGGAACAGGGATGGTAACCTTACCTCCCACCCTAAGGAGGTAATGCAAATTTTCACTTCCTTCTACCAACAGTTGTATGCGGCTCCTGGTTCCCCTCCCCGAATCCCTCCTCAGTCCTGGTTAGACCCTCTACGGCTCCCCTGCCTGTCCCCTGAGCAACTACTTATCCTTAATGCCCCTTGTACGACGGAGGAGGTGGCCTCGGTCATCTCTTCCCTCAAGCCGGCTAAAACCCCGGGTCCCGACGGTTTTTCGGCGACCTACTATAAGAAATTTGCGGATTCCCTACTCCCTAAACTGACCAAGCTTTATAACTTTATCTTGGGGGGGCAGCACTTTCCAGAGGAGATGCTCCAGGCTAGCCTGTCACTTATCCCAAAGCCGGGGAGGGACCTCGCCCAACCTCAAAATTTCAGACCCATTTCCGTTATTAACAATGATTTAAACATTTTTGGGAGAATTCTAGCAGATCGCCTAGCCTCGATCATCACCTCACTTGTCTCTCCGGAACAAACGGGCTTTATACCCTCGAGACAAATTACTGATAATATCCGTCTGGCCTCTAATATCATCCAAGATGCGGACGCTGGCTCCCGCGGGGTCTTGATGCTCAGTTTGGATATAAATAAAGCCTTTGACAGCGTTCTCTGGTCATATTTGGAGGACGTCTTGACTAAATTTGGCTTTCAGGGGGAGTTTGTTCACGGCTTTAGGGCCTTGTACCATCGCCCCCACACGAGCGTTAGGATCCCGGGCGCTAGTTCTTCGTATTTCCCCTTGGGTCGAGGCACGAGGCAGGGGTGTCCCCTCTCTCCACTTTTATTTGCCCTGGCCATGGAGCCCCTGACGAGATCCATTTTGGATAACCCTAACATAAGGGGTTATGTTAAGGGGGATCAGGAGTTCAAGGTTAGTCTCTACGCGGATGATGTCCTGCTGTTCTTGTCTGACCCCCTTGTCTCTTTGCCCAACCTGTTCACTTCCCTGTCCTCTTTTCATAACATTTCAGGGCTGGGTGTCAATCCGACTAAATGCTCGGCCATGCCCATTCATCTCCCCTCTCCCCTTTTGGAATCCCTTAAGGACTCCTACAAATTTACATGGAGTCACACCCACCTCCAATATTTAGGTATTAAACTTACCCCGACGCTCAAGCAGCTGTATTCCCTTAATTACCCTCAGGCCTTTTCATCCATTAAATCCCTCCTTCACCAATGGTCCACTTACCATATTTCATTTTTAGGGCGCATCCAAGCGGTAAAAATGTCCATCCTCCCGAAACTTCTATTTTTGTTTCGCTCCCTACCGATATATGTCCCCCGCTCCACACTTCAGGAAGTCCAGGGTCACTTACTTTCTTTCATCTGGCAAAAGAAAAAGCCCCGACTGAATCGTTCGCTATTGTATAGACCCAGGCACTTGGGCGGTCTGGGATGTCCGGACCTATGGAAATACTTCCTGGCCTCGCGACTGATACAGACTGCACAATGGCATATGGATCCAGCCCCAATCCCATGGTTGCGCTTTGAGTGGGCCTCAATCGCTCCATATTACCTCCCAGGGCTATTGTGGTCCAAAACTATATCCCATAAGGATGTCTCCCCTCTGAACGGCATAGTGGGTCAGGCCCTCTACCTCTGGGCCCTTTATGGGCAGAAGTTCCAACTTTGCTCGGGGGTCCCCCTCCTGTCTTCGTTTATAGGGGAACCTGGGTTCCCCCCGGCCTTCCGTTCGGGGGCTTCCTTTAGTAGATGGACCGCACGAGGCCTTACACGACTGGACTCTTTATTACTGGACTCTAACTTTTGCTCCTTTGCATATTTGCAACAAACGCATGATCTAGATAGGTCAGCCCACTATCAGTTTCTCCAGATTAGACACTTTTACTCCACTCTATTCCAGAATCTGAGAGGGGCCGGGAAGACGATGTTTGAGGGGCTCTGTGGGATGGAGGCTAGAGAGAGGGGCACCATCTCAGCTCTATACAGTCACCTTAATGTGTTCAAAGTGACCCCTAAATCCGTGGCTATGTTGGGCTGGGAGGCGGAGGTGGCTCAGGAATTTTCTGTGGAGGATTGGGAGGTTATGGTTGACAATATGCACAAATGTACTCGCTCTGTGTCCGTTAAGGAATCGGCCCTCAAGCTTCATACCAGATGGTATTACTCCCCGGATCGTCTACATAGGATGTTTCCACTGGTATCGGCCTCCTGTTTTAGGGGATGTCAGGGTAGAGGCACGCTCCTTCACACATTTTGGGAATGTAAAGCCCTGGAACATATCTGGGCCAAATCCTCTGTATTGGTTGAGAGGATCACTGGCGCCCCTGTTTCACTTTCGTACCAGCTGTGTGTTCTCTACGCTGATATCCCGGGAGTCCCCTGTCCGCAACAGAGGCTGATTCATACTCTTTTTAGCGCCATTCACTGGGCGATAGCTTTGCACTGGAAGAGCCCCGCGGTACCTTGGTCTCAGGTTATTCGCCGCATGGAGTCCATTAGACTAATGGAGCGCATCCACCACACTCTCCTGGACTCCATGCCAGTTTTTGATAAGAAGTGGAGCAGTTGGACGGCCCTCCTCCTTACTTCCAGGCTCGAGGACCCATGACCCGTTTGGGTGTTGGGCCTCGGGGCTGGTTTGTGGGCGGAGGGGGTTCACACTCGCCCTGAGGGTGGGGCTGGCGGGTTACTGATCTTAGAGCTTACATGTAACAGCTGACATCATGACCTGTTTGAATTCCTAGACTAAAGCATCTAAGGCAGTCTATATTTTCTTTGTTTTTCTTTTCTTTTCTCCTGTTTGGTTTTCTTTTTCTTTGGTTCTTCTCATGTTGGTTGCTTTGTGACCCTATTAGCTCCCAGAGATACCTCCTGGAGGTCTGTTTGCGGAAGTCGCTGCACTCCACTTGGTCTGCAGTGCTCCCTTTCTTTTTTCGGTAATAACATTTTGCTGCCTGTTGGATGAGTAAACTAGGATGTTCCTTTGTTAGGTCGCCTATTGCAGTATATCTATTGACCTTGTATCCATTAACATTATGTTTGTATCTGGTATTCTCTGTGACAAATTGCCTGTACTTTTGCAATAAAAACGTTTGAAAACAAAAATCCAGCGGACGGCTGACATATGATAACCCCAGCTTTATATCCGGCGTATAAGACGACCCCAGCTTTTTGCTCATTTTTTTTTACTGTAAAAGGTCGTCTTATACGCCGGCAAATACGGTATATGAGTGCAAACCTGCCATGACCAGACACTACATTTGTGGGGATCAATCCGAGCAGCAGCAGCATCATTAGGCAAGATGGATGGCAAAACAAGGGTAAATTCATGCACTTAAATATGCAAACCATGGTACGGGGTAAGGAAAGGGAAAAAATCTGCATAGGTGCGTCACAGAGTATATACTGTAATTGTAGGTAGTTAATGTGTTTGATAGGAAGCCAAAAGGGAATTAAACTTCATCAGCGGAGACTCACCTTTTCCCTCTGTAGAGATAGTCTCTTGGCTTTGTCATCTACAGTCTTCTCTTTAGTTATTTCTTGCTCATTTTTGCTCTGGGCATCAACTACCTCTTGTTCTTTCCCTTTCTCCTCTATCATGTTCTTCTGTTCTGCTTTCAATTTTGGAACAAGACCTCCAAGGTAACTTCCCACAAAGGCATGAACATTGGTAGACTGATTAGATAGAAAGTTTGAAATGCTCTTTTTGGTAGAAACTGACACCTCTTCATTTGTAGGTGAAAGAACTTCTTTAAAACCATTTATTTCAATAATTTGTTTTTTGTCATCTAGTGGAGTTTTATTTTTCTCCATACTGGTATTATTGGCAAAGTAGGTATTTATATGATTGGCCAGGAAATTGTATGTTTCCCCAAAGTTAGTAGTGAGATAGCTAGGATGGAAGAGGCTTGGCCAAGAGTCAGTGACTTCATGCGAAGAGTCCACAGGGAAGGGTTGGTTGAGATGAGAGGTAGTTTCTGTAGAAGTAGTTATGAGTGGTTCTTTAGCACTGTCCTTGGTCTTATCTTCTGGAAAGCCATCCTGTGTGGCAAGGACTTCAGCTACCTGGACATTTTCCTCTTTGCCAACACTAGCTGGATTGGGCTTTGAGCGTACAATCCGTGAAATTAAATCACTGTGGGTGCTTGATACAGCTTTAGTGACAGAGTCTAAAGTATTCTTGATTCGTGACATAGACTTCTTTGCTAATTGTAATGCCTTTGAAGAAGCAGTGCCAAGTTTAAAATGTTTTAGGTATGCACTGGTTTGGTTATTAGTATGAATGAATCTCCTTTGTTCAGAATTCCTGAGTAGCAGCTTGCATTGCTTTGTCTTAACACTTGTATAGCAATTTCTTGGACAGCAGCGGTATAGAAGGTTTAAATCAGCTTTTCTCCAGATACTTCTTCTGGAAGTCACCAAATAAAGATATGTATCCAACAACAGCGCGGACATTACTTAGAGGCACATCTGTTTTGGCGCAGAAGGTTTACAATCATCTGAAATAAGAAACGAACAGGTTAAAAGACATGACGTCACTCTAATGTACTACCCTGAAAATATTTTAGATGTTATCATCAGGCAGTCTATGTTCTTCATAGCAACTATTTTTTGCCATCATTTTTCTTGTAGGCAATTGGTTCCAATGAACTGTTTTTCTTTCAAACACTTTGATAAATGTGTGATTCTGTATGATCTGAGGAATATAGCATAAGATTTAAATAAATTGGAGGGGAATGAATGGCAAACACATTTTAGTGTTTTTTGTTTTTTTTTTAAACACACAAAACGTCTCGATACTATAAAGTTCCAGGGAGATGCAGGTGCTGCACACATAGGCTGTCATCAGTGTTTTTCGGCAGACTCGTTTTCTGGCTGGAAAAAACCTCCAGAACTAGTGGGTTTTAGGAGGAGTTTTTCAGCTGTAAAAACACTCTTATGCCCCTTAAGCTCGGTTCACACAGGGGGCGACGCGAGGCGACACGACTTGCCGTGCCGCGACCTGACAAGTCGCCCCCGTTCTGTACTACGGAACCGTTCTAAGAGGAGCGACTCGAGTCGCTCCGACTTAGAAAAAAGGTTCCTGTACTACTTTTGGGCGACCTCAGGCGACTTGCATTGACTTCTATACAGAAGTCATTTGCAAGTCGCTGCTGAGGTCGCGGCAGGTCGCGGCGAGGCAAGTCGTGTCGCCTCGCATCGCCCCCTGTGTGAACCGAGCCTTACACACGAGCAGATTTTCCTTTGGGAAAAACTTGGATGTTTTTTTTTTCCGACGGAATACCGCTCAAGCTTGGCTTGTATACACACGGTCACACAAAAGTTCTCTGAAATTTCGACCGGTGACGTACAACGCTACGACGAGCCGAGAAAATTAAATTCAATGCTTCCAAGCATACGTCAAATTGTTTCCGAGCATGCGTAGGAATTTTGCGCGTTGGAATTTGTACAGACGATCGGAATTTCCGATCGGAACTGTTTTCCGACTGAAAAATAGAGAAACTGCTCTCAATCTTTTGCTGGCGGGAATTCCACCAGCAAAAGTCCGACACAGTTGGAATTTCCGACCAAAAGCTCACATCAGACTTTTGCTAGGGGAATTTATGATCGTGTGTATGGGGCATAACTCTGACAAAAGCTGAAAAAATCATGAAAAACGCCCATAAAAAGCATTTTGAGCCATAAGCTTTTGTGCGAGTATAGTTTTGCTGAAAAAAAAAAAAAAAAAAAAAAAAAACATATTACAGCTAAAAAACGCTACCGCAAAACTCATTCTACAGCTACAGCATTCTACAACTAATGCTACTGGTGTTTTTAGAATTGTTAAGTGTGCATGAGGCTTTAAGGCCTCGTGCACACTGGATGTTTTTGGACGTTTTTACAGGAGCTGTTTTTTGGCTTCAGACATTTTTATCTACAGTCATTAAACTCCCCATCATGTTATCCTATGTGTCCATGCACAAATAGGCTGTTAGCAGTTTTTGACTGGGGTGTTTTTCGGCTTTAAAAAAAAATATCATCAGCAAGTGGTTAAAGTCCCACCAGCACAAAAAATAAAAAAATAAAACAAATACATAAAAATAAAAAAAAGCATTAGATGTTTATATTAAACATGTAATGAGGGGGTGAACATTCTACAGCAGTGTGTAGAACGTTCACCTCCCCAAACACGTTACAACTATTAAGCTTTCAACAATAACAGTTTAAAAACAGCATTAAAATGGTAGAGAATGAATGAGTATTTTTTTTTTAACTATTAGGACTGTTGAGAAATAGGACGGCTCCTTTTCCTAGATTACATTGTACAGTACACGGTGTGATGGAATTTAGCAGCCTCATGTACAAAGATTTGTTGGTAACTGGTCAGGTTTCATATCTCTGGAAGGAGCGTCCTTTTACAATCCACCAATCACGACTCAGAACAAGGGGAACACCTCTGAGCCGTGTTTCCAGAGCTGAGCAGCACATACGAGAGATCATTGAGTTTCTCATTGCTGATCCCTCACCATAGCATAGTTCTAGGAATAAGGTCATACAAGAATTTAGAACAACAACAAGAAGCATTGCTGATAAGCAGGTCACGTGGAAGATTTTATTACACCAAGTCCTGTAGTGAGTAATCCACAACTGACTAATCATTATTAAGACTACAGGTATGGTTTGTATTGTATAGTTACATTGTTTCAGCATGACACAACATCAGTGTGCATACTCCATACCTGTGTGATTGTTGTGGAAGCAGAGAATCACCCCAGTAGTCATCACTGCTGTTCCTTGCTGTATACTGAACACGGGCTTGCTGGCTTGGCATTGCCTCCATTATTAAAAAAAACATTTTTTTTTTCTTTTTTTAAATGCATGCAAGTCATTCTCAGACTGGACAAGGTGGCGTTGCTGCCCCACCCCCATCCACCTTGTCCAATCAGAGATGTGTGCAAGGTGTTCCTTGCTTGGCATGGGTGCCAGTCACAGGATGGCTTTTATTTTCTCAATAAATATAAAGCATTCTCTAATTAGATGAGTTGGGGAGCTGGGGGGGTCACCGTCACAATCTCCACCTTTTCCAACCACTACAATACAATGTCTTTTATTCATTGAAAAAAATAAAAATAAAATACCAGGCCATTTATGAATGGAGGCAATGCCAAGCAAGCGACCCCCTGTGTTCACTATGCACAAGAGAGACACTCACCACAGGACCTTGAAGATTGCAGCGATCTCTGACTACTACAGTGATTGTCAGCTTTACACGGGGGATACACAACAAATATGAATGAATTAATAAAATCTAAAATGAATGAATACGATTTACTTGGAATTTATTTTATTTTTTTAATACTATAATCAGCATGTTATGATTCAGAATAATAGAGGAGGAAGTGCAATAAAACAAAGAAAAGAAATTCCAAATAATCTAGAGCCTTTAATAAAAGGTCACACACATATACAATCGGTCTGCACCTTACTCATCAGAATCCTTCTTCACACCAGGGTCTCAATCAAAGCCCCCCCCCTTACATCTGAGTCCCCATCAGAGTCCCAATCAGAGCCTCCCCACCAGAGTGCCCTTTTACATCAAGGTCCCAAAGTTCCTCAGGGTCCCCCTTTAAATCAGGGCAAGAGAATGTCCCCAGCAGACTATGAATCTCCAGAACGGGTTCAAAGCTTTATACAGCAATCACATGTCATAGAAAAATGTGTGGTCACATGCCTGATGAAGGGGTCCTACGAGCCTCCTAAACGTTGCTATCTGCTTTAACAATGTGATCACTAAATAAAGCTTGGGACCTGTTCTGGAGAGCTATGGTGTGCTGGTGACATTCTCTTGCTCTGACTAGTCACGGTCCCAACCGGTGATCGCTTCAGCACCCACTTATATGCCATTTTACATGAACATGTGCACTGGGAATAATGCGTTGACCCCTTTAAATCAGGGCCCCCATCAGAGTTGAAGACTTACATCAGGGTCGCCTTCATAGTAAGGTCCCCATCAGAGTCCCCATCATAAGCCTCCTTTACATTACGGTCCCCATACCTTACATCAGGGTTCCCCCTTTACATCTGGATCCCCATCATACACCTCATGGCCGCCATCAGAGTCCCTCCCTTACATCAGAGTCCCCTCCTTACATCATGGCCACACCAGAGTCCCTCCCTTACATCATGGCCACTATCAGAGTCCCTCCCTTAACATCAGGACTCCAATCAGAGTCCCTCTTTTCATCGGGCCTCACCTTACGTCAGAGTCCCCCTTTACATCAGGGTCTCCATCTCAGTTCTTACATCTGAGTCCACTGAGCCTTGCACATGAGATGTGGGTCAGACACAATCTTGTAGGGGGCTGTAGTTTGGAGCACCCGGCTCTACACCAAGGAGCTGTGCCATTAAAGTAAGCAGAACACGGGCCCATAGTGACATGACTAGTTAGAATGGAGTGACTGGACTCCATAAAGGCAATCCTGTATATCAGGAACTCATTCCTATGTGATTAGTGTGAAAAGTCCTGAAAATGGCTCACCCTTCCTGAAAACCATTAGAAGAGGTAGATGAGAGTGATTATCATTACTGCCTGTGCCCCCCCCCCCCCGTGCCCTGTGCCCCCCACCAGACACAGCTCAGCCTTCTATTCTTATTATATACAATACAAAGCTTGTGAGGTCATCCCCAGTGTAATGCTATGGCAGAGTCCCCCCCCCCGTACTGTATACATACAGGAGAGGCACACACAGCTATGGGATGAGAGGAGCCACGGGCTGTCCCGGCATCTCTCATATTAATGGATAAATCAGCGGTACTCACAGTGTTCCGGGTGACACCTAATACAAACAACACAGCTCACTCTCACATAGGCAGCCAGAATTGGGCGGAGCCATTGGCCGGGCTGTCACTCGGTACGATCATCTGGGTGGCCTGACTCTCCGTAGGCGGAGTCCTCCCTGGTCACATGATTCATACCCTGACTACGGCAATTCGGCGGGGACAGAAAACCTACAGCGCGTTCACTCATTTCAATCCTCCCTATCTTCTCCTATTCCAGGGAGTGATTATTCTGCTTTCAGAGAACAAAAGGGCGCCCGGTTTCTATCTGATCCTCTTCATAGTTCCAAAACCAAACGCCAATGTTCTCCCCCCTTTTGGATCTCAGGAGACTCAGCCATTTTGTGACAGTGTAGAAGTTCTGCATGCATACCTCCCAGCTTTTTGAGATGGGAATGAGGGACACCCATCTGCAAAAGTATGTAGGCATAGGACACACCCCTTGCCACGCCTCCCTTAAAGGAGAATTGTACAAAAAAATAAGATTGGTTAAACCCACAAATGTTTTTTTTTTTACCACTACTGTTCCTTTATATTGGCTATTGGAGTTTAAAAATGCAGCAATTTAGAAATCAGATGAAAGGTTTAGTGCTGGAAAACACTTTTTGATAGATAAAATAGGATTTTTTGTACTCACCTTAAAATCCTTTTCTCTGTAATTCACCGACTAACGCATCTTCTTCTCTTTAGACCATTGGGTTGTTACGCCACCTTCAGGAGAAGACTAGGCATTACATGTTAACATGTGATAATAAAACTAGAACTTTCTAGTTCCGCCCAAGGGGCGGTCCCTTAGGTAACAACCCCTCAGCATGCTGCTGCAGCATTAGTATGTCAACAAGCAGTATAACGTAAAGAAAAATAGGAGGGCGGGTGCTGTGTCAGTCAGTGAATTACAGAGAAAAGGATTTTACGGTGAGTACAAAAAAAATCCTATTTTCTCTTATATTCACCGACTGACACAGCTCCTCTCTTTAGACCATTGGGACGTCCCCAAGCAGTGCCAAAACGAGGGGTGGGAAAACACTTCATCCACCATGGCATGTGGGAGCTAGTACAAACTTTACCCACAAAAAAACTACAGTGTGTGGAATAACCACCACAAAAAAAACAGGGTGCTCCTCAACAGAAGCATTACCCTCAAACCGCACCAAAACTGCAGAAACAAATGCAACAGTGCATTAACTTAAAGGTACTGCCTTTGTACCCCAAAAAAACAGGAAAAAAAATTGTATGTGCAATTGGCATTATACAGCCGCCTGCAAAACTTTGTGGCAAAAAACAGGCATCAACCGATGCACTGACATCTACCTTGTAGAATTTTGTAAAAGTGTGAACAGACAACCAAGTCGCCACTTCACACACTTGAGCGACAGACGCTTGATGTCGGAAGGCCCAAGACGTTCAGATTGACCTTGCAGCGTGGGCTGTGACCAGAAAGAGGGCACCTGCCCCTTAAAGGCGTAGGCCTGTACGACAATCTGTCTAATCCTCCTGGAAAAGGTGGCCGACGAGACCGCCATGCCTTTTTTCGGACCAGCCACCGAAACAAACAAGGAGTCTGACTTCCGGAAGGGAGCCGTGACAAACAAATACCCCACAGAGCCCGAACCACGTCCAGGGAATGGAGGGCCACTTCCTTAGGATGTGCCGGCTTGGGACACAGAGATGGTAACACAATGCTTCATTGATGTGGAACGCCGAAAACACCTTCAGCAGAAAAGACGGTTGCGGACGCAACACCACCCTATCCTGGGGATAACTAGATAGGGCGACTTGCAAGCCAAGGCCCACAAAAAACGACAGTGTATGGAATAACCACCACAAAAAAACAGGGTGCTCCAGTTCCGAAACCCTCCTGGCTGAGTGATGGCCACTAGAAGGACCACGAGTCAACAGGGGAATCTCTCTGATATATTCAAATGGCGGTTTCTGAAGCGCCGCTAACACCAGATTCAGACCCTATGGGGGTAACTGTGGAAGCACCGGAGGAACTACATGACCCCTTGAACAAAAGTGCTCACTAGAGAGTGAGACGCCAGGGGTCGCTGAAAAAAGACAGCCAAAGCTGATATTTGTCCCTTAATGGTGCTTAAAACCAATTTCTGGTCTACACCTTGCTGTAGAAACAGCAGGATCCTGGATACAGAAAAGGAGCATGGACGCCATCCTTTCTCCTCATACCTGGAGATGCAGGCCTTCCAGGTACGATGATATATCTTCAGAGAAGAAGATTTCCATGCTCTCAGCATAGTTGGGATCACCGAGTCCGAAAGACCCCAGTTCCTCAACACCTGGCTCTCAATAGCCATGCCGTTAAAGCCAGCGATGGTAAGGCACGATGGAGGATCGGACTTTGAGACAGAAGGTCCTCTCGCAGGAAGCGTCTGCCACAAGGCGCACTAGGTCTGCGTACCAAGGACGCTGAGGCCAATCTGGGGCAATCAGTATTACTGGGATCCCCTCGGCTACCACTCTGTGAAGCAGACGTGGTAACAGTATTAGTGCAGGAAAGGCGTAGATCAGCTGGTACTGATCCCATGGAGCCATCAGCACGTCTGACGCGTCTGCCCACGGATCCTTTGTTCTGAACACGAATCTCAGCACCTTCCGATTGAGACGGGAGGCCAGAAGATCCATGTCTGGTGTGCCCCACCGTAGGCACAGTACACCTTCAGATGCAACGCCCATTCTCCTGGGTCCAGCATCTGGCGACTTAGTCCGCCTGCCAGTTCTCCACTCCCGGGATGTAAATGGCCGACAGGGCCGGTACATGTCACTCTGCCCACTGAAGTATGTGAGTGCCCTTCCGTGCGGCGGCCGAGATTCTTGTTACTCCTTGGTGATTGACATATGCCACAGCCGTGGCATTGTCTGACTGGATCCTGACCAGACGCCCTCGCAGTCTCATCGACCATGGGGCGAGGCATAGCCTGATCGCTCTCAGATCGAGCAGACTGATCAGCAATTTGGAATTTATCTGTCGACCAGAAGCCCTGAGTCGACTGAACTCCCACTACTCCACCCCAGTCAGATAGGCTGGCGTCCGTTGTGATCACCGTCCATTTCAGAGGTAGGAACGACTTCCCGGTCTGAAGTACCAGGGACCTCAGCCACCAGATCAGGGAATCCCTGACTAACTGGCTCACCTGAATCTGTCGATCCAGGGACAACGGAGATTTGTTCTCCTTCTGCAGAACTCTGGTGTGGAACTGGGCATATGGTACTGCCTCGAAGGAGGCCACCATGAGTCCCAGGACTCACATGCAGAAGCGTAGCGACAACCACTTGCGGTTAATCAGCAGTTTTACCGCGGCTCTGAGAGTCCGCAGCTTGTCTGAAGGGAGAAACATTCTCGCTTCCATCGAGTCCAGCAGCAAGCCTAGGTAATCCAAACGCTGATTCGGTACAACAGCCACTCAAATTCCTGCAGGGTCTGCATGGTGATCGCCATATTCTCCTCTAACTCTGAGGCGGAAGATGCTCTCAGGAGGAGATCGTCTAGGTAACCCACGATCGTGATCCCGCGTTGTCGCAGCAACGCCAAAACAGGAGCAATACCTTGGTAAAGACTCGAGGGACTGATGCCAAACCAAAGGGAAGAGCCACAAACTGGTAGTGGGCTTCCCCAACTGCGAATCGCAGAAACCTCTGATGCCGAAGGCATAAGGGTATGTGCAGGTGCGCATCCTGGATGTCCAAAGATGCCAGGGAGTCCCCTTGATGGAGTGCAGCAACTACTGAGTGAGCAGATTTCATTCTGAACCCCTGTACTTTTACAAAGTAATTGAGGGCTTTTAGGTCCAAGATTATACGTACCCCTTCCTTCTTGGGAACTACAAACAGTATGAGTAGAACCCCTGGAAACGTTCCAATTCCGGAAGAGGTACTATCACCCCACGATTCAGCAGCTCTCTTACCGCCTCTGGAGCTGAGGTGTGTCATGGCCGGCCTAGCGAGTAGCTGCGACCTGCACGCACTCACTGGCCAGGCTATCCAGCCTGTCACCTAGCCGATCACAGGATCATTCATCTTGCGCAAAAAGCAAAGCTTCTGCAGAAAAAACCACGGACTGATGGGCCCATCAGGGTTCCTAGGTCCTTATACTTCACTAGGCACAATAAAACTAAGGCTGCAGTAGCATGCTGAGGGGTTCTTACCTAAGGGACCGCCCCTTGGGCGGAACTAGAAAGTTCTAGTTTTATTATCACATGTTAACATGTAATGCCTAGTCCTCTCCTGAAGGTTGCATAACAACTCATTGCTCTAAAGAGAGAAGCTGTGTCAGTTGGTGAATATAAGAGAAAGCGTGCTTTTTATATACAGCTATATAGATCAGACTAAAATGAGGGACAAATGAGGAGGAATGAGGGACAGAGGGACATTGCTCCAAATCAGGGACAGTCCTTCAAAATCAGGGACAGTTGGGAGCTATGTGGATTGAAACAGTGCGGTCGGTAGTGGCCTTTCTCCAGAGGGGAGATTCCCTATCAACAAAGACCTGCACCTTCCACTCTTCCCCCCTCGCCAGAGGTTTATGTGGTTTGTGATGGAGAATCGCCATTTTCAATTTGTGGCCCTACCGTTCTGCCTGTCCATGGCCCCCAGAGTGTTCACCAAGGTCCTGGCTCCAGTTCTAGGCCTCCTGCATACCCACGGTATCCCTCTTATAGTGTACCTGGACAACTTACTGTTGAGAGAGCAATTTGCTTCTTTCTTGGAGAACAATGTGTGTTACACTGTGCGTACTCTGGAGAGGTATGGCTGGGTTCTCAATTTCTAAAAAATCTGCTTTGCTCCCAGTCCAGAGGCTAGACTACCTGGGCCTGACCCTGGATACTGTCCAGGCAAGTGTGATCCTCCCTGTGGAAAATGCCTTGCTTTGAAGACTCCGGTGGACATTCTTAAGCCCCTGACAAATCCCTCAATCCACTTTGCATAAGGGTTCTGGATAATAAAATCCAAAGAAATTCAGCACAATCACTTTAGGAGAGCATATAGAATTTTTTCATAATTTTTCATAATAATTTTTCAACCATATACTGTATAATTGTGATATTTTGTTCAGTGACAATAATGCCAGATATTTCCAGCTCTTTGCTGAATTTACATTATATTGCTTCAACTTTATTTTTTCACCACTAGATATATGCAGAATGTAAAAATTAGTTTCAGATAAAATTGTTATGCTACTAATTTCACTCCATGGATTCATTTTGTAATTATTTATGTTTGGTTTATTGTGTTTCTAGTGAATTCTGAATTTTCAAACTTGAATCGGTCGAAAATGTATTGATCTATCCTAATTCTGTGTGAAGAATAGCTGGTTGTTAAGCAGCGGGTCGTCGAGTCCTTAACAACCGATGACTCAACTGTCATTCTACCAGCATTCTATTGTTTACATTCAGCTGCCAGTGGGGAAACTCCACTGGCAGCTTTTAGTGCTCTCACACTTTGAATGACAATTACTCAGTCATGCGACACTGTACCCAAATGAATTTTTTGTCCTTTTTTTCCCCACAAATAGAGCTTTCTTTTGGTGGTATTTGATCACCTCTGGGGTTTTTATTTTTTGCGCTATAAATGAAAAAAGACTGAAAATTTTGAAAAAAAACGCATATTTCTTTGTTTCTGTGACAGAATTATTAAAATTATAAATTTTTCTTCATACATTTTGGCCACAATTTATGCTGCTACATATCTTTGGTAAAAATAACCCAAATTAGTGGATATTATTTGGTCTTTGTGAAAGTTAGAGAGTCTACAAGCTGTTGTGCGAAACGCACAAAATTGATCACATCTGATGTACTGGTGGCCGATCTCACTTCTTGTGACCTGAACAAGCCAGGAAAGTACAAATACCCCCCAAATGACCCCTTTTTTGAAAGTAGACATTCCAAGGTATTTAGGAAGAGGCATAGTGAGCTTTTTGATGTTGTAATTTTTTTCCCACAATTCTTTGCAAAATAAAAAAATTTGTCATTTTTTTTATTTTTTTCCACAAAATTGTCATTGTAATAGGTTGTTTCTCTCACATGGCATGTGTATACCACAAATGACACCCCCAAAAAAATTCTGCTTCTCCTCCTGAGTATTAAAATACCACATGTGTGGGAATTTTTCACAGCCTGGCCACATAGAGAGGCCCAACATGCAGGGAGCGCCATCAGGTGTTCTAGGAGCATAAATTACACATCTAACTTGTTGACTACCTATTACACTTTTGAAGGCCCTGGAGCACCAGGACAATGACATGTGGCACTGATGACAGATGGCACTGATACGTGGCAATGATGACACTTATACGTGGCACTAGTGACAGATGGCACTAATATGTGGCACTGATGACAGATGGCACTTATATGTGGCACTGATGACAGATGGCACTAATACATGGCACTGATGACAGATGGCACTAATATGTGGCACTAATACGTGGCACCGATGACAGATGGCACTAATACGTGGCACCGATGACAGATGGCACTGATAAGTGGAATTGATTACACGTGACACTGACAACAGATGGCACGTGACACTGACAGGTGGCACTGATACGTGGCACTGATGACAGATGGCACTATGTGGCACTGATGACACGTGGCACTGATGACAGATGGCACTTATACGTGGCACTGATGACAGATGGCACTGGAGACAAATGGCACTAACAGGTGGCACTGGGGGCAGGTAGCACTGGGGTGGATGGCACTAGGGCGGATGGCACTGGGGGAGGCTGGCACTGGGGGAGGCTGGCACTGTGATTGGCCGTTTACAGTGATCTGTGTTTGCCTGTCTCCGGGGGACACGGCAAACACAGAACTTCCCCGATGCACGCCCGCGGCGGCGCACATTGCAGAAGTAAACATCAGGACGTCCAGGGACGGCCTCCCAGACGAAAGCGCCTGCTCTACGGCCGTCATTCGGCTATAGGGCGGGAGGGAGGAGGTTAAAGGAGAAACTGCAGATTTTTGTGAGATTGAAAGCGATTCACTATTTTTTATTTGTTTATTACATATCTCTATGTAGCGATAACACAATTAAGTGGCAGCTGCTTTTTTTAGGTTGGTTGTTTTTACTTGGGGTAGTTTCACCATAGATCATACTAGCGTGAGGATATTATCTACTTACTATGCAAACAGATAATTATTCCAAAAATATGAAATAATTTTTCTTTGCCAGCTTATTTCACCAACAAGGGGGCAAAAAAATAATCAGCAAAATGATCTTGTATTGGACCACGCACATAAGCCCATTTCACAGGTGCTAAGGCATGGGTCAATGTGTCTTCAAAATTAACTCCATCTTTTTCTCTCACAAATTACACATGCTGCCTTAACCACCTTACAGGCATTGTCAACTTTAAACTAATTGGCTTATGACAGATTTGCCATTTGTTTGCAAGGATGCCAAAAGCGCATTGCACCAGTCTGCTTGCCTAGCAAAGACAATAGTTAAAAATTCTCTTTTGGTTATTGAGGCTCCTCTGGGGGTATGGTTTCATTAGATGTTCCCTAATTGTAAATCATTGGCGACAAATGCAAATGGCATATCGGGAGCATCAGTACCAGGTAAGGATTTGTTATTAGGCTCATCTAGGAGACTCTTATATAGCCGCTATTCAAACTGAGAATGCTGAAATACAGAAAATACAGAGTCTACACAGCTACAATAACTTCAAAAGATAACAAAAATGAACCGATAGAACAATCCAAAAAATTTTTTTGTAATTTAAAAAAACAGCTACCACTGTCATAAGGCTTAATCAATTGAAAATGTTTGTCGTCAATAGCTCTCAGACAGTTTGGAAAATTTGTACGCTCTTCCCATTGCTTTTTTTTTTTTTAATTAGCAAGAAAGTGTCCCTTAACCACTTAAGCCCTGGACCATTTTGCAGCTAAAGGACCAGGCCCATTTTTGCGATTCGGCACTGCGTCGCTTTAACTGACAATTGCGCGGTCGTGCGACATGGCTCCCAAACAAAATTGGCATCCTTTTTTCCCCACAAATAGAGCTTTCTTTTGGTGGTATTTGATCACCTCTGCGGTTTTTATTTTTTGCACTATAAACAAAAATAGAGCGACAATTTTGAAAAATAATTCAATATTTTTTACTTTTTGCTATAATAAATATCCCCAAAAAATATATAAAAAAACATTTTTTTCCTCAGTTTAGGCCGATACGTATTCTTCTACATATTTTTGGTAAAAAAAAAAAAAAAAAAATAATCGCATTGAGCGTTTATTGATTGGTTTCTGCAAAATTTATAGTGTCTACAAAATAGGGATAGTTTTATGGCATTTTTATTAATAATTTTTTTTTTTTACTAGTAATGGCAGCGATCGGTGATTTTTATTGTGACTGCGACATTATGGCAGACACGTCAGACAATTTTGACACATTTTTGGGACCATTGGCATTAATACAGCGATCAGTGCGATTAAAGATGCGTTGATTACTGTAAAAATGTTACTGGCAGTGAAGGGGTTAACCACTAGGGGGCAGTGTAGGGGTAAAGTGTGACCTAATTTTTTTTTACTGTAGGGGGCGTGGCTTGGCGTGTGACATCACTGATCGTCTTTCCCTATGACAGGAAACAGATGATCAGTGACAGCCTCACTAGGAAGCACGGGGAGATGTTTGTTTACACTTACCTCTCCCTGTTCTTCAGCTCTGTGACCCAAACAAGGGACAACGGCGGCGACCGGTTCCACCGGTCCTGCAGCCACGGTCACAGAGCTCAGGACCAGGTCGTGAGTGCGCCGTCGGAGGCGCGCGCGCGCGACCCACGGGTGGGGTCTTAAAGGGCAACGTACCTGTACGTGCTTGTGCCCAGCCGTGCCATTCTGCCAACGTATATCGGCGTGAGGCGGTCCTTAAGTGGTTCTTTCCAAATAGCATTGAAAAAAAAAAAAATTACATTTACCCTAATGCCCTGTACACACAACCGGTTTTCCCATCAGAATAAACTCTGAAGATTTTTCTGATGGAATTCTGCTCAAACTGTCTTGCGTACACACGATCACACCAAAGTCCGATCGTTAAGAACAGGGTGACATACAGCACGTACGACGGAACTAGAAAAGGGAAGTTCAATAACCACTGCGCCACCCTTTGGGCTCCTTCTACTAATCTCGTGTTAGTAAAAGTTTGGTTAGAGACGATTTGCGCTTTTCAAACTCCGGCTTTTTCAGTTCGTTTTACTGCTGCTCAGTTTGTGCTTGTGGGTTTCTATCTGGTTTTCAGTGCGTTCTTGTCCGCTCGTTGGTTTTCAGCTCGCTCTTCACAGGCCTTGCTGTTCTTCAGTGAGTTCTCTGTCGCACAGTTCATGCTGTGTGGGGTTTTGGTGTTGGGGTTTATACTTTGACTCAAGCCCAGTCCATGAACAGGGCGAGGAGTTCATGGACCAATAATTGGTTACTCCAGCGTGACCAATTCTCGCACATGCCCCTGCTGCGTGAGATCCAGCAGAACAATCCTGATGATTTCAGGAACTTTCTTCGGATGACGGACCCTGATTTTCACAGTCTGTTGGCTTGTATGGTCTAATTCCTCTGACCGTAAAAAAAAAAAAAATCCTATAACTAAACATACACTAGCCATTTGGGATACATTTAAATTAGTAAATGGTCTACAATCTCCCCATATACCTCTTATCATTTCTTAAAAATACACTTTTCTATCCTGCTTGGTCTTCCCCTAAATCTTTTAAAGCATGGACCTCAACTAACTTAACTCAACTCTGTGAACCAGCATCCTCTACTTCATTCAAAACGTTCCCTGACTTATGTGAAAGTCACAAACTTCCAAATTCAGAGCTCTTTTGATATCTTCAGATTTAAAAAAAATGTATGCCCTATATAGAAGGAAGAATTAATTTAGATAAATTAACGTGCTTTGAAAATATATGTAAACATGACCCACACACTAAGGGACTTATTTCAACTCTTTACACTCATCTTATTACTAAACCCAACTCAGACCCACCATCATATGTGGCTAAGTGGAAGATGGATCTTGGGTTTTCGTTGGAAGCAGCCGATTGGGATAAGATTTGTATCACAACTAAGTCATCCTCACAAAACATAGTTTTTGTGTGTCTCTGTGTGCCACACAAAGCATGGAGAAGAGGAAGAGCAGCAAAGAATTGTCTTTGAGAACATGAATTGTGGAAAAGCATGGACAATCTCTATGCTACATGTCAAACTTCAGAGATCTTAATGTTCCTGTGTCCACTGTGTGAAACATTGTCAAGGGGTTTGCAGCCCATGGCACTGTAGCTAATCTCCCTGGACGTGCACCAACGAGAAAAATTGATCAAAGATTGCAACAAAGTATTGTTTGAATGGTGGATAATAAACCTAGATCAATTTCCAGACAAATTCAACCTGACCATCAGGCACAGGGTACAACTGTGTCAAACTTGCACTATATTTTGTCATGTGAATAAAAAGGGATACTATGGTAGGAGACCCAGTAGGGCCCCACTGCTGACACACAAAAATAAAAAGCCAGTTTGGAGTTTACCAAAACTTACCTGAGGAAGTCAAAATCTTTTTGGGAGAATGTGCTGTGGACAGACGAAACAAAATTACAGCTTTTTGGTTAAGCCCATAATTCTACTGTTTTCAGAAAAAGAAAAGTATACCATACCTACAGTCAAACATCGTGGGGTTCACTGAGTTTTGGGGTTGCTTTGCTGCTTTAGGCACTGGATGTTTTGACCGTGTGCATGGCATTAGGAAATCTGAAGACCATCAGAATTCTGGGGTGCAATGTAGGGTCCAGTGTCAGAAAGTTGGGTCTCTATCAGAGTTCATGGTTCTGACAGTAGGACAATGACCCAAAGCACATGTCAAAAAGCACCCAGAAATGGTTTAAGACAAAGCACCGGAGAGTACTAAACTGGCCAATGATGAGTGCAGATCTAAATCCCATAGAACACCTGTGGATAGATATCAAAACAACAGTTGGGAAAAGGAGCCCTTCCAATCTAAGAGACCTGGAGCAGTTGGGGTAAGAAGAGTGGTCCAAAATTCCAGTAGAGAGGTGTAAGAAACGTATAAATGGTTACAGGAAGCAATTCATTTTAGTTATTTTTTCCATGATGTGTGCTACCAAAACAATAAATTTAGGGTGCCAATAATTTTGTTCAGTCCATTTTTGGAGTTTTGTGTGGAATGTGTCAGAATTGGCTTTTTGTTTCTTACCAATACAAACAAAAAAAATAAACAAGAGATATCACTTTACTACTGGACTAATATCTGTGACTAAAAAGTTTTGGTCACCCCAGCTACCTATCCCCAACTCACATATGATGGAGGATGCGGGCACTTATTGCAAAGAGACTATTTAAAGGGCCAGGGTGCAGAATTATAGCATGCAAGCACTGCACAACAGGCAATGCCCTGGTATAGATTCTTCCAGTGGAGGCTACAAGTGCCCATGTTAACACATATTATTTTGACAGACCGTGACTACAAAGAGACTGCAGGATATTAGCAGCACTGTTATGCAAATTGATAATGAAGGATAAAAAGTATTTGTTTTACAAAATAACTGATCTGTGGATTTCCTGGAAATAGTCAAGAGGAGGTGAAGTACATAAGAGTGTTCTGTCACAGCAGCCTACTAAACATTCAGTCCAGTGAAAGTTTCATATAAAATTGATCTCTCTTTCTCTTTATTCTCAAATCAGCATGGAAAAGACTTATGCCCTGGACACTCGGTCGGAAATTCCAACGAAAAAAGTCTGATTGGATTATATTGTCGGAAAATCCGATCGTGTGTGGGCTCTATTGGACTTTTTTTGTCGGAAAATCTGGTGGAAAAAATTTGAGAGCAGGATCTCAAATTTTCCAACAACAAAATCCAATCGGACTTTGTCAGATCGTTTGTAGGGAATTACGATCGGACAAAGTACCACGCATGCTCAGATCAAATTATGAGACCAAAGCTATTGGCTACTAGCCTGAACGTAGTCCCGTTGTAACGAACGAACGTCATCGCGTTCTGAATGATTGGATTTTCCGGCAACTTTGTCCAACCGTGTGCATGCAACACCAGTTTCGGACAAAATCTGTCTGAAAAAATCCAACGGATTTTGTGGTCGGAATGTCTGACCGTGTGTACGGGGGCTAAGAGAGTCCAATGCCTCCATTAGGCACAATTTTCTATGATGAAGAACCTTTCTTTCCAGTTCAAAGAAAACTTCTGTCCTATAGAGGATGTTTTCCCGAACTGTGAAATCAACACAAGCAATGAGCCAGGAATAGCTTGCTGGTCTGAGAGAGACACACATTTGGCTTTGGCTACAATATCTGTGCTTGGGATTATATTTATGGCAGGCATGGTTGGAAATCTAATGCCGATTGTGGTTTTGTGGAACAAGAGGAAAAAGTTGTCACGGATTTACGTGTTTATGCTTCACTTAGGTTTGGGTGACTTCATTGTGGCATTTTTTCAAGTTCTCCCACAACTGATTTGGGTTATTACAGATGTCTTTAATACAGATGTCTTTATTGGACCAGAACTACTTTAAAGTTTTTGCAATTGGTTGGAATGTTGTTTGCGTCCACGTACATGATAGTAGTAATGACTGAGGACAGGTTTCAAGCCATATGCTACCCCATGGTCACATTTAAAAAGAAAACAGCTCTATGGAACACTGCAATCAGCACAAGCTGGACAATGGCTTTTATTTCCAGTATTCCCCAGGCTTTTAATTTTCTCCAAGACAGAGATTGCTCCAGGCATCTTTGAATGCTGAGCTCTTTTTACCGAGCCTTGGGGATGAAAAGCATACATGACCTGGATTTTCTAAAGCCATTTCTTCATTCCAGTTGCTATACTTATTACATGCCGAATTAAAACTTGCTGGACTATTAAAAACAATGTCTGCATGAAGAATAAGAAAGATATTGTAATGTCAAGTCCACTGAAAGCTGGAATGAACCAGACAAGTAACATTGGCAGTATATCAAAAGCTATGACTAAGACAGTGAAAATGACAGTAGTCATTGTTTCCTATATCCTGTGTTGGTGGTCACCTTTCTTCATTGTTCAGATGTGGACTGCATGGTCTAGAGATACTCCAAAAAGGTAAGGAATCAATGATGTTTCTGTTATTCTGTTATAATTATGCACTCATCAACAAACACAAAATGGTCTGTCAGGGTTGACTTCCTTTTGAAAATGGCAGTTGCCTGGCATGCAGCAAATGATAACCACATTTTCCCAAACAGATATCAGCAATGTCAGCACTCATTATTCTATCATGACCAATGTACTTTAACTATGGTGGTAGAAGTAGATACGGGGCATGGCCTAACCGGGGACAGTGATGGACGCCTGATCCCTTTCCTCCGGCGCACAGGGAGCTATTTCGCCAAATAAACGACATCCGAACATGGGAAAGGGGGATCGGAACGCTCCGGGATCCCGGGACATGACCGAGGCAGGTCAGTCCCCCCTCACCAGCATCCCGGCGATGTTCCGCCCGACGCACGGTGAAGGCCTCAAAGCCGCGGCCTCGCCTAAGCCGCCCGCCCCGCTCGCCACCTCCGGAGGTGCGGCGGACAGCGCGAGCGGCCCGCAGGGCCTGAACAAGGACAGCTTCCCCCCACTGCCTCAGGCTGTATCCCCCCAAGTCTCCCTAGCCCCACAAGCCTTAAGCCTTGCAGACCTCCAGGCAGTAGCCCTTGATATCAAGGCTACTTTGTCAGCAGCCATTACAGACTTAAAATCTGACATCCAGCACATGGCAGCAAGAATTGGAGCAGCTGAACAAACTGCATCACGCCATTCGGATGCCCTGAAACAAATACAAAGATCCTCTGACAACCACCTATGTCACCTAATAGAGATGCAACTCCACATTGAGAACTCGACAATAGAGGAAGGCGCCACAACATCAGAATCCGCGGGGTCCACGAGACCACAGACCAAATCCCTGTAATGCAAACGGCAACTTCTATTTTCAATGATCTGCTGGAGAGACCCCCTGACTCCCCAATTGACTTTGAACAGATTCACCGCGCTCTCAGACCGAGGGGAAGAGACACGGACCCATCGAGAGACATTGTCTGCTGCTTGGTAAATTTTCCGTTAAAGGAAGCCATTCTCAAAAAAGCTAGAGAAAGAAACAGAGTGCTTTTCAATGGTCACGAAATCAAATTATATCAAGACCTCTCCAACATCACTTTACAGCAACGCAGGGCCCTTCGTCCGCTACTGGACCAACTCCGGACCAGAGGCATCCCCTACAGATGGAAGTTTCCATTCTGCCTGTCTGCAACATGGAGAGGTCACACAGCTCTTCTGCACACTCCTGATGACTTGCAATCATTCTGTGAATCGCTCAACCTCCCTGTAACGGATGTACCTGACTGGTACAATTCCTTCCAGATTCATGACACATGGATCGAAGTAGCAAACAACACGACTCCCAGAACGCAGAGAAACAGAGACCGCCATCGGAGATCTCCGTCAGCACCTCACCATGGAAGGGGAGCAGAACATGGAAGCCCAGGTATCTCCCCACCCAGAAGAAGAGACTGAGTCGACAGACAAGATCTAATGGATACCTAGTTCGCAGTTCCTCGCCTCCCTCAAGGTGAAACTTCTTGAACCATTTACCCTGAAGAAGCCCCACAACCTTTATCGGACCCTTATCTCCTCAGCTCACCGTTGTCCTATTCTACCCGCCAACACCTCATCTACCGGCCTAATTCCGCCAGCTAGCACCCTCTGAACAGCGCATGAATTTACCCAGCGAACCTTCAGCACCCCTATTCACAACTGGGTAAACCAGGTTCGCCCCAAAAGGTAAGCCCCTTTTAGGGGTTCTTTTGCGTTCTTTTTTTGGATACCCGGACTATGGGTAAAACACATGTTAACTCGTTTCAAAGGGAACTCAGACAGCTTTTGGGCCTGCAATAATGCAGATCTACAGTTACCCTTATCATACACGTTTACTTGGGGAAAGACTGAACTGGGTATTTCATAATATAATTCCTTTCACAGGTGGACTCCCAAACATGTGTCAAATACTAACCCTCTTATCACCTTTGTTTGTGTTAATAAATGTTTACTAGAGGGGAAAGGTTTAAGCCTGACTTAGTTTTGTTTATCAGGCCTAGATACTGACTGTTACGTTTAGGATGCCTAGTTTTTTTTTTTCTCCTATACTAGCATACAAGTCAGTCATTGTTTTAATCACTAAAGGTTTATTTTCCTTGCGAGGCCTGGAGACTGGATTATCCACATACCAGTTCCGTCAAAAGGGTTCTCTTAATCTGGTTTATTTTTCCTATCATTCTGGTTTTTGAAGGTTTTTTTTTTTTTTTCTCACTATACACAAAGTAAATGTTTATGGTTGTTAACAGTGTACGTTAGGTATCAGTAAGAGGTTTCTTCAAGGAGTCAAACCCCCTCCTACCTTTCTAAAACTTAAGTCAACTGGGCGTGCGGAGAATCCTTCTAGTGCACATCTTTCTTGGGGCCAAGAAAGTCACAACCTATATATTTTACTAGAAATATAGATACACCCTATTATTATCAGGGATGCTCACTAAACTCCAAAAATGGCGGTGACAATTATTGGATGCTCATTTTTAGCGTTGAACTTATTGAGGCCTGGCGGGATTCTCGGTACGCCCCTTCTCTTCTCTATATAAGGTTTAAAGTAATGTTGTTAAGAATGTTCCTCACTGGCTTACTCTATCGCACAAGATTACCAAGTAACACACCTAAATAGTCAACCCCTCCCAATGGTAAAAGGGTAGCATCTGTTAGACGCATTAACTTACAACACTTACAAAATGCTCTCATTGTCTCTACCTCGGTGGCCCATACTGAGAGAAATGCATATCCACTCTACACGGGAGATCACTGTCTCACATACCACCTTACTACAGCAATGGCATTAGCCGTGAATGCCCAAAAGGCGGGATACTGCTATATTATCCCTTTTATCACCTCCTGACACTAAAACCCTGTCCTGTTTGAATTTACTATACCCACATGGGCTCCCTGGGCGCCGGTCCCATATACCATATATCAAACACCTTATTTTGTGAAACAACATTTGTCACTTGATTGTCCCCCCTTGGTCATCGAACCCACACAAGGAGTGATTCCCCATATTGCTCCTTGACCCTACCGGCATATACATATAGGTTGGCTTAGCTGGTCTAATCCTTCCTCCGGTGTGCGTTCTCCGTACCTGCTTTAGGTACTCCATTAACCCCCCCTCCCCCCCCCCCTTTTTTTTTATTTTATTTTTTTCGACAATAACTGCAGATAATTATAGTTATGCCATCTCAGGGACCGCACTCTTCAACCCTTTCCCTTAAGCTATTATCTATTAATGCTAAAGGGCTTAACATCTCAACTAAAAGAACCAAATTCCTCTCTGAATTTCATAAACACAAAGCCAACATAGTATGTATTCAAGAGACTCACTTCAAATCCAATAATGTACCTAAATTCTCAGATAGACGATTCCCCACAGTTTTCCACTCCACCAACCCTGAGGGGAAGACAAAAGGGGTTTCCATCCTCATCTCAAAACACACTCCTTTACAGATAAAAGACACAATGGTTGACCCGGAGGGGAGATTCGTCTTTCTTAAGGGCATAGTGTCGTCCCATCCGGTCACGATTGCCAATATTTACGCTCCCAACATGAAACAGGTAGCTTTTTTTCATAAACTCAAGGACCTACTAACAAATTTCGCTTCAGGCATTCTAATACTAGGAGGCGACTTCAACGTCCCCCTTAATCCTCTTGCTGACACCTCAAATGGTTCCTCGAGCCTTCCTTTCAGGGCTCTGAAACAAATAAAACTCCAACTGCAGTCACTAACGTTGCACGATACTTGGAGAACTCTCAACCCTCAATCCAGAGATTATACTTACTTTTCAACAATACACCAAAAATATTCAAGAATCGACTACTTCTATATTACGCAATCAGACCTGCCACTCCTGACGAACACGACTATAGAGCCTATGACTTTATCTGACCCTCACCCAATTACACTAACCTTGACATTCCCGGAAAAAAACACTATAACTAAAACTTGGAGACTGAACACCACTGCACTGAAAGACCCAATAGATATTCTCATCTTTAGGGACATACTTAACGATTACTTTGCCCGTAATGATAATGAAGATACCTCCAGTATCATTCAATGGGAAGCCCACAAAAGCGTCATTAGAGGCGAATTTATAAGGAAACTGACTCTACTCAAAAAGGAAAAACAAGCTAGAATCAAATCCTTAATAGATCATATACACAAGCTCGAACTCCAGCATAAAAGAAATGTGGCTGTCTCCACGTTTGAGGAATTGACTAAAGCTAGAGATCTACTCACCGAAGAATTGAATCTAAAAGCTAAAAGACAATATATATTACGACATAAAATATATTACGAGCAAGGTAATAAAAGTGGAAAACTTCTTGCGAGAGCGGTTCAGAGTAAGAAAGCCGCTTCCACCATACATCAAATAAAAGACAATCGAGGAGTGTCATATTCCTTGAACGGGGAGATAGCCACCCAATTTGAACAATACTACCAATCTTTATATAATATTCCTTCCAATCCCAAGTTTCCCCCTAATTCAGAGGCCAGAACGAAATTAATCCAAGATTACCTGGAGAAACATAGTCCCCCAAAAATAGCAAAAAATATCGCCCAGGAACTCGAATCTCCCATTAATGGCGAAGAATTTGACAGGGCCTTGAAAGACATGAAAATAGGCAAAGCCCCTGGTCCAGATGGTCTTCCGTTACAATATTATAAAACTTTTCTTGACATTCTTAAACCCAAAATTCTTGAAAACCTTCCAATCACTACATTCCGAACAAAATCCCCCCAAACAGGTCTTGGAAGCCCACATAACAGTCATTCCCAAGGAAGGAAAAGACCCAACCCTTGTCACAAACTATCGCCCAATTTCTTTAATAAACGTAGATATTAAAATATACGCCAAAATCCTGGCCAACAGATTATTACCCCTACTTCCACCCTTAATTTCCCTAGATCAAGTGGGATTTATCCCCGGCAGAGAGGGCCGGGACAACACCATTAAGGCTCTGAACATAAATAATTGGCTGACTTCTAAAAAGAAACACGGCTTCTTCCTCTCTCTCGATGCAGAAAAGGCATTCGACAGAGTGGCCTGGGACTTCATTGATGCAGTTCTTAGAAATATTGTCATAATGCCTCGGATGAGAGCCTACATCGCCGCACTGTACTCAAATCCAACTGCACGCGTACACACCAATGGTCGCCTGTCGAATGCCTTTAACCTAAAAAATGGGACGAGACAGGGCTGTCCCTTGTCTCCGTTGCTATTTGTCCTCACCTTGGAACCTCTCCTTAATAAAATCAGGTCCAATCCAGATATAAAAGGCATTGAAATAAAATTGCTGTTCTCGCAGACGATATGCTACTTTCTCTAACGCAACCCCTTGTCTCACTGCCCAATATAATTCAAGAACTTGAAACGTTCCAACTAATATCCAATTTAAAAATTAACCACTCCAAATCTGTAGCACTAAACATATCGTTGCCCCCCAAAGACGTAGAATTATGTAAACGAAACTTCCCATTCACCAGTGGCGGCCCGTCCATAGGGGGCGCCCGGGCGCCGCCCCCCCTGTGTGGTCACAAAAAAAAAAAAAAAAAAAAATGTAAAAAAAAAAAAAAAAAGTTTTAAAACTGCCCCTTTAAAAAAAAAAAAAAAGTTCTTTAAGAGGAAGTGCTCGAGCGCCGGTAACAGTGCACGCCGGGAAACGCCACGCCAATGCAATCATGAGATTGCAGGCGTGGCGCTTCATTTGCGGGCGTTTAGCCCGCCTCAGGGCGCTTTCTGAAGCGCTGAGTAGCTTCCGCCCGGCGCTGTAGTATGTGTTACTACGGCCGGGCTGGCAGTTTGATTGACATCTGAGTTGACTCAGATGTCACTTCCTGTCTTCTCTCTCCCATCTCACCTGAGAGAGGAAACAGGAAGTAAGAAGAGTAGAGCGGTGTGCAGGAGAGGAGCGGCTGTGGAGAACACGGAGAGGAGCACACAGTCAGGTAAGTGGGCTTCTGATTTCATGTGCTATTAGCAGATAACCTAAACCTACCTATGCTGAAATAGAGATCTGCTGATTTCCATCCAACTCTTTAATAGAGGAAGGATGTAATAACATGCCAGAGGTGATAAATCACTGGAGCTTTTCTCCTCCCCCTGCTCTGCACTTCCTTCCAGGCTTCTCCTCTCTGAGTTCAGCTCATTCTTCACACTGACTCTGCTAGAGAACATAGCCAGAGCTGAGCCTAGCCACCCAGGAGCAACATGGACCTGAGAACCCTTGCAATCCTCACCCTCCTGCTGGGGACTATTTGCCTCTCTGATGGTAAGTGCACAGGGCATCCTTCCACAAAAAGTATATCATTGTCATCTGTTTATTAACACAGGGAAACATTATTGTTCAACTTCCACACGTCGGATTTCTGTGTATTGTTTTGGCACCATGGCTCGTTTTATTATATAAACTGGTGTAGAAAGTGTTATTGTTTTACATTAGCAGTCCCATCTGTGCGGTGTGATCTGTATATGATGATGGTGATTCGTTTTCTGGTGTTTGCACAAAGCGAGATAAATGAGAAGGGAGAGGAGAACATGTGTTGAGCAGGGTCAGGCTTTACAAAGCACATTCGTTATT
The DNA here is from genome assembly GCF_037356315.1 of Lithobates pipiens. NCBI lineage: Eukaryota > Metazoa > Chordata > Amphibia > Anura > Ranidae > Lithobates > Lithobates pipiens. The sequence continues at coordinate 219,453,732 of NW_027507903.1, read as the reverse complement.
TGTGCACGAGTTGCTCTAAGTGTGGTTGGTTTTTGTGGTGATGAGAAGTGCAGACTGTTGAAATGTGGCTTCTCCCTGTGCAGGTGTTGGAGTGGTTTGGTGTTACTTTACCTGCTTACTTTGTATTGGTTTCCCTGCTCAGTCATGGATCCATTACAGTTGTTCCATGTGTTGTGTTTGTGCTGACATAAGCATGGTTCTGGGTGTGGCTTATGAGAAGTGGGAGGGGCCAACCGTGGATGGGCGGGGTCTTGCGCCCCCCCATCCTAAAACTTCACCAGCCGCCACTGCCATTCACGTGGTCTCCTAAACAAATTACCAACCTGGGGATAGAAATACCCTCAAACCTAAAAGACCTCTTCAAACTTAATTTTCTACCCTTATTAAAAAACTCACAGGAAGACCTTAAAAGATGGAACTCTCTCAATATATAGTGGTTTGGAAGGGCCTCACTATTAAAAATGACCATCCTGCCCAGATTCCTTTACGCTATGCAAACGATTTCCATCAGATTACCATCTTCCTTTTTTGCCTCCTTCCGCAAAGCATATACCACCTTTATATGGAGGAGTAAACCTCCCAGAATCAAGTATGCTAGACTAATTCTCCCAAAAAACAAAGGTGGAATAGCTCTCCCTGACCTGAAAAAATACCATCAAGCAACTATACTCACACGAATAGTAGACTGGAATTTACACCAACCTATCAAGGACTGGGTGTCATTAGAACAAGCCCAATTTTCCTGCTCAATCAACCACCTTCCATGGATAAACCCCAAGTACCACCCAAAAGAGATCAAATCTCATCCTCTTATCGGTCCCACGTTAGCAATCTTCCACGACACATATAAGAAAAGTGACCCCACCCCTTGGATCAGCCCCCTAACGCCTCTCAGGAACAACCCCGATTTTCTCCCAGGAAACAAACAAAACTCTTTCTTAGCTAGTTGGCCCCACAAAGCAGTACTAATTAAACATTTCCTCCGTAATGGGAAGCCTTTGTCCCTCGAGGAAATCAATAAGGACAATGACCCTAGACTAATCTCCCACTGGACTTACCTCCAAATCAGACGTTATCTCTCCACAGTGGTATTGGCAACCCTTAGGTCCAAATCTCCCACGACCCTCGAGATCCTATGTTCAGAAACGCGCCCACAAAGACACAATATCTCAACTCTCTACAACTCACTATTCGAAGAGGGTTTAGAGTTCTCCTACCCATCTTGTCGAGCATGGGAAAACGACCTCAATCTATCATTCACCAATGAAAACTGGGAAACTATTTTAATGTATGCTCATAAAGGCTCACTTAACGTTGCTACCCAGGAGTGTGGGTTCAAGATTTTAACAAGATGGTATAGAACACCCAGCACACTACATAAATTCTACCCCCAGATCTCCAACAAATTTTGGAGGTGCAGTGATGAGGTGGGTTCGCTATTTCACATCTGGTGGTCATGCCCGCACATTCAACCATTCTGGAAAATGGTCCATGAAACCATCACATCCATAACCTCAGAAACGCTAAATTTCGATCCAGCTCACTTTCTACTGCACCACAACACAATCCCCCCCAAAAAATATTTGAAATCCCTAACCATGATCATGACAAATGCTGCGAGACATTGCATCCCCTGCCAGTGGAGGTCAACCTCACTCCCAACGAAAAAGGAATGGTTCAGAAGGATCAACTCTATTGAAACCATTGAGGAGCTTATAAGTATTTCACAAGAAAGAATGTTAAACTTTACCTCAACCTGGTCGAAATGGCTAGCATTCAAAGATACTCAGGAATACAAATCGTCCATATAGTAACGATTGTTGTCGAATTTTTGTCATTTATGTATGTTGTCACTCTTTAGAGGATCATAGAGCGCAGGCCCGCTGTTTATCTAACCTCCTTGCCTACTCTTCCCTTTTGCTACTATATTAAACTAATTTCTCACCCCCCCCCCCGTTTTTTTTTTTTCTCTTTCCTCCCCTTCTTCCCCCCTCCTTCTTATGAGTAACCTTGTCTTATCTTTATATTTGCTTAGATTCTTATTTTGTCCTCATCGATAAGATTAACTTTATATTTAGCATTAAGAAACTACAGATCGTGTTCATCTTTACCCTGTGAATTCTAGTAACATCCTTTGTATCCCTGCTAACACCTGTGATAACGTGTAAAAATGAAACCGACACTGTGCGATTTATTATTGATTGTAATGCTCTGCTATTCTTCAATAAAAGCATTTGTGAAATAAAAAAAATAAAAAGAAGTAGATTAAAATAAATATGAAGGGGGTATATTCCTAAAACTCCTGCTTATTAATTAATTCACAAGGAATTATTATTTGCATTGGTAAAACATATTGTCAACACATTAACACCTTCCCGCCGTCACTTCTCTGCCCTTTAAGAGCTTCTACTAACCCTATATATAAGTAGACTACAGATATTCTACCTCTTCAAATCATGCGATTGCCTAAGAATAACAAATAATGTAAAATTGTAACTTCCAGATTATGTGCAATGGACACAAGCAAAAAAAATAACTTCCATAAATGGATTTCATATTTGATCACTGCATAACTAGGATAAAACATTTCTCTATAAGTGACTGATCCTGAAGAAAAACATTACTTGGTTGTATGTAGAGAAACATCAAGCCAAGGGTTATCTTGGGATAAAAAAAAAAAAACAAATATCTCAGAAAAAGTTACACTATGTGGGAAATAGCAAGGATCACCATGGAAGGCCCTTTAAAAGCTGCAGTGAAATCAAAATAAAAAACACAAAAATCAACGCAAGGGCAGGCGTCTCAATATTTTTGTTAATATAGTGTACCATGCAGTCAGTATCCTGTGTCCCTAGTGCTGATGCTTCTTCTGGAAGCTCCTCCCTTCATAGAAGTCAATACCTACATCTTTTATGAATGTAAAACATCTACACATGGAGGATGGGTGAATGATTGAAAAATCTGCCCCTTCCATTCATAGATAATTTTTCTATTGCATACTGTTTTACCACTGGCGCATGTTAACAAGTAAAAAAGGAACTGGGGGGGGGGGGGGGAGACTTTTTTTTTTTGCTGTGTCCGTGTCATGGGAGCTTTCAGATTTAGAAAATTTTACAATCCCAAAGGGAATTTATTGAGGGTATTGGATTTTACACCTGCTGTGACAACGCTGTAAATTGGGATTAGTATTTCTTGTGTCTAATAGCCACTAAATCTGGCCATACACTAGTAGGATTTTTGAGAAATGTTTGCAGGATAATTATCAGTACATTTGGAGGCTTGATGAATGTTAATTGAAAGTACTTTAACTATTGTTTATTTTCAAAGTTTGATTTTGGAACGAAAAGGACCCTACCAAATGAAAGCCACATACACGGTTCTAAATTAATTTGTTTGAAAAATGTTTTTATATCTTCCACCTTCAAATTTTATTGTCACTGTGGTCAAAAACGAATATCAATTTGACCCCCACTAATGATTAGAAAATCAAATGAAAAATTTTGAGCTAAATTCTACTAGTGCATAGCCAGCTTTTAGGAAGAGCTGAAAGGAAAAATAGGTTCTGTATGGGTCCATTCACACCAGGTGCAGTGGAACCGCATTGGGAGGGAATTCTAGTATAGTCCCAGCACAAGACCTTGTCTCACGATTGGGTGGTTCACTGAAAAGCTGTGTTGTAAAGATGTGCAAATGGTGTACGCTGAAACAAAAAGTACTGCATGCAGTATTTTTTTTGCAGTGCAATGAGTCACAGCACGCCGGCCAATAGAACTCTATGAAATGTCACCATGTGACAGTTCCATAAAGTTTGTTAAAAAAAAAAATTTTTAAAAAAGAAGAAAAGTTAACAGTGCAATGTGCTGGTATCAGCGCATCAACACTGCACTTCGCTGGTCGAACTTCACTGTACAACAGCCATTGTATTGCAACACAGTGGTTGGTGTGAATGAACCCTTTAAGCCGATTAACTGCTTGAGGAGTTGTACTGTGGCAGGTTGTCTCTCCTGGGCAAATCGCCGTCATTGTACGTCCACTGCTGTAAGAGCCGCGATCGCTCCACAGAGAGCCAGAACAGGGATATGTCAATGTAAAGACAGATGCGATCCCCATTCTGACAGGGAAGGAGAGACAGGTCTGCTGTTCCTAGTGAATAGGAAAAGCAGTCGCTCTCTACTCCCAGGCAGTCCATCCCCCCTACAGTTAGAAACACCTCCCAAGGAACACATTTAACCCCTTGATCGCCTATAGTGTTAACCCCTACCCTGCCAGTGGCATTTACACAGTAATCAGTGAATTTTTATAGCACTGATCGCTGTATAAATGTCAATGGTCCCAAAAAAACATGTCCGATCTGTTCGCCACAATGTCGCAGTCCTGCTAAAAATCACAGATCGCTACCATTACTAGTAAAAAAAAAGAAAAAAGTCCATATAGCTATCCCCTACGCTTATTGTGATTTTTTTTTTTACCAAAAATATGTAGAAGAATACATATTAGCCTAAACGGATGAAGAATTATTTTTTTTGGGATATTTATTATAATAAAAAAAAAGTGTTTTTTCAAAATTTCCTCTTTTTTTGTTTATAGCGCTAAAAATAAAAAACGCAAAAGTGATCAAATACCACCCAAAAGAAAGCTCAATTTGTGGGAAAAAAAAGACATCAAATTTTGTTTGGGTACAACATTGCACAACCGCGCAATTGTCAGTTAAATCGATGCAGTGCCATATCGCAAAAAATGGCCTGGTCATTAAGGGGGCAAATGCTTCTGGTCCTCTGTGTCTATGTGCAACTACAGAGTTCTGTGTTTTAACCCTTTGAGGACCAAGGGACGTATTTGTCCCATGTTTTTAATTGCCTGTATCATCGGATTACGAACTTTAAATACTTTTTTTTTTGGTTTGAGCCAAAATATTAGTTGACGGTAGTCTTATGGTCCTCAAAGTGTTAACAAACTATTCTGACCCCTTAGAACTGAAGAACAGAATATGGATCAGTGCTTTACCCCTTCACAAGCACAACAAATTCCAATTTCACAATAAAAACTTTCCAAATTTAGAATAAAAATCATTAGAGTCTTAACTTTAAATGAAAATAACGGAAAATTTATATCAAATACTTACCGTAATTTTCCTTTCCTGATGGACTCCATGGCAGCCTACGTATGGGTTAATCCCGCCTCTCATACCTCATAGGACCCCACTCCCATAAATCTTTGCTTCTGAACAGAGACTGTGTTCCGTAACTTAGCCTACTCCAGCAAATGAGAGGGAACTCCTGCTGCCATGGAGTCCATCAGGAAAGGAAAATTACGGTAAGTATTTGATATAAATTTTCCGTTTTCCTGACAGACTCCATGGCAGCCTACATATGGGAAATAACTAGCCATACACACCCGGGTGGGAAATTGCTGGTTAACAGAAAAAAGGTTTAATTGGCACCGTCAACAGATAAGACATGTAAACCAAAATTAACCAAAGATAAAGAAGCCGGCTCAACACAATAATGTGTCATAAATGTATTAATTGATGACCATGAGGCCGCTTTACAGATCACTTCTGGAGAAACATGACGAGCAGCCACCCATGATGTTGAAACGCTCCTGGTAGAATGAGCTGTCCGCGCCTCTGGTGGAGCCAAACCCTTAGCTTTATAAGCCCCTTGAATAGCCTGCACAATCCAAGCTGCAATGGTTCTTGAAGAAGCACGCAATCCCTTATTCTTTCCATGGAAGTAAACAAAGAGATGGTCAGAAGTCCGAAAGGGAGCTGTGGTTTCTAAGTACAGTTTTAGAACTTCTCCAACATCTAAAGGATGAATGTTAGAATCTCCGGAAGTCCGAAAAGTAGGAAGGACAATCTCCTGGTTTTCATGAAATACAGATGTGACCTTAGGATTTGACCCTAACATGGGAACCAAGACCACATGATTCGGAAAGAACGTCAGAAAGGGTTCTTTGCAACCCAGAGAGCTGATCTCGGAGACCCTCTTGGCCGATGTTATGGCCACCAGGAAGGCAGCTTTGAGAGAAAGAGCCTTGATAGATGATTGAACCATATGCTCAGGCCTTTCCTCTGAAAAGAAATCCAGGACAAAAAGGAAGATCCCACTTGGAGAATCTTGGTTTCTTCTGGGGTCTGAGTCTTATTGTTCCCTTGAAAAACTGTCTGATAAGACGGTGTTTGGCCCAGGAAACGCCAGTAAATGCAGAAATTTGAACTCGTAAGGAACTCACTGATAGTGATAGGTCTAGTCCTGTCTGTAGGAAACCCAAAATGTCTTGAATCTTCAGATCACTACAGGAACAGCCAGTGGAAGAAATATAATCAGCAAACTTCGCCCAAATTCTTTGATAGACCTTATCAGTACCCGGCCTTCTAGCATTCAGTAGGAGTAGCGATAGCAGTACTTGGACACCCTAATGCTTCCAACCTTCCCCTTTCAAGAACCAGACCATCAGATGAAGATGGGACGGGCATGGGTGAAGAGATGTTCCCTGCAGCAGGAGATCTGCCCTGGAAGGGAGAGGAACTGGATCCCGAAAACTCAGCTGCATTAGGAGAGGAAACCACGGCCTGTTGGGCCAAAATGGAGCAACTGTCACCACCTTGACTTTCTCCCACCTGAGTCTTGAAAGGAATCGCAGGATGACCGGAACTGGGGGAAAGGCATAATCTGTGCGAAACCTCCATTGATCCGTCAGTGCATCCATACTGAAGGCCTGGGGACAACGACACCTCGTATAATATTTCTCCAGCTTGAAATTGCACGGGGAGGCAAACAGGTCCACTTCTGGCAGGATCCCCAGAGACAGAATCCATGTGAATATCTCCGGATGGAGGGACCACTCATTGTTGTCCAGAGAGAACTTTGAGAGGAAGTCCACCTGGACATTCTAAATTCCGGGGAGATAAACCGCCGTCAGATTTGACAAGTTCATCTGAGCCCAAGACATGATCGGACTTACTTCCTTCAGCAGAGAGAGACTGCGGGTGCCTCCTTGTCTCTTGATATAAGATACTGCTGTGGTGTTGTCCAGCCTTAGGAGAACCGAGGTCCCCGAAATCAGGTGAGAAAAGGCTTGAAGAGCACGGAGAGCAGCACGAAGCTCTAGAACATTCGAAATTACGTCTTGGGCTGGAAATTCCCATACGCCCTGGGCTATTTCTGACAGACACAGGGCGCCCCAGCCCCTGTTGCTGGCGTCCGTCGTTACCGTGATCCAAGAGATGGGAGCTATGGAATGGCAATTGAGGAAGTTCTTTCGTTGGAGCCACCAGAAGAGACTCTCCCGCATGGAGGGGGTTATCCTGACCAGATGGTCTCGAGACCCCTGGTCCATTGTAGAAGAAAACCCTTCTGAAAAGGACGCATCCTCCATTGTGCCCACTTTATTATGGGGGCTGTGGATACCATAGTGCCAATTATCTTGAGGCACTGCGAGGCTCTGAGAAGAGGAGAATGCAATGCAAGCTGAATCCTGTCTCGGATCACTGGAATTTTCTCCACAGGCAGGGAAATGGTACTTTCTACCGTGTTGAACTGGGCTCTGAGAAAAATCAAAGACTGAGTTGGGTCCAAAGGACTTTTTTCCCGGTTCAACAGCCAACCGAATTCCGTGAGTGTCGAGATGACTTGAGTTCGATGTAACAGCAGCTGTTCTCTGTCTTGGGAAAGCAACAGTAGATCGTCTAGGTAATGGTGTAATCGTATACCTTTGATCCTGATTAGTGCTACTACAGCCAGTAAGAGCTTCAAAAACACTCGAGGCGATGTTGTAAGCCCGAACGGGAGACATACAAATTGAAGGTGTAATTGGCCCACTGCGAACCGAAGGTACCTCTGAAACTCTTTTGCGATCGGAACATGGAAATAAGCATCCTTCAGGTCTATGAAAATCAACCAGTCGCCTGGTTGTATTGACTGACGTATTGTTAGTAATGTCTCCATCTTGAATTTTTCCTTCTTGATGAAGGAGTTCAGATGCGTTAAGTCGATGACTGGTCTCCAGGAGCCATTCTTTTTGAGGACCATAAAAAGGGGGGAGTAGACCCCTTGAAATCTCTCCTTGGTTGGGACCGGAATGGCAGCGCCTTGGGCCAACAGGGAATCTGTGTAAGACAGGAGTACCTTTCTTTTTTCTTCCACGAGTGGTAGGATTGTAGGAACAAACTGATAAATGGGTGGACTGTTGAACACCCAAGAATGACCTGAGGAGACCGTCTTGACAGTCCAATAGTCTTGAATCGAGGCTGCCCAGACGTGCCGGAAATGGAGTAGCCGAGCCCCTACTTGCTCCGTCTGGACAGGCCCCACATCAAAAGGACTTAGAAGCCTCTTTACCCCCTGATGTAGTTGACTTAGAGGATTTTTGGCCTGGAGACTGAGTTCTTCTCCAGTTCTTCCTAAATTCCCGACCAGGCCTGTAACGGCGAGCATCTCTAGCACGCTCTTGTTCTTGTCTGGGCTGAACTTTCCTCTGACTCAAGAGGCGACGATCCTGGGGTAAGAACCCTGATTTACCTCCAGTAGCATGGGTAATGGCAGAATCAAGCTTATTCCCGAAGAGGGAGGGCCCCTCAAAGGGAATCTTACACCATGCCTGTTTAGAGGCAGGATCTGCAACCCACGGACGAAGCCACAAAGCGCGCTTCGCAGTAACTGAGGAGAGCATGACACGTGCCACTAGGCGGATAATATCAAGGGATGCTTCTCCCAAAAAGACTGATGCTAACTTCAGTTCATGTACTGGTGAGCTCCGGCTAAGTTCTTCCGAAACGCTTCCCAAAGCCGCACCAACATCATCCGTCCAAGACTCCATGGCTTTAGATAATGCTGCAAGAGCCAGAGCTGGCTTACAGGCCATGCCTGCAGTGATATAAATACGCTTTAGGTCGGTGTCAATCTTCCTCTCTAAACCATCCTTGAACGAAACGGTATCTTCAAGAGGGAGTGTAACATGCCTGACCAGACGCATTAGCGCCGCATCAATAAGAGGGGCTGAATCCAGATATTTAACGTCTTCACTTTTAAACAGGTACATTTTGGCAATCTTGGAAATCAAGGAGTTCTTCCTCTCCACTTTTCACCATTCGTCTGAAATAATCTCACTAAGCTCACCCAAGAAGGGGAAATTCGGGCGATCCTTCTTAAGGTGTTTAAAGTACTTCCTCTGTTTAGAGGGTGCTTCAACTGGCTCTTCTCATTTTAGAGCATCCTTGACCGCTCTGACCAGCTGCGGAACAAGACAAAACCTGCAGTCGATTCATCAATCTCACTGTCCGAAGACTCGCTTGGAGAGACACTGTGTCTGGAGGGACCCGGAATTACAGGGTCTGCGTCTACATCGACTAGAGCTGTAATGGAAGGAGGATTAAACATCCGATCAGACTCTGCTTTGTTCAGAGATTCTTGAACCACCTTCCTGACCAATGCTTCCACTTGCTGGTCTCTGGCTCCTCTTTCCTTCATAGCTCTGGAATAACAAGACTCACAGAGAGATTTACCCTCTGGAACGTGAGTTTTACAACCCCAGCAGGCTTTCTCTGAGCGGCTGGAACGGTGGGTTGAATGACGACCAGATCCAGATCTTGACCGATCTTTATGGTGTCTGGAGGGTGATCTACAGCGTCTAGAACTTGACGTAGAATGACGATGTTGTAACCTAGACTGGTCAGTATATTTGCGTGCCGACAAATGACGTTCAGACCTAGAAGGGCTAAATAGAGAAGAAAAAGACTACAGCAAGAAAAATAAAAGTATTTACCCAAAATAAAACCAGCAGAAGGAAATAATATTCCTACCTGCAGCGTAAGGGTTGGCCACTGGGGGGCGTCCATAATGAAAAAGTCTGTATGCTGGAGAGATTCGAAAACACCATAAGCATCCAACAGGAATCAAATAGTAGAGCTTACTGGCGAACGGAACATACCTCCAAGCAAGACACACAGCACATCGGGAAGCCGCTGTTCTCCCGCAGAGCAAAAACCATAGCTGTATCTGACAGCTATTTAAATGTTGGCGCCGATGGTGACGTCACCACGCCCCCGGCGTCAGTCAGCGGAGTTCGCGCGCATGCATGATCACCGCCGTCTTCCGAAAACTGCGCACGTTCGGACCAAGCCTCGTTCCGAACGAGGCACGCGCCTGCGCAGAACGAACGGAAGAGGCGGCGGACTGGAATGCAGATGCGCTCCAGCCGCCATACTTACCAGGAAATGGAAAAAAAAGGAGATGACAAACAACACACAAAAACAGGCTGCCATAATGATAAATGAATAAATCAATACGATACCGCCACGGCACAATCCCGATCCATCCTGACTGGGGGTACTCCACCCACTGCACGAACGGGACATCAAAACAGAGGCCTCCTGCTAATAGCAAAGGATGTATGGCCAAATTGCCGCTTGCCTGCCAATGGCAGGTTAGTAAGCTCTTCATGGCATCGCATATATCGCCCGTCTCCACCCGGCTAAAAGCTGGGACTGCTGGAATCCATAACCACCCTCAGGATCTTCGTGCAAACAGGACTGGACCGGAACTCTTCATAAGGTAAGCAAACACCTTGGTCCTAGGAGGAGGACAAAAAAAGGAACACAGTCTCTGTTCAGAAGCAAAGATTTATGGGAGTGGGGTCCTATGAGGTATGAGAGGCGGGATTAACCCATACGTAGGCTGCCATGGAGTCTGTCAGGAAAGTAATTTTTTTCATATTTTTCAGATGCAAGTTCCATCTGTGGCGTGTTAGCCTGTCAATTCATTTGAATAGGCTGCCTAACACATACTGATGCGGAAGTGATGTCACCAGAACAGGGCAGAAGTAGAAGGAGCTGTGAGCTCCGAGCGTGTAACCTGCCTCTTTGACTAACAGCCCCGGTCCTAACTTCTGCCTTGTTTCAGTGACGTCACTTCCGCATCCATGTTCAATACTGGTTAGCGTGGAGTTTCATGCTACCCCTGGACAGAGATCCAACGATACACCTGGCTCACATCCCTACTTGCCATCGGACCGTGTGTGGAGCCCGTGGGATGGCAAAGGAACTGCCTGGACTGATGAGATTACGATGAGCATGAATTCTTTCTGCATCTTGTGTTTTTTATCCTGTGCAATAATTGATTACCCTTTAATACTAATCTTAGTTGGTGCCTCCCCCTCCCTGCTTTTCGACATATTTTATATAGTTTTGGACACACTCTGAGGATGGTTGCCTTCTCTTAACCCCTTGTTCACTTATCAGTTTAGACTAACAGACCCTACTATTGCTACTCAGGAATTGCCTATTTAAAAAAAAAAAGGACATACGCCATTTGGAACGTCAGATCGCCAATTCACAACACCTTTCATTAACATAATGCAATAGTATAAGTCTGTCTTATACATCCTTTTACACCTATGCATTGCAATAACACACCTAAACCTATGGCACTATACATACCCAGGAAATGTGTAAAGAAGAATTCTTTGAAAACTGGGTGTGAGTAGGCACCCCCTACCCCCTAGCAATAGGCAGGGGCAATAGTGCCATCATAGCATGCAACTGTGTGATGAAATTGTGCCAACAGTGGGAGGGGCTTAAAATGTGAGCGTAGAGTGCAGGGGTCATAACTGTTTATTGTATAACGTGCAGGGGTCCAGGGTTTGTAACATACACAGTGCAGGGTTCAGGTGTATGTAACATATACTGTTTATAAATCACAAGTATTTACAGCCCAGCACACAGCACCATCTATGTATTCACCTATATACATATACCTGGTTACTGAGACAATTGCTCACACCCTTAGATTTACTTTGGGAGGGGAATTAGTGTAAAATAGGAGTGTGTGAGGGTGCAAAATGTGGTTTGAAAAAACACAAATTTGTGTTGAATCCGAACCTCAACTCGAATGTGTGGGTATGTGAGGACATGAATGTTATTGTGGGTTGTAATCTCCTTTGGAAGCAGGGGCTGACTTTATTGTTTTTCAATGATTCCTCCAAACTGAAAGCTTGTCAGCGTCATTTAAATTTGTTTAAAAAGCATACTGTGCAACTCATACCTTTCCTAGTAAGAATCAGTATTTTAATTTGAGCAGTACTAGAGCTCCATCTGCTGCTAAGCAAAGATAACTGCAAGCTGGGTCACAAGAGAAACCCTATCGGCTCAGCATATCATGTTGTCAAAATTGTAAAAACCTAATTTCTTCTGCTACAAGTCCCTAAACACTCAAGAATTGTTAAATGTTACAAGTGATTCACTATATACACGCCTTCAATATTCACTTGCAAATGGGACCATCCTGGATTTAGATATGTTGTTTTGCTCCTAGGAAAATACATTTTTAAAATATAGCTTTTATTTCCCCATGCAAAGAGCCATAGAGCTGCAAATCTTAGTTTAAGAAAACATTACCTTTAGCAGTTTTCTAAATGCACGTTATAAACTGTAAATGCAGTAGACAGAACACATCCCCTCTAGGGTAAACTATATACAGTGTAAGTATTTTTCCCAAGCTTCTTTTTATCAAATGTATACTTTGTTCTATTCTGAATAAAGATTTGTTTTTGTTTTTTCTCTGTCTTTTCTTAAACTAATTTCTGATTGCTATAAAAAAAAAAAAAAAAAAAAAAAAAAAACATTTTTTGTGCACAAACAAGCCTTCAAAAATCTAGCTGTATGCACTAGGGTGTATTTAATAAAAATAACAATATATAAAAAGGGTTGTGCTGTATAGATATAAACAATAAAATAAAAGTAAAAATGTGCAGCTATTGAAAATGAGACAAAAACTGTGACAAACAAATGAAATAATATAAAAAACATAAGTGCAGCGCTTATACACTCCTAATACATCTCATATAAAAGTCCAGTAAGTGCAGGTACACACAAAAGAGTGCTGGGAAGGATCTGTCACCAAGAGGAGAAGAAGTTCACACTGAGCCTTACCCCAACAGATGGAGCACTTAGTCAAAAGCAGTTGTGAATACTCTACTCCAGCTCTCCACACATGTAGATGATAGGTTGCTTTAGAACTGACACGATCCACCTCGGATGGGGTCTCACAGCATAAATGTATGGGAAGAGGCAAAAAGAGACTTCATTGCGCATTATTACTGACAAAAGTATTTATTTAAAAAAGGAAAAGCCAGAATACTCACAAAACATAATAGTTAAAAAACGCACGTCAATCCTCGTAACATAAACAATGTTTCCAACCAGTAAGATGACAGACTATCAAACATGGCGATGTCACCTGACTAGACTCCTGGAAATGCGTTTCCTTACCCACAGACTTCATTAATTATCATTAATAATGTCCAAAATAATCTGTGATAAAGTCCACACAAAACAGCAAAGGTCAAACAACCATGAACCAAGAGATATCTAGGTAAACTGCTTCTTGGAAACTCCCGAAGATAATAGAGGCTCTCTCCCACACTTCCATATAATACTCAGTGCCGCATAGATTAATCAACCACCTAAAATAAATGTCTCATCTTTGCATTGCTGTGTGTACCAGAGGCTCAAAAAGAAAAATCTATTTCATAGTGCTCGCTGCTAAAAACTATTTTGCTAAAAACTCTTCCACAAGAAAACCATACAGATCAGATGCAGGCAGTCCTCATAGGTAATGTGGTCACGAGTCTGCTGCAAGTGGCCATGAATCCATGGTAAATCATGAGTGCTTTGGCTATATGTGCTTGTAAATCTGGTAAGTTATGCTAAGCATGTTCCTCATTTCATGGCTGATAAGCGCTGCACAGATGATGGAGAGGTTGGCTTTGTGATCTTGGAGAAAGCTTTATTGCATAAGGTAGATATTCAAAATGCACCTGAGCTGGTTTACTCTGGAAGCCTGTGACCTTTTCCAGGGTGGAAGCTACCTGCCTCTCTCTTTAAAAATAGAGCAATATCAAAAGGGGATAGATCTTTGCATACAATCCCCCTTTTTCATTCAATTTCACTCTACCTTTGCCCACCATAAGTATTAAACTTATTAGGGTAGGGATGAAATACATTTAGGATTTGTGTATTAGTTTAGTTACATAACAGGATTGAGAAATGTAATCCCATAATACCCGCGATGCAGCAGAAAAATGGGATCCGATTTACTTACTGATCTGAGCAGAGCCCCCATTAAAATGCTAACCAATCCAAAGGACTCAGCAGTTCACTGACTGTATGTATCAAAAATCTGTGAATATACCAAGATCTGATGAACAAAAAACTATGAGAAGAGAATGGAGGAGTTGCGCTGGCAAGTCAGTAATAGAAACGGTTAGATTTAAATGTCTCATTTGTGGTAGGCAGTCTGAGAAGGTCACACATTTTATAAATCAAGTACCTTCAGAAAGAAGCTTGGCCAGCCTTGAAATGCATAGCTCTGCCCCCGACATCCAGATGACATCACTTCCGGTCTGCTCTGCATCCTGCAAGAAGCTCTCTGCCATCTTGCCATTTTCTACTTCCTCAGCCAAGCTGTCATTCAGCCTGAAGTCCGGATTTTCCAGGCTGCAAATTCTAGGAAGAGAATCCCTATTCCAAATGCATAAGCCAGCAGCTTACATACAGATTACATACAAAAAGTGCCATCTCTTCTTCGCATGTGAGTTGCTAGTATTTCTTAGTACTACTAACCCTCCACTTAGATTGGTGCCCCCCCGGTGTGTTCTCTTGGTCCTGAAGGTGTGTCCATCCACCCCGTACCTCTATTGGCCTGAGGTCATTTGTTGTTGTGAGACTGTCCATCGAAAGCCCTTACTATACGAAGAGCCTGATTTTACCGGTCACAATGGGAGTTGCGCTTTGTCTTTTCACCACAATAACTCTGTTACACTCAGATTGCGCACTTCTGATATTTATATCTGTTTGCCTACAGATACTTCAATCTCTTCAGAGATGCTGCATCTGGTGCACTAAAATCAGCAGTAAGTTACCCTAAACGCTCCAAGTGGACTCCATGAACTGTGCGGTTCTGTATAGACATGCATGTACACACAAACACTTATTTTGCCATATACCCCATTACTACTGTATAAAGTCTAACTTAAAGTGGAAGTCCAGTCAAATCCTAACAATGCTTAAACCTGCCCCCACCCTCATTCTAACTAACCTGTAAAGGAAAAAATGTCTATGCTTACCTATGCTGAGAGCACTCCAGACTGGTCACATGATCGGCTTCCAGTACCAGCTTCAGTGTAGAGGAGGGACAGGTAACAACAGATGTCCCATAGTTAACCTATTTACTGAAGCTGGTTGTTGGAGAGATGTGACCAGCACCCTCAGAATAGGTAAATATACACATCTTTCATTTACAGGGTAGTTTGAATAGGCTGAGAAATGGGGTGGCTGCTACTTTAAAGCATGTTAGGCAGAATGCGGCATGTCAAACTTTCATTAGCAGGGCCTACCAAAGACTTCTAATTCAACCCATCATACACAATCCATAATTCCTGCTGTGATAGAGTTACCTTAACCTTAAACTCCATTGGACTGCCAGGAATAACCTCACTTACTCCCAGCATGTTTCAGTTTTGAAGAACAGTAGTATTACAAGTAGATCACAGACAGTATCCATTTATTCTGAGAAAACTATGACAACAGGCCCAATTTCTGCCTCTACTACATCTTGTGCAAACTACCTGAGTTTCAGCACAGGTCATGAGAAGCTATTTTGTAATATTTTGGTCTCAAAACCACTTTATTCCTGTGAAAAATGACAAAAGCTCTTTACAAGAAAGAGCTGCCAATTCAGAAACTTGACTAACAGATGTAATAGTGACCAAAAAAGCAACCTTATATGTGAGGCCTTGCAAACGATATCTCAAATCAGTTCAAAAGGGGGTCACTGAAGCACAAGATTGAGATTCCAAGGTGACACACAAGGCCGAATTTGAGGATTTAAACAAGCAAATCCATGAAGAAATGTATTGAAGGATTGTGAGGAAAGATATTTCTGGTAGAGAATGGATAAAGCAGAAGCCTGCCCATTAAAAAAGAAGTATGTAAAAGAAGAAAAAAAAAAAAAAAAATCATATTCTCCTAGATGGCTGTAGCATCGATCCCAGCTACAGCTGTCCC
Source organism: Lithobates pipiens (assembly GCF_037356315.1). Classification (NCBI taxonomy): domain Eukaryota; kingdom Metazoa; phylum Chordata; class Amphibia; order Anura; family Ranidae; genus Lithobates; species Lithobates pipiens. The sequence continues at coordinate 219,437,669 of NW_027507903.1, read as the reverse complement.
CCGCTGCCTCTAAGACTGAGAAATTGACCGATTAAACACCAAATGATTGCTCAGCTATCAGTCCTCAGCCTGCAGAGACTGTTAGTCACCGGCTCTCTGCTCTGCCCCTCCAGCGATCACTGGAGAGCTGGGCAGTGGAAGCAGCTTGCTCAGGTTCTCACCCTCAAGCTGAGGCTGTGCCAGCTGCTGGTCCAGGTTCTGGGTGGATCCCAAACATATTTCGTATGCTGTTTGCTGAAAACAGGTCACAGGAGTGCAGAACAAATTGCCCTGTGATCCATGAGAAATATAGCCCAAAAAGCTTTGGCCATGCTCATCCTTTAAGGGTACTTAGGGCCAGATGCTGGCCAAGACCTGACTGAAAGAAAGCCAAAATATGATTGATCGCATATTCCTTGGGGTTCAGCCAACTCTTTGCACCAGGCAAAGTAATCTTACCATGAATGATGGTATATCATACAGGAATTTGATTTTCTTGCGCTAAGTAAGGTGAGAATAACAGCATCAAAAATACCCCTACTCTTGGAAAGGGAACCTTGGGCCAGTAAGTCTGGTCTGTTTGGAAGACACCAAGGCTTATCTGCTATGAGCCTGAGTAGGTGTGCACCACATTCTTTTGTCCCAAGCTGCCAGAATATTATTATGTAACAGTCTGGAATTCAGCATAAGGAACTGCCTTGAAAGAGGCCACCATTAGGTTCAGGAACTTAATGCAAATGTAAAGGAATGGTTGGCTCCTAGACTGGAGAGTCTAAATGTGAAAGCAGAAACTCTTGTCCAAACAAAAGGAGAAACCTTGGACAGGGCCATATGCAAGATCAGGCCCACATACTCCAAGCACTGATCCAGTGCCGATTTCTGCAGATTTAGGATTTACACAGATATCCATAGGATCTGGACAGTCTATTGGACATTCGCTGACTTTGACTTGACTGTGTCATCAGAAGGTGGTCATCCAGATATCCCTCTATGTCAGGGGTCTCAACCTGGTGGCCCTCCAGCTGTTGCTAAACTACATGAGGCATTGCAAGGCTAATAGTTACAAGAATGACTCCCACAGGCAGAGGCACAATGGGACTTGTAGTTTTGCAACAGCTGGAGGGCTGCTAGTTTGAGACTCCTGCTCTGTGGATGCCCTGAGAGTGACGCAGAGCAATAACAGGGGTTATAGCATCTTTGTATAGACTTGAGGTGCAGTGGAGAGGTCAAAAGAAAAAGCAACAAATTGGTAATATTGCGTGCCCATAACAAAATGCAAGTAGTGTTTATGTGCTGGTAAGATGCAGACATGCAAGTAAGCTTCCAGAAAGAGGGCAAAAATCCTCCATATGAAAGGAGCAAGGACTGTCCTGGCTAATTATATGTGTAATTTTTGTATCCAGAAGTTGGTACTGAGAACCTTTAGATCCATTATTATTATACAGGATTTATATAGCACCAACAGTTTGCGCAGCGATTAACAACATGAGGGCAGACAGTACACTTACAATACAAGAGGGATCGCAGGGCCCTGCTCATTAGAGCTTACAATCTAGAAGGGAGGGTCAAGTGGAAACAAAAAGGTAATAACTGTGGGGGGTGAGCTGATGGAGAAAATGAAAATACAGTTGTTAGGTGTGGGTAGGGTAGGTTTCTCTGAAGAGAAGGGTTTTCAGGGATCGTCTAAAAGCTAATAGAGTAGGAGATAAGTGGACAGATTGGAATATAGGATTGGAGAGGCTTTTGAAATGTCATGGAGGTGAGCATGGGAGGAGGTGACGAGGGAGCTAGAGAGCAGGAGGTCGTGAGAGGAATGAAGACTTAGAGACTAGGCTAGTGATGTAACTGGGGGCTAAATTTTGGATGGCTTTGTAAGTAGTTGTTAGTATGGTGAATTTAATTCTTTGGCCGAGCGAAAGCCAGTGGAGGGATTGACAGAGAGGGGTAGCAGACACAGAGCGATTGGTAAAGTGGATGAGTCTGGCAGCAGCATTCCTGATGGATTGAAGAGGTGATAGACTATGTAGAGCAGGGGTCTCAGAGAACCGTCCCGTGGACCAGTTACAAATGGTCCACAGGCAGGGCCGATCCTGGGTGGGTGGCAGCGGCTGGGAACGTTCTCCCTCTGATCCTCCCTCTGCTGCTCCAGCCCAGCGCACGCAACAGAGGAGAGCAGAGCAGTGGGAGAATCTGCCCATCGCCCCACGCACCTGTTCTGTCGAGAAATGCCTCCATCGAATAGTGCCCGGGATGAAGGCGCATGCGCCGTATGTAACATCACAACAGCACATTTTACCATCAGCTGTTGCGACGATGAGACGGCGCACAATAGCCAACAGAATTTTTTCTTCTGTCAGATTGTGCTCCGCGCTTACCCGTGCTCCCATGGCGAGTTCATGTCCATGTGTGGATTTCTACACGTTGTGGGCGAATTTATGGGCACTTGGGGGCGGAATTACATGGCCAGTGCTACAAAACTTTGTGATGGGCGGATTTCTACATTTCTTGTGGGTGGATTTATGGGTGTTTTGGGATGGAATTAGATGGCCAGGGCTACAAAAAAAGTAAAACGTTGTGATATTCCTCCCCAAAGTACCAATACATCCGCCCATCACAAAGTTTTGTTTTGCAGCACTGGCCATGTAATTCTGCCCCCAAGTGCCCATAAATCCGATCACGTGTATAAATCTGCCCACTGTGGACATGAACTTGCCACGGGAGCGCGGGCCACAATCTGGCAGAAAAAAAATTCTGTCGGCTATTATGCGCCTGCACAACAGCTGATGGTAAAATCAGCTGTTGTGATGTTACATATGGCGCATGCATTGCGCAAGCGCCCTTCAGCCCGGGCACTGTTCCATGGGGGGCATTTCTCGACAGAACACCCGGACGAACTGCAAATGCGCTGTTCGTAATAGCACAACAGCTGATTTTACCATGACTTGCATTGGCGAGACGGTGCCTGCGCACAATAGCCGACCAAAGACATTTTTCAGTCAGATTGTGTCGAGACACGTTCATGTAGGTGAAGAACGGAATTTAACATGAAGGGGGCAGATGTTTTTATTGAAGGCCAGTGCTGATCTAACATGAAGGGGATGGAGGTTTTCAAGGATGGCCACTGTTGTAAAGATGGGGGCAGAATTTTAAATGTTTAGCTAGCTAAATAGGCTCTCCAGGAAGAATAGCAGATAAAGATTTGTTTAGCAGATTTGTTTGGGCATCGTTAAAATTCTGCCCCCATCTTTGTAGCACTGGCCATCATTGAAAACATCCGTGCCCTTCATGTTAAAGTGGATGTAAACCCAATTTTTTTTTTGTTTGACGTCATAATGTAGAGTATAAGATTTCCTATCATATGAGCCCGGTCTTGCCACAACGAGTTAATCCATCTCTGAGCAATCCTCTTTTATTGTTCAGTCAGATAATTCTTGACAAACAGAGAAAAACTTTGTCAAATCCTCCTCCTTGCTGTGAGCGACAGGTGATTTACATATCTCGTGCACTAGCCTAAGACATGCATTATTTGATAATTCCCTCCCACTCCTTTCTTCTGCTGCTCTGCCAGAATTGGATGTTCCACACCTCGGCATGATTTGGAATGCTGAAGTCATGTGGTCACTGGATGTTAGAGATCATAGCAGAAGTTCAGTGTAAGAAATACACAGGACTGGAGAATATGCATATTGATAAGGGGAGTGTAGAGGTGGGCGGGGGGTGTCTATTGACATCACGACTCCACCCAACGAGCTCCAGACAACAGACCCACCCACAGAATATGCAGTTTTTCGGGTCTCATAGCAGACAGATGGGAGACATTTGACAGGTAAAGATACATGCAGGAGGCATGTATATCCTTATAGATAACCCCTATGGCAGTAGGTTAGAAAGGATGATGGGTTTATATCCACTTTAAATTCTGCCCCTCACCTACATGAACGTGCCTCGGAGTCGGCAGCGCAAGGCACAATCTGACTGAAAAAGGTCTTCAGTCGGCTATTGTGCACAGGGCCGTCTTGCTGACACAACAGCTGATCATAAAATCAGCTGTTGTGCTATTAGGTACAAGGCATGCGCAGTTCGTCCCGGGCAGTATTCGATAGCGGGCACTTCGACAGAACACTGGCCCCAGATACAAGGTCCTGCTGCCACCTCAGGGCAGAAGACTGTAGCGTTCTCAGGGTGCCCTGCCACTGGGCCTGTGATGAAGCCAGGTCCTGACAGGAGGAGAGGATTTGGGAGGCAGAAGATAATTCCACCAGCTGACTGCCAGGAGAGGCAAGTGAGCCATCACACAGGAGGTTGAGCAAAGTCCTTAGTTGCGTGACGGGGGTTGAAATTTGTGTATGTGTGTGTGTGGGGTTGTTATTTGTGGAGTGTAAGGGGGTAATGCTGGGGTTCAACATTGCGTCCATTGACACCAGTGCTGGGGGTTAATATTGCGTCCGTCGACACCAGTGCTAGGGGTTAATAGTGGGTCCGCTGACACCAATGCTGGGGGAAAGGAGTTTGCAAGCAGCCCCCATTGGATGTGAAAATTTGTCCTGTGGCCCTCAGGAAATTTGAATTTGAGACCCCCATTGTAACGGTAAGCCAATGAGAAGGCGGTTGTAGAAGTCGAGACGAAAGGTGGCCAGCAAGTGAATTAAGAGCTTTGTTGTGTCATTTGTTAGAAAGGGGCATATTTTGGAGATTGAGCCGGCAGGATTTAGACAGCGATTGGATGTGGTGCTTAAAGCAGAGTTCAGAGTCCAGGACTGCGCCTAGAACCTTGGCATATGGGGATGGGCTTAGAGTTGTGCCATCGATTTTGACAGAGAGATCAGGGGAAGGGGCATATGGGGGAGGAAAAATTATAAGTTTGGTTTTGGATAGATTGAGTTTGAAGAAGCGGTGTGACATCCAGACTGATATATCTGATAGTAAATGAGCGATACGTGAGGAGACAGAGGGAATGAGGGGTAGAGAAACAGATTTGGGTGTTGTCAGCGTAGAGGTGGTATTTGAAGCCATGGGAGGCTATCAGCTGACCCAGGGAGGTGTAGATTGAAAATAGGAGAGGTCCAAGAACAGAACCTTAGAGGGAGTCCAACCGCGAAAGAGGAGAGGAGGAAGTAGAGTTGTAAGAAACGCTAAAGGTCTAGTTGGATAAGTAGAAAGAGAACCAGTGAAGAGTTCAGTCACGGAGACCAAAGGCATGGAGTTTGAGGAGGAGGGGGTCCACTCACCTTACATTTCTGTTTTTACTGTAAGCAAAAGTTTGCAATTCTCCAAAGTAGATCCCAGGGACTCTTGCGGCATTACTCCTGCCAACAACATGGCATAATTCCTGCCACTGACACCAACAATAGGGTAATATTCCTCCCACTGACACCAACAAGGGGGCACTATTCCTCCCATTGACACTAATGAACAGGCCTCTCGCTAATGCCAAAGATGGTGAATTTTTTTAACTCCCATTGGGCACAGTCCAGCTCCCCTAAAGTCTAAAGAACAGTAAACTGGCCCTTTGTTTAGAAAGTTTGGAGACCCCTGCACTAGGCCTTTGTGAGTGTAGCAAGTTAATTATGTTGTGCTCCCTGGGTCATCCAGGCCAGCAGATGATTACATAATTCAATGTCTTTAAATAGTCCACATGTGAAGAGAAAGAATCAGATTTTGTTATAGCTGTAAAAGAATATTTTTTTTTTTACCAATCTTGACAGTGTATAGTGACACAGAACTATCTTGTAAAAATAACCTATTAAATCTTTAGCTGAACCCTGTAGGTAAGGTAGCTACCTCACACTTTAACCACTTTTCGTCTGGCCTATAGCAGAATTACAGCCGGGCAGTGGTTTCAGTTATCCTGACTAGACGTCATATGACATCTTTGAGGATAACATGCCAGCATGCAGCACAGCGATGCTGTGTGTCACGGAGACACACCGCACCTGCGATCGTGGTAAGGAGCCTCTGACAGAGGCTCCTTACCACGTGATCAGCTGTGACTAATCACAGCGTGAACCAGGAAGTGTGGTGAACGGCGTTCCTTGGCTTGCACCAACAGGGATATCTGATCGGCGTCTCTCCCTGGCAGTGAGAGCAAAAAAAAAAAAAAAAAAAACGCATTTCAAAAAATTTATAAATTGATTTGCATTTTAATGCGTGAAATGAGTATTTTACTCCTTCGCAAAACATGACTTAGTACTTGGTGGCAAAACCTTTGTGGGCAGAGGTCAGCCAGTTCGTGTAGTTGGCAACCAGGTTTGGACAGATCGCAGCAGGAATTTTGTCCTGCTCCTTTTTACAATCCTCTCCAAATCATTAAGGTTTCAAGGCTGATGCTTGGTAATGTGAACCTTCAGCTCCCTCCACATATTTTCTACGGGGATTAAGATCTGGAAACTGGCTAGGCCACTCCAAGACCTTAATGTGCTTCTTCTTGAGTCACTCCTTTGTTGCCTTGGCCGTGTGCTTTGGGCCATCGTCATGCTGCAATACCCATCCATGACCCATTTTCAATGCCCTGAGTGAAGGAAGGAGGTTCTCACCCAAGATTTGATGGCCCCTTCCATCATCCCTTTTATGCAGTGAAGTTGCCCTGTCCCCTTAGCAAAAAAACACCCTCAAAGCATAAACCTCTAATGTTTGAGGGTGGGGATGGTGTTCTTGGGGTCAAAGGCAGCATTCCTCCTCCAAACACGGTGAGTTGAGTTAATGCCAAAGAGCTTAATTTTGGTCTCATCTAAACACTTTCACCCAGTTCTCCTATGAATCATCAAGATGTTCATTAGCAAACTTCAAACAGGCCTGTACATGTGCTTTCTTGAGCAGGGGACCTTGCGTGCCCTGCAGGATTTCAGTCCTTCACGGTATAGTGTGTTACCAATTGTTTTCTTGGTGTCAATGATCTCAAGGTAGGTGGGACCATAGTCCATTCGAGCCATGTGTAGGTCTACAATCTTTTCCCTGCCATACTTAAACAGGTCTTTGGTCTTAATCATGGTGGAGGGATTAGAACCTGATTGATTGCTTCTGTGGACAGGTGTCTTCTATACAGGTAACAAGCTGAGGTTAGGAGTACTTCCTTTAAGAGAGTGCTCCCAATCTCAGCTTATCTGTATAGAAGACACCTGGGAGCCAGAAATCTTGCCGATTGATATATGGGACCAAATACCTTTTTCACTCATTAAAACGCAAGTCAATTTATAACTTTTTTTGAAATGTGTTTTTCTGGATATTTTTGTTATTCTGTCTCTTAACCACTTGCCGACCTCCGCACAACGATGTACGTCGACAGAATGGCACGGGCAGGCATATAGGCGTACCTGTACATCCCTGCCTTCCCGTGGGTGGGGGGCCTTCCCGTGGGTGGGGGGCCCCCCCCCGGTGCCTGCGGCGGTCGGTATTCGTTCGGGAGCGATCCGGGATGAGGGGGCGGCCATTCATTCATGGCCACCCCCTCGCGATCGCTCCCAACGAATGGAAATGCTCCGTGACATCACTTCCTCTCCTGTAATGTAAACACAGGAGAGGAAGTGATGTAATCTCTCCTCCGTGTCGGTATTTTTCGTTCCGGGACCGAGGAGAGAGGATCGGTGAGTTGCACCAACACGACACTACACAGTAGAACATGCCAGGCACACTCACACCCCCCCTTCACCCCCCGATCACCCCCCCAATTACCCCTGCCCCCCCAGTCACAGTGACACCAATTGCATTTTTTTTTTTTTGCATTGGTGTCATTTGTGACTGTAATAACTGTTAGGGCAGTTAGGGTTAGCCCCCTTTAGTTCTAAGGTATCCCCCTAATAAAGGTTTAACCCCGTGATCACCCCCCGTCGCCAGTGTCACTAAGGCTGGGTTCACATTGCAGCGGTTTATGAGAACGGATGTGATTCGCACCGCACTGCAGTGCAAATCACATCCGATCTCTGTGCGATTCGAGTTCAGCCATACAGATAGTATGGCTGAATTCGTGTCGCACCCGCCGCAAACTCGCACGGGACCCTTTTTTTGGTCCGCAGCAGAATCGGATCGCATGGGTGTTCACACCATGCGATCGGAGTTTGCAGATCACACTGCGATATGCGAACTGATCTGGGGGTGTCATTAACATTTCACTGACACTCCCAGCAGTTCGCATAGGGTAGTGTGAACTGCCGCCGGGGGGCATGCGATGCGGGAACCCGCCGCGGATTCGTGGCGTTCCTGCATCGCTCCAGTGTGAACCCAGCCTAATAAGCGATCGTTTCTCTGATCGCTGTATTAGTGTCACAGGTGACGCTAGTTAGGCAGGTAGGTATTTAGGTTCGCCGCAGCTTTTTATAGCGCCAGGGACCCCCATATACTACCGCATAAAGCCCCCTGATTGCCCCCTAGTTAACCCTTTCACCAGTGATCACCATATAACTGTTACAGGTGACGCTGGTTGGTTAGTTATTTTTTTTATAGTTTCAGGGCACCCGCCATTTATTACCTAGTCTCACTAGTGTACCCCTAAATTTAGGGGTGTCTACTTTCCAAAATGGGGTCATTTGTGGGGGTTTTGTGCCATCTTGGCATTTTATGGCCTTCAAAACTGTAATAGGTAGTGAGGAGTGAAGTCAAATATTTACGCCCTTAGAAAACCTGAAGGCGGTTCTTGGCTTTCGGGGCCCCGTGCGCGGCTAGGCTCCCAAAAAATCCCACACATGTGGTATCCCCGTACTCAGGAGAAGCAGCAAAATTTATTTTGGGGTGTCATTTCACATATGCCCATGGCATGTGTGAGCAATATATCATTTAGTGACAACTTTGTGAAAAAAAAAAAATTTAAGTTTGTAATTTTCCCGCAACTTGTGGCAAAATATAAAATATTCCATGGACTCAAAATGCCTCTCAGCAAATAGCTTGGGGTGTCTACTTTCTAAAATGGGGTCATTTGTGGGGGTTTTGTGCCATCTTGGCATTTTATGGCCTTCAAAACTGTAATAGGTAGTGAGAAGTGAAATCAAAAATTTACGCCCTTAGAAAGCCTGAAGGCGGTGCTTGGTTTCGGGGCCCCGTACGCGGCTAGGCTCCCAAAAAGTCCCACATATGTGGTATCCCTGTACTCAGGAGAAGCAGCAGAATTTATTTTGGGGTGTCATTTCACATATGCCCATAGCATGTGTGAGCAATATATCATTTAGTGACAACTTTGTGTTGACAAAAAAAAATTTTTTTTTTTTTTTTTTTTATTATTTAATCGCTTGAGGCAAAAAAATAAAATATTCAATGGGCTCAACATGCCACTTATCAATTTCCTTAGGGCGTCTACTTTCCAAAATGGGGTCATTTGGAGGGGTTTTGTACTGCCCTGCTATTTTAGCACCTCAAGAAATGAGATAGGCAGTCGTAAACTAAAAGCTGCGTAAATTCCAGAAAACGTACCTTAGTTTGTAGATGTGACAACTTTTGCGCAAACCAATAAATATACAGTTATTGACTTTTTTTTTTACCAAAGACATGTGGCTGAATACATTTTGGCCTAAATGTATGACTAAAATTGAGTTTATTGGATTTTTCTAATAACAAAAAGTAGAAAATATCATTTTTTTTTCAAAATTTGCGGTCTTTTTATGTTTATATCGCAAAAAATAAAAATAGCAGAGGCAATCAAATACCATCAAAAGAAAGCTCTATTTGTGGGAAGAAAAGGACGCAAATTTTGTTTGGGTACAACATTGCATGACCGCGCAATTACCAGTTAAAGCAGCGCAGTGCCAAATTGTAAAAAGACCTCTGGTCATTGACCAGCAAAATGGTCCGGTCTGAAAGTGGTTAAAATAAACCAACCATTAAAAATGATAGACTGATCATTTCTTTGTTAGTAGGCAAATGTACAAAATCAGCAGGGGATCAAATACTTTTTCCCGCACTGTAAGTTTATTTACATTTTTGTTTGGAGGTACACCTATTATATCAACATCTCTACTGGTAAGGATGGAGTAACATAATGCTAATGTCGACATTCACTTTTTTTCTCAAAGTGAGTAAAAGCAGAAATTAAGACAGGTAATTAAAATAAAAATATGTAAACCACATTAGTTTTTCTAAACAGGAATAGAAATCCTTTAACGTTTTGTGGACAGTAGTATTTTCTGAAGCCTATGCTGTGTTATTTCCTCTGCATTGCCTGCATCACCATATCACATTCAAAATAGGTATAAATCTGACTGGTAGCTGTGAAAAAACTTATTAGTGCCATTTGTTTCTGCAAGATTTTTTTGTGCATCAACGTCAGAAAGGAAGGTATTTTAGCATGTACATCACAGGATCATTGTACTATAAACAAAGGACCGATGGGTGTAATGATGCAATATAGCAATGTCAGGATGAAACCTTGAACTAGCAGGTAGGCTTTGCCTCCTATATCCATCTCTTTTAATATTCATTTTTTCTGAAGTGTACCTTTAAACCAAAGCACAAACATTGCTTTCATCAGTAAAACATGTTAGCCTGCTGCTGGTAAAGTATTTACAAGCACAACACTGACAACAATTCTGAAAAGCGCCATGGCTTTATTTGATCAATTTAAGAAAAGCATAAGAGATAAAGCAAGGTGAAGCACTTGATATTGAGTAGCACGTGTTTACCAGATTCATGACATTTTGTTTTGCATGTTTACAATCCCTAGAGAAAGAAATAGATGCTAGAAGCTGAGGCAACAATTGCATATGCCAAGTCTAAAAGAAAATTCATAAGATAAACCTGAGACTGTTTCATGTGTGATTTCTTCTGATGCAAGAAGTGGTTATACATCCTCAAGGGAAGAAAGAATCCACAAATTGAATTGGTAGCATTGCATTTCCTAGGACCACAATGAAATGTCACTGGCCTTTTTGTATGAAATTGTCAGCTCCTGTGACCAAGCCTGGGTAGTTGCAAGATCTAGAAAGGACTCTGGGAACACAAAGGATTGAGAGCAGCACCATCTAAGTGCAGCATGACTGCAATTGAATGTATATTTAAAAAGAAAGAAGGGGAAAAAAAAAAAAAAAAAAAAAAAAAAAAAAAAAAAAAAAAAAGGGGGGGGGGGGAGTAACATTGAAAGAAAGTGTGTAGGTAGAGTAAATGTAGTAAAAACTCTACATACATACGCTTCCTAGTAAAATACATATTACTCTAGTATTCTACTATACTCACAGGGGCATTTCTTAATGAATAGCAGAGTCTTTGTGTAATATGTGAATCAGTATCCTTTCTCCTAAAAGGGTGTGTAGCGGAGATATGCATGTCTTCATCCAAGGCCGCATTTGCTACGTATTTTCAGGAGTAGAAATTGAAGAATCTTTCGTTCGTTTAATACTTCAACAATAGAGGTTTTATTGTTCAGGAAGATAAGCAAAGACAAGATTGACATCTGGTAACATATAGCATGGTGTTGGTTTCTAATGTGGAACTTCTGGTGTTACATTTTTCCAAAGTGTAACGTTCCTTCTCTTCCCACCGATCTACCCTAACTCTCCATAATCCAAATCCATTCTTATACTCTTTCATGATGTTATGTCAGCATATCCTAATAACACCCATATTTGCATATATACCCAATATGGTTCAGTCTAAAGATAAGTAGCATAACTCCACCCATTGTCTTGACATAGCAACTCAAAAATAGGGGTACCTACTCAGCAAAACCACTCCTCTCTGTACTCTCTGTTCTGTGACCTTCAGAGACCATCACTTATTACCATACATATATTTTCAGAAACTTTTATCACTTAAAATATTAATGAACTCAAAAACTTCTAACAAACATATACACTCACAAGTTTAAAAATAATTCCAGCATAAATGATGAATACGGTGTTCATTAACATTTACTCTTCGGTGGTAACCGCTGGTGTGTCTGTGCCCAGAGGTCCAGGGATGCTGGTGGCTCCCAGTGCTGCCTGGTAAACTGAAAAACAGACAGACATTCGGGTGCATTGCTAATGTCACTTCCCAATACAACATCAGTGTCTCCAAGTTCACCAGGGAGCCACCACAGCCCCCGAAGCTCTGGGCACAGACACACACCAGCAGTTACCACCCGAGTAGAACGCCCCATCAGTCCCAAATTTCAGAGACATCTGTAAGACCCCTTTCACACTGCCACTCCCATAGCGTCGGTGGTAAAACACCGCTATTTTTCGCAGCACATTCCGGCCAAAAGTAGGGCGCTTTTACCCCCACTAGCGGTCGAGAAAGGGTTAAAACAATGGCAGTGTTTTGCCGGCGGTAGTGCAGCACTGCCCCATTGATTTCAATGGGGAGCAGTGGTGGAGGAACGGTAAACACACCGCTCCTTCACCGCCCCCAAAGAAGCTGCTGGCAGAACTTTTCCTGACGTCCTGCCAGTGCATCACACCGGTGTGAAAGCCCTCAGGTTTTCACACTGGAGACAATGGTACAGCAGTTTGAGGGCGGATTGCAGGCGCTATTTCTAACGCTATAGCGCCTGCAAAACACCCTCGGTGTGAAAGGGGTCTAAAAGGTTTCTATACAGATGTCAATGTAAACTGTAGCCTGAAAAAAAAAAAATAATAATAATAATAATAATAATCGCAAAAAGTAGTACAGAAACAACTTTTTTTAAATCGGTGCAGCGCAGCATCGCACCGATTAGGACGGTGCCATTGACACCACTTTGACAACTCAAAACACTCCAGTGTAAACCAGGGCTCCATCATAAAAAAGCAGAACTAAACCCATAAATTTAACAGTTTAAAAAAAAAAAAAACACACACACATTACATTCCTGGAAAGTGGGGATTGCTAACTGTCAAACAATCAAAAGACTGGTGTCATAACTGATCACATCTGCAGTACCATGGCAGTTGCATATCAAACAGAAGCAGCTGCTGGGGCTGTAAAGGAAAGGGGGGTTTAATTCCGCTTTAAGGTTGTTAACAGATCGGACTCTACAATTTCGGCAGTGCCTAAAAATAGAGAGCAACTGAGCATGTGCGAGACAGTGTATTCCTTGATTTTAAACAGTAGAGACGCTTATTTATAATGTTTTACATAGCTATACCTGCCAAAGGGGCCAGCATGAAGTGATCGTTAAAAAAAAAAAAAAAAAAAAAAAACCATATACTTACCTCCACTGTGCAGCTCTTTTTGCACAGAGTGACCCCTGCACCTCTGGGGTCCCCCTGGCGGCTCCTCCCCACGTCCGAAAACTCCCTCAGAGAAGCGCTTTCGAGGGGGTTAACTTGCGCCCGAGTCCAGCATTCTGCATCCATAGAGACCGAATGCAGGCTGCATTAAGATGAAAAAATAAAAATAAAAAACCCCATGAATCTTTACAACCCCTTTAATTTTATGACTAAAGTTCCACTTTAAGTTATTCACCAAGCCTATGTCTAGAAGTGAAACTCCAGGGGAAGAACCAAAGTTTTTTTTGTTACATCGCTGCCAGTTACGATATGGCTACAGATAAGCGTAAACGTAATTAAGCACTGAACAAAAAGAAAAAAAAAGACAATTTTTTTTATTTTTTTTTATTTACAGTCTCCAAATCATATGTATAATGTATACTTGAGCAAGTACCAAGTTTAACCCACAAAATGCATTGAGTGGTCATATCTATCAAAACTTCTGATCATTACAACTGCCTTCTGACATACCATTCTCTATTTCCCATAGGAAAAACATAAGCAACCCTGAAAAGTTATCATCACTATATAAAATGTTTAAACTAAACTTTAGGCACAAAAACTTTTTAACCAAACCTAAACATTACATTGTAAAGGTAGGGGCGAGAACATCACCGTGGGTGGACCCTGCAGGCTTATCCAATACAGGCTCCGAATAGAAATCTATTGGGGGGGGGGCAGATGCTAGAGCGATCAGTAATTACCGCAGGAAACTCCTGCAGAGGCAAAATTCAAGATCTGTTTCCTGCTAGATTACAGCCAGATCTGGAAGGGATAGACAGAACACCAATTTAAGTCAGAATATGCATACCCATTGTATTTAAGTATAATTTGTTTAGCCCAATTTTTAGACTACAGACTGTAACTAGGCTCTCAACTACATTCAGGTGAGATGAACACTGAAGACCAGTTTAGTGAACAATGACATTAAACTCTACATTATTTATTGTACCATAGCAACATCAAAGCTATTCAGACAGTCAATTTTTTTAATATTTTCATCTGACAGCACATTTTCCTGTCTTAATTGTGCAATCAGAGATTCCAGGTATCTTAAACGAGAGAGAGTTACATTTTCCTGCACTTCAAGAAGTGCTATTTTAGACTGCAGTTTAGCAATGGTTTGCCAGAGATGATTCCTGTCAAAATCATGTTTGCAGTATGAATGCTCGGTTTCTAGCAGCTCATCACCTGTGCTTGATTCCTTGGAAAATGTATTTTCAGCATCAAAGTTTTCTTCATTAGTGAACTGTCGATCATCCAAAATGACCTGGCTTGTCAGAACAGGCTGCTTCTCTGAAACTCCATCTGGCACAATGATTGTAATAACAGATTCTCCAGTCGGGTCCAGTTGTTCTATTGTTTGCTTAATTGCTGTGAACACAAGTGATTTGTCAGAGGGTTGTGGTTTGTTGCTGAAATTATCTACATGAAATGCATTTAAATCCTCTGACACAATGGCAGCCTGCTCTGTTAATGGAACTTCAAAACACATCTTGGAGTCTGATATGGTGTTAATGAGCATATTTTCCAGAGAGGCATGATTCAACTCGAAAGTCACAATCTGACAGGCTGACATTTCATATTCTGCCTTTGTCGGTCCACGTAATTCTCTGCAATCTGAAATTGTAATGTCATCCATTCTGATGATGGAAATGCAACGCAGTATACACTTCAAGTATTAATTAAATCAGTAGTATTTGTTACCACATTACTGCATTCTTTGGATTCTGTAAAAGAGGAAATGATATAATGTCTTCTATGTAACAATATTTCAAGGGCACAGTCACCATGAAGTTGCAATAATTGCAATATACATTTTCAAAATGTAAGAGAATAGTGTATACAAGTGTGCGACCCCCAACACCCCTGAATAAAAATTCTAGCATCTCTCTCTACCAGTACCTGGCTCGGCTCTAGTACCTCCCTGCGTAGGCAGTGTAGTTCCACCATGGACAACAATCCTAAACAAGAAGCTAAGCTACACAAAAGGGATATAAGCCAAGAATCAGAATGTCTAAGAACAGGGGTGTCAGACTCAATCTCATCACAAGCTGCATCAGCAGTATGGTTTCCCTTTAAAGGGCCAGTTGTATCTGGAGAATGCTACGCACAGAGGGCGGGGGCGCAGAAGCTGTGCTACGGACAGGGCGCAGGGGCTGCGCTACACACAGAGTGCAGGGGTCTTCTGTGCATACAGTGCAGAGTTTAGGGTGTGCTATGCAGTGTATTTAACCCCCAAGACAAATCTCTGACCCCGGGGGGGTTTAAAATAAGCATTGAACACGGCACCATTTTTCTAGCTAAATAGATTTCTAAAGGTGCTTATTGACCTGACGTTTTCACCACATGTCCGTAACAACCCATGCAATCCATACATACAAAACAAATACGTTCAAAAATGTAAGTTATGTGAAATAAAACGGCATGACACAGGAAAAAAATATTGAACACATGAAGAAAGGGAGGTGCAAAAAGGCTTGGAAAGCCAAGACGCCAGCTTAAATCTATCAGTAATTAGAAAACAATCTTGATGGGTAAAAGCAAGACCTTCTTAACCTTGTTGCTGCAAAACATACTGATGGCATTGGTAACAGAAGTATTTCTAAACTTCCAAAGAGTACTGTTGGGGCCATCATCCGGAAGTGGAAAGACCAATGCATGCTGGGCTGATGTCACAGGAGGGTTGTGCCACCAGATGACATCACTGCCCCCCCTCAGCCGAAAGCACCCCCCCATATGGTGGGCATGTGGCCTGGAATGGTTGAGGAGGTCCTCTTTTTGCTAACCTGCTGGTCTGCATGCTTGTATAAGGGTCTGGCATGTATTTTGGGGGGAACCCCACACTTTTTTTCACATTTTGGTGTGGGGTTCCCCTAAAAAAGCAATGCTTGTTTGTACATTTAGCTGTCAGAGGGGCAGCCTGATGACAGCTGGTGACTCACTGGCTTCCTGGCCTGCTTAGCAACCAGCTATGTGCACAGTGTGTTATGGAGAGAAAAAAAAATGCTAAAATGCATGGAAACGAATAAAAAAAAAAAATAAAAAAAAAATGCACCACTTGCATTTTTGGTGCGGGCCCATTGAAGTCTACTTCACACAAAACGCAATCTGCTGCGAAAAAAAAAAAAAAAAATACAAGTCCCTTTCCAAAAATGCACCAGCTGAAAAACATAATGTGAACCCATACTATAGGAAATCATTTAAATGGACTGCAGTGCGTTTCTGCAAACTAAAAAAAATGCACTAAAAAAGAAAATATGCATAAGTGTGAACCTAGGGTGAAAGGATAAGCTCACTTTTTTTTTTTTACATTTTTGCAGGAAAAAAATTTAATATATATTATGCATTTTATTTTTTACTTAGACCCTATAAAGCACTGCACCCATGATTAGCAGATTGTGGGTGTGACGCCCTGGTCCTGCAGACTGTTTAGCTGTCTGCCCGTACCTCCGACATGGGCAGGCAGTTACACAATGAAAACTCAAAGAACTACCACGCTCATCAGCACCCGGATAGTTCATTTAGAACTACAAGCTGATAGTCACAATGGCTGTCTGTACTTGTAGTTTTTCCATTCACAGAACACTATGAATAAACTATGGGGCTAGGGCAGGCAGAGCACCACACAATCGCTTTTTTTTTTAAGATTGTAAAAGAAAAATAATCAGGGGTAGAAGAGTCCCTGCTCACTGTAGAGGCCAGTGGTTTTGTAACATGTTACACCCAGATAATGGGTTAAACATGTCACAAAAAGGTGAACATATCCTTTAAAACCTACCAAGATTAGAGCTACCAAAATTATTTAAATATGAGAATCTAATCTGTCCCCAATCAGGCAGGCCCTTGCACTACAAATCTAAAGGAGATTGCACAACTAGGTTGAAATGTACGTGGTGGGGGGGGGGGCGTGGCCTGACCTTGCATGGAGTAGGACGCATGTCTCCGGAGCTCCGCCGAGGAATCCTGTCTCCCACACTGATCCTGTGACACCACAGCACCGATACTCACCTAACCACGTCTGGCAGGCATCCCTCCATTCCGGCACGTATGTCTCCCTCGAAATCCCGACAATCGGCGGCGGCGCGATTGTCACAATATCGCCGACATGTGAGTGAGGAGGGGGAGGAAAATGGCGGCGCGGAGGAGCCGGGAGGGCCGCGTGTGGCGGGAGACACGGACAGGCTTCTTGAAGCCATTACATTGTGCCGCACGTCCCTTACATCCCAAATTGAGGAAGTGCAAACGGACATCTCTTTATTGAGGCAAGACTTTCAGAAACTGCGCGACCGGGTGAGGGAGACTGAGACCCGTATCAGTAATATGGAAGACGCTCTCCCACCACTGCAAAGTGATGCTGACCACATGCAGAAGCAAATAGATCTCCTGATTGCTAAACAGGACGAAATGGAAAATCGTATACGCAGATGCAACATCCGATTGATTGGTCTCCCGGAGGGGGCTGAAGGTAAGGACCCCACAACTTTTCTGGAACAATTGCTGATAAGTACCTATGGCCGAGAGTCTTTTTCCCCCATGCTGGCGGTTGAACGCGCGCATCGTATGCCTGCCAGGCCTCCACCTCAGGGTGCACCTCCACGCACCTTTATTGCAAAACTCCTGAACTATAAGGACAGAGACGCGGCCCTCCGCATGGCTCGGGAAAAGGGTAATATTCCTGTGGGCAATATTAAAGTTGCAATCTTCCCTGATTTTTCCGCGGACGTCCAGAAACGCCGACAGAGTTTCATGGAGGCCAAACGATTACTGCGTGCACAGCAAGTGAAATACTCTATGCTATTCCCAGCACGCCTCAGGGTGGAGGCAGGAGACCGGGCGATCTTCTTTGAACAACCCAGAGAGGTCATAGCATGGTTGTAACGCAGAGGGCCTCAAGATGGAGCTGCCTGAGACCCATTGGGACATGTGAGCTAACAAATTTTTTTCGTCTCTCCCCTGGTGTTCTGGAACTGTGGCAGGTCGCCTGATCTCTACTTGCTGCTCTATTATCGCCAGGGTGCTTGCATCTGCGACGTATGTTACCTTTATGCCCTTTTCTACTTTGAGATCTGCTGAACTTTCCGATTCTGGGACATTTGCGCCGGGTGATGGTGTCAACGTTCATGGATCAACTTTTTTCCTTTTTTCTTAGTGTCCCTGTTGGGGGACCTTTTCTGCAATACATACCTGTTTGCTTTATTTCAACAATTTTGGTTTTCCCCTTTTTTTTTTCTCCCGGAGCAAGGGGAGACATGTTAGGCCTACGGGCTAATTGCACGGTGCAGCGGAACACTGCTCCATTGTCCGCTGGGACTTCTTCTTGTCAAGAGGGAGCTGATCACTGGAACTGGACGGCAACCGGCACTTTTGCCTATTTACCCGGGTCACCACTGTGTACTGTTATACAGGGGGCTTTGCTTTGCCTTGCCGTCTGGTGCCGGTGGCCGCGACCCTCTTCCAGACTTATTGTTCTAAACCTTTTTATTGATTTAATGAAACTGGTTTTCCCAGCCAGACATGTTTGGTTTTTCAGGGAACATACCCGCACAAGTTGGGGTTGGTGCAGGGTAGGGTGGGGGGAGGGGGATGGTTTGGTTAGGGTTTCTATGCAGAAGATTACTATAAATATATCGAAGTATGTATCTGAACTAAGTGTTACTTTTACTGAATGTTTTTTACCACTACTGCTTCTACAGCCCCTGTTTGGGCTTGATCAAACACGACTGTATTGGGGTGTGTTTATAGGAGGGCTGTTAGGGGGTAAGCCGACTGCACCTATTGCTTTATATGAATCTTTATGGCATCTATACGGTTTCTTACCTGGAACGTGAGGGGCCTGCGCGATAAAATTAAGCGCGCGGCAGCCTTCACGTTCCTCAAAAAGCAAAGGGCGGAAGTGATGGTGCTAGTTGAGACGCATGTGGAGGGTGGACTGCAGATGGCCCTTAAACGCCCTTGGATAGGGTGGGCATTTCATTCCACCTACACGTCTCATTCAAGGGGGGTTTCGGTACTTGTTGCTAAGTCTGTCCAATTTGAACTTTGCGAAATTCTTACTGACCCACAGGGCAGGTTTGTTTTTCTACATGCTAAATTGTATGGGGAACCCTACCTTATTATGGCCTTCTATATCCCCCCTCCATTTACCATGACGTTGGTTATTGAGGGTCTGTCTTTTATGTCCAGACATCCGGCGGTTCCTGTTATCTGGCTGGGGGATTTCAACACTACGCTTAACCCTTCTCTGGATAGGCTCAAACCCCCCGAGTTGATGGTGGGGCAAGCTGGGACCACTAGGTTGTCCAGGCTTATAACCACCATTCACCTTGTGGACACTTGGAGGCACAAATTCCCTCAAAAGAAGGAGTATTCATGCTTCTCACCCACACATGGTTCTCTCTCCCGTATTGACTTTATACTAATATCTAAACAACTCACTCCCAGACTCAGGGAAGTATTGTTCTGCCCCAGACTACTTTCGGACCACAGCCCCTACTCTGTAGTGCTTGACGTGCCCCTGGGTAGGCCTCCGCGGGCGTGGCGACTAAATCCGTTCTGGCTGACATTGTTACCCGAAGATGACACTATTGAAGCGGAGTGGATAAAAAATTTTGAGGATAATGACCACACGGCCTCAGTTCCAGCAGTGTGGGATACATTTAAATTACACGCTCGATCGGTGCTGACTGCCCACATTAATAGGCTCAAAGCTGACTCGGCCACTGTCATTATTGAGGCTGAGGCTGATTTGAGCTCCAGGGAACGCACCTACATAGATGACCCGTCTACGGCAAACGCAGATGCACTTAGACTACAGTCGAGGGTGGTTTCTCAGCTACACCAAGACAAGGCCCGACAAACTTTTTTTTACCAAACAAAAATACTTTGAATCCGGGGAAAGAGCTGGTAAGTTGCTAGCATATTTGGTACACAGGGAAGACAGGCCCCCGGTTGTTATTTCTTTGCGGGGTCAGGGTGATACAATGATCACGGACCCTTCTGAGGTGACAGCTAGATTTCGGGACTTTTTCGCGGACCTATACACCACTACAGTCTCCGACGACACCACTCCGATGGACGGCTTTTTGGCTCAGGTTTCCCTCCCCCAGGTTACGGAGGAACAGGTGCAGGCTCTGGAGGCCCCCCTGACCACCGATGAAATAGTGGGTGCTATAGCGGAATTTGCCAAATCCAAGTCGCCGGGGTCAGATGGTCTTCCTATCGAATTTTATTCCCGTTACCAAGACGTGCTGGCGCCTAAGCTTCTTGCCCTCTACGGGAGTCTTTTTGATACACTGACATTGCCTCCGTCCATCAGGGAGGCAACGATAGTTTTGATTCCCAAACCTGGCAAGGATCCGGGTTTCCCGGAATCATACCGCCCAATCTCCCTATTGCAGGTAGATATTAAGATTTTAGCTAAAATACTTGCTACTAGATTGAACGGAGTGATCCTTAGCCTGATTCAGGCTGACCAGGCGGGCTTTATGCCGGGGCGGAATACATCGTTCAATCGACGCAGGCTCTATATAAATCTACAGGCAACACATGAGGCAGTGGGTGAGCGTGTGGTGGTGACACTTGACACGGCTAAGGCATTTGACTCAGTGGAATGGGAGTATCTGTGGAAGTGTCTAGCGGGATACGGCTTTGGCCCGAACTTTATCCGGTGGGTGAAGCTGCTGTATCATCGCCCAACGGCTAAGGTGGTGGCGAATGGGTGGTCCTCCCGGGAGTTTGGCCTTAGTAGAGGTACCAGACAGGGGTGCCCACTGTCCCCGCTACTATATGCCTTGGTTGCTGAACCTTTAGCGGTGTCGATTCGTGAGGACCCTGCGATCAGGGGACTGACGATGGGTCGACTAACCGAAAAAATCAGTCAATATGCTGACGACACGCTGTTATACCTGGCGGACTCGGGCCCTTCCCTCGCAAAGGCCCTACAAAAGATAGAGTGGTTCGGTAGCTTTTCCGGTCTTCGTATAAATTGGGAAAAATCCCAAATTTTGCCTATTGACAGTTTTCCACAGTCAGAATGTCAGGCCAGTCTGCCTCTTCAGCGAGTCGGCACTATTAAGTATCTGGGGGTATATGTCTCTAGGAATCCAGCAGATTACATTGTGCTGAATGTAGAACCATTATTCTCCCTGGTGCGTACTAAGATTCAGGCCTGGTCTCGTCTCCCCCTTGGGGTTTGGGGGCGCGTTAATCTGATTAAAATGGTCCTATTACCTAAAATACTGTATGTGTTGTGGCATGCCCCGGTATATTTGCCGCTGAAATACTTTAAATCCCTTGAAAGTCTCCTTAGACCCTTTGTATGGGGGAATAATAGACACAAGCTTGCTTGGCAGGCTTTGAAAAGCCCGACTGATATGGGGGGCATGGCTCTTCCAGATCTAAATCATTACTATGTTGCCTCACAACTGTCTCAGCTTTTCCATGTAGACAAGACTGATAAACAACGTTTTCTTACCCTTCTCTCCCCTACTTGGGCACAAATGGCAGATGATCCAATAGCTGCTATCTCGACGGGGGCGGGGAGCTCAGTCATGGAGCCAGGTAAACACTCCATGCTTTTTCATTACAGAAAGATTTGGGATCTGGCATCCACTAAACTGAATGTTGCATCACCAAATGACTATACCCCACTTTGGCATAACAAACAATTGCCGGAACTTCAAAAGATCCAGAGTGTTCAGTTATGGGTATCGAGGGGAATATACTACCTGCATCACCTGATTCACCATGGTACTATTAAAACGTTTCAGGCGCTGCAGGAGGAATATGGTATTCCAAACACTATGCTATTTCAGTACCTACAGGTTCAACATGCACTTAGAACACAATTCCCGCAGTCATTGCCTTGGCCTGCTCCCAATCCTATTGTCGCCATAGTGAAGGACACTGATCCCAAAAAGCTTATCTCGTGCTTTTATGGTATGCTTACGGCCCCCGTCTCGGCGAGACTAGCGTATGCTCTGAAGTCCCGCTGGGAGGGTGATGTGGGTGAACTGACAGACGAGGAATGGGAGGAGGCTCTGGAGACGTGCAAGTTGGTGTCGCCTAGGCTCCAGGACAGGCTTTCTCAGATTTACAGTGCATAAAGCATACCTCACCCCACTCAGGACCGCCAAATATAATATGAATCAATCTGTGCTCTGCCCGATGTGTACTCTTGAGACTGGGACATTCTTCCATCTTATCTGGTCTTGCCCCAAACTGCAGGAACTTTGGAAACAAGTAGTATCATTTCTACATGATGTTATGGGCTCGCCCTTGGCTCTAGACCCCAAACCTTGTCTACTAGGGATATTTCCTGACGTATTAGATAAAACTACTGGCACTTTCCTGCAGGAAACCTTGTTTTCTGTTCGAAAAGTGATAGCTAGACAGTGGATGAGGCCCCTTCCACCCCGGGTTGAGGACTGGAAACGGGAAGTTAATCTTACGCTCCCATACAAAAAATTCTTATATAAAAATAGGGGTTGCCAAGCTAAATATCATAGAATATGGGATAAATGGCTGCAGGAGGCTGCCACGTGTGATGAGGGAATTTGATGTACTGTTACAGTAAATAACATGTCAATGTTAGGACTTTCCTTGACTGTGATACATAATCGCTACTGTAATGGAAAAATGTCTTTTATCTACTGTTATGGTTATGACGCAACGCCTTTTGAATGTTCGGTGTATGCCACTGTGATTGTAATCTCTGCATTAATGTTCAATAAACATTACTTGTTTAAAAGTTAAAAAAATGTACGTGGTGAACTTTAAGTCACAATTCCTTATCTGCCCAACTATCCTGCTCAGTGGCTCACAGTATTGAAACGAGAGAATCAGCATACCAGCCAGGCAACTAGCATTGGCAGAAGTTAGTAACCTCTATACTTCTCTTTAACAAACAGATGCAATTATATACACAGATTTTGATCAGCTGAAATTCAGTTTGTAGGACGTGTGTGTTTTATGTAACTAGCAATGGATCAGATTACAACTGTAATTCAGTGTTTGCATGCACTTTAGAAAATGACAGCTCGCTAATATGAACAGTTTAAGTATTCCATTGATCCATATCCATGGCTTCTAACATAAAATTCTAAAAGGAAAAGTAAGTGATTTGCTCAACACCATGCTTGATAAAGAACTATATATAATAAGCTTACGCTTAAATATGCTTAGCCAATAAAAAAAAGTTATGGCATGCATTTTCTCTTCCCACAAGAAAAACACTCTTCTCTCCTCCAGTTTTTAAAAATCTGTCCAAAGTCCAGCAGCACTGCATAACTGAGCAACCAGGAGGAAACAAATGAAAACTATGAGTCTTTTCTGTAAATGTTCGGGGAAGCGGGTTTCCTTAACCCCTAGAAGCACTTGCTAGAAAGGTGAGACTGCCTGGCTTCTGAAGATAAACAAGAATGTGCTCCCCATTGTTCAAGCTCATTTGGCTGTACTCTCCTCCCCCCCCCCCCCACATCTGCTGACATCACAGAGCCAATCCAGGCTCAGGAAGGATGGCGATATATAAAAAATTCCTAGAATTACTTTCAAACTCCATATCCACCGATAACACACCAGTGATAGCTGTGCCTAAAAACGACAAATAGTGTATATATATATATATATATATATATATATATATATATATATATATATATATATATATATATATATATATATAACATAAAATTTGCCACCAACAGTGTACTTGTCAACAAGCCAATAGGGGCTCTTGCCCATGGTCATACAAAGTAAAATATGTCTGTTGTTGTGGTGCCTGGGAGCCACAGCTGCATCATATTTTGTTTGTTGACATGCTGTCGGCACTCACATTTACAATTATGGGTATATTTTTCAACCATAAAACATTCCGCTTTCATAAATATGCCATACCAGCGCAAATGAGTGTACCAGCAGTTAAGCATGTATAGCAGTGTATTCTGTAATACATGTCAATGGGAAGAATTATGCTGCACCTATGGCTCCTGGGCAACACTTTATTTTACTCTGTAGGGCTGTACAACAGGGGTGTATCGACCGCAAGGCAAACAAAGATTTTGCCTTGGGTGCCATTATTCAGGGGGGAGGTTCCGTCCCCCAGGCAAAAGAGCAGAGGAGACTCTTTAGGCATTGTCGCCGCCTGATTTACCTAAATAAAGAGCCGCCTCTGCTCCTTCTGCCTGTCTCGGACTTCCTGACCCCGCAGGGCTCCGCTGTGGGGGGCGGGAGGGTTGGCTCTGTCCACTGCCAATTCCCAGAAGGAGGCTGTGTGCAGGGTGGAGCCGGGTGATGTGTGCGGTACTGCTCCTCCTCCTCCTCCTGTCAGGACACTCACATGCAGAGCGGTCTAGGGAAGGAGCCAGGATGATGATGAAGTTAAAGAACTCCCCCACCAAAGCCTGGGACCTGCTATGGAAGAAAATCCAAAAGAAGCGCCTCACAGGTCAGTGATGACACCTGGGGATCCCCATCTGGGCTATGTGACCCTGGGGGGTGACTGCAGATGGGATAGTGTGAGATCACTGCAGTCTGTGTGTGTCCTTGCTGCCTGTCACTAGAGGGTAGGAGGGGAAAATGCTGCAACTTCCAGACAAAACACTACATTGTATATACCCTACTGGGATCACACTGCAATCATTGGTCACAGGTATGAGTTCGTCCTATGCCTTGCTGGACCCAACCTCTGCCACATTGACCACATGCCCTGCTGACATCATTCCCTGGCCCACTGACCCCGTCCTCTACCCCCCCCCAACCTCACCCCCCCTGACCCACCGACTGCCCAGCTGACCTAATCCCCCGACTCGCCAACCCTGTCTTCTGCCCTGCTGACCTCATCCCCCGACTCACTGGCCCTGTCCTCTACCCCGCTGACCCCCATCTCCTGTCCTCTGCCCTGCTGACTACATATGTGGCACTCGGACAAATCAAATCTCAAGGTCTGATGAGGAATTTGCAGCTGTTCACTGTGAATGGCTGCAGCTTCTTCATTAGACCCTGAAACAAGAACGGTATACTGTGGCTGGGGTGGGACAAATTTAGATGGGGGGCACGCCCCCCAGATTTTTGTCTTGCCTAGGGCAGCTCTGGCCATGTGCAAGAGCCCTTGTAGTATAAGGCCTCATAGTAGTTACGGTAGAAAATGACAAGTCCAACCTGTGTGTGATTATATGTCAGTATTACATATGTTTTGGTCGTTCAGGTGCTTATCTAATAGCTTCAAAACTATCAATGCTCCCTACTGAGGCCACCACCTGTAGAAGGAAATTCCACATCCTTGCCGATCTTACAATAAAGAACCCTCCATGTAGTTTAAGGTTAAACCTCCTGGGAAAATGGTGGACTGGCAACTCCAGATATATACAGATATTATAAAGCCGTAATATTGACACGAATGATAGAATGGACGACGGAAAGTGCTGAAAAAAAAAATAAATAAATAAATAAATAAAAAAAAAAAAGAAGGGTGGAAATAGAAGACACTAATGCCGCGTACACACGATCAAACAATTGGGTGGAAAAGTCCGGCAAACTCAAGTCCGCCGGACAATCCCCCCCGTGTGTAGCCTCCGGCATACTTTTTTGACCCAAAAGTACGGCGGACTTAGAAAGTAGTTTTGCACTCCAATCTTCCCGCCGGACTCGCATTTCGGCGGACAAGCCGGCCATGGGTATGCCAGTCCGCCATACTTTTGAAATGAATGGACTTTTCCTGCCCGGAGAAAAGTCCGCTCATTTCGAGCGGGTCTCCAGGTAGGCGGGGCCCACGAAGGAGACGTCGCTGGCCCCGCCACCTGGTATGGACTTAAAGGGGAACCCCAATGCCGAAAAAAATAAATAAATAAATCGGCGTGGGGGTTCCCCCAAGGTCCACATCAGACCCTTGTCCAAGCACGCTACCCAGCCGGCCAGGAAAGGGGGGGGGGGGGCGAGCGAGCCCCCCCCCCCGAGCCGTCCCAGGCCGCGTGCCCTCAACATGGGGGGGTGCCTTGGGGAAGGGGGGGCCACGCGGCCCCCCCCACCCCAAAGCACCTTGTCCCCATGTTGATGAAGACAAGGGCCTCTTCCCGACAGGGCCCGCGAAGGAGACGTCGCTGGCCCCGCCACCTGGTATGGACTTAAAGGGGAACCCCAACGCCGAAAAAAAAACGGCGTGGGGGGTTCCCCCCAGGTCCACATCAGACCCTTGTCCGAGCACGCTACCCGGCCGACCAGGAAAAGGGGGGATGAGTGAGCGCCCCCCCCTCCTGAGCTGTACCAGGCCGCGTGCCCTCAACATTGGGGGAGTGCCTTGGGGAAGGGGGGGCCGCGCGCCCCCCCCACCCCAAAGCACCTTGTCCCCATGTTGATGAGGACAAGGGCCTCTTCCCGACAACCCTGGCCGTTGGTTGTCGGGGTCTGCGGGCGGGGGGCTTATCGGAATCCGGGAGCACCCTTTAATAAGGGGGCCCCCGGATACCGGCCCCCCACCCTATGTGAATGAGTATGGGGTACAATGTACCCCTACCCATTCACCTGTGAAAAAAAGTACAAAAAAAACACAACACAAGGTGAAAATAGTTTATTGCACAGCTCCGGGGGTCTTCCGTCTTCTGGGGTATTCTCGCCGGACTCCTCCGCTATCTTCTGCTAGCTCTTTTGCTAGCGGAGGAGCCCGGCTTTCTTCCTCGCCACCGCCCTCTTCTTCCAACTTCGGGGGGTCTTGTCCCCCTCTTCGGTTCTTCTGCCGGGCCACCGCGCCTTCTTATAGCTCTTTTACAGGCGGTGGCCCAGTCCTCTGTCGCCGCCGCCTTCTCTTCTTCTCTTCAGATGTTGACTCGTCGTTCCCTCCGCTCACAATGACTGGGGACCGGGCGCGCGGCGACTTATATAGGGACATCACCGGATGATGTCCCCGCCTATTATGATGTCACAGTCCCAGCATCCTCTGGGACTGTGACACCATAATGGGCGGGGACATCATCCGGTGATGTCCCTATATAAGTCGCCGTGCCCGGTCCCCAGTCATTGTGAGCGGAGGGAACGACGAGTCAACATCTGAAGAGAAGAAGAGAAGGCGGCGGCGACAGAGGACTGGGCCACCGCCTGTAAAAGAGCTATAAGAAGGCGCGGTGGCCCGGCAGAAGAACCGAAGAGGGGGACAAGACCCCCCGAAGTTGGAAGAAGAGGGCGGTGGCGAGGAAGAAAGCCGGGCTCCTCCGCTAGCAAAAGAGCTAGCAGAAGATAGCGGAGGAGTCCGGCGAGAATACCCCAGAAGACGGAAGACCCCCGGAGCTGTGCAATAAACTATTTTCACCTTGTGTTGTGTTTTTTTTGTACTTTTTTTCACAGGTGAATGGGTAGGGGTACATTGTACCCCATACTCATTCACATAGGGTGGGGGGCCGGTATCCGGGGGCCCCCTTATTAAAGGGTGCTCCCGGTTTCCGATAAGCCCCCCGCCCGCAGATCCCGACAACCAACGGCCAGGGTTGTCGGGAAGAGGCCCTTGTCCTCATCAACATGGGGACAAGGTGCTTTGGGGTGGGGGGGGGGGCTCGTGGCCCCCCCTTCCCCAAGGCACCCCCCCAATGTTGAGGGCACGCGGCCTGGTACAGCTCAGGAGGGGGGGGGCGCTCACTCACCCCCCCCCCTTTTCCTGGTCGGCCGGGTAGCGTGCTCGGACAAGGGTCTGATGTGGACCTGGGGGGAACCCCCCACGCCGATTTTTTCGGCGTTGGGGTTCCCCTTTAAGTCCATACCAGGTGGCGGGGCCAGCGACGTCTCCTTCGCGGGCCCTGCCTACCTGGAGGCCCGCTCATTTCAAAAGTAGGGCGGATAGTACGGCGGACTTAGTACGCCGTATTAGTCCGCTGAAAAAGTGCTGTGTGTGGGCAAGTAGCCCGTTCAGAAAGTCCGACGGATAGTCTGGCGGGAAGTCTGGCGGGAAGTCTGGCGGGAAGTCTGGCGGGAAGTCCGCCAGACTAAGTCCGTCGGATAGTCCGCTACGTGTGTACATGGCATTAGTAGAAGCACTTTGCACAAAAATATATAGGTACCACAAAAATATAGGACATTGGGACAAGATTTACACACGTTGACTAAAAATGTGTTTAAAATATGGGACACACTATGTCGGAGAGAGAAATGGGAGCACAACTCTCCGTTAATGGCACTTACAGGAACCAATTTTTTTGCACCTGGAAATGAGATACCTAGGGCTCAGAAAAAAAAAAAAACGAAATTGAAATTAAAATGATTGGAATTTAATACAATTAAAGCGGAGGTCCACCCTAAAATGGACCTCCGCTCATCGGAATCCCCCCCCCCCTCCGGCGCCACAATCGGCACCTTTCAGGGGGGAGGGGGGTGCAGTTACCTGGATAATCCAGGTAACTGCACCCACTTCCGGGCTAGCTCTCTGCGGAACGGGGCGTACGTTACGCCCCTGTTCCGCAAGCGCCCGCCCCCTTCAGCAAGTGCCCCGCTGCCTGCTGGGAAACACACAGCTCCCAGAGGCAGCGGGGACCGTCCGGATTGCGCCGCGCGGCTCGCGCATGCACAGTAGGGAACCGGGAAATGAAGCCGAAAGGCTCCATTTCCTGATTCCCATACCCAAGATGGCGGCGGGACCCGGCAGCCGAGCGAGCGATC
The DNA here is from genome assembly GCF_037356315.1 of Lithobates pipiens. Lineage (NCBI taxonomy): Eukaryota > Metazoa > Chordata > Amphibia > Anura > Ranidae > Lithobates > Lithobates pipiens. The sequence continues at coordinate 219,408,909 of NW_027507903.1, read as the reverse complement.
GGCTTCGGGTGCCGACATCGCGGGCGCGCTGGACAGGTAAGTGTCACTATTTAAAAGTCAGCAGCTGCAGTATTTGTAGCTGCTGGCTTTTAAAAAAAAAAAAAAAAAAAAAAAAACGCGGAGTCCCAGTGGACTCCCGCTTTAACACATTTTGTAAAATCACTCCAAATGCCAATAAGAGGGGATGCAGAAAAGATGCCCCTGAAAAAGCTCTGCTATTTACATTATCCTTTAAAGAAAGGAATTTCTAAAATGTATGATATACTTACAGAACTAGAAGGACAAGAAAGACCAGCCTACCTAGTCCAATGGGAAAATGAATTGGAGTTAAAGCTTGATGAAGAACAAGGGAAGAGGATGATTAGAGCAGTCCACGACGGGGCTCGAGACATGAGAACCATAGAAAATTTATTTTATGGTCTCTATAATGAATTTTTATAGTAGATATGAGTAAACTTGTACCTTCACCCAGAGTTTCTTAGACTAAAAAGATGGAGATCTGGTGCCCAACCAGGTCACCACAAAGGACATGTGGGCAATGTGGACTATCACGGTACAGTAACATAATTAGATAAAGAATCAATAGCAAGTATACAGTTAAAAAATAATTTAATAATACAAAAAATTACACATAATAATTCATAGGGACAATTCATCACAGAATACAGCTCGACTAGTTTCGCGGATCATTGCCGATTCATCAGGAAAGTATCTGCAGATCAATAAATAGAAAGACAATATAACCATAAAACAAAAAGAAGATTATATCATGATGTTTTAACAAATAATAAATCCATGGGAGGGGGAAAGAAAAGGGGGCAGGACTGCTTACCCTCGTCCCAACATGACCCGATCGCAGGGTATAACCACCAAAGAGGGGGCCTCCCACGGCGACTCGGGGGAGCTACAAAACATAATGGACCCAAGTCCCCGAGGGTAAGCAGTTCTGCCCCCTTTTCTTTCCCCCTCCCATGGATTTATTATTTGTTTAAACATCATGATATAATCTTCTTTTTGTTTTATGGTTATATTGTCTTTCTATTTATTGATCTGCAGATACTTTCCTGATGAAGCGGCAATGATCCGCGAAACTAGTCGAGCTGTATTCTGTGATGAATTGTCCCTATGAATTATTGTTATGTGTAATTTTTTGTATTATTAAATTATTTTTTAACTGTATACTTGCTATTGATTCTTTATCTAATTATGTTACTGTACCGTGATAGTCCACATTGCCCACATGTCCTTTGTGGTGACCTGGTTGGGGACCAGGTCTCCATCTTTTTAGCATGAGAACCATAGAGATGAATTACAAATAGCCAGGCGGTACTGGACACTGGTTAGAATAAGCCGATATCAAGCGGAGAGCTCCCCACTATGCTGGATGAAATGTAACCAAAAGGCAACAATGCTGCACATATGGTGGGAGTGCCCGAAAATAAAGGCGTTCTGGGAGGAGATAGTGGAAATAACTAAAGAAAACTTTGCATATAATTTTCAGATGTGCCTGTTCCAGGATTTAAAAAAATTAAAAATCAAGGAGACAGACAAGGAAAACAATCACTCCGATACTGCTTATGTCGGCAAAAGGCCCGATTCCAAAAAACCGGCTAAATAGTGAAAAGCCAGACCTGAGAGACTGATTGGATAAAATAGAGTTCTAAAACAACAAGATGGAAACCTGGAAAGCAGAGAAAATGGAAACCTCTTTTCTTCTAATTTTAATGAGTGGCCACGAGTCTTGTTAAACTCCTTTCTGCAAAAAAGTTTTATCCCTATTGGGGGGGTCACCAGTATGGTATTTGTATATTGAAATCATATCCCCTCTCAAGCGTCTCTTCTCCAGAGAGGATAAGTTCAGTGCTCGCAACCTTTCCGCATAACTAATATCCTCCAGACCCTTTATTAGCTTTGTTGCCCTTCTTTGTACTCGCTCCATTTCCAGTACATCCTTCCTGAGGACTGGTGCCCAGAACTGGACAGCATACCCCAGGTGCGGCCGGACCAGAGTCTTGTAGAGCGGGAGAATTGTCGTTTTATCTCTGGAGTTGGCATGACAATATTCTGTTTGCTTAATTAGCAGCTTGGCATTGTATGCCATTGCTGAACCTATCATCTACTAGGACCTCCAGGTCCTTTTCCATCCTAGATTCCTCCAGAGGTTCTCCCCCAGTGTATAGATTGCATTCATATTTTTGCCACCCAAATGCATTATTTACATTTTTCCCCCACATTAAACCTCATTTGCCATGTAGTTGCCCACCCCATTAAATTTGTGCAGATCTTTGTAAGGTTTCCACATCCTGCAGATTAAGTTAAAAAACACTTAATCTGAAAGATAACGCCAAAAAATGTGGCTATTCTGCATTTACAAGCAGTACAGTTTTGCAAAAAAATAAATAAAAACATCCCATAGTTTGTAGATACTATAACTTTTGCGCAAACCAATCAAATATACGCTTATTGGGATTTTTTTTATTATAAATATGCAAAACACATTTCGGCCTAAATTTTATAAGAAATTATATTTTTCCTTTTTTTTTTTTAATTGGATGTTTTATAGCAGAAAGAAATTTATTATATATAGATATATATATATATCTATATATCTCATCTTGCACAGAATTGCCACACCAAATTAGCACTGTGTCATCCCATTTACTCTCGTACTAAATCAGTCATCTGGCTTCCATCCCTACAGGCATAAACCATAACACGTGACCTCTAGGTCATTTCTAATCCTAGTGTTATGACACCGTTGTTCTCCCACTATACCGGCCATATATCGTCCCTGTATAAAGAATAGCAGCTGATGCGGGCGCTATACCTACATCCACTCCACTCGGGTCCCAGGTTGGTCACTCAGGGCACAGCGAGCACGCTACACACGAAACCCCGACTCAGCTCTTCCGCATCCGGGTACCTGACGTGGTCCGAGCACTAGTAACAACTTACCTGGGAGCTGCTGCCACTATAACATGCCCTAGCGCCGCCATTTTTGATGCGGGCACTGTTTAATAACGGCATGCATTCGCTAGGCTTAACCCATAGATACGTCAGTCATATAATTCTACTCAGCCGTGTACAGCACATGTCTGTTAACAACACTATATTGCAGAACAGGTAAAGCGCTGTCTGCACAGCACACTGCACTGTAGCCGCCTTTGCGACGTCTAAGTGGTTACAACGGCATTGCTACTCTTCAGCTATTGGCTGCTGAACATTAGCGTGGCTTTGACTTCATAGCTCCGCCCTGCTGTCTTTCCCGCGTCCGCTTCTGGAATCTCCAACACTTTTCCAGTGCGCGAGGACTTGTCAGCGGAAGTAACTCCCCCTTCAGCCCTCAAGTAACAACAGCCTTCCACGTGCGCCTAAGGTCACGTGGTGAGGCAGCGACCAATAGCGGAGTGTGTCGTGTAGCCGAGCAGCTGGTGGCTGAGTGGGCGGGACCGGGGCTTTCAGTGCACATAAGTCCTGAGGTGTCGGGCAGCTCGGCGCTTTACGGAGTTGGTAAGTGAAGGGGGTGTTGGCGTTATGAGGGTTTGTATGCTTTGCGAAGGGCAACAGCTTGCTGTAGGGTTGTCTCTGCTTTGCGAAGGGCTGGTGGGTACTGGCATCCTGTGGGTGCTCTGCTGGGGTGAGAAGTATTTGTCTTTGCATGCCTAGCTTGTACTCCATGTCTGAGGCTGCACACAGGGTCACTTTAGGACTGCGGTGGACCTTAGGTTGGAGCCCCTGGTGCTAAGTTTTTTGATGTGATGGCTATAGCTAGAGATGTATAGATGTGTGTGTGTGTGTGTGTGTGTATATATATATATATATATATATCTATCCCAACCCTTTTCTTTATGCTTCTAAGTTTGTTGCATTACTTGTGACGTTCTATTGTTGCCCTCCATGGTCTCCTGAAGTATAAAACTTGTACTCTGCTTCTACCTTTCATATTAGCCTCGCAGTGTGGGGGATGACCTTAAAGCTGCATTTTATGTATTTTTCCATAGTTATATTGATCCATATCTAGTTTGGTTAAGACCCATGTCCCATCTAGTTCAACTAATAAAGGGGGGAGGGGAGAACTTAAAACAAGTCTTACAATCCCATATACACAACCCTTCACCTACAGTTGATCCAGAGGAAGGTGAAAAAAACAAGCAAAGATCCAATTTGCTTCAACAGGGGAAAAAGTTCTTCCTGATTCCCCAGCCCGACAGGCAATCTGGCATTCCCTGGATCAACTTTGCCGATACCTGTCAGTATCCAATTATTATGTCCACTTAGGAAAGAATCTAGGCCTTTTAAAGCAATCTACTGAGCTGGCCAGGACCACCTCTGGAGGGAGTCTTCCACATTTTCACAGCTCTTACTGTGAAGACCCCTTTCTGTATTTGGAAATATTTTTAGCTGTAAAGCGTCCCTTTGTCCTCTGACCTTAAAGTGAACTCAACAGCAAGTTCACTATACAGATCCCTGATGTAATCATACATGTTGAGCCTCCCTAATCTCCTCTTTCAAGAGTGAATAAATTCAGTTCCTCTAATCCAGTGGTCACCAAACCTGTCCTCAGGGCCCACTAACAGGCCAGGTTTTATGTATCTCCTTGGTGAGATGCAGACTAGAATACTGCAATCACTAAGCAGCAAATTATATCACCTGTGATGTATTTCAAGCGGTTGTATAGTCACATTTTTGTCTTTGACTTACAGGTAAGCCTATGAGGCTTACCTGTAGGTAAAAAGAATATCTCCTAAACCTGTACGGTTTAAGATATTCCCCTCACAATGAGCTGCTGACTTCAGCGGTGCATGTGCACCGGGGGTTCTCGGCTGAAAGTCCAGCAGATGTCGTACCCTGCCGGGAAGAAAACTGGCATGCACGGGAGTGACAACATTGCAGCTCTGGGCAGTAACAGCGCCGGAGCCGCGATGCATGGCCTTTTTTACCTGTAAGGGAAAAGGCATAATGAGCTAGTATGCACTGTATACTAGCTCATTATGAAATGCCTTAGAACGAGGCACCAACATCTTGCTCGGTCCACGCGGAGGTCGCTGACATGTTCCCTCGGCGTGGACCGAGTGAGATGCCGATGCCTCGTTCTAAGGTAAGTATTTCATAATGAGCTAGTATGTGGCGCCTTTCCCTTAGGTTAAAAAAAGTCAGCTGGTTTACTCCCGCTTTCAGTTATCTTGCAAACCTGGCCTGTTAGTGAGCCCTGCGGACGGGTTGATGACCACTGCTCTAATCTTTCTTCATAGTCGAGCTCCTCCATGCCTTTGTCAGTTTGGTTGCCCTTATCTGCATTTTCTCCAGTTCCACAATGTCCTTTCTGAGAACTGGTGCCCAAAACTGAACTGCATATTCCAGACCAGGTTTTGCTAATTTGTACAGGAGTAAAATATCTTGCTGTTTGGAGTTCATACCTCTCAATACAAGAAAGGACTTTGCTTTGGACACCGCATGTTATTATTGAGCTTGTGATCTACAACCAAAACCCCCAGATCCTTCTCCACTATAGATTTCCCCAGTTGTATGTATGATGCATGCATATTCTTAACCCCCAGGTGTTTAACTTTACATTTTTCATCATTAAACCTAATTTGCCACTTAGTTGCCCCATTAGACAGAGCATTGAGGTCGGCTTGTAAACTGGAGACATCCTGTAAGGACATTATTCCACTGCATAGCTTGGTGTCATCAGCAAAGGGTGACATGTTACTTTTTAATCTCAGACCCAATATCATTTATAAAGATATTAAAAAGTAAGGATCCCAGCACTGAACCTTGGGGTACTCCGCTGATAACCATGGACAATTTTATAAGTATCAGTTTTCCATACATGTGAGATCCTTGTGAAAGTAGAGAATTGTCAGTAGCAATCCATACTGCCATCCAGAGTTGATGCTCAGCAGCTGTCCTGCTGCATAGTAACCACAGGGAGTCGCTTGTTTAGCATGGGTGCCATACAGAGCATTCTTTGTGTTTTTCTATTGGGGTGAGGTGGCAGGGTAAGACAATGATATCAAAATTACCTCCTTATCCAATCATAGTCCTTTGTGTTCATTGAATAAAATGTGGTATGTACTAAACTGCATATTGGGATGATTGGATTATTGGCTGCAATACTGAGAACTCTCACTAGATGTCAGTGTACTTTATACACATATATTGTAATGACTTTTTTTTTTTCCTCAAAATGCTATTCTTTCCTGCAGTGCTTGATACAATGTTGCAAGAAGCAGTTGCTAATGTTTAACTATTCACTTGCTAATGAAAAAAATACATTTGACCTGTTTTTTGATTGGAATATTGGGTAGAATTATTATTTCTAATGGTGTTTATGGGAGGAATGTTATCGCCTGACAATGAACATATTTAACCCATTACTGATAATGTGCATATTTTTCTACTTGGTGATTATGGGTAGAATATTGCAGTTATAGGGACATAAACACAAATGGGTTGAATATGTTCCTATGTTTTTATAACTACAATATTCCACCCATAATTCCCATGTAGAAAAATAATTACATGCATATTATCAAAAATGGGATACATATGTTCATTGACGGATGTTAACATATTCCTCCCATTAAAACCCCATGAAAAATAATTCTTCCCATATCCCCTTTAAAAACAGGTCAAATGTAATTTTTCCATTACTTTTGTATAACTTACAGTGATTCTGTTGTACATCTCCATATATATCTCTCTATCTCAGCAAGTGAACAGTTAAAAATTAGCGACTGTTTCTTGCAACATTGTATCAATCACTGCCAGGGAAAAACATTTTTTTTTAGAAACTAGAGTCATTACAATGTGTATAAAGTACACTGACATCTAGTGAGAGTTCTCAGTATTGCAGCCAATAATCCAATCATCCCAATATGCAGTTTAGTACGTCCCACTAAAAATCCATTTCCTTCATTGCTATATACCCTTTCTAGCAAATTATGCAATGTGCAGAGGGTTTATCCAGAATTTCTTGTCAAGTGGGTGACCCCCTGAAGTTGCTATACAGCAGGGCAACCACTTGGCACAGGACACAGACAGTGAGTTACTGTAATAGCAGCAGATGTTACATGGACTCTCTGATCTCCACAATTATTGGTCTTTGGAGTCAGTAAGGAGAATATTTGCTCACTTCCTGCATGTTTTTTCCACTTGGCAAAGGGATTTCATACGCACTGATCCTTGTTGGCAATTCACCTAAGGACTTGTATCTTTGGACTGATTTTCACTAACTTTCACATTTTGGGACTCTGCCTTAGTTTTAACTTTTAAAAAATTTTCACCAGATATTTAGTCAAAATATTTTTGAGGTTTATTATATATGCTTAATTCTAGTGTACAAATCTGTTATATTTAAGCAGAGTTTGTGCTATTAATCCAGCATATCTCTTGATATAATACTTATGTACTTTTTTCTTTTCACTGTTTTATCACTTGGCGCTGCACTTATTTATTTGTCAGAGATACAGATGAGGTTATAGTGTTGGCAGTATCACAGACAGTAGTGAAAGCAGATTACTGTACTTAACGTGTACTCCAGAAATCATTGACTGAACTGACTTGTTTCCATTAAGCCCAATTGAATCTGTTAAAACCTGCCTAAATACTTTCCTGGTCCATCAAAACAAAAGCTGTAGCAGCCTTGGCCTATTTACTTCAGAAAATAGTCTGGGGGGGAAAAAAGCCCGTCCCTGCTAGTGTTCTGCAGAGAAGAACCCATACTCTGTGTGAAAGCAGTACCTTCTCTGCAGAAGTCAAACCCTCCCCTGCTCAGATATGGAGCTCTGCAGTGAGCAGCAATCATGAAAGTTACTGTTTTTTAATGGGTATAGCAGTAGGTACACTACTCTAGCAATGTAAGTTTCCTTGTAGCTAATGGCATGCTTTGTTTGTTTTGCAGGGACCTCAGTGATGGCTTCAGCTCAATCTGTGCTCATATTTGCAGTTTGTATCTTATTAATATCTGAGGTTATATTGGCAAAAAATACTTACTATGACATTTTGGGGGTCCCAAAAAATGCTTCAGAGCGACAGATCAAGAAAGCTTTCCATAAGCTTGCGATGAAGTATCATCCTGATAAAAATAAAAGCCCAGACGCGGAGGCCAAATTTCAAGAAATAGCTGAAGGTAAGTTTGGTACTTGAAATGTCATTGTTGCATCAAGAGAATTTGATTTCAATGTATTGCAATATCTTTACGTGTAAATCCAATCTTCATACAAGATCCAACATAAAGCATCTTGATACAACTCCACCATAATATGAGATTGCATCCTCATTCTCGTGACGGAGATATGGGGGGAAGGGGGGTGGGGTGGAGATAGCCAGAGAGGGAGATCAGAGTCAGTCCTTAAGTTAATCTGAGTAACCAAACACTTTATTTTAAATTTCCTTGGCTCATGGTTTGCAACTGTTGAGGAGCAACTGATTTCTTCTGCAGCAGATTTGGGTGCATCATTTAAAATGGTATTTCTGGCAGGTGAATGGTTATACATTCTCAGCACTGATTATACCTTACACAGATGATTACTTGATATGCTTCCAGCACAACCTTTTGTCTCTGGAGGACATGGTCACAACTGCTTTTAATAAAGTCCTGGGCACATCCGAAAGCACTAAGACCCCTTTCACACAGGGTGTTTTGCAGGCGCTATAGCGTTAGGAAAAGCGCCTGCAATCTGCCCAAAAAAAGCTGCCCCATTGTTTGTAGTGTGAAAGCCCGAGGGCTTTCACACTACAGCGGTGCGCTGGCAGAACGTCAGGGAAAAGTCCTGCCAGCAGCTTCTTTGGAGCGGCGTGTTTACCGCTCCTCCACCGCTGCTTCCCATTAAAATCAATGGGGCAGCGCTGTCATACCGCCGGCAAAACGCCACTATTGCGACGTATTGCCGGCGGATTTAACACTTTCTTGGCCGCTAGCAGGGGGTAAAAATAGCTGCGTTTTACCGCCCACTCTAAGGGCGGTGTGGTATGAAAGGGGTCTTATACAGATTTTCTGTGCATATTTGTATTAACATGTACATTAACCCTTTTGCTATCATGCACTACACTCCACTTTTAAACTTCCCTGGCTAGACCACTTTTACAATATTTCCATTGCCTTTTTTTATTTTTTCCATACAGCTTTTGGTGTTTGTAAAAGTCCCAAACCAGATTTTCTGAAAGCGCATGACCAGTAGAATAAAATGGTGCTACAGGTTATTGGGGCCCAATGATTTGTGCAAATGTTTAGCAAAACAATATTGCTAAAAATACACTAAAATTAGTAGATTCATACATAGCTAAATTTTTAATAAAAGCTAAAACCTATAGAGTTAATAACAAATATTTTAAATTGCACTTTTTTGTGAAAACTGAAAATATGCCAAGCTAAACTTTTTTTATTCTAAAAACCCAGAGGTTATTAACTTGCAGCTTTCAAAATTTGAAAAGACCCCCACAAACCATACATTTTCTGAAGCATGTGACCTGTAGAATAAAGTGCTACTGAATTTTTAAGCCCTGCAGTAATTGTGCAAATGTTCATCAAATCTCTATTTTTCAATAACCATACACTTAAATCATTATTAGTGGTGCTCACCAACACAACATAACTTACAAAATTCCAGCTAAATTGCTACTAAAGCATTTATATACAGCATACTAAAGTGTGTGCCCTTGGAGGGCCATGTTTACCTGCACAGGTGTTCTTTGCTTCCCCATGCAGGCAGTCCCAGTTATGTCATTTGGGATGCAACAGCTGCACAGCCGCTGCTCCCGATCACACATCTGTGGGGGGCACGACCCTGAATGCAGACATTGTGAGCTTGGTCATGCACCCAGACATGCATGGATGTCAAATTGGGAGCAAAGGGCTCTGTTCATGCTGTTACTACATCCCATATGAAATCAATGGGACTGCCTGCACATACACACATAGACCACCTGTGCATCCCTGTACAGGTAATCACAGCCTTGCAGGGGTGTAAGCTGTGTATGTCCTGTGGACAAGCTATTGGTCCCCTTTCACACGAGCAAGACTGATTGGGTCCGCCTGCCTGTTTTTCAGATGGGGCCCAGTCAGACCACCCATTGTTCTCTATGGGGAGGTGGATGTAATTGGACACGTCTGTTTACGCCTGCATCTGATCTGCCAATAACAGATGGGATCCGTCTAGCAGATCGTATGGGATGGAAATGGGCAGGTGGTCCGTTTCCATCTGTCCGCCCCATAGAGAACGGGCTGATGCAGAGCTGACACGGACCTGCCATCCACCTGCTCAGTGGGGATCAGCAGATGGGTGGAGTCCCCTCCATGTGAAATGGGCCTTACTAGGTTTTATATGTACTTTTTTACAATTCTATTTTGTAGTTATTTTGGGGTCTTTGTGATGAGGTTAATACAGACCCCCTGAATTATTTTAAGTCTCAAAAAAACAATCCCCTCTAAGCCCCTGTAGCACCTGAAGCTGGTGGGAGAGGCAGGAAAGGGATTCCAGCGACTCAAGGGTAGCTGCAGTGGATTGTGTTTTTGGGGGGGGGGGGGGGGGAGAAAGAATTGGTGTGGGGGTATAGTGAGATGCAGTAGAAAGCAAGAGTGGGGGAGCCTTTCTGGAGGCAGAGGAGTGGTAGGAGGTGGAGAGGCTGGAGACGGAGGGGTGGAATTGAGGGTTGGTCACATTTGAGGTGAAGAACTTGAATTGTAATTCACTGATCTAAGTTCAGCACAGTTTTCTATAAGAGAATGATCACTTAAATTACCATAAACTCATAGCAGGATTGTTCAGCAGAGGAGGAATGCAGATCTGTACAGACCTGGCCAGCTTGAAGCGGTGAAAGGGTTAAAGTATAGCTGGATATGAACAACTTGCCCACTTCACTTAATTTTTGTGTAGATTTCCTTGAGTGAATTTAAAGAACAATATCCTTTTCCTTGATTTGCAAAGCATTTTTACTTTTGTATTTCAGCATATGAGACCCTTTCGGATGAAAATAAACGGAAGGAGTATGACCAGTTTGGCCATGATGCCTTTACAAATGGTGGAAGAGGAGGAGGCGGCAACAGCAACGAGAAGTATTTCCACCAGCATTTCAATTTTGAAGACCTCCTCAAAGAATTTGACTTTTTTGGAGAAAGTCAGCAAACTAGATCAAAAAGACATTTTGAAAACCACCATTTTAGGAGCCACCAGGATCCTTCTAGCAGGCACAGGCGTCACTTTGATGACTTTGCATTCGGCGGAGGTTTATTTAATGACATGTTTGAAGATATGGAAAAAATGTTTACATTTGGTAGCTTTGGGGATGCACCACGACACAATGTAAGAACTGAGCAGAGGTTTCAGGGGTCCAGCAAGCATTGCAGAACTGTTACTCAGAGAAGAGGAAATATGGTCACAACCTACACAGATTGTTCAGGGCAGTGATCTGCACATGGAGCCCTGTTTCTGCAAAGCTGTGCAAGAGCCTGTGAACTACCTATAAAAGCTTTATTTTACACTTTAAGAGTACTCCAATGTACAATTCAACAGAACATACTGCAAATGGCAAGCAAATGCCTAGCGCATGCACAGTAATCTACAGAAGATGTGTAAATGGGGTGCTATAGAATTACATTGCTAACAGATAATTTATTTTAGGATTTCAAGGAAACTATGTGAAATTGTAAATGGATGTTTGGTTCTAACATTTCCTCACTACTTTGTGGCATTTAGTATGTTCCAGTAGCTCTATTTTATTCTTGCTGCTTCTATGAATTCTGTTTTATGCTTAACTGCTTCCTGTCAAGTCTTGTGACCCTTTAAATGGGTCTTTACACCAGATGGTTTAACAGGCTTCCTGTTGCAATGATTAGCTGTCAGTGGTCACATGATGGGATCCCATTTGGCTCCTGATCAGAACTAAAGACCAGGAGCAGTCTTCAAGAGTTGGTCACTATGCAGGGACCATGATTTCAGCACAAAACCCGGCTGCCATGGTCGTGTGTGGCCTTTAGGTATTCAGCCCACATACCTTCTGTATGCATTGTGGTCAGCAAGAGGTTAAAGAGCAAGTGCAGAGGAATTCATTTGGTTTTGTTTTCTAGATTTATTATCCTCCCAAAATGTAAACTATATTTTCTGTTTGGCTTTTTCTTGTCCTGTCAAAACAAGTGAAATCCATTAATGTTATGGCTCTCAGTGGTATTGCTTTGGCAAGAATTGCCCTGTTTGATTTGTGTGGGTGACGATTTTTTAGCATATGTTGCTGTTTATATAGCTTAAGGGTTTAGAAAAGCTGCCACAAACTGAGACTTAATTTTAATGAACCATAATTGCAACTATAACACTACATAATTCATATTTGAATGGGATTTTTTTAATTCACTGGCTTTTTTTAACCACATTGCATGCTGACCAACCAACATAGTGGTGACTGGGACAAGCTGACATTGCCTAAATGTGGCAATAAGGTTTTTATTGATTGAAGGTTTAAACCATAAGTTCACCTTTGTGAATATGCCCCCGACGGTGCCTCTGCTGTCCTAAATACCTTATTTTTTAATATATTTTTTTTGTCCACTTTGCATGTAAATATGGTGGGGGGAAAAAAAGTGATTTTGGGTCTTTTTTTTTTTTAGACCTTGCAGGGAGGCCTGCAAAGTGTCCTAAATCTAAAAGGAATATAAAAATACATTTACAAATACATTTACAAATACATTTACAAATACATTTACAAATACATTTACAAATACATTTACAAATACATTTACAAATACATTTACAAATACATTTACAAATACATTTACAAATACATTTACAAATACATTTACAAATACATTTACAAATACATTTACAAATACATTTACAAATACATTTACAAATACATTTACAAATACATTTACAAATACATTTACAAATACATTTACAAATACATTTACAAATACATTTACAAATACATTTACAAATACATTTACAAATACATTTACAAATAATTGCAGGTTATCACAAGTTATGTCATTTAAGTTTTCATCACCCACTGTATTTGAATGCTTGTACTCTTCCGCATGAGAGCCTTACATTAACTGCTATTCATTTGTTTTACAAAATGGAGCATAAGGGTGTCAACAGATACATGTCCTTTGACATCTGCTGCTCAATAGAGAGCAATGGATGGTCTGATCGGGTCCACCTGAAACTGACAGGCAGACTTGATCGGTCCAACAGTGGTTTGGTTTGTAGTTTGGTTAAATGTGGGGAAGAGGTCCGTTGGATTTCTGCACCGTAAAACGGTGGCTGAATTGGTCTGCTCCCAACTATTGAAACCTGATATATCGTGTGTGTGTGTGTGTTTTTGACACTTGTGCCATTAAATTGCACTGCAGTCTTCATTTCAGCTGCCTCTTCACTTTTTTTTTTATTTTTATGGCTGCTTGTGTAATATGTCACATGATTGCTATGCTAAATGTCTGATTTGAAATCTAGTCTAGAGATATATGCAAGGTTTCTAATAGAGAATCTGTTGGGATGGAATATATTAGCAGTCACTGAAATCATAGGACCACCTTTCCTGCATGGTGGGGTTTTTTGCCAGTTATTTGCCAAGTAGTGAAGCCAGAGAATAACCGACATTTGAATTACCCTTATGTCGCATCTACTTTGACCCCTGTAACACTTTGAAGAGCCATATGTAGCTTCTGGTTTCCAAGATGTTGACTTTAAAATACACTTTTTTTTTTTTTTCTGGTGAGGATACCCTTGCAGTTTTTTGCAGTATGCCATGTACATCCTACAATTGTAGGCTTTTACTTTGTTTAGCAGTCCTCTGTGCTAGTCTTGCCATAATGTACTAAAGTTCCTTGTTAAATTGGCTTCCATGGTAATTCAAGCAATACATCTTTGTTCAAGCCAGCTAGAGCTGTGGAACACTGACATGTGCAATATTTTTACAATACCTTGTGTGCTTTTTATGTTTTGTGCAAAGTGATCAAATGTTCTATTTTTGTTTTTAATATTCTAGCACTTTCTCAGCATACTCCATATGACTATTAATCCTATGGATACTGAAAATGCCATTTGTCCACACTCATGTAATATGAGTAAAATAAATCATTAACAAATTAGTACAGCTGAAGTCTTTCTTTTAGTTTTTTGTCACCAACTAAATCACTGATGGTTTTCACACTGTCTGTTTTAATAATGTATGTAAAGGGAGTTTAAAAATCTTCCTAAAAATGATTCATACTGTGTGGCATTACGTGCCTGGGTTCACATGAGTGGTGGGGACACATCTTTTGTTTGGGAATCGCACTGCATTCCTGTTCAAATTGCATGAAATTATTTGTGGTGCTGTTTGAGCCCATTAATTTTGTGTGGGCTCAAATTGCGCCACAGGAAAAATATCGGTTTTAGGTATCGGAGCATTTACACAAGTACAGGTACTCGTGCAAATGCTTAGTATCGGTACCATCCTACTTGAAGCGGAACTACACTGCATTTGAACACCACAAACCAAAAACATTATTTGATAATTTTTTAATATTCAAAGCAAACTCCCCTATCCATCCATGTCTCTGGTTTATTTTGTAGAGAAATCACTTTGAAAAACACCCTATAGCATTTCTGGCTGTGACCATCTTGCATAAAGGCAAGTGGTTCTATATAAGATCTACTTTCTGGAATTCCACCTGCCCTTGGGCATGCTGGCTGGAGGGTGTGCTTAGCTGAGAACCCCTCCCCTCCTGAAGACTCTTGGGATATGACATTTGCCTAGGCCTGGAAACCAGGGAGTAACTAAAGACCTGAAAAGTTTAAAACGAGTAACTGATACTTCCCTAGCTATTCTACTAATGCAAGCAGCATACGATTACAAATAGCCTGTTGATTGGGAGAGTGATGTTACTTTAAAACCCTGTAAACAAATATTTATTTGTACATCAGGGGACACAGAGCCATAGTACTTGCCATGTGGGTTATAGGGCCACTGATAGGTGATGGACACTGGCACGCCCTAAGGCAAGAAGTGTACGCCCCATTTAACCCCTCCCACTACTGGAGTCTGTTTTTTCGCCAGTGTCTTGGGGTCCTTTCACATGGGGCAGATCAGTGCTGATCTGCCCTGTGGATATCCGCTTGCTCAGCGGGGATCGCCGGAGCAATCTCAGCTGAGCAGGAAGAGGACAGGTCCTTCTCTGTACACTGCGCAGGGATGGACCTGTCACAGCGCCGCTCTCCCCTATGGGAGATCGGGTGACGATGGACCGCAGTGTCCGTCACCCAATCAGATGACAGAGGGAAAAATAGCTTTTCCCTCCGTCACACTTTTTCGGAGTGGGTTGGATGTCAGCAGACTTGTCACCGCTGACATCCGACGCTCCATAGATTTCTATGGCGCATCCATTCAGGACCGCCTGAAAAACCTGACAGGCAGACCTGAACGGATCGTCCATGTGAAAGGGGCCTAAGGTGTTGGTCATGAGTAAAGATGTGCTGTGCTCCACTGGAAGCTTCCCTGCTGGGGCTAGCCATGCTGACCATATCTGTTCTGATGTCCTTTCATGGGCTAAATGGATCGTACCCGGGCCTCGTGTCTGAAGAAACAAGGTTTTTCTTGTGACCAATTCTCTTTAGAGAGCTTGACCCTTGAAACATTTTAGTAGTAAGGCCCTAAAGTGTTTACTGGCAGGGTTCTGAGCAGGTCCAGGATTGTAGGTAACCTGAGGTTCGCCATGTTTCTGTAGCTTTCCTAAAGGTCGGAGCCCACCATGAAGATTGGGTTTTTATCTCGGATAACCCTGCTGCGAGGAAAAGGTAAGGGAGATTTTCTCAGGAATTTCTCCTATGTATAATGTTGTCATGCCTATGTGTCACCACCTGATGCTGGAAACATCGCAGAAGCCTTTCGTTTCTCCTCCGGCCACAACAGATCCTGTTAAAGGGTGGCCTGGTTCTCCTCCTGCACCCCAATATTTTTTTCCCCGCTGAAAAAAGGCCAGAACGCACAGTATTTAGCCCCACTTGCCATGTCTGCTGTTTTTACAGGACGCCTGAACCGCTGCTCGCATGGGAAAACACTTTTCTTGAAAAGGAGGGGGCAGTAATTTGCGCAGGGGGAGTGACTAACTGTCAGACACTGGCCACACATGGAGGCAGTTTTAAAGCGCTTTGTATGTGTAGCTGCTGCTGGCTGTGGAGGGACAGAGCAGGAGGATGGCTTGTTCAGGTCAGTGACACAGGCATTTCCCTTTGACACATACTTTACCAGGCTAGGATTAATAGCAGATTACAGCGCTGGACTATAGCCTAGCAGTGTACATTCTTTTGCTGGTAGTGCCTCTGCTTTATGCTTCAGGCTATGAGTGGTAATGGGACCATGAACTCCTCTGGGTTCTAAAGGGGTCAATGGTTTTCACTATAACTAAATCAATTTCCAAAATGTCATCCTCCTCCGAGAGGGATGCGGCTGGTCAGATTGAGCCGTCAGGGCAAACTGTTCAGTCCCTGTATCATACAAGAGGTTTTTTTTCTTCTACCATTTGTAATTTGGAAAGATCGATGCTATGATGTCTCTCTATAGTGGAGCTAAACATGGCAGATTCCCATCTAGTGCTCAGGACCCCCTTATTGAGGTGTAAGAGGCAGGGAATCGGGTAGATCTTCCCAAATATTTGGAAGATACTTATTTGTCCTCTTCTGAGAATCCTAATATGGAAGGAGTAGCATCAGGTTGCTTGTGTACTCCTTTACTCAACCTTTTTGCTGCCTTGAAGAACCCACCTCTAATTGGATTCATTAGAACCTCCCCCATCTGGGGATGTTTTTCCTATTCATGCATGGCTAAAAAAAGCTATTGATGCTGCAATGGCCTCAGTGAGCAAGAATCTCACATGTCTGGTGGATAATGCACTGATAAAGGATCCAACTGATAAAAAGTTGGAACTTCTTTCTAAAAACAATGTCTTTAGCAAGTTCAGTAGCACAGCCGGTTCTTGCTGCAATTGCTGTAGCTCAGTCCATTAAGGAACAGTTTGTGGAGATGCTTAAAATTCTGCCTGATCAGCAGGCCCAGCAATGGGCTGGTGTATCGGACACGCTGTTTCAGTAGATGCTATGAAAGATTCTATCATTTTTAAGCCTTATGACTTATGCTTGTACTGGTGCATTCTCAGAGTTCTGTGGCTGAATAATTGGTCAGCCAAAGCACCGGGTAAAAAGCCTGTCATGATTCGGTCTGACAAGGCCACAGCTGTCTATCATCTATCGGCAACTTTCGTTTCGGGAATAGAGAGTTGGCAGACAGACTACTTGAGTCGCCAACAATTCTTTCCGGGAGAATGGTCTCTTCACCCCAACATCTTCCTAGCAGTATGTCAGAGATGGGGCTGTTTTGGACATGGACCTATTTGCATCCAGATTTGCCAACAACTTTGTGTCTGGAACAAGGGATAAGGATCCGCTAGCAGGCGAAACCACTGAATTAGTCCTCCCGTGGGATCCGTTTTTTACTGATCTATGTGTTTCCTCTAGGTCTGCATCTTCTCCGCAGGAATGTAAGGAGGTGATTCTGGTGGCCCCAGCAGGCCCCAGAAGATCTAGATTTACAGAGATCATAAAGATGGCAGTAGGAGTCCTTTAGACTCTGCCATTTATAGCCAGACCGTCTTGCACAAGGTCTGGTATTCTATCCTACCTTATGGACTAAAAATGTAACAGATATGACTGTTGAATGCCACTTTATAAAGGATTGTGGGCGATCTCCTGCAGGTAGTGTCTACTTTTTGATTAATGCCAAGAAGCCGGCTGTATGTCTTGGTGTGAATCCAGGGGTTGGCACTCCAGGAAGTAATTCATAGGCAGGATCCTTGATTTCCTGCAAATGGGAAATTAAGTTTGGCCTTGACTTCCATCAAGGGCCAGATCCAGGCCTTGTCAGTGTTTCCTTTTAATGGCATCTTGCTTCCCAATCCTGGTGCATGGCTTATTTAGGGGGTAACATTGATTAATCCCCCTATCAAGGCACCTCTAATCCTTGGGATTTGAATTTGGTCAAATCAGCCCTGTTTTGAGCCTTTACGAGAAATTCCCTTGGTCCTTTATTGTAAAAAAAAAATCTTTTGATTTCCATTTCTTCTGCTGTGTTGTTTACCCCCATACTCATTCACGTGGGGGGGGGGGGGGGGGGGGGCTGGCATCTGGGGTCACCCTTATTAAAGGTGGCTCCTGGATCCCGATAAGCCTCCTGCCCACAGATCCTGACAACCAAAGGCCAGGGTTGTCAGGAAGAGGCCCTTGTCCTCATCAACATGGGAACAAGGTGCTTTGGGGTGCAGGGTGCCCCCTTCCCCAAAGCACCCACCCCCCTATGTTGAGGGCATGTGGCCTGGTACGGCTCAGGAGGTGGGGTGCTCACTCGTCCCCACCCCTTTTCGTGATGGGCTGGGCTGTGTGCTCGGATGGGGTCTGGTATGGATTTTTGGGGGTACCCCCTTGATGTTTTTCAGCGTAGGGGATTCCCATTAAAATCCCTACCAGATCTAAGGGCCTGGTATGCTGGTATGCCCCTGAAGGCATGCTGGTATGCCCCTGAAGGCATGCAGGCCTTATTAGAGAGGCGACATTGTCTCTTATTTCTCACGCTCGCTGCTATAGGAAAATTTGACATTTTCCTATTGCAGCCAGCGTGCCGGGATCAAGCTGGAAACACAATATCGGTGGTACCTACTGTAGTAATTACTTTGGCTCTGTGTCCCCTGATGTACATCAAAGAATTATTTTACGGGTAAGCTATTTTAAAAATTCTGTTTTTCTCCACGCAAAAATCCTGGAGCAAGTGATGGGTTTTTTTTTTTTTGCTCACTTGTTATTAGAACAGCAATTTAGCAAGGTCAAAATTTCAGTCAAATACACCAAAGCTAATTTCCATACACCAATCCAATATAAACTTTTTAGTAAAAGATGCTTATGCTGACTAGATACCCAACATGTTCAGCCTGAAAATTGCATATGTCCATGAAAATATGACTTTAAGTGATGCTTTGAAAGTTAACCATAAACGATGGCCTAAAATTATCTATTACTCCAGTGACATGTAACCTGTAGCTTAATCTACATTTTTTTTTATGTTTCCGTTGAGCGATTATACTCTGCTGTACAGCCACTCAAGCGCTTCTGGGCAGCCCTACAGTAGACTTCTGAGATTTACACACCTTTCTGGCTGCTGTAGGGAAAAAATAAAAATCCTGCTGCTGGTGTATGCCATATGTCTGACAGTGAAAATGCTAATGCCCAATTTTGGACTCACCTTGCTGTTCACAAGATGCGAAAGGTCCTAGTCTTCAGATCTTCTGGTGGTGGGAGGCCACCAGTGATGTTGGAATTGCAGCAGACCCAACATTAGTGTCCTGACTAGGCAGGTGGGGTGTTGTATTTATCCCTCCTTGGGTTTGATCCATGGCAGCCTGCCCGCACATGTCCTCAGACTTGAATGATGTAATTTGCACTGTAGCACTAAGAACATCTAGTGGTGGAAAACTATTACTATTTATTACACAAATAATGGTTCTGCCAGGGGAGAGGAAAGATTGTGGTAGTCTGCCGCATTCACCAACACATAAGGAACAGTTAACCCCTTGATTGCCCCCTAGTGTTAACCCCCCCCCTTCCCTGACAGTGACACTTTATACCGGGGTCTCAAACTTGCGGCCCTCCAGCTGTTGCGAAACTACAAGTCCCATGGGGCATTGCAAGGCTGACAGTTACAAGCATTGCTTCCACAGGCAGAGGCATGATGGGACTTGTAGTTTCACAACAGCTGGAGGGCCACCAGTTTGAGACCCCTGCTTTATACAGTAAAATGTGTCTTTTTTTATATATATATATATATATATATATATATATATATATATATATATATATATATATATATATATATATATCTCTATCTGATCGCTGTATAAATGTTACTGGTCCGAAAAGGTCGGTTGCAATCCCGATTTAAAAATTGCAAATCGCCGCCATTACTAGTGAAAAAAAAATAAAAATGCCATAAATCT
This sequence comes from Lithobates pipiens, assembly GCF_037356315.1. NCBI lineage: Eukaryota > Metazoa > Chordata > Amphibia > Anura > Ranidae > Lithobates > Lithobates pipiens. The sequence continues at coordinate 219,388,895 of NW_027507903.1, read as the reverse complement.
CTAACTCCAATCATCATATGCTTATTGCTGTGTTCTTTATTTTTTTATTCCCCCCCTTCTTCTTTCGGACCCGAAGCCTGGGGCTGGTGGTCTCTCCCTGGGACCTGGACCACCTTTTGCCATCTAAAATTCCTTCAGGGGAGGGGAGCAGCATTGGGAAGAGCCCCTTAAGGACCCTGGGTACAGTCCTTACCTGTGGGGGCAGGTGGATAGTGCCTCTGGGCCTGAGGCTGTGAGCATTCAGGTCACCTGGCTGCTCTCCCAGGTGCATGTGCGGGCTGTTGGCTTAGGATGGTGCCATTTCACTAAACTGAGGGCACTCGGCATCATCTTCTCTGTGTCTGGGGGAGGAATGACATAGTTTCCTCCACAGCGCCACAAGTGATCTCCGCACGCCCGGGTCATTTCTGGTTCCGGTCTCTGGCAAAATGGCGGTGGCCTTTGTGGCGGATGCTGTCCTCATACAAATAAAAGGCACAGACCAGGAGGAGCAGCCGTCCACTTCCCTTGTGCACATGTGTGACGGTCAGAGGCTACTAAGGAGGAAGCTGTATACTGAAACCAGCAGCATGGAGCGCAAGGAGAGGCCCACAGCATCTACGGACATGGAGGAGACCGGGGGGAGGAGTAAGACCAGCCGCCGGTGAGAGAGGATGAGGAGGGCTTGGTCATCCACTCTACCAAGTCTTTGGCATGTTGCGGCTCAACACGTTCAGCTGCCGAAAATAAGGACAAGCGTGTCCTGTGGCCACGTGCTGATGCGGATACACGACCAGCACTGTTGCCTCTAAACACAGAGCCTGCTTGCCCTCTTTTGTTGGCTCGTGACTGTCTGCCTCTCCTTGTTGGTCTTCCAGACATACTAATGGCCTGGAGGGAGATGAGAACATCAGCAATTGGGGTAGCTTTAGGTGCACCCTGAGCAGAGGACACAGTACACCGACTGTAATTACTGCAGCTGCCTGCCTGTGGTAAAGGATCTGAAGAACACCAGCAATTGGGGTAGCTTTAGGTGCACACTGAGCAGATGACACAATACACCAACTGTAATTACTGGAGCTGCCTGCAGTATAGGATCAGCAGAACACCAGCAACTGGGGTAGCTTTAGGTGCACACTGTGCAGATGACACAGTACAGGCATCATCTGGGGGGTCATCACCCCCCAGATGATGCCTGTTTAGGAGAAACGCGTCGGAAAGGGCTTGCTGATGCCACTGCGTTGCCAGATTTTTATTTTATGCTTGTATTTGCCTCCAACTATGTGAGTACCCATTTATGCTTTTTGTGTGTAATAAATGTTTTAAACAGTATCACACTACGATTCTCTTTTTGGTCTACAACATACGTGGAAGAACCACCGTCCTCAGTCACCCTATATGGTGGATATCTACATAATCCATTTTGAGTCATTCTCTATCCGTTCTGGTATCCATAAGAAGTTGGAAGTTTGCCAGCTGTTTCCTTGAGTGTGTTTACACCAACAAACACGTGTGACTCATTAGGTATACACTTAGTTGGGTCCATAACATCTGGTAAGCCTCTCTTCATGTGGTGGTGGATATCTGCAATTAACTCACAGAAGTCACTATAATTTTCAATTTTCAAACTATATTTTGACGTCTATGGACTATAATATGTTCACTTTGGTGGATTTATGTATATACAGTCCTTGCGAAAGTATTCGGCCCCCTTGAACTTTTCAACCTTTTGCCACATTTCAGGCTTCAAACATAAAGAATGGGCAAGAATTTCAGTCTCAAAACTGATAGAGACATACCCCAAGCGACTTGCAGCTGTAATCGCAGCAAAAGGTGGCTCTACAAAGTATTAACGCAAGGGGGCCGAATAATTTTGCACGCCCCACTTTTCATTTTTTTATTAGTTAAAAAAGTTTCAAAAATCCAATAGATTTCGTTCCACTTCACAATTGTGTCCCACTTGTTGGTGATTCTTCACAAAAAATAAAAATGTTATATCTTTATGTTTGAAGCCTGAAATGTGGCAAAAGGTTGAAAAGTTCAAGGGGGCCGAATACTTTCGCAAGGCACTGTAATACAGTGGAGAATATATGGTGCAGTCAGTGCAGGGTATATAATACAGTGTATTGAAGTGGTTAAGGGGAACCCTATGACAGAATTAAGAAAAAAAATGGTGTGGGGGTCCCCCCAAAATCCATACCAGGAATCCTACCAAAATCCATACCAGGCCCTTTTAGTTTTGGGTTGCCAAAACAGTGTGGGGTCCCCTCAAAATCCACACCAGGCTCTTGTCCAGATATGCAGCCTGGCAGGCAAGGAAGGGGAGGGGATAAGCAAGCGCCCCCTCCTGCACCATACCAGGCCGCTTGCCCTCAATTTGGGGGAGTGCTTTCGGGTGTCTCCCAAAGCACCCTGTCCCCATGTTGATGGGGACAATGGCCTCTTCCCAACAACCCTGGCTGGTAGTTGTCAGGGTCTGTGGGCAGTGGGCTGGAAGCCTCCTTTAAGGATCCCGCACCCCCTACCCATTCACCAAAACAAGTGTCAAAAAGTAAAAAGCACAAGTTTTTGACAATTCCTTTATTTGGCTTCCAGATTCCAATAAGCACCCACCCCCCACGATGAGGGCATGTGGCCTGGTATTTGGGGGGGGGGGGGGCGCTGCATTCCCAGATAAGGGTTTGGTATAGATTTGGGGGGGGGGCCCACGCCAATTAAAAAAAAAAATTCAGATTTTTTATCTATGTTGCCAGGAGCCGCCAATAAATTACAGCCCCGAGCAAGTTTAAGGGCCAGTTCCCACTAGTGCGATGTCCGACATTGCATGTGATTTGCACCGCACTGAGTATGGCTGAATTTGCATCACATTCGGACCAAATTAGCAAAGGACCCTTTTTTTTGGTCTGCAGTAGAATCCTGTGCAAATTTATAGATTGCACTGTGATATGCAAACTGATTTAGGGGTGTCATTAACTTTCAATTGACACTCACAGCAGTTCGCATATGGCAGTGCCACTCGGAGACATGCGATGCAGGAACCCGCACTGGATTAGCAGGGTGCCCACATTGCAGCAGTGCGAACCAGCCCTAAATTAAATTTTTTCCTTTGGAGATGTCATTATTGCTGCGACACTGTTCTACACATCGCACAGATGCGCCACTTTACAGGGAGACTAAGGGGACCCCACAGGCACGTTATTTAACCACTTCAGCCAATGACCATTTTCCAGCTAAAGGACTAGGCCCCTTTTTGTGTTTCTGCACTGCGTCGCTTTAACTGACAATTGCCCGGTCCTGCGACGTGGCTCCCAAACAAAATTTGCGTCCTTTTTTTCCCCACAAATAGAGCTTTCTTTTGGTGGTATTTGATCACCTCTGCGGTTTTTATTTTTTGCGCTATAAACAAAAATAGAGCGAAAATTTTGAAAAAAATTCAATATTTTTTACTGTTTGCTATAATAAATATCCCCCAAAAATATATAAAAAAAAACATTTTTTAACTCAGTTTAGGCTGATACGTATTCTTCTACATATTTTTGGTAAAAAAAATTGCAATAAGCGTTTATTGATTGGTTTGTGCAAAAGTTATAGCGTCTGCAAGTAATGGCGGCGATAAATTTTTATTGTGACTGCGACATTATGGCGGACACGTCGGACAATTTTGACACATTTTTGGGACCATTGGCATTAATACAGCGATCAGTGCGATTAAAAATGCACTGATTACTGTAAAAATGTCACTGGCAGTGAAGGTGTTAACCACTAGGGGGCAGTATAGGAGTTAAGTGTGTGTGTGTGTGTGTGTGTGTGTGTGTGTGTGTGTGTTTTTTTTTTTTACTGTTGGGGGTCGTGGCTTGGCATGTGACGTCACTGATCGTCTTTCCCTATAACAGGGAACAGACAATCAGTGACCGCCACACTAAGAAGCATGAGGAGAGGTTTGTTTAAACTTACCCCTCCTCGTTCTTCAGCTCTGTGACCTGATCGTGGGACACCGGCGGCGAACGGGTCCACGAGTCCCACGGTCACGGAGCTCAGGACCGGGTGACGAGTGCATTGGCGGCGGCACGCGCACGACCCGCAACTGGGCTCTTAAAGGGCAACGTACATGTATGTGCCTGTGCCCAGCCGTGCCATTCTGCCGACGTACATTGGCGTGAGGTGGTCCTTAAGTGGTTAAAGGAATATTTCATTTTTATAGTATCACTTTAAGCATTATTAAAATCACTACTCCTTAACCACTTTCAGACCGGACCATTTTGCTGGTAAATGACCAGAGGTCTTTTTACACTTTGGCACTGCGCTGCTTTAACTGGTAATTGCGCGGTCATGCAATGTTGTACCCAAACAAAATTTGCGTCCTTTTCTTCCCACAAATAGAGCTTTCTTTTGATGGTATTTGATTGCCTCTGCGATTTTTATTTTTTGCGATATAAACGTAAAAAGACCGCAAATTTTGAAAAAAAATGATATTTTCTACTTTTTGTTATTAGAAAAATCCAATAAACTCAATTTTAGTCATACATTTAGGCCAAAATGTATTCAGCCACATGTCTTTGGTAAAAAAAAAGTCAATAATTGTATATTTATTGGTTTGCGCAAAAGTTGTCACATCTACAAACTAAGGTACGTTTTCTGGAATTTACGCAGCTTTTAGTTTACGACTGCCTATCTCATTTCTTGAGGTGCTAAAATGACAGGGCAGTACAAAACCCCCCCAAATGACCCCATTTTGGAAAGTAGACCCCCTAAGGAAATTGATAAGAGGCATGTTGAGCCCATTGAATATTTTATTTTTTTGCCTCAAGCGATTGAATAATGACAAAAAAAAAATTTTTTTTTTTTTTTTACACAAAGTTGTCACTAAATGATATATTGCTCACACATGCTATGGGTGTATGTGAAATGACACCCCAAAATAAATTCTGCTGCTTCTCCTGAGTACGGGGATACCACATATGTGGGACTTTTTGGGAGCCTAGCCGCGTACAGGGCCCCGAAAACCAAGCACCGCCTTCAGGCTTTCTAAGGGCGTAAATTTTTGATTTCACGCCTCACTACCTATTACAGTTTTGAAGGCCATAAAATGCCAAGATGGCACAAAACCCCCACAAATGACCCCATTTTAGAAAGTAGACACCCCAAGCTATTTGCTGAGAGGCATGTTGAGTCCATGGAATATTTTATATTTTGCCACAAGTTGCGGGAAAATTACAAACTTTTTTTTTTTTTCACAAAGTTGTCACTAAATGATATATTGCTCACGCATGCCATGGGCATATGTGAAATGACACCCCAAAATAAATTCTGCTGCTTCTCCTGAGTACGGGGATACCACATATGTGGGACTTTTTGGGAGCCTAGCCGCGTACGGGGCCCCAAAAACCAAGCACCGCCTTCAGGCTTTCTAAGGGCGTTACAGTTTTGAAGGCCATAAAATGCCAAGATGGCACAAACCCCCCCCCCCCCAAATGACCCCATTTTAGAAAGTAGACACCCCTAAATTTAGGGGTACACTAGTGAGACTAGGTAATAAATGGCGGGTGCCCTGAAACTATAAAAAAATAACTAACCAACCAGCGTCACCTGTAACAGTTATATGGTGATCACTGGTGAAAGGGTTAACTAGGGGGCAATCAGGGGGCTTTATGCGGTAGTATATGGGGGTCCCTGGCGCTATAAAAAGCTGCGGCGAACCTAAATACCTACCTGCCTAACTAGCGTCACCTGTGACACTAATACAGCGATCAGAAAAACGATCGCTTATTAGGCTGGGTTCACACTGGAGCGATGCGGGAACGCCACGAATGCGCGGCGGGTTCCCGCATCGCATGCCTCCCGGCGGCAGTTCACACTGCCCTATGCGAACTGCTGGGAGTGTCAGTGAAATGTTAATGACACCCCCAGATCAGTTCGCATATCGCAGTGCGATCTGCAAACTTGGATCGCATGGTGTGAACACCCATGCGATCCGATTCTGCTGCGGACCAAAAAAAGGGTCCCGTGCGAGTTTGCGGCGGGTGCGGCGGGTGCGACACGAATTCAGCCATACTATCTGTATAGCTGAACTCGAATCGCACAGAGATCGGATGTGATTTGCACTGCAGTGCGGTGCGAATCACATCCGTTCTCATAAACCGCTGCAATGTGAACCCAGCCTTAGTGACACTGGCGACGGGGGGTGATCACGGGGTTAAACCTTTATTGGGGGGGTTAGGGGGGTACCTTAGAACTAAAGGGGGCTAACCCTAACTGCCCTAACAGTTATTAGTCACAAATGACACCTGCCGGGTGATCAGGGGGTTAAACCTTTATTAGGTAATAAATGGCGGGTGCCCTGAAACTATAAAAAAATAACTAACCAACCAGTGTCACCTGTAACAGTTATATGGTGATCACTGGTGAAAGGGTTAACTAGGGGGCAATCAGGGGGCTTTATGCGGTAGTATATGGGGGTCCCTAGCGCTATAAAAAGCTGCGGCGAACCTAAATACCTACCTGCCTAACTAGCGTCACCTGTGACACTAATACGGCGATCAGAAAAATGATCGCTTATTAGGCTGGGTTCACACTGGAGCGATGCGGAAACGCCGCGAATCCGCGGCGGGTTCCCGCATCGCATGCCTCCCGGCGGCAGTTCACACTGCCCTATGCGAACTGCTGGGAGTGTCAGTGAAATGTTACTGACACCCCCAGATCAGTTCGCATATCGCAGTGCGATCTGCAAACTCGGATCGCATGGTGTGAACACCCATGCGATCCGATTCTGCTGCGGGCCAAAAAAAGGGTCCCGTGCGAATTTGCGGCGGGTGCGGCGGGTGTGGCGGGTGCGGCGGGTGCGGCGAATGGCTGAACTCGAATCGCACAGAGATCGGATGTGATTTGCACTGCAGTGCGGTGCGAATCACATTCGTTCTCATAAACCGCTGCAATGTGAACCCAGCCTTAGTGACACTGGCGACGGGGGGTGATCACGGGGTTAAACCTTTATTGGGGGGGTTAGGGGGGTACATTAGAACTAAAGGGGGCTAACCCTAACTGCCCTAACAGTTATTACAGTCACAAATGACACCAATGCAAAAAAAAAAAAAAAAAAAAAAAAATGACATTGGTGTCACTGTGACTGGGGGGCAGGGGTAATTGGGGGGGTGATCGGGGGGTAAAGGGGGGGTGTGAGTGTGCCTGGCATGTTCTACTGTGTGTGGGATGTGTTGGTGCAACTCACTGATCCGCTCTCCTCCGTGTCGGAACGAAAAATACCGACACGGAGGAGAGAATACATCACTTCCTCTCCTGTGTTTACATTACAGGAGAGGAAGTGATGTCACCGGGGATTTCCATTCGTCGGGAGCGATCGCGAGGGGGTGGCCATGAATGAATGGCCGTCCCCTCGTCCGGGATCGCTCCCGAACGAAAACCGACCGCCGCAGGCACCGGGCGGGGGCCCGATCGGGCCCCCGACCCGCGGGAGGCAAAGGACGTACATGTATGTGCTTATGCCTGCCCGTGCCATTCTGCCGACGTACATCGGCGTGCGGCGGTCGGCAAGTGGTTAAAAAAGTTTTTTCATTGATACATGTCCCCTAGGGCAGTACCCAGGTCCCCATACACTTTTTATGGCAATAATTTGCATATAAGCCTTTAAAATGAGGACTTTTGTTTTTTCAATGTTTGTGTCCCATAGACTGGGGTTTGCATGTTCGCTATAACTTTTTGCCTGTTTGAGGTGTTCTGGAGTGTGTTCAGCCCATCCCTACTATTTGGCAGTTGAATTAATGCTGGCATGATGTAATTTTTCTATGTTGATCACTTTCTCTTGATAACACCCTCAAAGAAAGAATTGAATACTTCCTGAAACGTGTCGGGGATATAGAGAACACAGAGTCACATTTATATAAGATTTTTAGCTTTCAGTGCTGTCGCACTTTGAATGACAATTGCGCAGACATGCAACACTGTACTCAAATAAAATTTTGATCTTTTTTTTTTTCCTTTAGACAGATAGAGCTTTCTTTTGGTGGTATTTAATCACCACCGGGTTTTTGATTTTTTGCTGAAAGAAAACAAAAGAAGACTGAACATTTTGAAAAAAAACAAAGTTCTTCTTTCTGTTAGAAAATTTTGTAAATAAGTATTTTTTTTTTCTTCACTGATGTGCGCTGATGAGGCGGCATTGATGGGCACTGCTGAGATGGCACTGAAGGGCACTGATGAGGAGGCACTGATATGCGGCACTGGTGGCACGGATAGGCGGCACTGATGGGCAGCATTGAGGGGGCAGCACTGAAGAGCAGGCACTGAAAGGCAGCACTAACTGGCATCACTGCTGGGCACTTATTGACATCACTGCTGGGCACTGTTGGGTCTGCACTGATGATAAGTGCCCTGATTATGTGTGCAGATCTCACCTATGAGTAAATGCTGCTGATCAGCTCTCCTCTCCTCACATGCTGTCAGTGTGAGAAGAGGAGAGCTGATAACAGGCATTTCCTCAGCTGATCACATGGGTAAAGAGCCTCGTCATCAGCTCCTTACCGAGATCATTGATGCACCGAGTCCCAGGGACAGAGCGTGCCACTGATCGCCTTGCTGCTCTCCTGCTAGAGTGGGACGATATCATATGATGTTGTCTCAGAACAATAGAGCCACCCTGCTCACATCATTTGTCAATATGCCGGCAGGAGGGGGTTAATAATACTCACTTATGATTTTATACCTTTTATATGGATGAATTCTCTTCTATATTTTAGATAAAAAAACTCTTTAAGTTAAGGTTCATGAGCTGCCCCTAAAGTCCCATCCAGTACTTGGGGGATACTTACTCTCCTTCTAACTATTTATGGGGATGTAGGCAACAAAGACATGATTTTCTCTGGTGGATTATTTAAATGACTATTATGTTGGAACCTTTGTTGCAGATTCCTACCTTTTGTTATTCTGAAGAAATTCGTGTGTATTTGTCTGTGCCTCTGTGCTCAGTGGGTCTAATGGGAGCGATTTCATAATTATCAGTCAGCTGTGGCAGCTGCAGGGCACCAATGAGGAAAGCTGCTGGGCCTGCATCCTTTAGACATGTTCCAATTGGAAATATCTCACCAAAAATGAAATTTTTGTTGCAGGGGATGCCTGAAATCTGACTTGTATCTTAGGCAGACTTCTGGAAAATTGGTGAGCCAATCACATAAACAGGAAATTATGTTTCTGGGGAGTGGTCAGTACACAGAACAATTCCATATAGCCATATTGCTTTGCATTTATAGAACATTACAGCGGTTGCAGATTGAAAACGAAAGGTAATTTTTCATAATATTCAATTACAATATGACTTGTATCGCAGTTGTATAAACTATATTATTTTTTCTTTATTTGCTCCGAAAGTTGAGTTACCCTTTAGGTCCCTTTCACACTGGGGTGCTTTGCAGGTTCTACAATGCTAATAGTGCCTGCAAAGCACCCTGAAACAGCCGCTGCTGTCTTTCCAGTGTGAAAGCCCAAGGGTGGTGTGCCCGGTGTCCTCCCTGTCCTAGGAAATCTATAAGTGAATGCAATTTTTTTCACTTTGAGTTGATTTACTAAAGGCAAGGGCTTTCACACTGCAGCGGTGCGCTTGCAGGGCGGTCAAAAAAATCCTGCAAGCCGCATCTTTGGAGCGGTGTATTTACCACTCCTAAAGCGCCCCTTCCCATAGAAAACAATGGGGCAGCGCTGCAAACCCGCCTGCAAAATGCCACTGCAGCAGCACTTTGTGGGCGGTTTTAACCCTTTTTCGGCCGCTAGCAGGGGTTAAAAGCTGCATAGAGCCGCTAAAACTACGATAAAGCGCCGCTAACTATAGCGGTGGTTTATCCCCAGTGCCCACAATGCCCCAGTGTGAAAGTAGCCTTGAAGTAAAATGTTTGGTTTCTTGAACCAAACCCAACTGGACATTCTTGTGCATGTAATGGAAAGTAAAACAAGGAAGGTGCTTGGCACCAAAGTGAGTTCTGTCTGTACATCGAGGGGTGGTGTGCCCAGTGTCTTCCCTGTCCTAGGAAATTTATAAGTGAATGCAATTTATTTCACTTTGGGTTGGTTTACTAAAGGCAAATAGGCTCTTCACTAGTCTAGACTCTACAAAGTAACATAATAAAAGTATAAGGCTGCTGCTTTTTGAGTGATTCTACTGCTGCCTTTTCACTTCATGAACAATGCATGTATTCCATGTCGTCTGTACTTCCTAAAGGGTGGGACCACAGCTTCAGATCTTAAAGCAACTTGCCCCTCTTGTACAGTGTCTCCAACTCTTTATAACTCTATTTGTAGCTACAAATCCTTGAACCGGACACATTCTTTAATCAGCAGGCATCTACAGAGACTTTAGTGCTGGACTTACTGTAAGTGGTTACATATCTCAAACTGGGATCATATCATCTGATCTTTAAGCAATTTGCCCCACCTGCACAGGACCAACTCTATAATTCTATTTGTAGTTACAAATCTATGAACTAGACATTCTTCAATTAGCAGGCATCTACAGAGAATTTAGGGCTAGACGTAAATGGTCAGAGATCACAACTTGCCTATGAAATTTACTACTAACTCAGGCACAGGGGTTGATTAACTAAGGAAAAATAGGCAGTTAATTTTGCAAGGGAAGTTGCACTGTGAAAGGGAAGCTACCCCAGAGCAGAATGGCAGAATGGCAGAATGAGTCGGGAGCACGGCGCCGGCGGTGCGCTGCCGACCCAGTCCTGAGCTCCGTGGCCACGGGACCAGCGGACCCGATCGCGGCTGGTGTCCCGCGATCGAGTCACAGAGCTGAAGAATGAGGAGAGGTCTGTGTAAACAAGTCTCTCCCGTGCTTCCTACTGTGGCTGTTACCGATCGTCTGTTCCCTGTTATAGGGAAAGACGATCAGTGACGTCACATGTCAGGCCACGCCCCTACAATAAAAAAAACACATAACATCACACATAACCTCTCCTCGCCCCCTAGTGGTTAACTCCTTCACTGCTAGTGTCATTTACACAGGAATCAGTGCACTTAAATAGCACTGATTGCTGTATAAATGACAATGGTGTCAAAAATGTCCAATGTGTCCGCCATAATGACACAGACACAATAAAAATCGCTGATCGCCGCCATTACTAGTAAAAAATGTTTTTTTATAAAAATGTGATAAAACTATCCCCTATTTTGTAAACGCTACAACTTTTGTGAAAACCAATCAATAATCACTAATTGCGATTTTTTTTTTACCAAAAATATGTAGAAGAATAAGTATCAGCCTAAACTGAGGAAAAAAAAAAGTTTTTTTTATATGTTTTTTGGGGGTATTTATTATTGCAAAAAGTAAATAATATTGCATTCTTTTCAAAATTGTCGCTCTATTTTTGTTTATAGCGCAAAAAATAAAAACCGCAGAGGTGATCAAATACCACCAAAAGAAAGCACTATTTGTGGGAAAAAAATGACGCCGATTTTGTCTGGGAGCCACGTCGCACGACCGCGCAATTGTCAGTTAAAACGACACAGTGCCAAATCGCAAAAAGGGGCTTGGTCCTTTGGCTGCAAATTGGTCTGGGGCTTAAGTGGTTAATATCACTTTAATTATACCTTTGAGAATGATAATTGTATGCCTACTATGGTAATCTGAAGGTTTAATTTCTTGTAAGTCATCCTCAGACAGCTATGCAGATCAGAAGCTCTTCCTTTACCTGGCTTCATTAACTAAATGATTTTTCCAGGTCAGTAACTCAAAAAATACAGAAGCTAGAGGAAGCCAGGCAATTAGCATTTTTAGGTAAAAAGTCAAGAAAAGCAGCCTTCATATTTTTCTCAATACAGTAGAGGTTCCTTTTAAAGCAAAATTTAAAAATACCTCTTAGTGGACACGTATATAGACAAAAGCCTAGTGATTTTCTCTGATTAATGATAGGCTACCATTAAGTTACACAGTGGTAATGTTTATATTTGCATATAAATGCATACCAGTGGAACACTTTTACGCATTAGGCAATGCCGAGTTTATGGTGCATTACGCTGCTGAACAACCAATAAATTGTCTTAAAATATTGTGAGCAAATTATTTATGTGTATAATGTAAACTAGCTAAGCATCTGGGTTGTAGTGTTAATTCATAGTTATTACTGTATTTTATCACGGCCCATTTTGTGCCAGCAATGCCGCAGGTGTATTTTATTTATGTCTCTTTATTTATGCCCAAAATTGTTTATTGTGGTGGGTGGCTGACTGCCAGTAGCAGCTAGTTGTAAACTATTATGAAATAACATCTGCCAAACAGAAAATGATTAATCTTCACTAGCTAGAATATGAATAAGTGTATTGATTTAAATATGCAAGTTCATATACTAGCTTTTTTAAGGATTTATACCGTAAGGCTTTGAAGAGCCAACCAAAAAAAATCAGTGATACGTAGTGACAGACTTGATCAAAGGCTGTTGTCCTAACATGGTGTACAGTGCTACTAAATGTTCACTATGTTATGTTTTGACAAGAAGAAAGAACCAATATATTTGTGTTTGCATACAATCATCTGCCTTCTATTGGAAAGTCAAACAGTAATAAGAAACTGCTTGCTGTGTTGAGGATCTACCAATGTACAAATTGTGTAAGCCCTTGTACACACGGTCGGAGATTCCGACGGAATGTGTCCTATCGGACCATTTTGTCGGATAATCCGACTGTGTGAGTTCTCCATCGGACTGTTTCCATCGGAGTATCCGACGGACCAAGTTTTCCAACTTGTCCGTAAAATTTTCAGACAAAATGCTCCGATCAGACATACTCCGATCATGTGTAGCCTACTCCGACGGACAAAGTGCCACGCATGCTCAGATCCAATTCCTAGACCAAAGCTATTGGCTACTAGCCTGAACGTAGTCCCGTCGTAACGAAATAACGTCATCACGTTATGTACAATCGGATTTTCCGATAACTTTGTCCGACCGTGTGTATGCAACAGTTTCGGACAAAATCCGTCGGATAAAATCCAACAGATTTGGTTGTCAGAGTGTCCGACCGTGTGTACAAGGGCTAAAAGTATCGGAAGCCAATGAATGGGGTTTGGCACTATGTCCCAAGAATGTCTTAAATATTAATAAACCAAACTTTGAACTCACGTTCTTAAAAACAATCTATCTAATGTAAGAATGGATATAAAGTTGTACAGATCAGCTACATTTGTGAAATCTCACATACATGCTCACTGATGGTGAGGCTCTCGCAGAAATATCCCAAGTGATCTCATTGGTCTCCATCAGAGGTACCCTTTTGGAGCATCTGATGTTCGACTCTGGATATACCAAATTAGTGACTGCCTTTTACAGCCGCTTGCCCTCTTTGCATCTTCATAACGGTAATAGCTCTCATATATACCTGATGTCATGGAAGAAGGCTGGGAGGAAGCTACAGAGATTTGCTTTTGTGATATAATCAGTACAGCCAACAAATTCACTCGGTTTAAGTTTATCCACAAACTCCACTACATGCCTGATAAAATATCTTGAATGGGCCTTGATGTACAGTTCCTGATGTGGGGAAAGCTCTGCTGGCCTCCTACATATATTTTTGACGTGATCTTTTCTTTTTACCATCTAGAGCGACTTACTTACTTTTCTGGAAACTAGCCTTAACATCCCAGTCCCTAAGACCCCTGAGTTATGGAAAATATAAAGAGGACACTCCTATTGCCACATCTGTACGGGAAATTGGTATAACAAAAGAAAAAATTGGGCATAAAAAAGCCCTGAGGTGTGTTTGCTGGGTATTCTTACTCATAGTCGCATATGCCTTAGGGTATCTTAAATGCTAATCCCCTTATGATGCAGCAGGTTTACTGTCTGGTAAGGTTGTTATCAGAATCGGGGAGAGCAGTGGTTTTGTGTGCGTGCTTATGGGAATGTGTACATGTTTGTCTTCTGACAATCATGTACAATACCATATGTATGCTGGTTATGTTCATTTAGGCTTTGTGTATCATTTTTGCCATTGGACATGTTGTGATGTCAATAGTTATACTTGTATTCCCTTTTATATGATTTGAAAAAATCTTAAATCTTAAATAAATGCTTATTTAAAAATTGCACAGGGTGGCTCTGATTTTCTTCTTCTGGGGCCCTCCACTGGCACTCTAGGCTCTGACTGTTCCTCATGCACCACTATAGGAAGCTGCTCTCTATGGTGGCGCACCTGCGGGCTATGTGAAGAAGGAGAGCTGGATCGAGATAGGACTTAGGTAAGTATATAGGGAAGTGAGAGGGCAATACATTTACAGAGATATTTTTTACCTTCATGCAGGGAATGCATTAGGGTAAAAATTCATTGCTTTTAACTACTTGCTGACCAGCTGCCGTCATTGTACTGTGGCAGGTCTGCACGATCCCGCAAACCATCGTAGCTACACATCGGCTCACGGGATCAGGAAAGCAGGTGCACACCTACTGCACAGTGGGGGTGCCGATGCTCGTGGCCGACAGTCGTGATGACTGACGGCCACGAGCAATTGCGAGCACAAGGCACAGAACACGGAAATCCAGGTTTTATTCTGAGAGCAGTGACAGATCTCTTGTGTTCCTATTAGCTAGGAACCACGATCCGTCACTCCCTCTAGTCAGTCCCCTCCCCATTTAGTTAGAATCACCTTCCAGGGAACACAGTTAACCCCTTGATCGCCCCCTAGCGTTAACCCCTTCACTGCCAGTGATATTTTTACAGTAATCAATGCATTTTTATCAGCTTGTGGACCAGCTGCCACAGTTTTACTGTGGCAGGTTGGCTCCGCTGCACAAAATCACATTATTGTACAGGATCTCGTGAGGTCCAAATAGAAATTGTGCACGCCACCGGCGGCACATGCGTACCCACAGCAAGTTCCGTGAGTCCAACCCCAGGTCCCGCGGATACCTGCGATCGTCTCACAGAGAGGAAGAACGGGGAAATGCTAATGTAAACAAGCATTTCCCCATTCTGCCTAGTGACACTGATCACAGCTCCCTGTGATCGGGAGCGGTGATCAGTGTCCTGTCACACATAGCCCCCCCCCCCCCCCACAGTTAGAATCACCACCTAGGACACACTTAACCCCTGTAGCGACCCCTCCTGGTTAACCCCTTCACTGCCAGTCACATTTACACAGTAATCAGTGCATTTTTAATCGCACTGATCGCTGTATAAATGTGAATGGTCCCAAAACAGTGCCAAAAGTATCCAATGTGTCCACCATAATGTCACGATAAAAATCGCTGATCGCCGCCATTACTAGTAAAAAAAAAGATTCATAAAAATGCCATAAATCTATCCCGTATTTTGTAGACGCTATAACATTTGCGCAATCCAATTAATAAACGCTTATTGCGATTTTTTTTTTAACCAAAAATATGTAGAAGAATACGTATCGGCCTAAACTGAGGGAAAAAAAAGTTTTTTTTATATATATTTTTTTTATGGATATGTATTATAGCAAAAAGTAAAAAATAATTAATTTTGTTCAAATTGTCACTCTTTTTTTGTTTATAGTGCAAAAAATAAAAACCGCAGAGGCAATCAAATACCACCAAAAGAAAGCTCTATTTGTGGGGAAAGAAGAATGTCAATTTTGTTTGGAAGAACGTCGCATGACTGCACAATTGTCAGTTAAAGCGACGCAGTGCCGAATCACAAAAAGTGCTCCTGTCTTTGGCCAGCCAAATGCTCCGGGCTGAAGTGGTTATAGCACTGATTGCTGTATTACTGCCAATGGCCCCAAAAATGTCCCAAAATTGTCTGATGTGTCTGCCATAATGTCGCAGTCATGATAAAAATCGTAGAATGTCGCCATTACTAGTAAACAAAAAAATAATAAAAATACTATAAATCCATCCCCTATTTTGTAGACGCTATAACTTTTGCGCAAACCAACCAATATATGCTTATTGCAATTTTACCAAAAATATGTAGAAGAATACATATTGGCCTAAACTGAGAAAAAAATTAGCTTTTTAAAAAAAAATAAAAAACAGGGATATTTATTATAGCAAAATGTACAAAATATTGTGTTTTTTTTCAAAATTTTCGCTTGTTTTTTTGTTTATAGCGCAAAAAATAAAAACCGCAGAGGCGATCAAATACCACCAAAAGGAGAGGTGATCAAATACCACCAAGGTCTGCCTGACCATGGCCTGGTATCAAAAGAGCCCCAAATTTTCCACTTTTTAATAAGTGATTAACTAGTTGCTGACCGCCGGCTGTCAAATGACGGGCAGGCGGCGTAGCTATTGTGGCGGGAGGCCGTCATATGACGGCCTCCTGTTTAAACAGGTAATGCGCGCGATCGTGCGTGCGCATCCCTGTTTCTTTGGTGGCGGCGTGTCACGGAGACACTGCTCGCCACCGAAGGGGGTGAACAGCCATTGGTTATGGCTGTTTACCACGTGATCGGCCGTGATGAAGTCACGGCCGATCACAGATGGTCACACCCCGACTGTGCACGGCGCATTCGAGCGACCGTGAGCGGGCTGCTCGTGCACGTCGGTGGCGGCGTGTTCCCCGGGAACACTGGTCATCACCGACGCTGGTAAACAGCCATTGGCCAGCTGTTTACCCACATGATCGGCTGTGATCCTTTCACAGCCGATCACTAAAATGTAAACAAACCGCGGTAACGAGATGTTACCGGGTTCTCCTCCTCACACACGATGATTACGGTAACATCTCATTACCGCCTACAGTACACATCAAGCACACTGATTGCCCCCCCAATAAAGAGGACCTGTCACCACCCCTCATAGTACCTGTCAATCACAGTCCATCAGAGTACCTGTCACAGTCCATCAGAGTATTTGAGTACCTGTCACAGCCCATCAGAGTACCCAAGTACCTGTAACAGTTCATCTGAGTACCCGAGTACCTGTCCCAGCCCATCTGAGTACCCAAGTACCTGTCACAGTTCATCTGAGTACCTGAGTACCTGTCACAGTTCATCTGAGTACCCGAGTACCTGTCACAGTTCATCTGAGTACCCGAGTACCTGTCACAGTTCATCTGAGTACCCGAGTACCTGTCACAGTTCCTCTGAGTACCCGAGTACCTGTCACAGCCCATCAGAGTACCCGAGTACCTGTCCCGGCCCATCAGAGTACCTGAGTACCTGTTACGGCCCATCAGAGTACACGAGTACCTGTCACGGCCCATCAGAGTACACGAGTACCTGTCACGGCCCATCAGAGTACCCGAGTACCTGTCACGGCCCATCAGAGTACCCGAGTACCTGTCACGGCCGATCAGAGTACCCGAGTACCTGTCACGGCCGATCAGAGTACCCGAGTACCTGTCACGGCCGATCAGGGTACCCGAGTACCTGTCACGGTCCATCAGGGTACCCGAGTACCTGTCACAGTCCATTCGAGTACCGAGTACCTGTCACAGTCCATCAGGGTACCCGCGTACCTGTCACAGTCCATCATGGTACCCGAGTATCTGTCGCGGTCCATCAAGTACCTGAGTACCTGTCACAGCCCATCAAAGTACCCGAGTACCTGAGTACCTGTCACAGCCCATCTGAGTACCCGAGTACCTGTCCTAGCCCATCTGAGTACCTGAGTACCTGTCACAGCCCATCTGAGTACCTGTCACAGTTCATCTGAGTACCTGAGTACCTGTCACAGTTCATCTGAGTACCTGTCACAGTCCATATGAGTACCTGTCACCGCCCTTCAGAGTTCCCAAATACCAGTCACCAGGCCATCAGTGTACCCGAGTACCTGTCACCAGGCCATCAGAGTACCCGAGTACCTGTCACCAGGCCATCAGAGTACCCGAGTACCTGTCACCAGGCCATCAGAGTACCCGAGTACCTATCTCCAGCCCATCAGAGTACCCAAGTACCTATTTGCAGCCCATGTCTCATAGAATATACGTTGGGGTGTTTTCTTTCCAAAATGGGGTCATTTTGTGGGTAATTTCACTGTCCTGGTGGTCCAGGACCTTCAAAAGTGTGATAGGTAGGAATGAAATGAGATGTGTCATTTATGCTCCTAGAATGCCTGAATGTACTACTTCAATGTTCGGCCTCTATGTGGCCAGGCTGTGTAAAAGTCCTACACATGTGGTATCACCATACTCGGGAGGAGTAGCAGAATGTATTTTGGGGTGTAATTTTTGCTATATACATGCTATGTGTTAGAAATATCTTATAAATTGACAATTTTGTGTAAAAAAAAATGCGTTTTAATTTTTTTCCACATATTCCAAAAACTGCTGGAAAAAAATGAACCATTCAAAAGACTCATTATGCCTCACAGATTATATGTTGGGGTGTTTGCTTTCCAAAATGGGGTAATTTTATGGGAAATTCCATTGTCCTGGTACTCCAGGGCCTTCAAAATGTAATAGGTGGTTGAGAAATGAGATGCGTCATTTTTGCTCGTACAACGTCTGAAGGAACTACATCAATGTTGGTGCTCTGTATGTGGCCAGGCTGTGTAAAAGTCTCACACATGTGGTATCGCCGTACTCGGGAAGAGTAGCAGAATGTATTTTGGGGTGTAATTTGTTGTATGCATATGCTGTGTGTGAGAAATAACCTGATAATATGACAATTTTGTAAAAAAAAATAATAATAAAAAAAAAATCTTCATTTTGCAAAGAATTGTGGGAAAAAATGACAACTTAAAAAAACTCACCATGCTACTTACTTAATACCTTGGAATGTCTACTTTGTAAAAAGGGGTAATTTGGGGGGTATTTGTACTTTCCTGACTTGTTAGTGTCTCAAGAAATGAGGTACACCTGATGTACTGAAGGCCTGATCAGATGTGATCAATTTACAGTGATTGGCACCATAGTTTGTAGACTCTATAACTTTCACAAAGACCAAATAATATATACTAATGTGGGTTATTTTTTACCAAAGATAGGTAGCAGTATAAATTTTGGCCAAAATTTATGAAGAAAAATTACTAATTAGCAAAAATTTATGACAGAAACAAAGAAAAAGGCATTTTTTTCACAAAATTTACATTTTATTTTATTTATAGCACAAGAAATAAAAAAAACCCACTAGTGATTAAATACCACTAAAAGAAAGCTCTATTTGTGTGGAAAAAAGGACGCAAGTTTCATATGGATACAGTGTTGGATGACTGAGTAATTGTCATTCAAACTGTGAGAGCGCTGAAAGCTGAAAATTGGTCTGGTCAGGAAGGGGGTGTAAGTGATTACACCCCCCCCCCCCCCCCCACTGTATTGAGGTGGTTAAACAGTACTGACTGGTATATTCAAGGCTTTGGCTATCTTTTTATATCCTTTGCCATTTTTGTAAAGTTTCATTACCTTGTTACGCAGGTCTTTTGACTGTTCTTTTCTATCTCCTCATGGCTCAGTGTCTAGCCTGCTTTGTGCAGCCATGTGAGAGGTAACAAACTTATTGACTATTTATACACAGACACTAACTGTGATTTACAAAGCCATAAATGTGGGAGATTAACCTTTAATTGCCATTTTAACCTTTGTGTGCCACCTTCTGTGTTTGTACCAAGGCCAAACATTTCAGGGTATGTAAACTTTTTATCAGGGCCATTTGGGTGATTTCTGTTATCATTATGATTTAAAAACGATCCAAAAACCTATATGATAATAAATGGCTTTATGTGATTACTATCCTTACATAAAAGACAGTTTTTTGGCATGATCAGTCATATTTTCGATATTAATGAAAAAATTTCACAATTTCTAATAATTTGTGCAAACTTTCGAGCATGACTGTATGTAGTCACACAAATTAAGTATTTAATCTGTACTAGTGTAGTCAGTGTTAACTGAAGTTCTAAACACAAGTGGAAGGTACCCAATAAGAACATTTAAGAGGACAAAATACATATGAAGCTTCTGCTGCTACACAAGTGTCTGAAATAAAAAAAGACAAACAACCAAATGAAATGGAAGTGCATATGGGAGCTTATAGGAAACATAAAAATTCTATCTACAGTGCCTTGAAAACGTATTCATACCCCTTGAAATTTATGACATTTTGTCCTGTCGTAAATGTATTTTTTGGGGGATTTTATGTGATAGACCAACACAAAGTGGCACATAATTGTGAAGTAGAAGGAAAGTGATAAATGGTTCTCAAATATATTATAATATATATTTATATTCAGCCCCCTTTAGCCCCAGTACACACGGTCAGACATTCCGACGGAAAAGGTCCGATCAGATTATATTGTCGGAAAATCCGATCGTGTGTGGGCTCTATCTGAGTTTTTCCATCGGTATTTCCGACGTAAAAAATTTGAGAGCAGGATTTAAAATTTTCCGACAACAAAAGTGCAACGCATGCGACAAAGTGACAAAAGCGACAAAATGCCACGCATGCTCAGATCAAAGTATGAGAGCAAAACTGTGTGTAATATAATTTCAGTATAAATACAGCTGTTCTGTAAAGCACTCCGAGGTTTGTTTGAGAACCTTAGTGAACAAACAGCATCATTAAGGCCAAGGAATACACCAGACAGGTCAGGGATAAAGCTGTCGAGAAGTTTAAAGGAGGGTTAGGTTATAAAAAAATATCCAAATCATGGAGAACTATTCAATCCATCATCCATCATCCAAAAATGGAAAGAGTATGACACAACTGCAAACCTACATGGCTGTCCACCTAAACTGATAGGCCGGGCAAGGTGAGCATTAATCAGAGAAGCAGGTATGGTAACTCTGAAGGAGCTGCAGAGATCCACAGCTCAGGTGGGAGAATCTGTCTGCAGGACAACTGCGTCTTGCAATCCACAAATCTGGCCTTTATGGAAGAGTGGCAAGAAGAAAGCCATTGCTGATCGGCATACAATCAGTGCTGGCAGCCAATGGCCGCGGGCGCTAACCAGTAGGCAGGGGGTCGGTCCTCCTATCAGAACACAGTAGCTCAGCGGGGAGATTGCTGTACTAACATTGCATAGTTATTACAATGAGGTCCACTGGGTTGAACAGAAAAAAAAGAATGGGCTGTACACACAATAGGATTTTCCAACAACAAATGTTGGATGTGTTGTTGGAATTTCCGCCAAGCAGGTTCTCAAGTTCTCCGACAACAAGCCTTGTCGGAAATTCCAAGCGTGTGTACACAATTCCAACAAACAAAAGTCCCTGCATGCTCGGAATCAAGCAAAAGAGCCGCACTGGCTATTGAACTTAATTTTTCTCAGCTGGTCGTAAGTGATGTACGTCACCGGGTTCTTGACGTTCAGAATTTCCGACAACATTGTGTGACCGCGTGTATGCAAGACGAGTTTGAGCCAACATCCTTCGGAAAAAGATCCATGGTTTTGTTGTCGGAAAATCCTATTGTGTGTTCATAGCCTTAAATCGTGTACCAGGCTTAACAGTAAAGCCGCGTACACACGTAGCCGTCTGTCCGACGTACTTAGTCTGGCGGACGTCCGCCAAACTGTCCGTCGGAATTTTCGAACGGGCTACTTGCCCACACACGGCACTTTTTCAGCGGACTAATACGGCTTACTAAGTCCGCCGTACTTTCGAAATGAAGGGACTCGCCCATACACGCGGAGGAAAGTCCGCTCATTTCGAGCGCGTCTCCAGGTGGGCGGGGCCCGCGAAGGAGACATCGCTGGCCCCGCCGCCTGGTATGGACTTAAAGGGGAACCCCAACGCCGAAAAAAATCGGCGTGGGGGTCCCCCCAAGTCCACAACAGACCCTTGGAGGAGTCCGGCGAGAAGACCCCCGAAGACGGAAGACCCCCGGAGCTGTGCAATAAAGTATTTTATCTCGTATGTTGTGTTTTTTTTTGTACTTTTATTTTACAGGTGAATAGGCAGGGGTACATTGTACCCCATACTCATTCACATAGGGTGCGGGGCCAGTATCCGGGGGCCCCCTTATTAAAGGGGGCTCCCGGATTCCGATAAGCCCCCCGCCCGCAGACCCCGGCAACCAATGGCCAGGGTTGTCGGGAAGAGGCCCTTGTCCTCATCAACATGGGGACAAGGTGCTTTGGGGTGCCGCGCGGCCCCCCCTTCCCCAAGGCACCCCCCATGTTGAGGGCACGCGGCCTGGTACGGCTAAGGAGGGGGAGCGCTCGCTCGCCCCCCTTTCCTGGCTGGCCGGGTAGCGTGCTCGGACAAGGGACTGTTGTGGACTTGGGGGGGACCCCCACGCCGATTTTTTTCAGCGTTGGGGTTCCCCTTTAAGTCCATACCAGGCGGCGGGGCCAGCGGCGTCTCCTTCGCGGGCCCCGCCTACCTGGAGACCCGCTCGAAATGAGCGGACTTTTCTCCGGGGCGGGAAAAGTCCGCTCATTTCAAAAGTACGGCGGACTGGCATACACACGGCCGGATTGTCCGCCGAAATGCGAGTACGGCGGGCAGATTGTTGTGCAAACCGAAATTCTAAGTCAGCCGTACTGTCGGGTCAAAAAAAGTATGCCGGAGGCTACACACGGGGGGATTGTTTGGCGGACTTGAGTTTGCCGGACTTTTCCACCCGATTGTTTGATCGTGTGTACGCGGCATAACACTACAGTGAGTGGTTTCAATCATAATCATTATGCAGGTAAGGGGGTGGTGGGAATGGATAGGAAACAGAATAGAACTGAGTACCTGTATTTGTACCAACAAATTGTAAGTGCTCTGTACGTTCCTACTGGAGAAATGCTATTCAGGAGGCACAACAGCAAGAGAGCAGGTATGAAGCAACAGGCTTATACTGTTCTCTTCAATTAGGATTCTCTGCATACTTTACCTGCCACTGATAACGCGAAAAATTGCATTTTGTTGTTCCATTTTGCTAATTAAATGCATTTATTTGTATGGTATAAAATATGCTAATGTTACATATAGTATTTACCTGTTTTGTAATATATGTTTAAAGCATTGGAGCATTAAACGTTGACGCAAAGAGAACTGACAGTCTGCCTGCGGCTAATAGGATATTGTTAGATTCCCAAGTCTCAAATGCCATCCGGAAAAAAAGAAAAAAAGGTATAAAACAAAGGTAAAACAGTATAGTCACAATAAGTAAAAGCAAACAGGGTCACTTATCCAGTGCTCAAGATAAGAAGTAGATTAAACTAAGCAGCTGCTATAATCAAATCATAACATTAAGGAGAAAGCAAAAAAGTTCCAAAGAACTAGGTTCTTTCCAACTTAAGCAGAGCTCAAAAAATAAAAATGCATAAGAGCAACCACTATGCTAAAAATATAGGTGTGGAGTAATTTCTCATGAGACAGTTCATATCATTGCAGAAATGTTGCACCTTGTGATTCCACTCCCTATAGGAATTGCACTCACCGGACTCCTAATTATCAATCGCCTGATGCCGCATACACACTATCAGACTATCCGGCAGATTTAGTCCAGTGGACAATCCGCCGGACTATGCAGTGGAGGTCCGCCGGACTTTCCGAATGAGCGGACCTGCCCACACACGCCCGCACATGACCGGATTTTTCAGTGGACTAGGTCCGGTGGACAATCCGCCTTACTTTTGGCGGAGGACCGCCAGACTTTTGAAATGAACGGACTTGCCTCCATTGGCGAGATTTACACTCCACAAGCCCCGTTGCCTGGTTGTGGTTGCCTGCGGCCCCCCCCCCCACCCCAAAGCACCTTGTCCCCATGTTGATGAGGACAAGGGCCTCTTCCTGACAACCCTGGCCGTTGGTTGTCAGGATCTGCGGGCGGGGGGCTTATTGGAATCCAGGAGCCCCCTTTAATAAGGGGGCCCCTAGATCCCAGCCCCCCACCCTATGTGAATGAGTATGGGGTACATGGTACCCCTACCCATTCACCTGAGGGAAAAAAGTGTTAATAAAAAAAAAACACAACACGGGTTTTTAAAGTACTTTATTAGACAGCTCCTCTTCTCCTTGCCAGGCCTCCGCTATCTTCTTCCAGCTCTTTAACTAGCACTGGCCCGGTCTTGTCGCTGTCGTCGTTGCCTTCTTGTTCTTCTTCCGATGTTGACATGACGCTTTCTCCGGCTGCAATGCCAGGTAAGCGTGGTGCTGCGACTTATAAGGGGCGGGGAAGAAGGAGAAGGAGAAGAAACCAGGCCAATGCTGTTCACCATGTGATCGGCCTCAATTACATCACGGCCAATCACAAATGGGTATTCCCCGCTTTAGACTGAGCAGTGCGGTCATGTTGGTGGCGGCGTGTTCCCAGGAACACCGCTCGTCGCCGACAAGGGTAAACAGCCAATGGCTGGCGGTTACTATCTGTTACCGGCTCTTCTCTCCTCACACACCATTTCCAGTGTAAAGAGAAGAGCCAGGAGCAGTGAGTAACCGATCTATGTGTGTATTGTAGTTTACTGCACCAACACAAAAAAGAGAACCTGTCACATCGCTGTCACCCAGCAGTCACCACATCATTCCTTATAAAAGTGCACCTGTCATCGTCAGAGACTGCCATCAGCAGTGACTGTCATCGGTGACTGCCATCAGTGATCCATCCGGGACCCTCATCTGTCACCTATCAGTCCCATAAAGTGCACCAGTCACCGGCAGGGACTGCCATCAGTGACTGTCACCTGTTACCCACCAGTAACCATCACCTGTTACCCACCAGTGACTGTCACACGCCACCTGTCACCCGTCACCTTTCACCCACCAGTGACCATCACCTGTCACCCATCAGTGACTGTCATTTGTCACCCATCGGACAGCCCATCAGAAAAAATGTCCAAAAGATTCTATACAAGTGAGAAGGCATTCCAGATCCTCTCCATGACTGATGAGAGCAGCGAGGAGATCAGATTCAGCATTTGAACCGATTGATAGTAGTGGATCGGCAAATGAACAGAGGAAGAATGTATCACTCCTAAGAGAGCATGGCTCTCTGGAAACCAGCAGCCACCAGCAATATACCCAAGGATCAAATTCCCAGGCCCAGTACCAGCACTGCCGCCAGTGATAGATGCCAAAACCAAAGGCCCACTACCAGCACTGCTGCCATCAAAAGGCCACAAGAAATGCCCAGGCCCAGTACCAGCATTGCTGCAGCATCACGCCCAAATGCCAGCACAGGAACTTCAAATCCCCCAACTACCAGCACTGGAGTGCCACGTCCCCCAAGAGCCAGGGCCGCTACACATCTTCCAGCTGGTCTTGCCAATCCAACATGGCTGCCTTCCGACTCAGGATCAGCAAGAATTCCCCCTTTCACTGCACAGCCAGGTGTTCAGGCCAATACCCCAAATTTTTCTGAAATTGATTGTTTTTATTTGTTGCAACTCATAGTGGACCAGACCAATTTATATGCTCAGCAGCATATTGCCAACAACCCCCAATCATCATACGCCCATCCATTTGAGTGGAAGGATTTGACTCTGGAGGAGTTCAAAGTGTTTATGAGCCTCACCAGAAACATGGGGCTTACAAAAAAAAGGACAAGACTATAAGTCCACCAATCCCATCCACCACATGCCCATTTATTCTTCCGTAATGTCCAGGTCCCAATATGAGAAGCTTTCTTCATTTCAGTGACAACATCCGGTGCCCAATACCCAGTAAATTATGATAAATTATATAAAATTTGCCTGCTCGTTAATTTCTTTTCCCAATGATTTGTAGAACGCTATGTACCTGATAAGCATATATGTATTGATAAGTCCCTGGTACCATTTTCAGGCCGGCTAGGAATAAAACAATCCATTCCCAGCAAAAGGGCCAAATATGGAGTGAAATTTTATAAGCTTTGTGAGTGAGTCACGGGATATCTGTATGAATTCCGCATATACGAAGGAAGAGATTCCCAGCTGCAGCCCCCTGAGTGCCTGGCATACATGGGCACAACTGGTAAAATTGTATGGGACCTGGCATACCCACTGCTGAAGAAAGGTTACCACATATACCTTGATAACTTCTACACCAGCCTGCCCCTTTTCAAACACCTATACCTCACAGAAACCCTGGCCTGTGGAACCTCCAGAAAGAATAGAAAGGGCTTCCCACAAGCCATAATGAATAAGAAATTGTGAAGGGGAGAAAGAGCAACTTTGAGAAGCAACAAAGTGCTGGCCTTGAGGTGGAAGCATACCGGGAATGTGTACATGAAGTCCACTATCCATGATGACACTACAGTTGAAGTTCAGAGAAGACTTGGTCCCGTTGTAAAGCCAACATGTGTACAAGATTACAATCCGTTTATGGGGGGGGGGGGGGGGTGGATTTCAAGGACCAAATGCTTCAACCCTATTTATCAATAAGGAGGTCCCGTTTCTAGTACAAGAAATCAGCACTATATTTAATTAATTTGGCCTACATAATTCACACCAAATCCACAGAAAGCCCGGCCCACTTCCTAAAATGTATAGAAGAAGTTGTCACGTCCCTCATCTACCATCAAAGACCCCCCCAAGAAAACCTTCACTCTGATGCTGTTAGCCGACTTCATGAACGCCACTTCCCGGACAACATTCCACCATCTGAAGGAGGACGAAGACACCAAAAAATATGTCGAGTATGCAGCAAAAAAATAATTTTGAAGAGATACCAGCTACCATTGTCCCCAGTGTCCCTCCGAACCCAGCCTTTGCATTGGTGAATGCTTCAGACTATATCACACATCCCTAAAATATTATCCCATATTCTTAATCATTTCCCCATTTTCATCATCTGTGCTGAGCGTTTCCCATGCTTCCTCAAGCAACCATGCCACTGCCTTCCACGTGAACTGACCCAGGCCTTTTTTTTTTACTATGCCACTGCCATACGAGGACCAATAATATGGCTGTAATGGCTGTCTCTGCCTGGACAATTTCTATGGACAAATGCTTTGGCTGTGCTGACGACATCCTTGTGCTGACTATAGACAATATTGTTGCCTGGATAATTATTATTGTTGCTAACTACATCCCTGCCTGCTGCCTGGACCAATTCTCTTCTCTGGGGACACTACTAAAACCACAGGTAATACTTTTTTTTTTTACCCTTTGTAGTTTTTGGTATGTAAATGATATGTGTTAGGAATATAAGGGCCTTCAAAAATAATAGGTTGTCAGGATGTGTAATTTATGCTTGTAGAACCCTTGAAGGTGCTACTTCAATGGTCGGCCTCTGTATGTGGTCAGGCTGTGTAAAAGTCTCTCACATGTGGTATTGCCATACTCAGGAGGAGTAGCAGAATGTATTTTGGGATGTAATTTTTTCTATGTACATGCTATTTGTTGGAAATATCTGAAAAATTGACAACTTTGTGGGAAAAAAAAAAATGGGTTTTCATTTATTTTCCACATTCTCCAAAAACCTCTGCAAAAAAATTAACCATTCAAAAGACTCGTTATGCCTCATAGATTATAAATTGGGGTGTATGCTTTCCAAAATGGGTCATTTTGTAGGCGTTTCCATTGTCCTGGTGCTCCCAGGCCTTCAGAAGTGTAATAGGTAGTTGAGAAATGAGACGTGTAATTTATGATTGTAGAACGCCTGAGGGTGATACTTCAATGGTGGGCCTCTGTATGTGGCCAGGCTCTGTAAAAGTCTCACATATGTGGTATAGCCATACTCAAGAGGAGTAGCAGAATGTATTTTGGGGTGTCATTTTTGCTATGCACATGCTATGTGTTGGAAATATCTTAAAAATTGACAACTTTGTGGGAAAAAAATGGGTTTTTATTTTTTTTCCACATTTTCCAAAAACTTCTGGAAAAAAATAAACCATTCAAAAGACTCATTATGCCTCAGAGATTATATGTTGGGGTGTTTGCTTTCCAAAATGGGGTCATTTTGTGGGTATTTGTTCTTTCCTGGCTTGTTAGTGTCTCAAGAATTGAGATAGGTCTTCAGTACATTAGATGTGATCAATTTTCAGTGATTGGCACTATAGCTTGTAGACTCTATAACTTTCACAAAGACCAAATAATATACATTAATTAGGGTTATTTTTACTAAAGATATGTAGCCGTATAAATTTTGGCCAACATTTATGAAGAAATATTTCTAATTTTCAAAATTGTATGACAGAAACAAAGAAAAGGGCATTTTTTCACCAAATTTGCAGTCTTTTTTTATTTATAGCACAAAAAATAAAAACCCACTAGTGATTAAATACCACCAAAAGAAAGCTCTATTTGTGTGAAAAAACAGACGCAAATTTCATTTGGGTACAGTGTTGCAGTAATTGTCATTCAAGGTGTGAGAGCGCTGAAAGCTGAAAATTGGTCTGGGCAGGAAGGGGGTGAAAGTGCCCTGTACGCAAGTGGTTAAAGGTTTACATTGTGTGGCGTTGATGCTTGTATATATGTAGGACTAACTAATTAATAGCTGCTGTAATGCTATGAACAAATTTTTTCTCCAACTTCTACAACATTAATTAACATCAATATATGAAAGCCTTAATTAGCTAAAAAGAGACACTAATGAAAATATTGGACACTTACTAGATGCTATTACGATGTACTATTTATAGTCGTCTCATTGGTCATATTCAACGTTTGTTGTAGTTTACAGCCCCATGTATGTAGGCTATTAACAATTTGTGGATGCCAGAAGCAAGCAAGCAGAATTTCTAAAAAAAAAACAAAAAAAAATACTAAAACTCAGCTGCATTTCCTTATGTTTTTGATACAAAAATATATGTGGAAATACAAAACAATGGATACGTTTATATGGAATCTAGGAGTTCAACAAGTCCACCATGAGCATAGAATAACACAATTTCAAGTGTTACAATGGAGTCGACAAAGTCTAGCTTTTTAAATTCATAAGCTTACACTCCATCTGCAATTTAATGTCACTGACAATTTGAACTCCTAGATAGAGATTCAGTATCCCTGTTGGTCCAGCACAGGGCTTCTTATCCTTGGAGGAACCCTTGGCGAAAATTTTGACATCTCAGGGAATCCCTGAAATAATGTTCACATCTACAGCTCTTAGAACATTGGTGTGATCAGAAGTTAATGATATAACAGCAACAATTTTTTAGAAATTTTAGATTTCATGATGCAGATACCATATTAAATATCCAGTACAGGCAATTCAATAATTTGTGCATTTTACAATCTATATAGCCAGAAGTCATGAAGGTCCTACCATTAATGACAAAAGTTATTGCAGACAAAGGTAATGGGTTTTGCAATATCTACAAATTTACAAATTATACATTTGAAAATCTGATATTCAGCCATGTAGATTTGCACATATTATCTGGATTTTCAAAATGACTTAAAGACAAGGCACTAAATTCCTACTTGCAAATCTACTCCCATCATTCAACACTAATTAGTACTAACTTGCTATTTCTTTTTAACATTATAAAAAAATGCTTTAGTTAACAAGCACATTATGAGGATTGTCCCTGGATCTATAATACTATAGGTATATTTCTGGCACAGTCTGGAGACCTGTTAAGGTATCTCCACTGTTGTAATCTCCTCTAATTCATTATCTAGTGTCTTCGGGTCAGACAATTTTGTCTGATGCAATAATTTATCAAACTGTAAATCCAGTAGTTCTAGCATGAACATTAGATGATGTAAGAAGTGATTCATCACTGTGTTATTTACAGTAAATGCCAGTAAGGAAACTGTAGGGTTAAGAGATACCTATTATTGGTTGAATAAATTAAAATTGTGAGCTTTCAAGATTATGTAAGTATTGTCGTTGGAATCTTTTAAGGTGGCTTAGATATCTTTTAAAAACATGGAGTGTCAAGACCTGCAAATGACAGGTCTGATTCTTTCAGTCACATTGAGAGATCCCTTGAAGCTACACCTATTTTTTTTTAAATTTAATTCAAAATAGCAATTGTAGGTTATTAGATTATGATATAGGTGCAGTACAATATACATTTATCTATTCCTAATCTTAACTCATGTAAAGAGGCTGTTTTGTTATTTGAATATTTCACATCTGCGGGGGGTGGGGGGGGGGGGGTAGTTTATTTGGTCGAATATCAGAAAAAAGTACAATCAACTTGTAACTTACAAATTACCAGTAAACTCTCAGATCTAGATGTCTAACAGCCCATACCAAGCTATTGCTTCAGCTGTCAGCTCAGATAGTAGTATAACAATTGGAGAAGAAAAAAGCATTTGAAAAAGATATTCCCTGTGAAGGCTGTGATGTGACGGAATTCGTTTTCATGAGTTAAATAGTTACGAGCTAACTTTAGGGGCATAAAAGAGAGTGAGAGCTGTATGGCCCCACCCTCAGATGATGTCAGAATGATGAAACACAGCAGGGTGGAGCCATACACTTAGTGCAATCACACTAGGAGATTTTGGAAGGCAACGGGCCGTTGGCTGCGGTGAGCGGCAGGAGTCACTGTGCTTATCTGATTCTTCAGACATTGATGAACAGCTATATTACATTGATTATGTTTTGTGAGTGCATTCTGTGAAGATTTTAATTAGCATTAAAGAACTTTTAAAGTGAGATTACGCTATGTCCACTATTCTTATTTCTTTATTTAATTATTGAGGGAGACCAGCACAAAGGGAGTCAAGAGCATTCAAGGTGAATAAGAAGGGGATGTTGGCTGGCGCAGTCTAATTGTGGATTTACATGCCAGACTAAAGCTTGATTCCTGGTAAGTGTTGTATTTAAGGGGGGCTCCTCTCACATACCCCCCTATGTAAGCAGTGCACGCGTGGAGGTGATCCCTGTCGGTGTTAGCATTCTACACTTATTTTCATCTGAATTGTCTGCAATGGACTTTTTCTATAGCGCTTGATTATTACCAGCATTTGTTATATGGACTGGGTACACAGAACACAGATTGCAATAATAGATTGATGTTAAACTAATTGTTCTGACACAATAGGTTAAATTATTTGTTTCTGATACAATAGTTGTTTAAATTTAGCGCTGCTGAAATCTTTTTTATAGATTTTGTGAGTTTCTACATGTTTTATTATCTCCGTTAGAGAGTGGTTATAAGCAGCAGCTAATACCATTGATTGGTTGATGAAGTCTAATTGGTATAATTTTATACTTCCATTTAGCGCTTGTGTTTTATGAGAAATAGGTCTCGTTTTCTTATAAAAAAACTTTTTGCATTAAAACAATACCGCTGTCTTTTTTCTCTCTCTTTGCCTCCATTACTATAAGAACCAACAGCTACATAAAAATAGAAAAGAGAAAGTACTTTTTTTTATGAGAAAACTTTGAAGCAATGATGTTCTGTTTGCTTTCTATTTTACAATTATGAATGCCCAAGCTATGCTGCACTTCATTATTACACCAGGATTCCTTCATGTTCTCAAACATTCACAAATCATTGAATGCAATAAAGCTGTGCCTATCTCTCACAATGATTTAGCTCATGCCTTTATTTGTGGTTATTATTCAGGAAGATGGTAGGCTGGCAGCATCTAGCCACATGCCCAGATGGCACATCTCATATGTATATATTTTCCACAGCTTGACATCTGAGTCTAAAAGTTGCTAAAAGTTGAGTATATTTTCTCATTTTATGAGATTGCCTGGGAACTGAATGCAAGTCCAACCAGAACAAAATATATTAATTGGTTGGAAGTAAATAGACTGTGTCACTCCAATTTGCCATTTAAGACAAACTACACGCAAGGAGATTATTACCTTATTCCAAGTTCTATAAATTAAATGTGACAAGCAATGAAATGTTCATTGACTTACTCATAACATGGAGGAGAAGTTAAGATGATGGTCTTTATTATCTGTTTGTTCAAATGGGGCTATGAAATGAGATACAACTTCTTTTTTTTTTCATTGTATTTTCTAAATAAATTTAAAGTTGAACTCCAGGCATATGACTAAATAAAAGATGAGATTTATATGTATATAAATATATATATTTAATATAATATATATATATATATATATATATATATATATATATATATATATATATATATATATATATATATATTGTTTACCTGCCAAAGGATTTGGATTTGGTCATTAAGCAATCCCTGTACTGTGCCGAATTCATCTACTTGCACAGTTTAAAAAAAACCCTTGGCACGGATTATGTGCAAATATGCAGCCACACTGGAATGGCCTTTTTTCTGTGGAGACGCATAGTTACATATCTCTCTTTGTGCTGAGAGCGCCCCCCCCCCATGGTGTGCTGGGAGCGGTCCCTCCCCATGGCCTGCTCCAAGCAAAGAGACTGTGGTTTCACCGAGATCCCCGACCCCTGTACTAATGGTCCTGATCTCAAAATACCTGATTCTGGGTCACCTGACTACTGTGATAGCCTCTGATTAACTATCAGTTGCTGTGAAGCTCACCCCCTTGTTTTCTCTCTCTGAGTGGAGGAGAGAGATGCATTGTATCTCTCTCTCCTTTCAGAGAAAAAAAACAAAAAACAACCGTGTATAAAAAAAAAAAATAATAATAATAATAATAATAATAAAAAAATTAGATCAGAGTTTGATTTACGTCAGTGCCAGGGTTAGTGTTTGAGTCAAGGTCAGGGTCAGTGTTTGGGCATGATTTTTCTTTTTAAATTAATATCAGTTTCAGCTAGTGCCAATGTCTCCAGTGTTTTTACTATTTTGGGCTAGTTTTCCTTTGATAATAATAAAAATTTAGGAGATACCCATTACCATTTACCACCAAATGAAAGCCCAATGTGTCCTGAAAGAAACATAATATAATCTACCTGGGTGCACAAAGTAGTTGCACAAAGTAGTTGTGATGATATGGTTTTACTAACACATGTCAAAGTTGCAAACTTTTGCTTAGCCATTAACATTTGCTCTACCCTTAGATGCAAATGGGGTTACATACATTCAATTAGGTATTATTAATACAGATCCCTATCTAAGTGTGTCTTTTAAATCTGCCTGGAGATTTGTTGTAAATTACAGCTTCCTTTATTACTTGTGGTTTGGTTGTGGTATGGTTCCAGCATGATTTTAGTCCCATAGAATATGTAAACCACGTCAATTAGCATCAAAATTGCATCCAATTTGCATTCAAGTTGCACTACATAATGGCACTGAGCCCTGGTTCACATTGATATGCTTTGACATGCCAAATCACTTGTCAAAATGGCGGCAATTGCCGGAAATGATACTGTCCTAATCAGTGTGACGCTGCATTTGCGGCGCCGTGCTGATTTCAAAAAGTAGTTTCTGTACTACTTTTTGCGATTTCTGGCTGCGATTTACATTGGTACCTGCAAGAAACCTGCACAGATGTCTCTGAAATCATGGCCAAAATTGGGACTGACATGCGGGAGTGAAATCCCGCATGTCGGCTTCATTCCCGCAGCTCAGTGTGAACCTGGGATTGCAGCAGTGTGCAGTTAGCCGAAATCATTTCCTGCTCCTACATATCCGTATATGTAGAGTTTATAATTCAAATATTCTTGTTGGACAGGAATCCCAATTTATTGTGGACACAAGTTATCATTTCAAATATATGCAACCCCCTTTCCATTAGGAAGTTGGTCTCTCAAGCACTGCCCAGCCCACAGGAAACACCTGTCAAATTCAGATATATTTTTCATAGAAGTACAAGTATACAAGCTGGTCTCATACAATCCACATGCTGGTTGCAGACTGGTATAAAGAAGGCCAAATGCAAGTCTATGCAAGAAAAAATTAAAAGAATGCACAAAGCGTGCACAGAGTAGGGACTCAGCATCATGAACCTCCCATGCATGCTGAATATGTCTGCCCAAATTGCATCACTTGATATCATCCAAACATAGAATTTACCAGTCACAGTGGGATTGCAACTTGACTGCAGTTCTTAGCAGCAGATAAAAAGCATTACAATTCTTGGAGCAAAGTCAGTGCAGAATCAGTGCAATTATGTGCAATGAATGACCGTGTAATGGTGCGCTGTTTCTATAAATTCCTCATACATGATCTAATGCTATTATGAAAATAAACTATATCACAAAATAAATCATTATACTACATTTTAAACCATTATTAGTTCATAAAAATGGTAATAATCTATGATTTATTTAAGGTGCTGTGTACAGTGATTAATGATGCTTTTATGCTGTGCTATAAATGCAATTAATTAAACATATGTTCCAGAATTCATATGGTTAAAAATGTGCTCCAACAAATGTAGTTAAGTGTTCTGGAGTTCACAAAATGTGCTTTGACAGTTCATATAATCCCCTTAAAATTGATATGTAGTTCCCAATTTCCCCACGTGCAAGAAAAGGAAAAAAGTGTCTTTGTGCAAAATAAATGAATCAAAAGGGCTTGTGCTTCACCACTTAGCAGGCAAATTGATACCACATAGGGTATCGTGTGCGCATAAACAAGATCACATCTAACCCTAGGTTCACACCTATGCATTTTTTAGTAGGTTTTGCATATAAACAGTGTGTTTATCCTGTGTTTAAAGCGAAAAAAAAAAAGTATAAATGCAAAATGCATAAAAACTGCATGCAAAATGCATAAAAAATGAGGGTTTAAAAACACAAAATGCAAAAAATGCCTGAAAAACGCATCAAGCGCAGCCGCATAGATTTGAACCTAGACTTAGGGTTGGTTGCCAACTGGCCTCAGAAGGTTGGGATGGATCCAAGCTCATGTCACTCACAGGAAACGCATTAGGTAGGAGCCAGTAGCGTGACATCAACATGCACAGACCGTTCTGCAGGTGGCCGTGCACTGCCTCATACAAGCAACTGTTTTGTAATTGCATTTTGATTTTTAATAAATTATGTTACGTACGTTAAATGCACTATGAGCACTCTCCATTGCTTTTATTATAACATGCTTTGAGTGACGTAAGATTAGATCCATCCTAACCTTCTAACTTGCAGATGAAATTGACAGCTTCCCACACAGTAAACTGCTAGGCTTCTGCTTGGATTCTTTTTTTTTTTTTTTACTACAATGTTGTTACTTTGTGTATATATTCTGAAGGGCACATACCATCCTTTCTGTGCATGTAGAAAATTCTTGAATTTTTGTGATATAGAAAAGAATGGCTTACGTGAATCCTGAGATCTGATATATATATTTCTTTACAGAGGACAGCAATATACAGGTTTTCAAAATTAGAAATAAACTATTAAACTATTTTTCTATAGACGTGGGGAATAATAGTCACGTGGTCTATCGCGTGCTCATCATTGACTACTATAGATCTGTGAATTTAACTCACTACTCTGTGTAGTTCTTTGCAATTGCGTCTGGCATGAAATCATAAGAAAAACATCTCTCAATCAAAGAAAATTTGTATATCACTATTAACTCTGCCATGACTGGGTTTTTTCATACCTTTGCAACCATATACAAATTTGCTATTTAGAAT
This sequence comes from Lithobates pipiens, assembly GCF_037356315.1. NCBI lineage: Eukaryota > Metazoa > Chordata > Amphibia > Anura > Ranidae > Lithobates > Lithobates pipiens. The sequence goes on along the minus strand of NW_027507903.1, from coordinate 219,353,711 downwards.
TTTGTATTACCCTTGGTAGCATCCATTAATTATTTTAGGTTAATTCACATTTCATGTTTATTGCTGAAAACATTGAACAAACAAACAAAAAAAAACTTAAGAATTTCTCACTTTTGTTGCCCAGAGATAACCCACAATTTTTTTCTGTGTTGATTACAGGAATGTCAAACATCTATTTATTATTTCCTTTTTACATAACTCTAGCCATAAACCTAACTTTATTATAGGAGTGAATGTGTATACTATGCAGGACCACCGATAAAGTGGTACCACTGGTCAACAGGGGGGCCTAGGCAACTGACAAGCCAAAGGAAGGGGAACCTGAACATCAACTAATAGTTCCAATTCCCTGTAGTTCTCACCTGCAGCAGCCTAAAACTGGCTTCTCCTCTTCTCCATCCCACTGCTTTCAGCTGCCGCAGGTAGGAACTACATGGGATTAAATCCAGTAAATGCCATCCCCTTCCCCCCCTCCTGTACACCTTCCTTCTGCTACCCAGGATCCCCTGTGTGCTTCCCTGGTCCCCCATTCCACAGCACACTGGGTATCATCTGGCGACTCTGCTCCTTTGTTTACTTAGTGGGGGGGGAAAGCGGTGCTTTTATCATTTGGTGAGTGTCAAGTGACAGGAATGGAAGCGTTCAGTGGGTGGTGGAGCTTTTCTTGTGCGGGTTGGTGGCTGGCGTTTAACCTGATTGATTTACATTTGGGAACATTTTTATTTTTTATTTTTTAGTAAAGGACTTGTCAAAAACTGTCTTGTGTTTTTATTTACTTTTGAAACTTTATTGGTAAATGAGTAGGTTACTTTGTATCCCATACTCATATACATGGAGGGGTGAGATCTGGGGGTCCCCTTGTTAAAGGGGCTTCCAGATTCTGATAAGATACCGCCCACACCCCCACAACCATGGGGCCTGTGTTGTGGGGAAGAGGCCCTTGTCCTCATCAACATAGGGACAAGGAGGTTTGCCAGGGGGGCCCATGTTAAGGGCATGTGGCCTTGTATGGTTCAGGAGAGGGGGTGCTCACTTAACGCATAACTTCTGATTGATACCACCTAGGATTTCAAGCGCATCTGACCCACTGTCATATGACAGATGTGTCCAATTCCTCCGGTAAGAGTATTTAATTCTCTTTAATTCACTCCAGACAAGTCGTTGTTCCAGGTTGAATTGAATTGTGTGGTCGCTTGATTCCATTGCTGGGAAGACCAACATTGACACTTTTCACTACCTAACATACGTGGACTGTTTGCTGGGATTTATATTTCAGCTGCTGATACTCATCAAAGATCTGTGCGCATTTATATATTGTATCCACATATTTAGCGAATTATTAATTGCATTTATTTTTGTTTTATATTTTTTATTTTTGCACATTTTGTCACATGTGTGTTTTTTAGTATTGGTTTCATTATCATCCCTTTAATATACAGCTTTAGAGTTTTTCACTAATCGATTCACTAGCGCTACACCAATTTTCTCTTATGTTTGTTTTAGTTCAAAATTCTTTTATATACAGTATAAAGCTGCTTAGCACAATATTGAGGTTAAATCATCTACAATGTTTGAAATTATACTGGCAAAAAGCCAGGGATGCTGGATCAGCTACCATGTTGCCTATTTTTCAAGGTCTTGCTAGTGGGGAATGAAATTAGTTTGCATAAAGCTGAAGAAGGGTTAGAACAATGTCATCGTCAACAAGGGCATTTTATTAAACATAGCACAATGCTGTGCTTTCACCTTAAACCAGTTACACATTGAAGAACTAATATTATGCTGATTCTGGGAGTACAGCCAAGAACATAAGACATGAGTTTTCATATTACATATACATTTTATTTTTAAATGCTTTTAAAGCATGGCTTTCACTATTAGTCATAAGAACATAAACTCTAATGTATTGTCCATATTTCTGTTTGGTAAATAAAAGAAGTAGTATGTAGTATGTTCCTAGAATTACATTTTTATAAAATAAAGATTTTTTTCATAAGAACAGTAATAAATGCTTGAATCAAATATACAGTACTTTAAAAAGGAAATAAAATGGTACATATTGAAAAGCTACATCATAAAATACCTACTGGTGTTTTTATATTGTATTGCGTATCTGGTTTTATCTTAACTATGATCACCTCAAAGTATAAGGAATTCAAAAGGATGTAGCAGCTCTAAAGGATTGAAAATACTAGATGTAAAACATGTGATATATATATTATAATCACCAAAACATGATCAACCAAATATTGAAAAAAACTAAATTGAAAAATTAATAAAAATAAAAATAAAAAGTACATTTAATGGAAATAAGAAAAAATATATATATATATGTTATAAAAGCAGCTGCTAAATGTAGGATACACACAAATAGTAAATAGAAAAGGATGTAGCAGCGCTAAAGGGTGAAAAATACTAGGTGTAAAACATGTGATATATATATATATATATATTATAATCACTAAAACATGATCAACCAAATATTGAAAAAAACAAAATATAATATAATGGAAATATATATACAAAATCGTGTATAGATGAAAATCTCGGATGAGAAAGTAGGGATAGAATTCTCCCACTATAGTAACAGTCCAAGTTCATAAACCAAGTGTTCAAAAAATAAATTAATATTAATCTATTAATATTCATTTATTTTTTGAACACCTGGTTTATAAACTTGGACTGTTACTATAGTGGGAGAATTCTATCCCTACTTTCTCATTCGAGATTTTCATCTATACTCGATTTTGTATATATATTTCCATTATATGTACTTTTTATTTTTTATTTTTATCATTTTTTCAATTTCGTTTTTTTCAATATTTGTTTGTTTCAAATTTCTCTTTATTTATTTTTATAAAACATACATTCAAAAATTTTCCATTCAATTTTCACATCATTATAAAACATTCCCCATACAAAAAAAAAAGAAAAAAAGAAAAAAAATTGTCAGTACTAATCCATTCAATCCCCCTCCCTTACATAAATTCCCACAATTTTCCTGAGGTACTCAATTCCTCCCATTTCTTCCAATAGTCCGACATCGGTTTTTCTACATATCCCTCTTGTCTAATCTGTTTCTCCATGAAACACACCTCGCTCATCTCATAATTCCACTCTACTATTGTTGGGGCTACTTCCTTTTTCCATTTCTGTGCTATTACGGTTTTAGCTATTGTAGTTATTTGATACAAAAATTCCATCTCTTTTCGTTTTAGTTTTCCAGATGTATGGGAGAATAATATTGTTTTTATATCAAGATTTATTCTTATATCTGTCAGTTCCTGATATATTTTTATTATCTTAACCCAAAATATTTTTATCTTCCAGCAACTGTACCAGATATGTTCTAGAGTACCCTTCTCATTCTTACATCTCCAACATAATTCAGAGTTCCGTTTATTTATTTTGTTCATAATCACTGAGCTTCTATACCATCTTAATAGAATTTTATAATTTTTTTCTTGATATTTAATAGCTAAGGATGTTTTATATATTCCTTCAAATACCTCTCCCCACTCTTTCTCTGTCAACTCCTGCCCTATTTCTTCCTCCCATTTTTTAATTCCTGCTATTTTTTTAATATACCCACCAGGAAGTAATAGGTTATATATCTTAGCTAATTTCTTATTTGCTTTATCCTTATTCATTGCTATTTGTTCAAATATGGTTGGTGGTCTATTAATCATTATCTTTATTGGGTCAATAAATGCCCTCAGCTGTAAGTACTGAAACCATTTGTTTTTATACTCTTGCCCCAATTCCTGAAACGTTGGAATATTTCCATCATTTAGGATTTGTATTATCCGCTCATGTTCCTCTATATTCCATTTCAAAAATGTATTATCCTTTATAGCTGGCCTAAATTCGGGATTACCAAATAAAGGGGTCATAGGGCCTATTAAAGATGATAGTTGTTTTTTCTTTATCATATCATCCCAGATTTTTAAAGTTGTTTTTACAAAGATAGGCATTTCCTTCCTCTCTGGTCTTGACTTAGGTTTTATCCATGGCTGGTGTTTTATTTTAGCCCCTAATATGTCTTCCTCCAATTTTATCCATTGCTTGTCTTTTTCATTATGCTGCCAATCGATTATTCTCATTAAAGAGGCAGCTTGTGAATATTTTAAAAAGTCAGGCAATGCTAATCCACCATTATTTTTCGTTCTAATTAATACCTCCCTACCTACTCTAGGGGTCTTATGTGCCCATACAAAGCCTTCTACCATTTCTTTCAGATCTTTCATAATTTTTTTTGATGGTATAATGGGTACCGTTTGAAAGATATACAGCATTATTGGCAAAATCTCCATCTTTACAATATTTATTCTCCCAAACCATGAATGGGTTATTTTATCATATTTGCCTAGAAGTTTCTTTACCTTCTGAACTGCCAAGTTGTAATTCACATCTTGCAAAAGTTTTAAATCTCTTGGAATATATACTCCCAAGTATTTTATCGCATCTTGCTTCCATTTAAATGGAAAATTCTTTTGTACAATAGTTTGATCTTTCTCTTCTAATGTAATATTCATTAATTCAGATTTGTCATAATTTACTTTGAAATTACTAATTTCACCAAATCTCTCAAGTTCTTTTATTAAATTTGGTATAGTAATTATAGGGTTGGTTATATATAATAGAAGATCATCTGCATAAGCAGCCATCTTATATTCTTTGCCTTTAACCTTTATCCCCGTAATATCTTTGTTTATTCTTATAGCCTCCATAAGATGTTCCATCATCATAATATATAAAAGTGGTGATAAAGGACACCCTTGTCGGGTTCCATTTGATATATTTATATACTTTGATAATATCCCATTTGCTCTCACTTTAGCCCTTGAGTTCTTATATAGGGCCATGATCCTTCCTAACATCTTGGGTCCCATCGCTGTTTGCTTCAATACTTCCTCTAAGAACTGCCATCCCACCCTATCGAATGCTTTTTCAGCGTCTATAGCCAGTAGGCAGGTAGGGATGGCAGTTCTCTGAGTGTATTCAATAAGCGTGCATGTTTTAATGATGTTATCTCTTGTCTCCCTCCCTTCCATAAACCCCGTTTGTTCCAAGCTTATATTATTTGAGATAATGGTCGTTATTCTTTTGGATAATATTTTTGAGAATATTCTTATATCTAAGTTAGTCAACGATATAGGTCTATAATTTTTACATAGTGATTGATCTTTTTCCGGTTTTAATATTAACACTATATGAGCTTCTGTACCTTGTATCGCAAATGGCTGATCTAAAGATATAGAGTTAAATGTTTCCTTAAGTATGGGTATTATTTGATCCTTGAATGACTTATAGAATCTAGCTGTATACCCATCTGGGCCTGGACTTTTTCCCAGAACAAGTTCTTTAATAGTCTGTTCAATTTCCTCTGTTGTAATTTCTCCCTCCAACCCCTCCATCTTTTCTTTTAAACAGTTAAATATAGCCATTTCCTTTACATATTTTTGTATATTCTCCCTTTTATCTTCTCCTTCCTGATGTTCCTGACCATCTTTTATATTGTATAATTTAGAATAATATGTATGGAAGGTTTCAGATATTTCCTCTGGGTCATATGTAATTTCCCCATTTGGTTTTACAATTTTCTCTATATAACTTGGGGGTTGTTGCTTTTTTAGTGTTCTGGCTAATATTTTCCCAGGTTTATTACCAAATTTGTACCACTGCGTTCTATCCTTATCTCTTATTCGAAGGGAATCTTCATCAAGCACTGATTGTAATTCCAATTGTTTTTCCTTTAGTCTAGCTCCATCACACGGTTTCCTACTTACTTTATGCAGTTCTTCTAATTCTTTGATCTCACTTTCCAATTGACATATTTTTTGTGTTTTTTCTTTTTTTATTCTTGCTCCGTGCTTGATGAATATTCCCCTCATAACACATTTTAATGTTTCCCATTGCGTTGGAGGTGAGGTTTCATCCCTTTCATGAATTATCAAAAATTATTTTATAACTTGTAGTATTTCTGCCTCACATTTTCTATCTTTAATTAAATTATCATTCAATCTCCATGTCCCATTCCTTTTCTTCGTTTCAATCACTGAAATTTCCATATATATTGGGGCATGGTCTGACCAAAGGAATCCTCCTATTTCTGTTACTGGTTTCATCATTAAACCCTCTTTATTTATAAAGAAATAATCCAATCTATGATATGAGTTATGTATATTTGAATAGTATGTGTAGTTTTTTTCGTTTTGATGTTGAGCCCTCCATATATCTATTAATTGATATTTTTTCAATGTATTCTTAAATTCCTTTATTCTATTGTTATTGTTATTTTTTTTTTTTTGTAATTGAGTATTTGTAGTGTCTTTCTTTACATCCATTACAAAATTTATATCACCACCCACTATTACCACTCCTTCCGCCTTCTTCATTGCGTCCGATAGGGCTTTCGTACCATTCTCTATTTGTCCATAATTAGGAAGATACAAATTAACTATAGTGAATTTCTTCCCATATAACATAAACTTTATTATTAAAGATCTCCCGTCTTTGCCTTCGTATTTTTGTAGTATTTGGACCGGCAAGTCCCTATGGAACGCAATTGATACCCCTTTTGATTTGGAATATGGAAATGTGTCATGTAACCATGTACTATAATTTCTATTGTTGATTTTAGGTATATGATCTGAGCGGAAATGTGTTTCCTGAAATAGCACAATGTCTATTTTCTGCTTATGTAGGAAATTTAGAATTTGATTTCTTTTAGCAGGGGAATTAATACCTCTTACATTAAAAGAACAAAGCTTGACACTACCCATAGAAAAAAAAAAAAAATAAAAAAAAAAAAATAAATAAATAAATAAATAAATAAATTTCCAACAAACAATAATCTCACTTAGAATTACCTCTGTCTATTTCGACACAGATATTAGATATTACAAACCCCCTATCTCTCATTCATTCCTTAACTTACGTTCCCCACCCACCCTATCCCTATCTCATATACACATCCACTTATCTTCCCCACTTCAATTCCCACCCCCTATGACACCTCTTAACCAATTAATAAAAGAAGTAGTATGTAGTATGTTCCTAGAATTACATTTTTATAAAATAAAGATTTTTTTCATAAGAACAGTAATAAATGCTTGAATCAAATATACAGTACTTTAAAAAGGAAATAAAATGGTACATATTGAAAAGCTACATCATAAAATACCTACTGGTGTTTTTATATTGTATTGCGTATCTGGTTTTATCTTAACTATGATCACCTCAAAGTATAAGGAATTCAAAAGGATGTAGCAGCTCTAAAGGATTGAAAATACTAGATGTAAAACATGTGATATATATATTATAATCACCAAAACATGATCAACCAAATATTGAAAAAAACTAAATTGAAAAATTAATAAAAATAAAAATAAAAAGTACATTTAATGGAAATAAGAAAAAATATATATATATATGTTATAAAAGCAGCTGCTAAATGTAGGATACACACAAATAGTAAATTGAAAAGGATGTAGCAGCGCTAAAGGGTGAAAAATACTAGGTGTAAAACATGTGATATATATATATATATATATATTATAATCACTAAAACATGATCAACCAAATATTGAAAAAAACAAAATATAATATAATGGAAATATATATACAAAATCGTGTATAGATGAAAATCTCGGATGAGAAAGTAGGGATAGAATTCTCCCACTATAGTAACAGTCCAAGTTCATAAACCAAGTGTTCAAAAAATAAATTAATATTAATCTATTAATATTCATTTATTTTTTGAACACCTGGTTTATAAACTTGGACTGTTACTATAGTGGGAGAATTCTATCCCTACTTTCTCATTCGAGATTTTCATCTATACTCGATTTTGTATATATATTTCCATTATATGTACTTTTTATTTTTTATTTTTATCATTTTTTCAATTTCGTTTTTTTCAATATTTGGTTGATCATGTTTTGGTGATTATAATATATATATATATATCACATGCTTTACACCTAGTATTTTTCACCCTTTAGCGCTGCTACATCCTTTTCCATTTACTATTTGTGTGTATCCTACATTTAGCAGCTGCTTTTATAACATATATATATATATATTTTTTTTTTTTCTTAGCACGGTATTCTTACCTTTTATCTCAATGTATAAGAATGACATTTTGTTTCCAACAGCAGGGCATAGTATGCATCAGGAAGGGAGTAGCCACATGCTTGCTGCTTGCTCCTCACCTGACCAGCCTTCTGCATACCCGGATAAGGATATGGTATAATGTCATAGGGCACCCTGCTCCCAAAAAAAACATACCAGACCTTTATCTTTAATAATCGTCTGTTATGGATTTGGAGGGAGACCCTAGGCACTAAGAAACTAAAGAAATGTGTGGTCCCTTCCAAAATCCGTAGGAACCTAAAACTTCTGGCCTGATTTATGTGAAGGCCTTCAGGGGGGCCTTATCATTATCTTGAAGCCCCATTTAAAATAATAGTTCTCCCAGATACAGTAAGAAATAGATTGTACCTCTTGTTAATCTTTCATACAAAATAATGCAAATGTAAATAAACACAGAAGTACAGTTAACAAAGTATTTTATTAAAAAGAAAAACAAAAGTGCCCCATTGTAAATGCATTGTCAATCAAAATTAATGACAACCTGGCAACACAAACATGACTCGTGCCGACGATCCTCTCCTGCCAAGTTCTCACAGAAAACAACAGCAACTTGTTGGTTGCAGAATGTTAACAAACCAGCTGGTCAAAGATGTAATCTAACAAATATGGTTAAAATTACAGTAATTACAGAATCTAACAAACATGAGAACATCCCTCACATTTTTGTAAATATTTTCTTATATCTTTTCATGTGACAACATATAGGAAATGACACTTTGCTGCAATGTAAAGTAGTGAGTGTACAGCTTGTATAACAGTGTAAATTTGCTGTCCTCTCAAAATAACACAACACACAGCCATTAATGTCTAAACAGCTGGCAACAAAAGTGAGTACACCTCTAAGTGAAAATTTCCAAATTTGGCCCAAAGTGTCAATATTTTTTCGGGTAACAAAAAATTGGAACTACAATTATTTTATTCTCTAAGATGTCTGCTTTCAGAGAATATATAATGTTTGGGGGTTTTAGATCATCTACAGGGCTAAAATAATTGTTTAAATATGCATACAATAAATGCAAAAAGGCTCTGGCAGGGAAAAGGTTAAGGCATTCCCACATACAGTATGTTACATATAGGAATTGTGTGTTTTTAATGTTGCCCTTTAAGCCTTATTATTAAACCCACTCCCTGTTGAATGCATTGGTACATGTCATCTATGTGCTCAGCTAACTATACTTTATTTTTTATTTTTTTATTTAGTCCAGTCCTTGCAAATTGGTCTTTAAGAGGCCAGAAAATGTTTCAATGATCAATTGTTTAATTATCTATTTATGAACCATCGCTAGTTCTAACTATTCCCATCTCCCTTGTCTTGGTCAATAAGGCTTCACACTACAAACTAAGAAAGCTTGGGAAGCAGCAAGAGATAGGGCAAGGTTTACCTTTGTTCAGAAAAGGTCAAGAGTTTAATATAGTTTCAGATGTACACTAAAAAGAGATACTGATTGTTTTTTTCCCAACAGTTTTCATTCTTTACTTATACATTTTTCATGAAACAATTCTCAGTTTGATTTGCCCACGTTTGTCACAGGTTAAATCATATATTATTAACACAGCATATAAAAAGTACAAAATATTACAATATATAACACAAAAACAGGTTCTAAGACAATACCCAAATAACCAAATAAAGGTCACGCGGGTATGAATTTTACTATGTACATATCCTACCGGGTTACAATAGTCTAATCCATTTTTCTCTGGCTAGTTAAAATAAGATACTGTTATTTTCCAAACTGCATATTGTGGTATTCCATTATCTTTTCTAGAGAGGAATCATATGCTGTTGGGTTGTGTAGCAGAATGAAAAAAAGCTGGCCTTACATGAAAAATGAAAGGTTTGTTAATTGCTTGCTTCCCCACTACTCAAATAAAAAGCAAATTAAAGACATCGAAAAAATTAAACATTGGGAGAACAAAACGAAAAAAAAAATTACCTTACACCCTGGCTTCTGGTGGGCTTGCCTAGGTGAGCGGGCAACAAGGGACTTAGGAGCTGGGGAAAACCGAGAAATGCAAATCTTGTGTAAAGTCACCTTTGCACAAAGCCAGAGCAACTTCTTGTGAGATTTGAGATCCAGAGCTATCCAAGGATCCCGTAAGAACTATCTTTTCTTTTGCTTTTATAAGCAAGTCAGAAGCCAGCATAACGTATTTTCTTTCTCCTAATATTTACTGGATTATGGAAAAAAAGATGCCTTGAAAAATTGAAGAACTAAGCAGGCAGACTGCTTTCTCTGGGTATGTCAAGCTTTCATTTCATCGTCGACTTGAATGCATTTAGAAAGTAAAGGCCGAAATGAAATAACAAAAAAAAAAAACAGAGTTTGTTGTGCCATTGTTTTCTTTCTAGTTCATCTTTCATGTTTAATATCTGCCCTTTATTTCTATATTCCCAATGATAATAGTGAAAGAACAATAATGGATTCTGACCAACAAATTTGAAACAGTAAACATCCTCTATAATATATTAAATGCAAATTCTGATTTAATGTGGCAAGGAAAAATGATGCAGTACATCCGCTGTAGGCTTTATTCAGTTCTTTAGAAGAACATTTGCTTTTATACGGAAAGATGAATAAGGGTCCATAAGAACTTTGGTCATTAGAGCTGAAAAATGAGATCTCTGCCTATGGGACAAGTTAGAAGGCTGAAAGAGGAGAATTCTTGGGATAATGTTGTGTTTCCTTTTATTGGCAGGAATCCTGGGGACTTGAAATGGTTGCCAAGTGTTTTTATTTTTTTTATATATATTTTGTTCATTTTAATGAGGATTACACTGAGACATTCTTGGAACATCCACACATATAAATAAAGGCATGATGGTATTATACAAATTTTAGAAAGAAAACAAGCACAAGCGAAACATAAGGTGCATAATGATATACAGCATTAAGCTGCTGTGAAAAAGAAAAGGAAACAGATATATTTATAAACATAGGCATAGTCTTGCATACAAAAGTAACAAGTGCGTGTAGGTAATCCTATTTATTATACTGTGCCACTTTAATGTTGTGTTTGACCTCCTTACCTTGCATGTCCTTGTTGTAGCATGAATGTAGCAGCATATGCAAGATCCAGACAAGCAGAAAAGTGCTGCTGGAGCCCCATAAAAAAAAAATATAGAAAGATTTTTTCTGAAAAATAGTATTTGCATAGAGTTACAAATCCCATTTTCTCCTTCCAATGCAGTACAGTAAAACCTTGGATTGAGAGAAACTTGATTTGAGAGCATTTTGCAAGACAAGCTATTTTTTTTTTTTTTACAAATTTTGACTTGATATACAAGCGATATCTTGATATACAAATAGCATCAAGTCAAAACTGAGTATAATAGAGAAGAGAGGCACCTAGCAATATGGTTACATTTAATGAAAGTACAACATTTAGCAATTCACATGGTTGATAATTAAAAGAGGCACATCTAAGAATGCAGGCATCCCGGGGTAAAGCTGTCCACATAGACGGTCCTCCACACCACCATCTACATTGTCCCTTCAATGCTGTACTCCACTAGCGCTTCAAGCCTCGCATTCAGATCGCTCTACTGAAACGTAGTCTTCCGGTTCTGATTGCAGACTGACATCAGTGAGAGCCGACGGTGCAGAGGATGGTCTCTGTGGATAGCTTTACCCTGCATGAGTGCATAATACTGTAGATGTACCTTTTTTAATCATCAACCATGTGAGTTGCTAAGACCCCTTTCACACCGCCGAGCCTATAGCGTTGGTGGTAAAACACAGCTATTTTAGCTGCGTTTTACCATCGGATTTGCAGCGCATTTCGGACGCTAGGGGGGCACTTTTACCCCCCACTAGCAGCCGAGAAGGGGTTAAAACTGCCCGCAATACGCAGCAATAGCAGCGTTTTGCCAGTGGTGTAGCCGCGCTGCCCCATTGATTTCAATGGGAGCAGCGGTGGAGGAACGGTAAACACACCTCTCCTTCACCGCTCCAAAGAAGCTGCTGGCAGGACTTTTCCTGACGTCCTGCCAGCGCGCCGCTCCAGTGTGAAACCCCTTTGGGGCTTTCACATTGAAATGAATGGTGCAGCAGTTTGAGGGCGGATTGCAGGCGCTATTTCTAATGCTATAGCGCCTGCAAAACACCCTCGGTGTGAAAGGGCTCTAAATGTTGTACCTTCATTTAATGTAACCATATTGCTACACTTAGACCCCTTTCACACCACACCGCCCATAGCGTTTTATCGCTGGATTTGCGGCGCATTTCGGCCACTAGCGCAGCGCTTTTACCCCCTGCTAGTGGCCGAGAAAGGGTTAAAGCCGCCGGCAATACGCGCAATAACAGCGTTTTGCTGGCGGTATTACAGCGCTGACCCATTGATTTCAATGGGGAGCAGCGGTGGAGGAGCGGTAAACACACCGCTCCTTCACCGCTCCTTCACCGCTCCAAAGAAGCTGCTGGCAGGACTTTTCCCTAACGTCCTGCCAGCGCACCGCTTTAGTGTGAAAGCCCTCAGGCTTTCACACTACAAACAATGGTGCAGCTTTTTTAGGGCGGATTGCAGGCGCTATTTCTAACGCTATAGCGCCTGCAAAACGCCCTGGTGTGAAAGGGGTCTTAGAGGCACCTCTCTTCTCTTTTATACTCTGTAGCTCCTACTGGATTTTGCTTCTAATTCCCTTTGTGGAGGCTACCATTTGTGAATGGACATTTTAAGGTTACACAACCTGGTCACATTGCTATAAACTTTTTATATGGATTATAAACTGAAGGACTTATGAATAAATGGTTGTGGAACGAATCATCTGAGTTTCCGGAACAAATTATGCTGACAATCCAAGGTTTTACTGTATTTGGGCAGAATACATGGTTTCAAATTGCATATCCCTAATGGTACTGCAAACAACACTCCCCTTTTCAACCAACCAAACCTGTAAATTTACACATCACATATAAATACACACATCACCAATTGTGGAAAAAATGTGGCTTCGTTGGTTAATAAGAAGTATATACATTAGCTCACAAAAGTGAGTACACCCCTCACAATTTTGTAAATATTTTATTCTATCTTTTCATGTCACAACAATGAAGAAATTACACTTTGCTACAATGTAAAGTAGTGAGTGTACAGCTTGTATAACAGTGTAAATTTGCTGTCCCCTCAAAATAACTCAACACACAGCCATTAATGTTTAAACCGCTGGCAACAAAAGTGAGTACACCCCTAAGTGAAAATGTCCAAATTGGGCCCAATTAGCCATTTTACCTCCCTGGTGTCATGTGACTCATTAGTGTTACAAGGTCTCAGGTGTGAATGGGGAGCAGGTGTGATAAATTTGGTGTTATCGCTCTCACTCTATCATACTGGTCACTGGAAGTTCAACATGGCACCTCATGACAAAGAACTCTCTAAACATCTTAAAAAAAGAATTGTTGCTCTACATAAAGATGGCCTAGGCCAGTGATGGCGAACCTTGGCACCCCAGATGTTTTGGAACTACATTTCCCATGATGCTCATGCACTCTGCAGTGTAGTTGAGCATCATGGGAAATGTAGTTCCAAAACATCTGGGGTGCCAAGGTTCGCCATCACTGGCCTAGGCTATAAGAAGATTGCCAAGACCCTGAAACTGAGCTGCAGCATGGAGACCAAGACCATACTGTGGTTTAACAGGACAGGTCTCACTCAGAACAGGCCTGGCCATGGTCGACCAAAGAAGTTTAGTGCATGTGCTCAGCGTCATATCCATTGGCGGTCTTTGGGAAATAGACGTATGAGTGCTGCCAGCATTGCTGCAGAGCTTGAAGGGGTGTGGGGTCAGCCTGCCAGTGCTCCGACCATACGTTGCACACTATATCAAATTGGTCTGCATGGCTGTCATCCCAGAAGGAAGCCTCTTCTAAAGATGATGGACAAGAAAGCCCACAAACAGTTTGCTGAAGACAAGAAGACTACAGACATGGATTACTGGAACCATGTGCTGTGGTCTAATGAGACCAAGATAAACTTATTTGGTTCAGATGGTCTCAAGAGTGTTGAGCAGCAACCAGTTGAGGAGTACAAAGACAAGTGTGTCTTGCCTACAGTCAAGCATAGTGGTGGGAGTGTCATGGTCTGGGGCTGTATGAGTGCTGCTGGCACTGGGGGCTACAGTTCATTTAGGCAACCATAAATGCCAGCATGCACTGTGACATACTGAAGCAGAGCATGACCCCTTCCCTTCAGAGACTGGGCCACAGGCTAGTATTCCAACACGATAAGGACCCAAAACACACCTCCAAGATGACCATTGCCTTGCTAAAGAAGCTGAGGGTAAAGGTGATGGACTGGCCAAGCGTGTCTCCAGACCTATAACCTGCTGAGCATTTGTGGGGAATCCTCAAACAGAAGGTGGAGGAGTGCAAGGTCTCTAACATCCACCAGCTTTGTGATGTCATCATGGAGGAGTGGTAGAGGATTCCAGTTGCAACCTGTGAAGCTTTGGTGAACGCCATGTCCAAGAGGGTAAAGGCAGTGCTGGAAAATAATGGTGGGCACACAAAATATTGACACATTGGGCCCAATTTGAACATTTTCACTTAGGAGTGTAGTTACTTTTGTTGCCAGCGGTTTAGACATTAATGACTGTGTTGAGTTATTTTGAGGGGAAAGCAAATTGACACTGTTATACAAGCTGTACACTCACTACTTTACATTGTAGCAATGTGTCATTTCTTCAGTGTTGTCACATGAAAAGGTATAATAAAATATTTACAAAAATGTGAGGTGTGTACTCACTTTTGTGAGATACTGTAATTGTAACCATATTTGTTAAATTACATCTTTGACCAGCCAGTTTGTTAACATACTGCAACTGACAAGTTGATGTTGTTTTCTGTGAGAACTTGGCAGGAGAGGATCGTCGGATCGAGGGAATCGTTGAGGGGTGTACTCACTTTTGTGAGATACTGTATACTCCTTAAATGTAAAACAGTAAACTGCCTTTAAAACAGTCCACAAATAACTACTGCTTGGCTAGAAAAGCCAAAGTATACTGTAGCATTAGTAACATACATTTTTTTCTTTCTCAGGTGAAAAACCACACAACAAATGATGCAACAAAGGGTGGGGGTGGCCAAGAAGCTAACAATTATGTGGAAAACAGCAGGAGCAGCTACTATTGAAGTGGAAATAAGAGTAAATGAAAAAAATAATAATAATGAGGCGGCAGCTCTTTATTGCAGGAGAGACACAATGGGGGTTATTTACGAAAGGCAAATCCCCTTTGCACTGCAAGTGCACTTGGAAGTGAAGTCGCTCTAAATCTGAGGGGAAGATATGAAATGAGGGGAAGCTCTGTTGATTTTATCATCCAATCATGTGCAAGCTAAAATGCTGTTTTTTATTTTCCTTGCATGTCCTCCTCCAATCTACAGCGACTGCACTTCCAAATGCACTTTCAAGTGCACTTGCAGTGCAAAGTGTATTTTCCTTTAGTAAATAACCCCCACTGTGTTTCGTATGCAATAAAACAAACTTACCTGCTTGGTCTCAGTCTTCTAATGAATGTACACTGAGCAGTGCATGTGCAGCCCAGAGTGCATTCCTGGCATACTGGCATAATCCAGCTGCTAAAATGTCTGACTAATGTACACACGCGTGGGATGATGTCATTCCCCACTGGCCAATCAAGAGCCCAAAACTGGCACCTGCAAGTAGCCCAGGGATAAGAACAGGGGCTGATGAGTAATATTACTATCACACAAATAGAAGGTTGAGGCTTTAAATGGGATTCATCAAGCACTTAGGTGAGACGCATGGATAAAAATCCTTAAGGCTGCTTTCATACTGAGGAGTTTTTCATGTGCCTGAAAAGCTCAAGAAAAATACTTCCCTTTAAAATCAATGCATGTGGTCACACTGGGATGGTGAGCAGTGAAAAAAAATCCTACTTGCTGCATTTTTGGACCATATTTGCAGGAGTTAAAAAACTGCACCAAAAACGCACCTTCTCATTGAAAGCAATGGAAAATGCGGCAAAAAGGCACCCACAGTGCATTTTTGATGCAGTTTTTGAGTCATATGTCCTTTAAACAGCGCACCACATATGCAGTAAAATGGCGGCAAAAACATATTTGCCGCAGATTAGTGTAAAGTAGCCTTAGAGAATGCTTTGATTACCTGTGGAAAGGTAGAAAAGAAAGATGGAGTGAGGAAGACAGAAACTTATTGAGGCTTCTACAGTTCCATGAGAGGGGTCCTTCTAGTGCCTTATATCCCCTCTATTGGGATATTGAATATTACTTCATCTGAAGTGCCCTTCTTTTTTGTGCCTCCATTGTGACAAGTATGGGCATCTTCTAGCAATGGAGTCAGTTTACTATAGGAGAAGCGCATGTTAATTGACCTTAATGAATAAGGTGAAAGTGTATTCATTTTCAATACCCAATCATGTGCAAGTTAAAAAAAAAAACGGATTTTACCTGAACCTAATGAAATGCCTGAATTGATTATAGCTTAACCTTATTCACTAAGCAAATTGAACATTCTTTGCTCTATTAGTAAAAAAATCCTAATGAGTTTTGCGGATACTATTCAATGTGAAGTCAGTCATCATCTCTATGGCAACACAAGCCTCTGGGTAGTATTATTATTTTAACGATTTCAGTCAGTGTTGCAATTTTATGAAATAGTTAATTTTTCATAAAGTATATGAATTTAAGTCTACTGGTGTGAAATTGCCTATTTGAATTTGAAATGACCCTTTATCAAGATTCATCATTTTGCCAGACGTGACTTTAAAATGTTACATGGCACAGACTTTATTATGGGGTTAGGTTAAAAATCACAACTGGATCAGCAGTGTTGCAATCACTAAGAAAAAAATTCAAATTATTTGTAAAAGTAAAACTATTGTTCTAAGAATCATTCCTTTCACAGAGATATTTTTTCCTTACAGAAAAAAAAAAAAAAAAAGAACACACTCCGAGGCACTTGGGGCACCAAAGCAGAAGAGGAGGATATTTTATGCCTTAACATATGCTATAGGCTGCTTTATGTCTGCTTAAATAAAATTACAAAAAAATGTTAAAATAATCATCTCTAAAGTTTCACTATGTAGGAAAAATAATGAACCTAACCTCGCTGTGTCTTTTTCTCTTTCTCCTTTTAACTCTGCTTCCAAATATTCAAATCACATTTTTTGCAAAAATCAATCACATATAAATTCAAAGTTTCCTGTGATGACCTGAAATATTATTGTAGCAGTCAAATTTCGTAACTGAATGTGCTCTCATATATCTAGTAAATGCTAGACCTGAATACCCATATTGGTATATAATCTAAGCAATTACCAGCACATTGCTTGGCTGGTTCACGACAAACAAGAGATGATTGCAGTGTTGCCAACCTACCAGATTGAAATTTACTGACACGACACCCAAAATTTACTGGCGCAGCCAAGTTTTTACTGGCATTTCCAAAAGTTACAAAATTACAGTTTCAAGCGCACATTTTAGTATTTAGGCTACAAACAAGTACAATATGCAATTATCAATGTGATTTAAGGTAGTTTCTATGGCAAAAAAAAAATCTTATTTTATTTACGATAGTAAAAGCAATAGATTTACTAAGTAAGTACAGTAAGTAGATTAGGGACAGGACAAGAAATGAAAATGGGCGGCACACACATATGAAATTGACTCTTATGCCCTGTACACACGGTCGGACATTCCGACAACAAAATCCATCAGATTTTTTCCGACAGATATTGTGCCAAACTTGTCTTGCATACACACAGTCGGACAAAGTTATCAGAAAATCCGAACGTTCTTAACGAAGTGATGTACAACATGACTATAAATGGGCCAGTAGTCAATAGCTGTGGTCTCTTAATTTATTCTGAGCATGCGTGCCACTTTGCCAGTCGGAATTGTCAACACACGATCGGAATTTAAACTATTCAATTTTGTTGTCGGAAAATTTTAGCTCCTGCTCTCAAACTTTGTGTGTCACAAATCCCGACGGAAAAAGTCAGATTATAGCCCACATACGATCGGATTTTCCGACAACACGATCCGATTGCACATTTTCTGTCCTAAATTTCGACCGTGTGTACAGGGCATTACAGTGACACTGACAGCAGTGTGCAGCAGCACAGATGATAATGACACCTCACCAACATGACATGTCCCCTCCTGAGTCACAGTTATGGACTCTCTCCACGCCAGATGGTCCCTTCAGTCTACTCCAGTTCTGGCCACTTGCCTCAGATCCCTTGCACCATGACATCACAGGAAATGCATTGATTCCACCAGACCCGCCCCCCACCAGCGATGCTTGAAACACAGTGTAGAGGGCACTCAAATAGTCTTGGCCGGGCCAAGCGTCACAGCCATATTTTTTACTGGCAACCTTTTCTAGTCACTGGTATTTACTGGCAGGAGTAAAAGTGACTATTTTTTACTGGCTGACAGTAAAATTATTGACAGTTGGCAACACTGGATGATTGTCAATCCCCACCCCACAACCTGTATCTCCTGGTGGGCCTTTCTACAATGTCTCAAGTTCACATAAGCCTGATATAATATCATAGCTCCATATATACAGTGGATATAAAAGGTCTACACACCCCTGTTAAAATGTCAACTTTCTGTGCTGTAAAAACATGAGACAAAGATAAATCATTTCAGAACTTTTTTACACCTTTAAGGTGACCTATAAACTGTAAAAAAAAAAAAAAAAACTGAAATATTGTAGGGGTGGAAAGTAAAAAACAAAAAGAATGTGGTTGCATAACTGTGCACACCCTCTTATGACTGGGGATGTAGCTGTTTTCAGAATTAAGCAATCATATTCAAACTCATGTTAAATAGGAGTCAGAACACAACTGTCATGATTTAAAGTGCCTCTGATTAACCCAAAATAAAGTTTAGCTGTTCTAGTAGGTCTTTCCTGACATTTTATTAGTCAGAGTTACCAAAGCATCAAAGGGATCTCATTGTGAAAAGGTATCAGTAAGGAGAAGGGTACAATAGAATTTCCAAGGCATTAGATATACCATGGAACACAGTGAAGACAGTCATCATAAAATGGAGAAAATATGGCACAACAGTGACATTATGAAGAACTGGGCGTCCCTACAAAATTGATGAACATACGAGAAGAAAATTGATCAGGGAGGCTGCCAAGAGGCCTGCAGCAACATTAAAGGAGCTGCAGGAATATCTGGCAAGTACTGTCTGTGGGCAGGGGCGTAACTAGAGATCACAGGGCCCCATAGCAAAATGTTGTATGGGCCCCCCCCCCCACCAAAAAAAAATGAACTAATGCTATTAAACAACAGACTACCACACCCATGTGGCACAGTACCCAGGCAACAGCTTATATAAATTTTGAACAACAAAGTATGCAGTATACTCTATGCAGCCCCTGAAGGGAACACATTGCTGACCTCCAGGCCTTTTAACCAATTTCTGTTCTGTTATATAAAATGAAATAGTTCAACTCACCATAATGCAAAATCAGTGGGATCCCTGAGCGTGTCACTTGCCATCATCGCCTGCCACCAGATGCAGATTGTAACTTGTCAAACGTTGCGGAATGTCACCTACCACATGTTGCGGATTGTTCACTTGCCACATCCCAGATTGTCACTTGCCAAGTCACCTGCCACACATTATGGATTGTCACTTGCCACATCCTGGATTGTCACTTGCCACACATTATGGATTGTCACTTGCCACGTCCTGGATTGTCACTTGCCACGTCACTTGCCACACATTATGGATTGTCACTTGCCACGTCCTGGATTGTCACTTGCCACACATTAAGGATTGTCACTTGTCACATCACCTGCTACACATTGCGGATTGTCCACTTGCCACGTCGCCTGCCACCAGATGCAGATTGTCACTTGTCACACTTTGCAGAATGTCACCTGCCACATGTTGCGGATTGTCCACTTGCCACGTCCCGGATTGTCACTTGCCACGTTACCTGCCACACATTACGGATTGTCACTTGCCATGTCCTAGATTGTCACTTGCCACGTCTCGGGTTGTCACTTGCCACGTCACCTGCCACACATTACGGATTGTCACTTGCCATGTCACCTGCCACACATTACGGATTGTCACTTGTCTTGTCACGGATTTTCACTTGCCACGTCACCTGCCACATGTTACGGATTGTCACTTGCCACATCCAGGTTGTCACTTGCCACGTCACCTGCCACACATTACGGATTGTCACTTGCCACGTCCTAGATTGCCACACATTACAGATTGTCACTTACCACATCCTAGATTGTCACTTGCCACACATTATGGATTGTCACTTGCACGTCCCGGGTTGTCACTTGCCACGCCACCTGCCACACATTACGGATTGTCACTTGTCATGTCCTAGATTGCCACACATTACAGATTGTCACTTACCACATCCTAGATTGTCACTTGCCACACATTATGGATTGTCACTTGCACGTCCCGGGTTGTCACTTGCCACGCCACCTGCCACACATTACGGATTGTCACTTGTCATGTCACGGATTTTCACTTGCCACGTCACCTGCCACATGTTACGGATTGTCACTTGCCACATCCAGGTTGTCCCTTGCCATGTCACCTGCCACACGTTACGGATTGTCACTTGCCACGTCCCTGGTTGTCACTTGCCACGTTGCCTGCCACACATTATGGATTGTCATTTGCCATGTCATGGATTTTCACTTGCCACATCACCTGCCACATGTTACGGATTGTCACTTGCCACATCCAGGTTGTCACTTGCCATGTCACCTGCCACACGTTACGGATTGTCACTTGCCACGTCCCGGGTTGTCACTTGCCACGTCGCCTGCCACACATTATGGATTGTCACTTGCCATGTCACCTGCCACACGTTACGGATTGTCACTTGCCACGTCCCGGGTTGTCACTTGCCACGTCGCCTGCCACACATTATGGATTGTCACTTGCCATGTCACCTGCCACACGTTACGGATTGTCACTTGCCACGTCCCGGGTTGTCACTTGCCACGTCGCCTGCCACACATTATGGATTGTCACTTGCCACATCCCGGGTTGTCACTTGCCACGTCGCCTGCCACACATTATGGATTGTCACTTGCTCTGCCACTTTCCTGCTGTGTCACAGAGTTAGGCAGCAGATTATCAGTCAGGCAGCAGAGAGATAATGTCATCTCTCTGCTTCCTGGCTGCCTGCACAGTGAGGGGGAACTGCACTACAGGGATGAGAGGGCAGCGAGAGATGATGTCATCTCTATGCTCCCCCGCCCGTCAGCTCCCTGATTGGCCAGCCCACTCATGCCCACTCTCATCTGCCTCCCAGTCCCACTATCACCCGCGGAGCCGCTCGCGGACCACTCGCGGAGCCGCGGACTACCCGCGGACCACCCGCGGAGCCGCGGACCACCCGCGGCCGCCCGCGGACCACCCGCGGACTACCCGCGGACCGCCCGCGGAGCCGCGGGCCGCCCGCGGACCACCCGCGGAGCCGCGGGCCGCCCGCGGACCACCCGCGGAGCCGCGGACCACCCGCGGACAGCCCGCTCTCACCCGCTATCTCCCGCGGAGCCACGGAGCCTATCCTCACCGGGCCCCACTTGACTGCGGGCCCCATAGCGCCCGCATGTGTTGCTATGGCGGTAGTTCCGCCACTGTCTGTGGGGTACATGGGACAACAATCTCCCATATTCTTCATAGGTCTGGATTATGGGGTAGAGTGGCAAGACGGAAGCCTTTTGTTACGAAGAAAAACATCCAAGCCCGCTTAAATTTAGCAAAAACACATTTGAAGTCTCCCAAAAGCATGTGGGGAAATGTGTTATGGCCTGAGGAAACCAAGGTTTAACTTTTTGGCCATAATTCCAAATAATATGTTTGGTGCAAAAACAACACTGCACATCACAAAAAAACACCATACCCGCAGTGAAGCATGGTGGAGGCAGCATCATGCTTTGGGGCTGTTTTACTTCAGCTGGAAAAGGGGGTCTTAGTTAAGGCATAGGGAATCATGAACAGTTCCAAATACCAGCCATATTGGCACAAAACCTTAAGGGTTCTGCTAGAAAGCTGATGATTGAAAAAGAACTTCATCTTTCAGCATGACAACTACCCAAAGCATACATCCAAATCAACAAACGAATGGCTTCACCAGAAGATGATTAAAGTTTTGGAATGGCCCAGCCAGACCCCAGACCTTACTCCAATTGAAAATCTGTGGGGTGATCTGAAGAGGGCTGTGCAAATGTCGCAATCTGACAGATTTGGAGTGTTTTTGCAAAGAAGAGTGGACAAATGTTGCCAAGTCAATATGTGCCATGCTGATAGACTCATACTCATAGTGCTGTAATAAAATCAAAAGGTGCTTCAACAAAGTATTAGTTTAAAGGTGTGCACACTTATGCAACCATAATATTTTATTTAATCTTATTTCCACTTCAATAGTAGCTGCTCCTGCTGTTTTCCACTAATTCACTCCCTGGTCATCTCCCACCTCGAACACGGCAACTCCCGCTTTACTGACTTTATGTAGGCTATCCCCCCTTCAGTCCATCATTAATACTGCCACCAGACTCATCCATCTTACCAACCGTTCAGTGTCTGCTACCCCTCTGTACCAATTCCTCCAATGACTTCCGCCCACCCAATTAATACATTTAAAATACTAACAACAACTTGCAAAACCATCCACAACTCAGCCCCCAGCTACATCAGTAGCCCAGCCACAAGACACCAACCAAACAGTTCTCTTCATTCCTCCCAATACCTCCTGCTCTCTAGCTCTCTTGTCACTTCCTCCCATGCTCGCCTCCAGGACTTCTCCCGAACCTCTCCCATTCTATGGAACTCCCTACCCCAATCTGTCAGACTATCTCCTACACTGTGCACTTTCAGGCGGTCCCTGAAAACCCTTCTTTCCTGTCCCCACCTAACAACTGTACTTTTATTTTCTCCATCAGCACATCCCCTATAGTTATTACCTTTTGTATCATTTGACCCTCCCTTTTAAATTGTAAGCTCTAACAAGCACCTCTGATTTCTCCTGTATTGAATTGTATTGCAACTGTGTCTGTCTACCTTCATGTTGTAAAGCGCTGTGCAAACTGTTGGCGCTATATAAATCCTGTATTATAATAATAATTATAACTTCTAGTTCTGGTCTGACACTGGTCAGTGTAGGGTTTTTTCTTCATGAGAAAAAAATAACAATAGTGATTCAAACAAAAAAATTACAACTATGCATCTTAGTGATATTTATGTTCATGAACGGAACATTTAGAAGGATTTTGCCCAGATTTAAGATAGCATACTGTGTTAAATAACTCCTACATGTTAATGAGATAGGAGTGATAAGAGGGCTTTTAACCTCCCTGGCGGTAATCCTGAGTCGGGCTGCAATTTCAGTACCATGAGCGGTAACCCCGAGCCAGACTCGGGATCGCATTGCTGGATACAGGGAGAGGTTACTTACCTTGTCCCCTGGATCCAGCGATGTCCTCCGCGCTTTGTGATCGAGCTGTCCTCCGCTCGATTCACACAGTGCCCGAGTGCCGCCTAGCTCCATTCCCTGCGACGTTACGATGCACGGGAGCGGAGATCGGCACCAAATTCAAAAAAGTAAAAATACACAAAACACACACAGTACTGTAATCTTACAGATTACAGTACTGTATAAAAAAATACACACCCCCTTTGTCCCTAGTGGTCTGTCCAGTGCCCTGCATGCACTTTTATATTATAAATACTGTTTTTTTTCTGCCTGGAATTTGGAGATTGTCCATAGCAACCAAAAAGTGTCCCTTTATGTCAAAAGTGATTTTATACCAACTAGAAAACAGCGATAATAAATTAGAATCACTTGTAGAATTGAGCGATAGCGATTTGTGGGGAGATCCGTCATCAAACACTAAATCTAATGACAGCGACAATTCTACAAATGAGCAAATTTCAGTGTTTTTGGATTTGATTACATTATTGAATAATTTTATTATTATTTGTTATCATTATTTATTATATTATAAACTTTATCATACCCGGGATGTCTACTAGACTCTGGTTTGAACAAATTTAAGAGAGTTATTCCTAAGAATTGCAGGCCTACAATATAAAACGCCAAATTTCCATGCAAAATAATTTCAGCACCTAAAATCAGAAATAATCATACCGCCAGTCAGGTTAATAAACTCTTTAAGCCCTGGTTCACACTGGAGTGTTTTGACATGTCAAGTTGCCTGTCAAATCGGCAGCAATTGCCGTCAATGGCACTGTCCTAATCGGTGCGACGGCGCATTTGCGGCACTGCACCAATTTCAAAAAGTAGTTTCTGTACTACTTTTTGCAATTTTGGGCTGCGATTTATATTGACATCTGTGGAGAAACCTGCACAGATGTCTCTGAAATCGCGGCCAACATTGGGAATGACGTGCGGGAGTGAAAGCTGAACTCACACGGCTTCATTACCGCAGCTCAGTGTGAACCTGGGCTCATTACAGAGTCTTACCCAGAAAGTCAGAGTAAATAAGAGGATTCACTTTTCAACCTACAAAGTATCAATCCTAAGAAATTAACAAGATTTGTTTTGAGTTTTTTGACACATTGGCATGCTTTAGCACAAAAGAATTCCCAGCACCAAATACAATATATATATATATATATATATATATATATATATATATATATATATATAAAAATACAATATAGTGGAAACTTATCTCTATGCATACATGTGATGATAGTAACTTTGCTTCACCTGTATCATGGCTGTGACTGCTCCAAATGGGGGTTTTGCAAATGTGGTTCATACTAAGCCTGGCTGCAACTAGATTTACTGTTTTTAATGCGACAACAATGGTCAATTGATTATATGTGCTGCTCTTTTAAATGATTATCTCCAGTGTCCAGACACAGACCAGTGTATATAACATCCGTCAGGCTGTGGTGTCACAATTTAAAGGCCCATTCACACTTTGCTGTTCTGGAGTGTTGCAATAACACAGGGTTAAGGTAATCTTTTTTTAATGAATGGGCTGCCAAAGCTTCAGAATGGACAAAAAAAAACAGATTTAAAGCATTTTTTTCGACAGTGCATCACAACATGCAGATATACTATATTGTCAAAAGTATTGGGATGCCTACCTTTACATACATATGAACTTAAAAGCGAAAGTAAGCGGCTGACAATTTTTTTTTTACTTGCAGGGTAAAGCCATAATATGTTAGTATTCATGGCATACTAGCACATTATGTAAAACTTATCTTAGAACAAAGCCCTCCCAGCACCGAGCTGTCACTGCTGAGACGGCTTCCATCTACCCCCGTCTTTCTTCTGGGTTTGTGGACTCCGGGTGTGTGACTGGCTGGAGTCGCGATGACGTCACTCACATGCATGTATGGGAGACCTGCCATTTGCAGCACAGGACTCTGAAGGAACGGCCATTCCTTTAGAGCGCATGCACCTGTGATGTCACTAGCTGCATATACAGTAAATATCTCCTAAAGGGTACACGTTTAGAAGATATTTACAGTACCTAGGCATACTCCCACTTTAATGGTATCCCAGTCTTAGTCCATAGCAGCTATAACAGCTTTAACTCTTCTGGGAAGGCCGTTCACAAGGTTTAGGAGTGTGTCTATGGGAATGTTTGACCATTCTTCCAGAAACGCATTTGTGAGGTCAGGCACTGATGTTGGACAAGAAGGCCTAGCTCACAGTCTCTGCTCTAATTCATCTCAAAGGTGTTCTATCGGGTTGAGGTCAGGACTCTGTGCAGGCCAGTCAAGTTCCTCCACCCCAAACTCACTCATCCATATCTTTATGGACCTTGCTTTGTGCACAGGTCCAAATCATTTTGTGGAGGGGGAATATGGTGTGGGGTTGTTTTTCAGGGGATTGGCTTGGCCCCTTAGTTCCAGTGAAGGGAACTCTTAAGGCGTCAGCATACCAAGACATTTTGGACAATTTCATGCTCCCAACTTTGTGGCAACAGTTTGGGGATGGCCCCTTCCTGTTCCAACATGACTGCACACCAGTGCACAAAGCAAGGTCAATAAAGACATGGATGAGCGAGTATGGGGTGGAGGAACTTGACTGGCCTGCACACAGTCCTGACCTCAACCCAATAGAACACCTTTGGGATGAATTAGAGGGGAGACTGTGAGCCAGCCCTTCTTGTCCACATCAGTGGCTGACCTCACAAATGCGCTTCTGGTATATTGGTCAAACATTCCCATAGACACACTCCAGAACCTTGTGGACAGCCTTCCCAGAAGAATTGAAGCTGTTATAGCTGCAAAGGGTTGGCCAACTCAATATTGAACCTTACGGACAAAGACTGGGTTGCCATTAAAGTTCAGGTGCGTGCAAAGGAAGACGTCCCAATACTCTTGATGATATACTGTATTTATCACTGTGCATTGTGATGAACTGTAACGCATGTTTGTCAGAGGGCTGTTGTGTTAGTGAGTAAGAGGGCTATTCAAAATGAATGGCACCACACACGCTAATGCATATAATTTGCATTGCAGTAATGTGCATGTTATCGCACATGTTACCGCAACACACCGGGACAGAAAAGTGTAAAAGGGCCTTAAAAAGAATGCACCAAACCAGCCTATTTTTCTACAGCTAACTACTCAGCAACAACATGGTTGTCACAGCTGGTTTTGTGTGTTCTACAACATTTTAAGAGTTATTTAGAAAAACAATGCAGAAAAAATTGCGACTTGTTGCCCTTAATGACCAACCAGATTCTTTGATTCATTTTTCCAGAAAATAAATGATGAACCCTAGCAAGACACCATGGGCAACAGCCCTTTTTTTAATCATAAATAGCCATGCCTAATCTATATTTACATATGACAGACTAACTCTAAAAACTATTTGCAAATACAACTATAAACCACATATTCTCTTCTCAATATGCTTCCAAAAGCTGTTAAATAAAAATGAGTGTGCTGCCATCAGATAATAAATAATTCTTTATCCCCCCCAAACATGCAGGAATGTAACCAGAACAAAGACATTAGATGACCACTAGATGGAGTAGTTGTCTCATAGAGAACATCACATATAGGGAGAAATCACAACTTTTGTTCCATCCTGCAGCAATGCTCACTGTACACAGGCTTAGGCAATTAAGCTTGTGTATATGTTCCTCTAGGCAAATGATTACACTCCTAATACAGCAAAACAATAAACCCAACATTAATTTTTAGTTCATGTCTGTAGATGTGTGCATTAATTCGTAAAATATTACTGAAATGTCTCAGCTAACAGAGTATAACAAAAATATCTGTTGCTTTCCCTTGCATGGGAAATCTAAGGCATGTTTCAAGAGGAATTAAACCTCTGCAGAAAAAAAAATAATTTTAACTGGGCCCCAGGAACATTTAGCCATAATGTGCTAGTGGGCACAGAATATTAAATCACAATAGCAGACTTACCTGGCTAGTGATCCCCAAAAGCTCTGCGATGTCAATGCTCCTGTCAGTCTGCAATCTTCTCTCGATCTTCCTTCTTGGTTCCAACTCTTCGGTCACTTAGGCGGCCAAGCTGTGATGGTATCACTCCTGCCCATGGGCATGAAAGTCACATGGGGGGGGGAGGGGAGGGAGAGGGTCAGTGGCTGGCTGGTGCTCAAAATCTTTGGGTGGGTGCAAACAAACTGAAAAATTCTGAAAACAACCCCATCAATTGCAGCCTCACTGTACCATCCATCACAGCCACTGTGCCCATCAATCACAGCCACTGTGCCCATCAAACGCAGGCAGTGTGCCATCAAACACCACTACTGTGCCATCAAATTCTACCAGTGTGCCCATCAATTGCTGTCACTGTGCCCCATCAAACACAGCCACTGTGCACCCCCCCACGGCCCGCCGTCTGCACTTACCTGTCTCAGTGAGACAGCACTTCGATGTCTTATCCCATCCTCTCTTCCCGTCCTCTGCTATGAATGGCGGGCTGGCGTCCAATCACAGCGCTTGTCGTTTTAGCCAATCAGCTGACGGGTAACAGATCCGATTGGCGGAGAGGCGGAAATATTCATTCGCTTTTCTAACACAGTTGAGTGACCACGAGCGTCCAGCGTGACGCTCGCAGGTCACCTTTTTTGATGCCTATTGGAGCCTACGGCTCTAATCAGGTGCTTTGAAAACACCCCCCGCTGCGGTAATTCAGGCACCCTGTGCCTGAAAAGGGGCTGAGCATCTGAATAGGGGGTGGCAGTGGCAGCCATAGATAGATTCATGCGTTTCCAACCATGAAAATCATAATTTTTTTTTTTATCATATACTTACATGTTCTGCAGCTGCTCTGGTCTGCTCTCCAGCGGCGGCTGGAGCAGGAAAAATGCCTGGGAAGTGACGTTACCCATAGACTTATTATGGGGCTTCTGTTGTCGGCTTCCTCTCCTACACACTCCCACAAACTGAAGCAGCCAGAGCCTGGATGGGAGAGACCGCAGAATGGGGATGTATAGCAATTATTTCTTTACAGGGCTAGATAGATTGGGCTTAGAGTGTGGTAGAGAGCAGGTTTAGAGTTTAGACTGAACTTCTACTTTAAATTTTAGTGACCGGGATTAGACTTGCTTTAACTCCTTGGCACCGGGCATACGAAAATATGTGGCCTCTTGGCGCTTGGCCTTTAGCGCCAACAGGCTGCACATTTACGTGTGTAGGGGTCAGCCCCTAGGATTACTGAACTATATTGCACTGTGTTCCATCTATAATATATACAGCCTGCTATTTCCAGTTTAGCCACAAGATGTCACTGTTGCTGCCGACCCTTCAGAGGAGAGGAAACAGGAAGTGGCAGAGAGAGAGAACTGTGAGGAGTGTGTGGGCAGCTGAGGAATTCCTGTGCGGAGCTGAGGAAAAGTCAAGTCTGCCCTGAGGAGAGGGAGACTTTGTGTGGATAAAGAGTCGCAGTATCCAGCTAAAGATCGGGCACCTCGGGCAGAGAGAGAGAGCTGTGGTGATTTTGGGCCGCATCTGTGTTCATCCATCCGTCCCAGACGGGCAAGCTGCAGCACTAGGAACTGGACTTCACCTGCCTCATGAAGGAGGCCAAGACAAGGGACCCTCCAGCTGTCTAACAAACTGTGAGTGAGCACCGGTGCTGGATTGTGATAGGGAATAGTACAGTCCCTACTGAGATAGTACGTTGTAGAAACGTGTCCCGATAAGCGGGAATCAGGCAGGACATATTAGAAGAGGGTAGCCTGTATCACTGTGCATGTGTTGGCGGGAAAGCCATTTTGTGTACCACATTCCAGTTAGCCTTACTGTAAACTACTGTGAATTGTTAATACTGTTATCCTCCTCCTCCGGCCATTATATCTTACTGTTTAATAAAGCCGGTTTTTGTTTCAGCCTCCTTGTCTGCTGTCCCGTACTTGAAACCTGCATTGCGGTCTCCTATACCTCTGACCGCTACATGGCCGTAGCATATTCCTATGTAGAACCCTTGAAGCCGACTCCCCATTCTCAACACGAACTTCGTAAACTGGACCATTGGGATACACTCTCTTGATCACTTTGTACGGCTGTACCTCCCAACGCTCACTCAACTTGCCTCTGGGCCGTTTCTCTCGAACCAGCACCCGGTCTCCAGGTTGCAACGGAATCTCTTGGATGGGAGGACGGTCAGTATAAGTCTTTTCTTGCAATCTCTGGCCTACTAACCGGCAGATGGTCTGGAGTCGCTTGCGGTGTTCTTTCACCCATGAGGTGGTTGATCGCTCTATCACATCTTCTGGCTGTTCCAAATTCAATTCGACAATTTCTCGTCCGGCTCTACCGAACAGTAGCATGTATGGGGTATAGCCGGTGGTAGTGTGGACACGATTATTGTAGGCCCAGACTAATTCAGGCAGATAGTCTGGCCAGTGTGTCTTTTTGTCCTCCTCTAAGGTCCTCAGCATCTGAAGCAGAGTCCGATTAAAGCGCTCACAGGCCCCATTCCCTTGGGGATGATATGGAGTTGTCCTGGATTTTCCAATGCCATACAGTCGGTGTAACTCCTCCATCACTTTCCCTTGAAAGCATGCTCCTTGATCTGAGTGAATCCGTTTCGGGCATCCATAGACCCGGATGAAATCTTGGCAGATGGCCCGAGCTGCAGACTCAGCCGTCTGGTCCCGAGTTGGAGTGACCACTGCAAACTTGGAGAAGTGGTCAATCATGACCAGGCAGTATTGTGGGCCTCTGGCTGACTGTCCCACGAGGAGATAATCTATCAGCAATACCTCCAGCGGTTCCTTGGTCTGTATGGGCTGTATGGGTGCCCTCTGCTCTGTGCTTTTAGTAAGCTCACACACTCTACACTGTCGGCAGACTTCTTCAACTACGACCTCCAGTCGTGGACAATACACATAACGCTGCAGCCACTGGTAAGTTTTGACTGGCCCGAAATGAGCTCCAAATTCATGAGCTTCCCTGGCTATCTCTAGTGCCAGACTCCTTGGTATGACAACCTGCCATCTTGCCTCCAGATCGGCAGGCTGCTGCCACTTGCGGTATAGAACAGCTCCATGAACCTCTAGTCTGTCCCATTGATGTAGAATTGACTTCATCTCAGCATCAAGATCAGCCCTTTCCTCTCTGTCTGGTTTTCTTTGCCGAGCCACCCAACCTTTTATCTGTCGCAGTCCAATGTCTTCATCTTGTATTCGCCCCCATTCCTCATTAGTTCTTGCTAATGCCTTAGGCAGGGACCGGGCCTCCCCGCTTGTCTGTGCTGCGACTGCTGGAGGTGTAAACTTGCGGAAGTCTGGAATTTCATCCTCTTCCTTTTGTTCATCAAGCTCTCCCAATGGAGTTTCAAAAGTAACCCTCGACAGACCATCAGCATTGGTATTCTCTGTAGCAGAGCGATAGCGAATTGAGAAGTCATACTTTGCAAGGCGAGCTGCCCAACGTTGCTCCAGGGCTCCCAGTCTAGCAGTATCCAGATGGGCCAGGGGATTGTTATCAGTCCGTACAAAGATTTTAGCCCCTGTAAGGTAACCGGCAAACTTCTCTGTCATGGCCCACACCAGGGCAAGGAGCTCTAGCCGGAAGGAACTATAGTTATGAGGGTTTCGCTCCGTATCCCGCAGGGACCTACTGGCATAGGCAATCACTCTTTCGTGTCCGTCCTGCATCTGTGACAACACTGCCCCGAGTCCGTAGAGACTACCGTCAGTAGATAAGAAGAATGGTTTGTCAAAATCAGCATAAGCCAAGATGGGGGCCGATGTCAGAGCCTCTTTCAAGGTCAGGAAGGCCTCCTCTTGCTTCTGTCCCCAGGGAACACTTTGACTCTTGGATTGCCCAGCAGTTCCTCTCAAAATCTCATTCAGAGGGCCCGCTATCTTTGCATAGTCTTTGATGAACCGCCGGTAGTAACCAGTCAGACCAAGGAAGGCCTTCAACTCACGCAGCGTTCTAGGCTCCGGCCATTGTTGAATGGCAGCCACTTTATTTTGGGATGGCAGCACCCCGTCTTTGGACACCGTATGGCCTAAGTACTCGATCTCCTTCTTGAAGAGATGACACTTCTTTGGCTTTATCTTCAGGCCATGGGCCCGCAGTCGCTCAAGTACCTGTCCTAATCGGGCCAAGTGTTCTTCAAAAGTAGCAGAGTACACTATAATATCATCCAAGTATATCAGGGTAGCTTCAAAATTTAGATCTCCCAGACATTTTTCCATCAGCCTCTGAAAGGTTCCTGGGGCATTAGACAGCCCAAATGGCATCCTATTAAATTCAAACAGACCCATGGGAAGTATGAATGCTGTCTTTTCCTTGTCTTGTTCAGCCACCGGTACCTGCCAGTATCCACTTGCTAAATCCAAGGTGGAGAAGTATTTAGCCCGCCCTAGGGCTGTTAGGGACTCTTCGATGCGAGGCAGAGGATATGAGTCCCGCACTGTGCACGCATTCAATCTCCGGTAATCCACACAAAATCGAATGGTGCCATCCTTCTTCTTGACAAGCACCACTGGGGCTGCCCAGGGACTTTGACTACCCCGAACCACTCCTGAATCGATCATCTGTTTCAGCAATGTCTTCACCTCTTGATACAACTTGGGTGGAATCTGTCGATATCTCTCTCGGCTTGGGGGAGTGTCCCCCGTCGGTATCTCATGTGTGATAGCATCTGTGCAACCAAAGTCATTGGCATTGCGGGCAAACGCAGCTTGATTCTCCCACAGCATGGTTTCAACTGCTCGTAAATGATCCGGACTTAGAGCTTTCACATCTATCTCCATTTGTTCCAAGATGACTGTCCCATTCCATTCTGGGGTCGGTGCCTCTGCAGGCTTTGCAGTAACTGCCAAGGTCCAAGCAGAATTGCCTATCGGAGCTAGAGTCACTTCTCCCTGACTCAGCACTTCTCCCCGATGTAGGTACACGCGAGCCAGTTCCACTCCTGGCACCAGAGAGACTTCCCGTTGTCCAACGTTTACAGCTCTTATGGGTACTCGTCCATTTTGGACTACTGCCAGTGTCCGGGCCACTAGGACATCCTGACCTAACTCTCCCAGGCCTGCAGGCTCAATGATCACCTCCATACCTTCAAGGTTGCGGGAGGTTCCCACGGGCAAAGTCAGTATAGTCTCCCGATCAGGAGGGAGGGTAAGGGTAGCCCTTCCCGGCACTCGAATATTTCCTACAGACTGATGTACTGGGACACTCTTCTGTGTCCCACAAAACCGGATTAACCGTTGAAATGCCTTTTGCGTTGGTTTGTGTGGAGTGGCATTCTTCCAATAGCCCGGCCCCCTTTTAGTGAACATAATTTGATCCAACTCTCGCAGGATATTCATGCCCATTATCACCGGTACATCTTCTTTGAAGGTTTCAGGGACCAGCAGGATACCTTTTTTTCCAACTTCCTGTCCACACAGACGTACATTCATCCATACGACACCTGTGACAGGGATTTGTTGCTGGTTAGCTGCTGTGACCCGGATCAATGTCCCCTGTTCTGGCTTGGCCAGTGCTTGAAAGTAACGGTTGAAATATGACTCAGGCATGGTCGTTACCTGTGATCCGGTGTCCACTAAACAGTTGACTGGAATGCCTTCAAACTCGGCTCTTATGGTGGGACATCCTGCAACCAGGTGTTCGGAGCTGTGCTGAGTGGCCTGACACTCTACTTCCCCCGCAGTGTGCCTCATTACTGCGGGGGCCTGAAGTTTAACGCCGGCTCTGGGCGTCTAGGCAGGTCCCTCCGGCATTCTCTAGCGAAGTGTCCTTTTTCTCCACACCGCCAGCACTGAGCCTCTCTGCGTTGTTCTCTCTGTCTGTGTGCGGGAGGCGCCCGTAGGCCTGGACTGGCCGAGCTCACTGGAGGATATTGAGGGACTCGGTAGGTGGGAATACGTGGGTAAGGATGCTCTGGTGCAGGAACCATCGAGGCAGTCTGATAAGGTTGTTGTTGCCCCAGATATGCAACCTCAGGGGGGTAGCTCAAATCCATCCGTCTCTCTATTTGCGTCAACTTCTCATGCATGAGACCCAGGGAGCTTTGTAGGTCCTGCACCACTCTAACCAGGACCTCTTCATTCTTCGCAACCCCGAGGGAGGCGGTCTGGGTCCGTATCACTCCAGAGGCATAAATTTCTTCTTTACTTCGCTCCACGGCCTCAGCCAATATTTGCCGAAAATTCAGTGTAGGGTCCACTCTGACTCGTTCCCGTAGGGCTTGTCTCAGGTGAGAGCTGTAGAGTCCCAGGATCAATTGTTCCCTCAGTATCCGGTCTGCGGATCCCATGGCGGTTATCCCGTCTGCCTCTTTTTTCTGTATCTCAGCCAGTACTTCCTGTAGAGCCGTTGCATATTGTGAGACCCCTTCATTTTCCTGCTGTACCCGGTAGAAGAACTTTGCCCGGAGGTGGCCCGCACTAGCTGTTTCACCGTATATTTCTTCTAGAAAGCGCACAATCTCTTTCAAGGTACTGCGCGTAGCTTCCGGTTGTAAGCAAACAGTTTTCCGCGCTTCACCCTCCAGGGCAGCCAAAGCAATTTCCACCTGTAGCTCTGGGCTGACATTGTAAATTCTAGCAACGCTCTGTAATCTCGTCACCCAGTCTGACAGTGACATGTTCTGGCCATCAAATTTTGGCAACAAGTTAAAAAGCATGCCCATAGGGAGGGTCCTTGTAGGGGTTCCACCATTACCTAAGGCATTCACATCAACATCAGGTACGTTGCCTTCAGCCGCCTCCATCTCTGTAACCGTACCCTGCTCGCAGCGCCACTTGTAGCGGTCAGAGGTATAGGAGACCGCAATGCAGGTTTCAAGTACGGGACAGCAGACAAGGAGGCTGAAACAAAAACCGGCTTTATTAAACAGTAAGATATAATGGCCGGAGGAGGAGGATAACAGTATTAACAATTCACAGTAGTTTACAGTAAGGCTAACTGGAATGTGGTACACAAAATGGCTTTCCCGCCAACACATGCACAGTGATACAGGCTACCCTCTTCTAATATGTCCTGCCTGATTCCCGCTTATCGGGACACGTTTCTACAACGTACTATCTCAGTAGGGACTGTACTATTCCCTATCACAATCCAGCACCGGTGCTCACTCACAGTTTGTTAGACAGCTGGAGGGTCCCTTGTCTTGGCCTCCTTCATGAGGCAGGTGAAGTCCAGTTCCTAGTGCTGCAGCTTGCCCGTCTGGGACGGATGGATGAACACAGATGCGGCCCAAAATCACCACAGCTCTCTCTCTCTGCCCGAGGTGCCCGATCTTTAGCTGGATACTGCGACTCTTTATCCACACAAAGTCTCCCTCTCCTCAGGGCAGACTTGACTTTTCCTCAGCTCCGCACAGGAATTCCTCAGCTGCCCACACACTCCTCACAGTTCTCTCTCTCTGCCACTTCCTGTTTCCTCTCCTCTGAAGGGTCGGCAGCAACAGTGACATCTTGTGGCTAAACTGGA
Organism: Lithobates pipiens; assembly: GCF_037356315.1. Taxonomy (NCBI): domain Eukaryota; kingdom Metazoa; phylum Chordata; class Amphibia; order Anura; family Ranidae; genus Lithobates; species Lithobates pipiens. The sequence continues at coordinate 219,318,639 of NW_027507903.1, read as the reverse complement.
AATAGCAGGCTGTATATATTATAGATGGAACACAGTGCAATATAGTTCAGTAATCCTAGGGGCTGACCCCTACACGTGAATTGCTGGCAATACATCTGTACTGAGAGTGCGTGCACTGCGTGTTCCACTGTTTTTGTTTAAATGCCTAGGCGTTTTAAAAAGCCTTGTAGGAGGTAAATGTCTTTTTTGCATGTGTGCGCTGTAATATTTTGTTTTGTTCCTGCCACCTAAATGAAAGCTTTTCATATCACGTGACCACCCTGACAGCCAAACACGGCGGTCACATGATCCCGCCCCACCTCCCGCAGTCATAAATCTCTTAAGGGGCGGGAGGTACTGGCACTAAGAGGTTAACCTGCCTTTGTCTACTAAACGCTTTACAGTATGCACTAACAGGACATATATATGTGACTGGCTGCCAGTGCTGGTGTTCTAAAATTGTAAGTTGCTTGGCTGTGCCTGGTGTCATTCACATACATGGAACAACCATGGAAGCAAGAGAAAATCCAAAAAGTTTATATCCTTATACTCATTCCAGCACAATGATTCAGGACATACTGAACGCCTGTTATAGTCAGATAACTAGCATTTTTAAAAGGGGAGGGCAGCAATGGAAGCCTACATGTTTCGTTCATGATAATTTCCTTTTAGCAGGAATTTGATCACTTTATAACTAATCATGTAGTAATAACACTACTGGTAAATGGTAGTAGAAGCAAATCTAAATACAATTGACTACATGGACATGATTAGCAATAATCACAGCATGGTGACTAGTTAGTACTTTACCTACTGTATATTAAAACCAGCGTGAAACATATCATACAGCTTTGGCATACAGATGAGCTTGTTCAAGCCTTGCAAGCTGTCAAAGCAATTGTAGAATTCCTCGTTTTATAGAGAATATAATGTGAAACAGCTACATATCCATTTATGTTAATTATGCTGGGATGGGGTGCATTTAATGTGTATGAATATTACTTTTTCTTCACCACTGCACCTAACAGATTGTCTGATTGAATGAATCTTGATTCTAAAATAAATGTTTTCTTTATCTATAATAATGGCAATTCTAACAGCTTGAGATCCAGGCACGGAAAGTAATCTACCATTCTTTAATGGATATTTGTATGTGTGTGTGGGGGGTGAAGAGTACGACTAAGGTCAGCAGATTGCTGTCAGTATTTTAAAATTAAGACTTTAGTTACGGAGTTGAGTGGTTCTTGGTTACCAATGTAAAATCTGGCTAAAAGAAAAAAATCTAACAGAATATATGATTGGTCAAAACAGGACTAACAAATATTGTGATTTTAGGGGCACCCCGAAAATGTTTATTATTTTGATAAATGCTTATTTTTTGTTTGATACTTTCTGAGTGCCCTTAAAATCCTGAGATTTGTAATACATGTTTTGACCAATCTAATCTATGGGATGTGGCACCATTTATAACCAGATTGGACAATCTATGGTTAATGAATATACGGTTGCCTTCTGGGGATCAGAAAGGATTTGTTTTTTGTTTTTATTCCCTCGCTAGAGCAAATTGGACCATGCTTTATAGGGTTTCTTTTGCCTTCCTTTGGATCACCAGTGGGTATAGCATTCTGTATATGGAGGTTTTCTATTTATTCTACTTAGTTTTATTTCTATTGGTTGAGCTAGATAGATTTTTCTTTCAACCTGATTAATCTACGTTATTATCTGTGTAATCTATTACAGTTACTATGTGACTGTGTAATAGAATCCTTTATCCATGCCCAAAGGGGAAACTTCTGCTGTTGATTTTGTATTCTAATAGCTGGCACCTGCAACTTTCAGAACAGCCAATCTGCGGTTGCATTTAATTGGATTAATTCCGTTCAGCTTGCAATCTTCTGCATACCTCCTTGGCATTTTCAATCAAAGGCCACTACAAAACTATTTCTATTTCTAAAACTCTTCTGTTTTATTTGGTGAGAGCTGAAGTTCAAGAGATTTTTAAAGCCTTGATGAAACTGGTGAAGGCCCAAATTATGACACTGGGGAGAGATTTACTAAGACTCGTGCACACAGAATCTGGTACAGTTGTGCATAGTAACCAACTAACTTCAGCCTATTCAATTAAGCTTTGACAATAGAAGACAATACAAGCTTTGACCTAGAAGCTGATCGGTTAGAGCCCTTTCACATCGAGCAGCATAAGTACATATTTTTAGCAGCATTTTACTGCCAGATTTGTGGTGCATTTTGGACACTATCGGGGGGCGCTTTTAACACCCGCTAGCGGCCCAGAAAGGGTTAAAACCTCCCGCAGTGCGCCGCAATGGCAACGTTTTTCCATTGATTTCAATGGGGAGCAGTGGTGGAGAAGAGGTAAACACACTGCTCCTTCACTGCTCCAAAGAAGCTGCTGGCAGGACTTTTCCTGACATGCTGCCAGCGCACCTCTCCCTCGGGCTTTCACACTGGAGACAATGGAGCAGCTGTTTGAGGGTGGTTTGCAGGCGCTATTTTTAATGCTATAGCTCCTGCAAAATGCCCTCGGTGTGAAAGGGGTCTTACTACGGTATGCACAACTGCACCAGATTCTGTGTGGAACGGTTTTAGTAAACTCCCCAAAGTTTTAGTTTTAGTAAACTCCCCAATGTGACTTCCATGCCCATGGGCGGGAGTGATATCATCATAGCTCGGCCAACTAAGGTTGAAACTGATAAAAGTTTGCAGACCGTCAGGAGCTTTGACAGCGCAGAGCTGGAGGGGGATCACTAGACATGCACCACTGTGCCAGATACTATGTGCACCAGTTTTTTATTTCTCCTCCATTATGAATTGACTATCAGCAGAATAATAGAATACTTGGAGTCAAAGAAACACATTAATTAGCAGTGTGTATGTTTAACAATAAGTGGATGAAACAATTGTATGCTCAAATGTCCAAGAAAGTCTTGTATTTATGGCACACTAACAGAGAAAATAGACAAGTTATTAGGAAATATACCTCAACAGCTCAAAGGAGAAAACTTACAGAACCCAATTTATATATATAAAACAATCATAGGACAGATGTCACAAACAGGCTGCACAAAATGTCACTTTTTTTTTTTCTAAAACTATGACTGCTCTGCCTAGAGGCCAAAATGCCATGTATTTTCTGATTAAGATTTTACAGAAAAATATACCACATTTTATCCACTAGATGGAGCTGGCAGTCATAGGATGTCATACTATAAAAAAAATGGGGAAAATGTATGCAGTATGGATGAATGCTTGTAACATTCACCCATCAAACGTTTTATAATTCGTAGTTTGCAATATATTGCAACCTTTGTTTATTGGGAACAAAAAGTCTGCATCAGGTAATGCAATCTCCAATGTATAATAAACCAAGGGCAAGAAATCACAGTACCCAAAATGTCCTATTTATGGAAACTGCAATATTTGCCACAGTAAAATCTATAAAAAGCACCAACCACCATTACCAAATGAATATTGATAAAGAAATACATGCCAGCATTTGCTGTTGGAATCATATATATATGCAATAGTATGTATCCTGGGAATTTTTTAAAGCAAGAAGAAAACATCTTAGGGCTTGTTAACACCAGAAGCTGCATCTAATGCAGGGCTGCTGATGTGCGCTGGGAGGAAACAGTTTTACTTTTTTAATGTAAAAACTTTATTGAAATGTTACAAGGGACATTCCATTCAGTACTATTGCCAGCAGCATGGTTTGAGGCACGGGACTGCACTGCACCATGCTGTACTGCATGCATCCACAGAGGTGGTGTGAACTGACCTCATACGGAACTGGCTAGGTGTGAATAAACTGTGTAACACCAACAAGCAGATTTACACATATAGTTCTAGTACCCCTCTGAATGTCACTCCAGTATTTCAACTAGTCCAAACCAGCTGGGAATCCAATATTTTCAGGAGTGCTATCTCCATGGTTCATCCACAGCCCTCACTGGTTTTCCTGCAGTTCTCCTGCTGGCCTCATATCACTGCTTTCCCTTTCAGTGGCAGGAAATGTACATTGTATATATTCAATCTTGTATTTACAGGTATGAATTCCAGTCAGATTAAAGAAGACACAGGTTATTGCAACTCTGTATTTACCAATATATAATTAAAAGCATTTTTTTTAATCAGTGTAAGTACCAGAATTTGACTTTGTATCAGACTTTTGCAGTCGCTGTGCAGCAGAACCTAGACTGGTGGGGAGAAACAGAACAAGTCAGAAACAGAACAATCAGTTGTGCTGCAGTGCTCATGTGATAACGTGGAATATGCTGATAGGAGCAGAGTGACAGCAAGATGAGCTCATCAGTCTGCTGCTTCTCCTTTCATTGTCCAGTCACAGGTGTTACTTAACTGCATCAGAGAAAAAGCAAGTCTTCTGTCTTGCCAGAAAGGGTTGTAAATCTCAGAACTGTAGGGACGGAAATACAAATCCTTTTGTAAGATTATTCACTCCTCTGTTTGAATTTCATCTGTGTATTTAGCTTCTTAAATGGAAACTTAAAAGATTTTCAGTTAAAGATTCACACGTAAAGACGTGTAACAATCGTACAACAATCATACACACGGTATGATTGTTGGCCAACTGAGCGTCTGATTTTTGTCAAAAGGGCGTGTGCCAGGATCTTGTCTTGCATACTAACAGTACAACACAATTGTCGTGCAAGAAACATGACCGTAGTGATGTACTACGAGGAATTTCAGCTCTTGAGCACCACCCTTAGGGCCCCTTCTGCTAATTTCGTGTTTGGTGAGCATTGATTTAGAGCATGCATGTTTGTACTTTTCTGTGATGGATTTGTGTACTGACCATACGAAAATCTGACGTCAAACCGTCCACCAAAAATTTGTTGGCCGAAAGTTGGACAACAATTGTCATTGCCGTATTTTATGCATTTGTAATTTTTGTAATTTATGTAATTCCTTATTATAAAACAAGTAAATCCCCAATAAATAAGTGATGTTGGTTAGTGGTTGGATTGACCCCACCATAGACAGAGAAGAAGGCACTGTATCCAACATTTGTTGGCTGAAAGTTGGACAATTGTCAGAAGGAGCATACTAATGGTAAGATTTTAGGACAACAGTCAGTCAACAGACAATCCCCTGTCAACAATCATACCACGTGTACGAGTCTTAAAACTTGTTGAGCAGACAATGCTTAGATTAGCTTTATGGCTTGAGGAGAGCTGTAGACCAAAATTGTAAGTTACAGAAACATGAAAAAAAATACAAACAAGCCAAAGTCACACATGTGCATGCTAAGCAACTTTGTAAAGTCCTTAAGCATTTAAAAGAAAAATATTTAATGCCAAAATGTACACATTTAAAATTAATGGAATGGTTTCCATGGGTCATGTCTTGTGATGAACAGACATTGGTCTACAGCAATATTTCGCAACCTTTTTTTTAGTCAAGGCCCCCTTTATATTAATGGACAGTCTCAAGGCAGCCTTTAAAATTATGCACAGTCTTAAGGCACCCCATTCTAAAATGTAAAAACTATTCTAATAGTTTTACATTATTTGGCAGCTTCAAAACACACATCATACACCCAAAATTAGAGGTATTTTATTCTTCCAAAGCAAGTACACTTTTGCACACTAATACCAACTAGTATTCCAATGTTTCTCTTCTCCCTCAGTTTCTCTCCTTCATTCAGCTAATGTGACCCCTAATGAGATCACCATCCTTCTTTTCAACACTGATGACATCCCTGGATGTTAGGATGCCAGTGGCTGGAAGGTTGTAATGGTGCACAATATAAACCTGTGGCTTTGTGTAATTAAAAAGCAGGCTTGATCCATGCGCTGGCTTGTATACATTTGGGGCAATTTTTAGGCATTTTGCCAAGGCACTCCAGGGTGCCTGGACACCCTGGTTGAAAAAAGCTGGTCTACGGGATAGTAAAATCAAAGATATTTCTGATGCCAGAAGTAAAAAAAAAAAAAACCTTACAGAAACAAGTAATTTTCTTGGGTTAGCCAATTACTGTACTAAGTTTATTCTTGATGTAGCAGATGTTAGTGAACTAATTTAACAATTATGACAATTAACTTCCATAAAAGTGGAGTTTCATGGAACAGCATGCAGTTAATAAACTGATGAGATAACTTACTTGGCCCTAGCTTAATTTAATCCAGCCACATTAACGCTAATAACTTGGCCTATATGACATCAGAAAACATATTTATGTGGAGAGACAATACCTTTAGCTTGAAAAAGAGGCTTTAGTTATTGTTTGGGGATGGAAATGATTCTACACATATCTTTACAGGCTTTTTCATTTGTAATAAATTACAAGCCATTGGAGATGATGTACACTCCTCACGTTAAACCTTCTGGCAGAATTGAGAGGCTCTCTGTATTCAAAGCTAAAAACCATCCTAGACTTAGAATTGCATTATACAATTTCAAGATTATCGCTATGTTCAGCTCCGAATCGCACCAAGACAGAGGAATATGTTTGCTTTATTAATGCTCATTGCATTCTCTCATATCTTGACACTATGGGATGTAGGTAAATCTTCAGCAGAGGATTCCAAAATGTCACAACTATGGAAATGTATGTGCACATTTAATCTGCTTAGTTTTTTCCAATACCAGTGGGGCAGGAAAGTTTAAGTCCATGCTTAAGTCCGTACATTTTTACTGTATTTAAAAAGCTGAACAAAGAATTTATTAGAAAATATAATCTGAGAATAGAATTAAAATAAAGTTGATGTTGTCTACAACAGCCACTAGAGCTGTAAACATAATATATCCTTTTTTATCCATATGTATGTTTTTAGAAATAAAAGTGAACAATGTTGCTTCATACAAGTTTCCTTAAATAGCCTCAGTACATTTCAAGAATTGTGACAGTATATTGTTGCTTCAATATTCAAATCCACAATATCGGTGGTCTTTTTTCAGTTTTCAGCTCTGTAAAATAGCTCTGCAAGTTACATCAATCATGTTTAAGGCAAAGCAGGTTATTGTTTCCCAGTCCTTTGTTGACAGACACTGTCTAATGAAGCAGGTGCACCTGTTAGCAATTAATACAGTATGAAAAATATCTCTATATCCCATACAATTAAAATGATGAACAGCTACATTTTTAATGAACAGGAGTTCATATCTTCTCACTCCTTACTTATTTTCTAACAGTTAGCTATGTATTTGTGCATTTACAGATAAAAAACAACACAAAAAAAACCGATTGTGTTGATAAAGTGCAGTGAAAATCTATTTCCCTTATTTTTCTAAATTTCTACATTAAATTCATTTTTTTTTTTTTTTTTTTTTTTTTTAGGAGAAGAGCCTAAGATTTAGATTTTTTATGCTATTTACATGCATTTAGACACGATTAAATAAACAATCTTCAATGTAAAAATTAGAACAATGGGTTGTATTTAAAGTGGAGCTCCACCCAAAAGGGGAAGCTCTGCTTGTTTGCTTCCTCCCTCCCTCATATATGGTGAACCTGCTCCCTGGTGTGTGATATTCAGACTATAGTGTTTGGGATGCTTTCCAAGCTGTTTGATAGGCCTCTTGCTCTTGAGTTTACTATGGAACTTCTCAACAAGAATGCATTTGAACTTTCTAAAACGCAGTTTAAACTCCTCCTGCAGGTCACCACATCTGCTAAGCAGACAGTGGCAAAGACTTGGAAAACAGCTACCCACATAAATTAAACTACTGTAGCCCTGGGTGGCCCACTTCCTCCCTACTGGCTTTGATTAATTTTTGCTTATGCCTTGACCTAATTCCTTGCCTCTCTGTGCCCGCAGGATATCACTCTTATTCGTTCTTTCCGCACGCACACCCCTGGGACCCCTTCCTTCCCCGCCCTCTCCATCTCTTCTTCTTTCCTTATTCTTGCATACATCCAGAACTTGTAATATACTTCACAACATTTTTTAACACTGCTTCCTGTGCTGCTTTTTTAGCCAAATTAATACAGCTACCACATCTAATGATTGCAAGCTTTAAAATACATTTTTTAGTTTTGGGTTTAATACTGCTTTAAAGTTTCCCAAACCCAAAACATTTCACACTTTCTAAATGTGTTTTTTTGTTTGTGTTGGGGAAATTAAAAGATGGGATGAAAATCAACTCCGGAGATGTTTGCCATGAGTCCACCTGTATCTTAAAATAACCCTGTTATCTCTCATAGTTTCCAATCATCACAGCAAAAAGCTGTACCTACGGGCCATATTTTATGCATTTGTAATTTTTGTAATGTATGTAATTCCTTATTAGAAAACAAGTAAATCCTCAATAAATAAATGATGTTGGTTAGTGGTTGGGTTGACCCCACCATAGACAGAGAAGAAGGCACTGTATCTAACATTTGTTGGCTGAAAGTTGGACAATTGTCAAAAGGAGCGTACTAACGGTAACATTTTAGGACAACAGTCTGTCAACAGACAATCCTCTGCCAACAATTGTTCCGTGTATACGAGTCTTAAAACTTGTTGGGCAGAATGAAATGGTTTGCATGGGTCATTTCTTGAGAAGAACAGACATTGGTCTACAGCAATATTTCTCAGCCTCTTTTTAGTCAAGGCCCCCTTTAATTGACAGTCTCAAGGCAGCCTTTAAAATTATGGACAGTCTCAAGGCACCCCATTCTAAAATGTAAAAACAATTACTTTCCTTATTCTTGCATACATCCAGAACTTGTAATACACTTCACAACGTTTTTTTAACACTGCTTCCTGTGCTGCTGTTTTAGCCAAATGAATATAGCCATCACATCTAATGATTGGCAAGCTTTAAAATAATACATTTTTAGTTTTGGGTTTATTATTGCTTTAAAGTTTCCCACACCCAAAACATGTTGCACTTTCTAAATGTGTTTTTTTGTTTGTGTTGGGGAAATTAAAAGATGGGATGAAAATCTACTCCGGAGATGTTGGTTAGTGGTTGGGTTGACCCCACCATAGACAGAGAAAGAAGGCACTGTACCTGAACAGAAAAACAAGTTTAGCTTCTTAAAAGTGCCAAATATCTAGGGGTCATAATTGCTAACCAATGAGAAATGGAATCCACACTGCATCCACTACCAGCTAGATTCACTATTTTTCAATTCTCTCTATTTGAAGAATATAATACTGGCTAAATTTCTGAGCTATAGAAATAATTGTGTTGCACTGCTCAGTTAGGTGTGTTTGAAAACTGTCTTGATAATTTCTGAGTTTTCCTGTGAGCAGGTCACGATCTGCCTCAGAATACTTATTTCCCCAGCTTGAACTTTGCTAGCTTTAAGTAATTGAAATGTACTGGGCAAAGCTGACCCAAATTACATCCAATTGTATTCAAACAACTATTGCTAATTACTCCTTTATTCAGGCTAATTAACATTAGTTTGCAGTCACTTTCTCACTATAACTGCAAAAGTCATATTTATCTACATCAACAAAAAGGCATAACATATAAAATCATATTTTATTCTCCCTGAGGCACCAGTCAAAACGTATAGAAATGACAAAAAGGCCCCATAAAATTCAATTTAAAAATGCTGCAAAAATAAAGAAAAATGTAAGAAGTGAAAGGATGTTTACAAATACCAATACAGTAAAACCTTGATTTGAGAGTAACTTTGTTTGAGAGCATTCTTCAAGACAAACAAAATGTTTTAATAAATTATTACTTGATAAACAAGCCATGTCTTGATATACAAGTAGCGTCACGTCACAACTGAGTATAAAAGAGAAGAGAGGCGCCACCAAGTGTAGCAATATGGTTACATTTAATGAAGGTACAACATTTAGCAACTCACATGGTTGATGATTAAAACAGGCACATCTGTGTGTTAATATGAGACAATTTTCTTGTTTTTTTTCTTTCCCTTTTTTTTTTTGTTGCTCAGAATATATAGAGAAGGGGGTTTTCTTTTCTAAAGAAATATATTTAGCAGTTATAACTTCAATTAATATCAAATGTGTATTTTGACTGTATTTTTTGTATGTAAATGTGTTTTGTTGTTCGTATAAGGTTTAAGAAAATTAATAAAAATATGTTGGAACAAAACAGGCACATCTGAGTATGTAGGCATTCGGGGTAAAGCTCTCCACATAGACCAGCCACCTTACCACCATCAACGTCATCCATTCCACACTGTGCTCCACAAGCGCTTCAAGCCTTGCTCTCCGATCTCTCTACTGCAGGGTAGTCCTCCCGATCACGATTGCAGACTGACAGCGATGAGAGACTGCGGTGCGGAGGATGTCTAGTGGACCATATAACCATATTGCTACACATAGAGGTGCCTCTATTCTCTTTTATACACTGTAGCGCCTGCTGGATTTTGCTTCTAATCCTCTAGTGGAGGCTGCCATTTGTGGATGGACATTTTGTGGTTAAACAATCTATCACATTGCTATAATCGTTTTATATGAACTATAAACTTAAAGACCTATGAATAAATGCTAACAGCATTCTCTGATTTCCTCTGCAACTAATTAAAGCAGTATAAAACATTAATCATCCTAAAACACCTTGGAAAATGAAAATAAGTCTATATTATATAAATGGAAGTATTCGGAACTACACATCTTCTACCAAACACCACGGATACCTAATAAGCAAAGTTTGTGGTGCTGCTCAAACCAAAAGGGACTGCTTGCCTGGATCCACTGGAAGACAGGGTGCTGGCATGTCTGTGTGCCGCTCCAGAAGGTTAACTCAAATGGATAGAAGGATGGCTGCTCTCTCAATCAACCCATTTTGACAGAAAATAAGAGGCAGCCTCAGCCTACATGTCTCCCCCAAAACCTCGCTCCCCTGATAGGATTCTCCCTGCCCACTGGGGGCTTAGTAATAGGGTGGGAGCCTGAAGCAGCACGAGAGGTTTTATGCATCATCAGCCGCAAGGAAAAGACTTGATTGTGAACTGAGAGGGTCATGTGAAGAAACAGCTGAATTAATTAATTGTAATTAAACCTATTGCAATGTCTATAAACAAAAGTGACAGTGAGAAAACTGAAATTGATTGAAACCTAAAAATGCAATAAATGATAAAAAAATTAAAAAATAAAAAACATGACAATATCTCAAAAGAAAGAAAAAAGAGGATAGAAAAAAAGGTGAAAAAGTAATAAAAAAAAGAAATAAAGAAATTAAAAATACTAAAGATAATAAAATGTAAAAAGGATAATATTATGTAAACATTTTAACTAAGTACTGTAAATAGAAAAAATAAGAAAAAATAAAGTAAAATAAAATAAAAATGAAGTATAAGTATAAAAAGTAGGAAAAAGACCTCCAGATAACTAATTTTCTGTTTTCCTATAAACTTAATTTTATACATAAGCATTATCCAACCTTCTTTCTTGCCAATGCGCCAGACAAGATTCAGGGAGTGGCTATATGTATTGCCAAAAGCTTACCCTTCTCCCCCTCAAAGATAATCACTGACCCAGAAGGGTGCTATATGCAGGCATACCCCTTTTAAGTACACAATGGGGTTTATTGACTAAAGCTGGAAAGTGCAAAATCAGGCTCACTTCTGCATAGAAACCAATGAGCTTCTAGGTTTTATTACCAACGCTTAATTGAACAAGCTTGGGTTAGAAGCTCATTGGTCTCTATGTAGCAGTGAGCCTGATTTTCCACTTTCCAGCTTTAGTAAATAAACCCCATTGTGTACTTAAAAGTGGGGTATGCCAGTACTGGTTAAGGGGGACTTGGAGGGCACCCTGGTAATGTTTCTTTCCTATTACGCCCCGAATAAAGAACAATTGCCTTTTTTTTCAAAATTTGCTCCAGCAACTGTCCCGCCTTTTTGAAGACACACTCCTAATGGGACGGGACTCCAACATTACCCTAGACTCATTGCTTGATAAGACATGTCCACCAGGTTCTGAAACTTTTAAACCCTTAAAACTTTGTACTAAATTTGGGAAGTTACTGCATGATTATGATCTGGTGGACATTTGGTGGGAGTTCAACAGTTCTAAACGCGACTACACTTTCTACTCTCCTGTCCACTTGACATATTTGTGGATAGACCATGTCTTCACATCTGCTAGCCCCCTGCCATTTTGCACCTCCTCTAAGATATTAGAAACTTCCTGGTTTGATCTTTCCCCAGTAGTGGTTATCCTTTCCTCACTACACAGTCCTACACCTGGTGCCTAAATGAGTCCCACTTCAGCAACCCGGCCACTTGTTTAGATATTGAAATTGCATTGAAGCAATTTTTCTCTCTGAATGATCCATTTCATACTTCTTCAATGTGTACTTGGGCCACTCACAAAGCTACGATCAGAGGTATCCTTATTCAGATGGCTGCCAGTTATAGGAGACATAAAAATGCTCTATTGAAACAAAAAGAGGACGATTTGGTCACCCTACTCAAAGAACACAAAAATAACCCCCATCTAGACCTACGGGATAGAATTGAGGTCGCTCACCTGGAATTAAACATCTGCCTTACTACAAAGGCACAAAAACAAATGCAGTGGACTTAGGCAAAATTTTATTCTCAAGCGGATAAACTGGGTAAACTTTTATCGATGAAGCCCCCAGATGCCCCCCTACTCATGTCCCTAAGATCAGGAAATCTGACGGTTCATTCACTCAAAATCATAAATCAGTTCCAAGCTTTCTATAAAAAAAATGTAAACGGCAATGTCACTGACCATTCTGTGATTTTGTCAACCATTTGCCTATCTTGACCTTGAAAGATGAACATGGAGCCTTTCTAGATAAAGATATCACTATGGAAGAGATTCTGGCTGCTATAAAACAGGCTCCAATGGGCCTTACAGACAGGTTTACAAATCTATACTATGAAACATTCTCAGCTTTATTTGCCTGCTCCCTAACACACTTGTTCAGGGACATACAGAAAGGCGGTCCAATAGACACCGTCTCCAATAGAGTCTTCATCACTCTTATTCCCAAACCCCACAAAGATCACAGTGATGTAGTTAACTACTGACCCATATCCTTAATTAATACGGATTTGAAGCTATTCACACAAATTTTGGCAAACAGGATGTTGACATTCCTGGCTGACTTCATTCACTCCAATCAGGTGAGCTTTCTGCCATACAGACAGGCAGCCGATCAGGACAGGAGAGCAATTGACCTTATACTGTATCCTTACTACACTCATCAAGGTATGGTGGATTACATAGGAAGGGGATGTTGTTATCTATTGATATTCGCATTTGATTTGCTCTCATGGCTCTTCCTCTTTTGGTTACTGACTAGATGGAATTTCGGTCCTTCATTCCTGGCCTCGATGCACTCACTATATAGCTTGCCCTCGGCTCAGATACTTTTGCGGAGCCATAGGTCAGACTCGATACCCATCTCGTCGGGCACCTGACAGGAATGCCCAATATCTCCTATATTATTTGTGATAGCAATTGAAACACTGGCGATCCACCATAACCCAGACATCTTGGGAATAGAAAGCCTGGATACAGATAGAGCACCAAGTCAAGGAAAAAGAAGCTGCATGAAATACATAATTATACATCAATAATTATATACATATTACAAAAATATATGGACTATATAGAAATGATTTTGCATACATTGTATAACAAACAACATTATTTATACATGATAGAGAGAGATTGTATAGTTACTCACTGGCATACAACAATAGACAGCATTTAATGGATGAACTAGACATCCTTCAACAACCAACATTTTAGAAAATTATTTCATTATTATAACCTCAAGCCAACCCATCAAATCAAGAACACTGCCAGTGTGAATATACATTTGACACTGCCCCCTACCCTCCCCCTTCCTTCCTCTCCCCCCCTTTTTCCTCCTCTCCCCCTTTCCCATCTTCTCTTCTTTATTCCCCCCTGTTTTTTCCTCCCCCCTCTTTCTCCCTTCCCCCCTTTCTAAACCCCCCTCCCCTTCCCTTTCCCCCCTCTCTACCCCCTTCCTTAAAACAAACCCACCCTCCTCTTTTTCTCTCCCCCTTTCTCTCCCTTTCCCCTGTATTTTCCCTCCCCTTTTCTTCCCCCCTCCCTTTCCTCCTTTTTTCCCTATTCCTTCCTCTCTTTTCCTTTCCTTTTTCTCCCCTCCTCCTCCCTTACCGCTCCTCCTTTATATTTTTTCTAATTCCACACATGTGGCTTATAGCTGGGTACTGGCGTTTGGATCATGCCATTTAGCATCTTGGCGGGAGCTATGGTCAATTCATTATTCCTGTTTTTAAGGCAAGTCTGTATGTAATTATTTATTATTTTTTATACAGACACTGGCCTGTTGTTTAGTGAATACCTCCCCCAATCACCGGGGAGGCTCTCCTGGGTGTCCTGTGTATCTTGATGGTACTTTAAGTGGGGTAAGAACCTGTGGTTTATGAATTATGTTAACTTTCCCCCTTTTTTTCCTCTTTTTTTCTGTCATTTCATAAATGTATGTTTTCTCCCATGTTATCATTTGTTTATATTTTTTTCGATATGTATGTATTTCCTGAAGAAGCTAAGATATAGCGAAACTAATTGAAATACTTCACCACTTGTACCTGTTCTGTATTGTTAATTGGTTTTATTGTATAAATAAATTGATGTATATTTTTTATATAATTGTGTACATAATCATTCCCACCTTATTCTTAACATGTACCATGATAGTCCGCTAGCTCCCTTCTTTCTGGTGGTTCTGGCTGGGGACCAGACCTTCAAACCTTTATTCAACTTACCAACTTCAAAACTTCAGAGTATCAAATCTCAATTCCTCTTTTCATGGCAACAGTCGTCCCTCTCTTATTTGGGTATCCGACTGACTTCCGATGTAACCTCCCTGTACAAAGCCAATTAACCACCATTGTTTGCTCGTTTATTAGAAGACACGAAGGCATGATCTGATCCGAGTTTATCTAATTTATGTTAAAATGACAGTCCTACCAAGGTTATTATATTATCTTCAAACTCTGATTATCCAAGTCCCCATTGCTGCTACGCGCTAAAATCCTCCATTATATCTGGGGTACCAAAGGTCCTAGAATAACTCAGGCTGCGATGTATGCTCCCAAAGAGCTGGGGGGGTTTCAGAAGTATTATATGGCTATGCAGTTCACCCAAATACTCCACAGCTGTCACTATTGCCCTGATTGGGTCCCACTGGAGTCTCAGGTGTGCACTCTGCTAGCAATGGACCTTATTCTTTGGACTTCCCCAGAACACTGTAAAGCTATTTTGAGTCCAACGCCTTCTCATTTCTTACACATCTGGGACAGAGGAATACTTCCTCCCTTGCACTCCCTTGCACTTCACAGGCAGTTTGGGGATGCCCCACACGGAGTGCTTCCACTTACAACATATTCAACATTTTCTTCAATCATTACGGAAAGACGGGTCTTACCTGGCAGTAAACTTTGAAAACAGGTGCGTGCAGGATGCTACCATCCAAGGGGGCATCTCCATGCTCTATAAACTGTTTATTATCCCTCCTGCCAAACTATCATATCAGGTGGCATAGAAGAGGGACCTGGATATATAATCCCAGAGGCAGAGGACTATTGTGAATGGAGCACACAAATCCACAATGCTATTCTCAATGTTGCCCTGATTGCGGCGGAATACAAAGTATAGGCTAGGTGGTACTTGGTACCAGAGCACCTCTCCAAAATGTATCCGGGTGCCTCAGCCTTCTGCTTCAGGGGTTATGGACAGGTGGGTTCACCACTACATGTATAGTGGACATGCCCAAAGGTTTGGTGCTTCTGGATGAGGGTTCATTCGTATTCTCAATCACAATGGTCAATATTGTTAAAGACGCTAGTGTCGTTAATATATTTTATGTTCTTGGCAGACAAAATTGCCACTGTGTCAGCTTGGAAAAGCCCTATTATAGACATATTATTGATGAAACGCAAACTAACGTTGATCATGTTGAGCGAAAAAAATAGTGAGCGTTCTGCACAACAAACAACCTCTTTTTGAGAAAATATGCCCACCCTGGCTTGCATACCTACAGGTCCCTGATTATTAAAGTTGTTCCGACTATGGATTACCAGATGGACTTACACTTCTCTCTTCTCTCCTTCCTTCTTTTCTCTCATTTCTTTATTTCATGTTTACCTATGATATTGTGTTTCTATGTTTTTCTCGCTTCTCTTCTCTTTGGTTAACCCAGACATTCCTGGGTATATACAGTGGTGTGAAAAAGTGTTTGCCCCCTTCCTCATTTCCTGTTCCTTTGCATGTTTGTCACACTTAAGTGTTTCGGAACATCAAACCAATTTAAACAATAGTCAAGGACAACACAAGTAAACACAAAATGCAATTTGTAAATGAAGGTGTTTATTATTAAAGGTGAAAAAAAATCCAAACCATCATGGCCCTGTGTGAAAAAGTGATTGCCCCCCTTGTTAAAACATACTATAACTGTGGTTGTCCACACCTGAGTTCAATTTCTCTAGCCACACCCAGGCCTGATTATTGCCACACCTGTTCACAATCAAGGCATCACTTAAATAGGAGCTGCTTGACACAGTAAGGTCCACCAGAAGATCCTTAAAAGCTACACATCATGCCGAGACCCAAAGAAATTCAGGAACAATTGAGAAAGAAAGTAATTGAGATCTATCAGTCTGGAAAGGGTTATAAAGCCATTTCCAAAGCTTTGGGAATCCAGCGAACCACAGTGACAGCCATTGTCCACAAATGGCGAAGACATGGAACAGTGGTGAACCTTCCCAGGAGTGGCCGGCCGCCCAAAATTACCCCAAGAGCGCAGCGACGACTCATCCAAGAGGTCACAAAAGACCCCACAACAACGTCCAAGGAACTGCAGGCCTCACTTGCCTCAGTTAAGGTCAGCGTTCATGCCTCCACCATCAGGAAAAGACTGGGCAAAAATGGCCTGCATGGCAGAGTTCCAAGGAGAAAACCACTGCTGAGCAAAAAGAACATCAAAGCTTGTCTCAATTTCTCCACAACACATCTTGATGATCCCCAAGACTTTTGGGACAACATTCTGTGGACCGATGAGACAAAAGTGGAACTCTTTGGAAGGTGTGTGTCCAAGTATATCTGGCGTAGAAGGAACACTGCATTTCATAAAAAGAACATTATACCAACAGTAAAATATGGTGGTGGTAGTGTGATGGTCTGGGGCTGTTTTGCTGCTTCAGGACCTGGAAGACTTGCCGTGATAAAATGAACTATGAATTCTGCTGTCTACCAAGAGATCCTGAAGGAGAATGTCCGACCATCTGTTCGTGTACTCAAGCTGAAACGAACTTGGGTTCTGCAGCAGGACAATGATCCTAAACACACCAGCAAGTCCACCACCGAATGGCTGAAGAAAAACAAAATGAAGACTTTGGAGTGGCCTAGCCAAAGTCCTGACCTGAATCCTATTGAGATGTTGTGGTATGACCTTAAAAAGGCCGTTCATGCTCGAAAAAACCCTCTAATGTAACTGAATTAGGACAATTCTGCAAAGATGAGTGGGCCAAAATTCCTCCAGGACGCTGTAAAAGCCTCATTGCACGTTATCGCAAACGCTTGGTTGCAGTTGTTGCTGCTAAGGGTGGCCCAACCAGTTATTAGGTTTAGGGGGCAATCACTTTTTCACACAGGGCCATGATGGTTTGGATTTTTTTTCACCTTTAATAATAAACACCTTCATTTACAAATTGCATTTTGTGTTTACTTGTGTTGTCCTTGACTATTGTTTAAATTGGTTTGATGTTCCGAAACACTTAAGTGTGACAAACATGCAAAGGAACAGGAAATGAGGAAGGGGGCAAACACTTTTTCACACCACTGTAGTTGGGAATAGGTTCCCCTATAAGGGACAGTTATAATAAATGATTGCTGAAAGAATCTTACTTATTACATAAATATGCCACCTGGACTTACTTGCTGAGGTTTTACCTCAGCAATGATGTTTATCAGTGTCCACATTGTCTTGCATACATACAACGCACTAGGTAGCTGGTAGAACAATTGCTTCTTAGGCCGCGTACACACGCGGGGACTGTTCGCTCAACTTTGTCCGTCAAACAGTTTCAGCGGACAGTCCGCTCAAAATTAGCATGGACGGACTTGCCCACACACGACGAACGAACAGTCCGCTGAAACCGTGCGCGATGACGTGAACGGCACGTACGATGGGACTAGAAAACGACGTCCTATACACTGCAATGCAACCTTCGGCGTGTAAATTTTTTCTGAGCATGCGCGAGACTTAGTTTGACGAACAAGCCTACACACGGGCGGACTGTCCGCTCAAACCAAGTTTCAGCGGACAGTTTTTCGGAATTTCCGAAAAACTTTGTTCGTCAGACTGTCCGCTGAAACTGTCCGCTGAAAGCCCACACACGAGCGGACTGTCCGCCGAAACACTGTTCAGCAGACAAAGTTGAGCGAACAGTCCCCGCGTGTGTACGCGGCCTTAGAGTATATGTAGTTCAAACGTTCTACCAGTGTCTCAGTACTGGTTACTGTCCTGCCTTATATTCTAGTTAAAATGTGTTGGGAGGGGGGCACATAGCAGTCCTAACCTGCGTGTCGGGTCTTCATTAATCTATATTAAGCCCCACATTTATTTGTTTGTTTAGTTATTTATGTGGCATACTTGGAGCAAGCAAGTATTGTTCGCTGCTCTATCAACTGTTCCTTTTTTGTTTTACTAAAACAATTCATAAAAACCATTGGAACAGAAAAAGTTAGAAAACAGTTAAGGAAAAAGCAATCGAAGAAATACTATAAATGTGAAAATATGTGAATGTGTGTGTGGAAGCCATTAGGCAGTTTATTTTTTTAAGACTGAATTAAAAAGGGGGGGAAACAAGAACAAAGGGAAGAGGCTGGAGAAAAGAAGGAGGTGGGGAGGGGAAGAATGAAGAAAAGGAGGGAAGGAAGGAGGAAAGGAAGGAAGGAGGAGTGGGGATTTTGAAATGCCTGGCTACATTAGTATTCTTATTGGTGTTAAATTTGGAAATATGGTAACGTAATCAGTCGCAACGTCGCTTAGAAAGTACACCACTGGGGAGAAATAGAAATACATTTCTTATATTGGATCAGTAGTGTATCAATGGACAAATGAAAGACTAAGCTAAGATGACCTTAAATATATTGAAAAAAAAGTTATTTTTAAACAGGACTGTAAAGTAGTGCAACTCTTTATTCCGGCTAGGAACTCTTTTTTGAAAAAATAAATAAATTAAATGCAATACAACCCATTGTGCTAGTTGTCATCATGCCGGGGATTCTCATATTATCAGGTCTTGCTCTAACAATAATACTTATGATTTCAAACAATTAGTCAGCTGTCAAACAAAATATATAACATATTTGATCACTTGCCCCTCATTGCAACAAGCTACAGGACCATATTTTTTATATTAACACCAATGTGGATACTAATGTAGCCAGAGATTTCAAATTAGAACATCAATCTGATTTACAGACCCTTAAGATTCAGATTATAGAATGAGTGTACTCTCCTATCAGAGGTGAAGACCATTTCTCCCTCTTATATAAGAGGGAAGTTTGTTGGATTTCCTCATTATTATAAGTGACCTGCCACTTTTTCACCTCATTTCCCTCTTTCCTTTTTTCCTTTCCCATTCACTCCTCTCCCTAACTTCTCTCTACCTCCCCTTCTTCCTTCCCTTCTTTATTCCTTCCTTCCTTTCTTCCTTTATTTTCCTTTCCTCCTCCATTCCCCTTTCCCATCTCCTTCTTTCTTTCACCTTCTCCCCTTTGTTATTTCTTTCACTTCCCCCTTCTCCCCTCCCCCCCCTTCACCCTCTCCATCTTAACTTCTTTTTCATTTCCTTTCCCCTCATCCCTCTCCCATCACTATCTTCCTTTTCCTCTTTTTCTTTCCATTTTTACTTTTCCCTTTCTCTGTTTTCTTTGTACAGTATACACATTTTGTACACAGACAAATATAAACAAATACAAATGTCCTAAAAATGAACTTAATGGGTTCCACACACACACATCCACATATTTTCACATTTATAGTATTTCTCTAATTGCCTTTTCCTTATTTTTTCCTACTTTTTCTATTTATACTTACTTAATTTTTTTTTATTTTACTTACTTACTTTACTATTTCTTTATTTTTTCCCCTATTTAGTTACTTATTTTTTTCACAAATTATTAGCTTTTTCACATTTTGTTATCTTTACTATTTTAAATGTTTTTATTTCTTATTTTTCATTCCTTACTTTTTATTTTTTTCTATCTGCCGTTTTTTTTTTTGACATTTTAATTTTTTTAATTTTTTCATATTTTTTTCTCATTTATTGCATTTCTTAGGTTTCAGTTTTCTCACCTTCACTTTTGCTCACATACATTATGATTTTATTACAATTAATTAATTCAGCCATTTATTCACATCACCCTCTCAGTTCACACACCAGTGTTTTCCTTGTGACTGATGATGCATAAAACCTCCCATTTCTGCTTCAGACCTGCCAGAGGGGAGTGGCTTTGGGCAAGACATGTAGGCTAAGGCTGCCTCTTATTTTCTGTTTTCACTGGCTGATCAGGAGAGAGGTGATCCTTCTATTAATTCTTCTGTTCATCATGAATACTTAAATAGACATACTGAAGCATTTATGAAGCTCAGGAAGACTTTCATTAATTTGATATAACAGCTCAGTATATGAACAGTGGATTTATGACGGTGGTTTCAAGTGTGCCTTAGGCTTTCTGTCATCTATGTAGTGGCAGTCCACTTTTAGAAACTGATGTTGTTACTGGATTTATTGCTTTTAAAGAGAAGATTTATGGCTACGTAATGAAGTAGTATACAATCTGATGCTGGAAAGCTAAGAACGTGTACAGTGCCTTGCAAAAGTATTCACCCCCCTTGGCTTTTTTGTTACATTACAGCCTTTAGTTCAATGTTTTTTTAATCTGAATTATATGTGATGGATCAGAGCACAATAATCTAAGTTGGTGAAGTAAAATTAGAAAAATATATACATAAAACAATTTTTCAGAAATAAAAAACTGATAATTGGCATGTGCGTATGTGTTCATCCCCTTTGTTATGAAGCCTATAAAAATCTCTGGTGCTACCGATTACCTTCAGAAGTCACATGATTAGTGAAATGATGTCCACCTGTGTGCAATCTTAGTGTCACATGATCTGTCATTACATATACACACATTTTTTGAAAGGCCCCAGAGGCTGCAACACCTAAGCAAGAGGCACCACTAACCTAACACTGTCATGGAGATCAAGGAACTCTCCAAACAAGTAAGGGACAATGTTGTTGAGAAGTACAAGTCAGGGTTAGGTTATAAAAAAATATCCAAATCTTTGATGATCCCTAGGAGCACCATCAACTCTATCATAACCAAATGCAAAGAACATGGCACAACAGGAAACCTGCCAAGAGTCGGCCGCACACCAAAACTCACGGACAGGGCAAGAAGGGCATGAATCAGAGAGGCGCACAGAGACCTAAGGTAACCCTGGAGGAGCTGCAGAGTTCCAAAGCAGAGACTGGAGTATCTGTACATAGAATTACAATAAGACGTACGCTCCATAGAGTTGGGCTTTATGACAAAGTGGCCAGAAGAAAGCTATTACTTTCAGGGAAAAACAAAATGGCATGTTTGAGTTTGTGAAAAGGCATGTGGGTGACTCCCAAAATGTATGGAGGAAGATGCTCTGGTCTGATGATACTAAAATTTAACTTTTTGGCCATCAAAGAAAACGCTATGTCTGGCGCAAACCCAACACATCATATTGCCCAAAGAACACCATCCTCATGGTGAAACATGGTGGTGGCAGCATCATGCTTTGGGGATGTTTTTCAGCAGTCTGGACTGGGAAACTGGTTAGAGTTGAGGGAAAGATGGATGGTGCTAAATGCAGGGATATTCTTGATCTAAACCGGTACCACTCTGTGTGTGATTTGAGGCTAGGACAGAGGTTCACCTTCCAGCAGGACCATGACCCCAAACACACTGCTGAAGCAACACTTGAGTGGTTTAAGGAGAAACATGTAAATGTGTTGAAATGGCCTAGTCAAAGTCCAGACCTCAATCCAATAGAAAATCTGTGGTCAGACTTAAAGATTGCTGTTCCCAAGCGCAAACCACCCAACTTGAAGGAGGTGGAGCAGTTTTGCAAGGAGGAATGGGCAAAAATCCCAGTGGTAAGAAGTGGCAAGCTCATACAGACTTATCGAAGTGAATTGGAGCTGTGATAGCTGCAGAAGGTGGCTCTACAAAGTATTGACTTTAGGGAGGTGAATAGTTATGCACATTGACTTTTTTGTTATTTTGTCCTAATTGTTGTTTGCTTCAAAATAAAAAAAATTAAATCTTCAAAGTTGTGGGCATGTTCTGTAAAGTAAATGATGCAAATCCTCAAACAATCCATGTTAATTCCAGGTTGTGAGGCAACAAAAGACGAAAAATGCCAAGGGGGTGAATACTTTAGCAAGGTACTGTATACATGAATTGGCATCTTTGCTTCCAGAACACTTTACATTTTAAAAAAAATTACATAACAAGCTGAATTAAATACTTAACTGTATGTTTCAAACACTGGGCAGGATTTGTAAATAATCCTGCTCCTAATGGTGCTCCAGGAATCTCTTTGGGACCTAATCACCTATTTTTATTTGTTTGTAATGTCCTTAACTGGTATTGTGTTTTTTTTTTTTCTTTTTTTGTGTGTATATCTTTTAATATGATGTTTAAAAGATTAATAAAGGGGAGCAATTATTTATTTTCTTCTTTATATAGCAGTCAATCAGGACAGACAGCCACTTGATTTAGACTATTAACATTCTGTCCTCCTGTGGTTTGGTTTATATTTTGAACCCTTTTCATTTCTAGTGTGTGGCGTTATCTTAGGTCTTTATTAGCCAACATTGAGCAATGCATATTTTGAAAGCAAGTTGCTGTGCTTTAGACTGCTTTTTTTCCTTTGAAGAAACGGCATCAACTTCCTGAGGTTTTTTAGGGTATCTAGGAAAGGGAGGGTAATGAATATGCATCCTTTCTGTACCAGACCAAGCCACATGCCTTTCTAAATGGGGGGTGCAGCTAACCCTTTCCCCTTTGCTACCCACCTTGTCTGAATGTTGAGGGATGAAGGCCTGTTCCACACAATCAATACCCCAACAAGAATGTGAGACTTTGTGTGGAATATGGCAGCACCCTTTATAATAAAGGGGCCCCCAGATAGCCCAGTCTCCCAGGAGAATGAGTACAGGGCTATATCAATACCCCTTAGTAAACATTTCCAAAGAGTTAAATATAAATAAACACACAAGCACCTTGACAAAGCACTTTTAATAGAAAGAAAATATAAACACACATACTAACTAATTGTATTACTGTCCCCTGTTGTAGTACAGCTAGATGCAGTAACACAGTAGAAAATCCCTGGTGATATGATTGATCAAGCACATGAATCTGAGCAACATTTTTTGTTTGCGTATAGATCTTTGAAGCAACTTACTGTTGTCTAACTCACTACCTCTACTGGAAATCTGTTTCAAACATCCACTACTTTTTCAGTAAAATAATACTTTCTAAGATTAGTTTTGAAATTCCCTCCTATTAATTTGATGTCCCCATGTTCTTGATCTTAGTTCCATATGGAAAATACTGCCCTCCTGAACCTTATTCACCCCCTTGATGTATTTAAAGGTTTCAATCATGTCTCCCCTTTCCCTTCTTTCCTCTAGAGCAACGGACTCCAAACTGTGGCCCTGGGGCTGCATGTGGCCCTTTGCCTGCCTTGGGACACTAATCTTCCCACTGATACAAAACACTATTCTGTCAACTGACATCTACAATAAATCACAATATCTCCCACTGATACAAAAGATGGGGCACTGCTTCTCCATCTAATACCAAATGTGGCAAAGTTTACTCTCACTGATGTCAGGAAAATTTCCACTACCGTTGGCCATGGTCCAATCCCTTTAAGTCTGAAGGACAATACACTGGCAATTTGTTTAGAAAGTTTGAAGACACCTGCTCTAGACTGTAGATTCTAAACATATTAGGTTCCTGAAGTGTTCCTGATGTTTTATCCCTCAGACCTTCTAGTGATGCATTCTAGATTTCTATTCACTTATTCCACTTCCTGGTCACACTGTTTGCATATTTTGCAATCATCTGAAATAAGTACCTACAAATCTTTTTCCTCTGTAGTGCTGGACAACACTGTACCTTACATACTGTACTCTGTCAATCTTTTCCCCTAGATGCATTATTTTACATTTAGAAACATTGAGCTGCAGCTTCTACTATTTTGACCAATATTTCAGCAATGCCGAATCATGTTCCATGTTACAGACACCTCCAGGGATATCCACCCTATTGTACACCTTTATGCCATCAGCAAAAAAACATACCCTATCCAACAACGCTTTAGTCATATCACTTACATATAGATCAAATAGAACAGGATTTAGTACAGAGCCTTGTGCCATGCGGTACATATAATTGCCAGTTGCATATATGATGGGCTGTGGCATTGTTTTGACTTATGTGTACATGCATGTGCGTTTGTTTGTATGTGTACTGTACATATAAGCCTATATTTTAATATTGGCTGTAGAGAAAGAACATTTGGTAGTTTAGATTTTTTGTATTCTTTTTTTTTTTTACTAATATTTATATTATTAGTTTAGAATTATTATGTATATTTTTTCAAATGCAGTTTATAACAATGGGTAAAACAGATTTTATCTAGATAAAGTTTTCACAAATCATTCAATAACTTATAAGAGACTAATGCCCTGTACATACGGTTGGACTTTCCGACGGAAATTGTGCGATTGGATCATGTTGTCGGAAAATCTGATCGTGTGTGAGCTCCATCTGACTTTTTCCATTGGAATTTCCAACACACAAAGTTTGAGAGCTGGATCCAATCGCTTAAATTCCGATCGTGTGTAGACAAGTCCAACGCACAAAGTGCCACGTATGCTCAGAATAAATTAAGAGACGGAAGCGCTCAGTCTGGTAAAACTAGTGTTCATAATTGATATAGCACATTCGTTAAAAAATGTTTAATGCAGCGCAGTCTCTTTTTCTTTATAATGATAGAAGAATGAAGTTGTTTTGCTGCTCATATTCACACAGACTTCTCACAAACTTCTTTCTTTCTTATTTTTAATGATTTCATGAATATAATATTTTTATTTGTCAGATCTCCCGAATAATTATTTTACTTTTATGTTTAAATATTTTTAAGTATTTTGTGGTTGTTTTTTTGGGTTATCTCCATAATTTTTTGTGGGTTTTGTGTGTCAACTTTCCACAACACCATTATTATCTTGCATTTTGAAACCTCAAGGAGGTTGGTTGGTGTCCCTTGTTAATTTCACATTGTATTTAGGAAATATACCTGCCCACAAATAAACTGTGCTTTTTGAAGAAAAACACATAGTCAAGTATTTACGAAAAATAAATATACCTTTATTAGGGGGTCATAAGAAAATTAAGAGGAAGGCAACGCTGGAGAAACTGCTGATATTGGCAACGCTTTTGTACCCCAGGGCACATATCAACTA
The DNA here is from genome assembly GCF_037356315.1 of Lithobates pipiens. Lineage (NCBI taxonomy): Eukaryota > Metazoa > Chordata > Amphibia > Anura > Ranidae > Lithobates > Lithobates pipiens. The sequence goes on along the minus strand of NW_027507903.1, from coordinate 219,293,153 downwards.
TTTAAAGGCAAAATTGGTTGGTGGCATGAGAAGTCCATAAATAAGTGAGTACAATCTGGTCCAGAAGTCCAAGAGATCAGGAACAGCAACAGATGACATCTATGTCCCCAGATTGTGGTCATATAACAGCCTGCATCTTTTGTCAGCGGGGACTGAACCCAGGCCATCACACTCTTGTCTTCCTTAGACACTTCCTTCCAGGCTGTGGCTCTGCTGTTGTAGTTGTGGCTGGAGGTGGAGGTGGAGGTGGAGGAGGAAGAGGGCGATGGTCGACCTCCTGTCTGCCACTTGCCACAGCCTCCTCCTGGCTGAGGTCTTCCTGTGTATGAAAAGGGGACATAGATTTAGTTTTTTGTTCATCAATCACACAATTTTGTGCTCATGACTGTTGCAAACTGAATGTTAATAAATAGAACAGACTAGCATTTTTCGTTCTTGTCCCAATCATTTTTGGTCACTACTGTCTATTGATATGTAAACCACTTTGTTAAATCAAAACTTACTGAGCAATAATAACATCTAGTTAACATCATTAAATTTGCGACACGAAATGTGTTGAATAATGCTCTACCTAAATCAAGCTGGGCTCCTCCACATGTTGCTGCCTGGAAGGCCCAGGTTGGACATCAAAAGCCTCAGCTGGGGGGGAAGGAAGCCTTGAAGGAAGACTGGAGAGTGCTGGCCTGGGTTCCCCCTGGTCTGCCAGAAAATGTAGTCTGTCATAGTACCACAGCATGGGTACATAAATGTCATCTGCTGCTCCTGATCTCAGGGAATCCTGCACCTTTTTGCGCTCCCTCAGATATGTACTCCTCATGACACCAATTTTGGCCTTCAAATAGGTGATGTCTGCTGTGGGGATCATCGGCTTCACAAATGCAAGCAGTTTCTCCAGTGCTGTCGGCCTCTTTCTTAGCTTCTTATAAAATGGGTGGTTCACCTGCCACAGGCAGGGCAGCTCCCTGAACATATCAATGAATATAGTAATACATTTCCTGTCTTTGAATTTATCTATTTTCTCTGCAAGACACAACACAAGACAAACCCTAATGTCAGGCTAAACTCTTCTAATCTTGTCCCAATATAAGCCTCAATCTAGAAGCAGTATAGGCCAGTGATGTACCAAGTTAAAATTGTACCTTCGTTAGAATGATTGGCGCTTCCGCTACTCCTTCTTACGCTCACAGATCGTACGTATGATGCACTCGTGTTACCTTTTATATACACTTCGCTTGCCCCTGACGTTCTTTCTAGTCTATTCCCCGCCACTTCTCTTTGGGCACAGTGGGGAGAGCACATGGCGGAGACACAGCAGGTACATGCTAATTACAGCAATGAGAAGGAAAGCCCAGAGTCAGAAACATCACAATCCCGGAAGAGAAGATTTAAGGCCTCAAATATGTCATATATATGACATATTGAAGAGGAACAACTATAATGGGAAGTATGGGCCTTACCCAAACCCAAATATCAGAAAGGCCAAGATCATGATAAAGTTGTGAAGAGTCTGCAGAAGAATTTTGGGGTATGATGATCCAAGGATCAAATGAGGAAATGCTGATCAGACCTGAAACTGAGAGAGCATGATCAGTACAGAAAGATCAAGCGAGTTCTTCAAAAAAGTAATTAGTTGCCCTGTGTTCATATTATTATTATTGCTTGCATACTGCTCCATGTGCTTTTCTTTACTGTTGTACAGTTTAAAATGGCCACTTTCATGTTCATGGGTTCAATCGGTCGTAGGAAACATTCTTCATTTGCTCACTAAAATACGATGTTTTGGGAAGTTGCAGTTAACTACATTTGTTCAGGCTTATTTCTAGTCAAAGAAGTTTGTTGTCTAGATGGGTTTGTAACTAGAATGAAATGTAAACTTGATTCAGTGTAAAGGAGAGGACACTCAGCAGCTGTTTACACATCTGGAATCAGGAGCACTAGTGTGGGACACCAGAACACCCTTTTTATTAGGGTGTCCCACACACGTGCTCCAGTGGATACTATAGGGGTGTCTCCATCTGTGAAACTTGCACAAAACAGTTAAGTATTCCAGCTTTAGAAAGTGTAAAAAATAATGTTTTCAGCTTTGAACTCTGCCAAAAAAGACAATTGTACGACACTTTCAAGCAATGTTTCATATTCCTATTTCTGTCCTCAAATATCGGTATGCTAATTATACCTTTTTTACATTCTCATAGGGGAGAGAAGACTCGAGGTGTTTGAGGATACCAGGGACCCCACACCTCCCAAAGAAGGGGAAATACCAACACCAGAAGCAGAGGAGGAGGAGGAAGGAGAGTTGTTGAAATTGGTGAAATTTGTGGAAAAAGAATGTCATTTTACCAGTGAAAGTGCCCAGATTCTCGGGGAGATAACAGGGTGCAATCACGATTCAGAGAATCTCAAGAAACCATCAATGATGTTCAACAAAAAATGAAGAACATCATTGATGTTTTAGGGAGAATCTAAAACACACAAAACTAGTTAGCATTGATTTGAGATTTTAACATCCAGTTTTATTTTTTTGAAAAGCCAGATTTGGAAGATATATACACCAAATATGTTGGTTTGTTGAAAAACCCTTTTATAAACACACATGTGACTATGCTTTTAGTAAAACGTTTTATTATCATCAACAATGTGTGGCTTCTTCTTTCAATTCCCAAAAGCAGTTTTTGTAGTAAAGTTGGTGTTTTCTGTGACAATGGGGGTTATTTACTAAAGGCAACTCCACTTTGCACTACAAGTGCAGTTTCAAGTGCACTTTTGCAGTGCACTTGTAGTGCAAACTGGATTTGCCTTTGTAAATAGCACCCACAGGGCTTTTTAATTTGCCCCAATCATGCCATTTTCATGACTCCCCAAATTTCTGTCATGGTGCTGAAAATGTTAAATATTTTTGTCAGTAATGCACTACATACATTAACAACAAAAACAAGGTGTGTGTAGAAGACCCACAACATAATAATAATAATAATATTATCTGTAGAAGAGCCTGTCACTTAATGTCTCAAAATAATTTGGTTTGCACTGTTGAAGAAAAAGGCCAAAAAAAAAAACTAAAAAAAAACTAGGAGCCAGCTAAAAGAAACCCAAGCAGTAAATGAAAACAAATATTATTCCAGTTTCAAATATACATTTATTTAAAAAATGTCTCAGACATTGTCTGGCATATCAATGGCCCCCCTACCCGCAAAGTACTCCATGTATCTGCTTCTGACCTCACGGACGCTTTGGGGGGGCAAGCCATGATGGCCAGTTTCAAGTGCCATCAGATTTAAAAGTACTGGAAAGTCAGCCTCAGAACCAACTGAGGCCACATAGTTTGGTGAATTATTTCGGAGAAAATTGTGCAGAATAAAGCAGGCAAGCACTATATGGTTCAGTTTATATTTAGCCATGTGGATCAGTGTCAAAAATAGGCGAAACCGGCTGGCCATTATCCCAAACGTGTTCTCCACCACTCTTCTGGCTCTGGCCAGGCGGTAATTAAAAACCCTCTGGTCCGAGGGTGAGGGTCCTCACTGCATGAATTTAAGGACACACATAACATTTTTACACATTTTAGGGGATGTTTACTGGAAAGCAATACTATGGAGCTGACAAAATACATTGCTACGTGACTAGGCTATAGGTGTATATGGGCCCAGGAGGGAATGCTGGGGAGGTTAGTAAAGGCAAATGTGCATGAAGGACAAAAAAAGGAACTTTCAAAGCTTCCAGCATGCATGAGGTCAAAGGGGCACAGCATATTACAATCATGGTAATTAGGGAATTATGAAAGAAATACAATACATTAGCAAACATTAAATACATATAATGTGATGTTAAAGGAGAACACTTACCTTAATATAGTCCTATGGTTAGTTAATATAGTTCTGCAGGACCTATGGTTAGTTAATATAGTTCTGCAGGACCTGAATAGTGGCAGAACAGGTCTCTAGAATAATGATCGCCAGAGCCTGGGGGGAGATGCCTGTGGAGAACTTGAGGTCCTGCATGCTTCTCCCAGTCACCCAGTACCACAACGTGGCGACAAGCCTCTGCTCCAGAGTGATGGCTTGCCGCATGAAGGTATCCTGCCTGTTGATATAAGGGGACAGCAAAGCCAACAGACGGTGAAAAACGGGGTCCGTCATCCTGAGATGATTCCTGAAATCATCAATATTATTCTCCCGGATCTCACGAAGCAAAGGCATGTGCGAGAATTGGTCACGCTGGAACAACCAATTCTTCGTCCATGAACTCCTCCCCACTCTGTTCATGGACAGGGCTTGTGTCAAAGCTAGAACCCCAACACCAAGCCCCTGCACAACACAAACTCTATTACAAGTACGTCCACGCAACATGGCTTCAAAACGGTCGGCTGGTCAGAATGGACTAACAAAAAGCACTGAAAAACAGCAAGGCCTGAAAGAACAAACTGAAAATCTGCAACGAGCGCACAAGAATGCACCGAATATCAAATACGGTACTATAAATAGCACGCACTGACAAACAAATGCGAACTTACTACACGCACTGAAAAGCAGATACGAACCCACAAGCACAAACTGAAGAGCAGTAACGATCTGAAGAACAAGTCTGAAAAGCGCGAATTGTCTCTAACCAAACTTCTACTAACACGCGATAAACACGAGATCAGCAGAAGGAGCTCAAAGGGTGGCACAAGTGGTGCTGAACTTCCCTTTTATAGTCCCGTCGTGGTGCTGAACTTCCCTTTTATAGTCCCGTCGTACGTGTTGTATGTCACCGCGTTCTTGACGTTCGGAAATTCTGACAACTTTGTGCGACCGTGTGTATGCAAGACAAGTTTGAGCCAACATCCGTCTGAAAAAATCTTATGGATTTTGTTGTGAGAATGTCCGATTGTGTGTACAGGGCATAAGACAGGTTTTGTGCTATAGTGAAAATGGGGAATTATTTTGTTAAATGGGAAGATGCATGAACTTAAGACAGAGTATGGGAATGTAGGATGTTTACAAAGGAGGAGAGATTAGGTGGAAGGGGGAGGTAAGTAGGAAAGAGAAGGAAACAGGAAGGATGAGAAGGATAGGGCAAAGTTAGGGAAAGGAAAGGAGAGATAAATAAAGGGGGGATTGCAACTTGAGAGGTCTCAAAGTATTAGGGCTATCAGAATGGTCTCTGATTCCTATTATGAGTTATGTGTTATGGTTATGAAGCATAATTATTGCACAGAGGTGGTATACTATATTCGAGATACACATTTCTTATAGAATAAAGCTGCGTACACACAATCGGAATTCCGGCCAGAAAAAGACTGATGAGAGCTTTTCATCGGAAAAGGCGACCGTGTGTATGCTCCATCCCAATTTAGCAGTCTGAATTCCCGCCAGCCAAAAATTTATAGCATGTTCTCAATTTTCCCGATGGAAATTCCGATCGTGTGTATACAATTCGGACACTACTGTCTATTGATATGTGAAACACTTTTTGTTAAATCGTTAATTTAGTATCAATAAAAACATCTAGTTAACAGCCATCATTTTCACATAAAAAATATGTATAAAAATCCTATACCTGGCTCCAACTGGGCTCCTCAATCTCTTCCTCGATGGAAGGCCCAAGTTGGTCCATGGAAGCCTCAGCTGGGGTTGAGGGAAGGCTGGATGGAAGGCTAGAGGGAAGGGGTGCCGGGAGAGTTGAAAGCCACCCCCCCTCCCGCCGCCTTCTACTGCTCTTACCGAACCTCCTGTCCCACCAGGAGACCCGATCCTCTATCCTCCACTTCCGCCAGCTAGAGACAAACTGGCACGAGTCTTCTCTCTGTAAACATTGAAGGGACATCACAACGTCGCTTCCTGTTTACTCGGCTGCCAGTGGCACAGTTTAAAAAAAATATATACAGTATTCAGAAACGCAGTTTTCAGCGATCTGAATACTTTGAAGGGCAAAGGAGGGATTTGTTTTTTTGTAGATCCCCGATCCCTCCATAAAGAGTACCTGTCACCACCTATTACTGTCACAAAAGTGATAAAACTTAAAAAAAAAACACAATGTAAAAAAATTAAATAAATGAAAAAACTAAAATAATTTAAAGCGCCCCCATCCCCGCGAGCTTGCGCAGCAAAGAAAAAGCATACGGAAGTCATGCCCGTATATGTAAACAGTGTTCAAACCATACATGTGAGGTATCACCGCAATTGTCAGAGTGAGAGCAATAATTCTAATACTAGGCCTCCTCTGTAACTCTAACCTGGTAAACGTTATTTTTTTTTTTAAAACGTCGCCTATGGAGATTTTTGGCACTGTAGTTTGTCGCCGTTCCATGAGTGGTAGCAATTTTAAAGCATGACATGTTTGGTATCTATTTACTCGGTGTAACATCATCTTTTACATTATACAAGAACATTTTCCACAAAAAGTTGCATTTTAAAGACGGCTGCACAAATACCGTGTGACATAAAATATTGCAACAATAGCCATTTTATTCTCTAGATTCTCTGCTAAAAAAAATATTCATAATGTTTGGGGGTTCTAAGTAATTTCCTAGCAAAAAATACACATTTTAATTTGTAAACACCAAATGTCAGAAATAGGCTGAGTCATGAAAGGGATAATGTATGCAATATTGGTTTCATAGTAAGAGAAGGATTTTACACTAAAGAAATAATAGCGCCACATGTTTTGTTAAACAACATGCATATAATGCTAATTTTCTTCAACCACAGAGCAATCATCTAGCAATGTTTGCTTCATTTTTCTGGAATGCAAGATTTTGCTGCATTGGGAAAGTTTATGATCAGGGAAGTTTTATATTTCTTAATGGGACAGACAGTCCGATTAATAAGGTATGTGGCAGGGTTTTCCCCTTGGTCCACTGATTTCACCTCTTGGGTTATGTTTCTGACTTAACATACACTTTAACTAAATCATGATTAAAATGTGTGCAAACACAAGCTTTTCTTGGGATTTGAAAGATTAAAATACTGCACATGATCTCAAAATCAAGTTTACTACTCAGTCTGTTTATTTATCAATGTTTACTAAATGGCTACAAAAGCCAGCTCCTTTATTTTTTGTATCTTGCATTTCAAGACACAACATCATAGATGGCTACTTACTAGCAGTCACAATGCGAGCGGGGCTGCTGACGACCCCGTGTGGCAACATTTTTTTAAATATGAACATGGATTTTTCATGTATATACAACTAAACTAGATGTGAGTTGCCAATTATATTTGTTTTTTCCATGTCTGTATGTCATTGGATAGATGTTTTAATTTACTGTTGATTGTCTACTTTTGGATTTCATAGACCACATATATCCTGTTAAACCCCTGATGAAGGAGACGACAACCAGCTCTGAAAAGAATTGGGTATGTATAGGATACTGTATCTCCATTGTTGTATACTTGTATTCTTTAGTATTCATGACCATGTTCAGTACTTTGTTTATACTGCTTTTGTAATAAACATATTTTCATATAATTCCTTGTTTTTTTGGTAGTGCCTTTAAAGTCCCACCCCTAGGGGTTTTTATCTTTTTCCTTATTCTCATGGGATGTGGCACACTGAGAACATAGCAGAATTCTTTTTTATCATCTTTACTAATCGATCTGTACAAATATCCTCAAATCTTTTAATACAGATGATAGTGTTTGGTCAAAGAGACAATATTATTATTTGGTTATATTTTAGAAAATATAGTAATAAACTAACCATATACATTTATTTTGTAATGTAAAATGTAAGAATGTATTTCCTTGTGATTTTTTTATGTGGTTAACAATTAACATTTCATACATCGTTGTATAACAAATTTAGATTTCAGTAAAATAATTATCAGATGGAACAACGTGCTGAATTCTACAGGATCTCATTTATTTCATTGCCAGAGAAACAGTTGTAGCAATTCTGGATACATACCAGATATCACATTTTAATCACAGCTTGGACTCATTGATACTGGCAGCTCTTCTAAGTCAAGAATGACGGCAGATGCATTATGCCATCTGATTTTTCCCTCAAAGACATGATAAGTAAGGTCAGAGATAACCCGCTAGAAAATCTGGGCTATTGGTTTCCAGTTGCTTTTCTAGCTTCAAGTAATATTAAAGGATTGGCAGTATTGAATATACTTACATCTTCAAGTTGTAGTGACTTTAGTTAATGACTGTAATAATAAAAATGTGAATTTGTACCAAAACAAGACCATAATATAATTTAGGCTTCCATACTTTACATAAACATATTGTTTGCTTTTCAAAAGTTCAATATGCCTCACAGATTTACAGGAACCTTGTTATCTATTATACACATTAAGCAAGGTGTATTTACAGCTGCTGTAAGGCATGAGTTGGCATAGGGCAAAATACACAATAGTAGGATGACCCCGCTTTTGTGAAAAAGGGACTACATCAGCCAAGTGGTACATTAGAGCGAAATTATGTGCAGATAAAAACAACCTCATTTATGTTTCCTTTTAAGGCCATCAAAGTAAACCATGGCAATCTTCTTGCCATCCCATCTAACAGTACCAGTTAATAAGTGTTGCAAGCTCTTGTGTCCTGGCACCTGATGTTAATATACTTGTTCCAGGTCAGATAATCAAAAAAAATTAAGAAATAAAAAGGATAAACTGTTCTTTCAAAAACATAGAAATAGCAGCTCCAACATTTTCATCCTGCAGATTATTTCTATAATAAGATAATTGAATGACCATACACAAAATGTATACATACCTATTCTGGATAGGCAAGCTCACAGTTAAAGTTTTCTGAAACCAAATAGAAATAATTTTTTGGGAGGAAATTAAATTATAATGGCTAATGGGAAAAATAGTTCACAAGTCTAAACAGTAATGTCAAATTTCTAGTAGGTAGTCTTACAGACTATGCAGTTTTACATCAATTTGAATAAGCATTAATTTGAGTTAATAGAGAGAAACACTGAAGCAAAAAGGCTATGCAGCGCTACTAGGAGTGAGAGCAGCTGGTGTATGTAATGAGCAAAAAAGGCTACCTCCATGAACATATTTAATTAACAGTTATATAGAGAAACTCGTTTGAGATATTAACACATCCATCTAATTGCCTTGACACACGGTTTCAAGAAAAAATTATAAACCCTGTGGAATTACCTAAATATCTTAATGAATGCCGCTAAAAATCTGGGCTGACCTTCTAAAAAATTGGCATTGTGATGTTACCAATTATGGAGATGGCCTAATCTTACTAGAGAGGTCATGCAGCTCTCCGTGGCATAAGAATCATCAGTTATTGTAAGTTTTAAAAGTGAACATTGAAATGGTGAACAAGCGAAATGGATAGAGTGGTAAGTGAACAGCCTTTTAACGAAGAGCTTGAAAGGGTGAACGTATATAAATTCAGTACATCTCCTACTCTGTCCATCTTTAGGCAATCTTTGAAAACTAATCTTTTCTGGGAAGCTTATCCTGCCTCCACCTAAAAACAGAGCTTTTACTTTCTCCATCAGCTAACCCCTCTTGCAGTTATTATCTTTTGTATCACAGGCCCCTCCCTATTAGATTGCAAGCTCTCACAACCAGAAATCTCCTAAAGCTAGGCATACATTGCTCAGTTTTCTTTTAATTTAACCAGCAGTGCATATGTTAACCATTGCTATTGGTCATGGTGAAATTGTACATTGCCACACTCCACACTTTCTTAAGGGTAGAGTCATCACAAAAACTGAGGCTGTGCATGGTGGGTGACCCTGTGGCAGAGAGGAGCCATTTAACATCAGGCATATATAGACATCCTATGACTGTGAAGTCACGTGGTGAAATCCTTGGATATTAAGAATATTGGGAGACTTGCATAAGAAACACATCTTCTATATATTTACTGTTTCAACGACTTTTTTGGACTGTGTTTGGTGAATTTTAATGTATATATTTGTTTCAAAATTTTATTTGGTGAATATTTTGGATTACAATCAATACCAGACACCTCTCCACACTTCTTACCTGTCTGGTATTGGTCATTATGGCAGAAAAAGCCGGTCTTCTGCTCAGGAAGCAACTACCAGCCATGTTCCATTTTATTCGGTCTTATTACCCTTAATGAGAAGTCTGAATGTTACCTCTTACTACTAACATCAGAGGGCGGCTGGAAATTCAGGAATAACCTATACCCAGGCGGAGGGTGAGCTCATTGAGGCGATTATAGACTTGATCCTGTGAAGAGGCACCACCACCTAAGGCTGAAGGGCTCGCTTACCAAATCAATTCCACAATGTGGTGCAAATGAGGATTTTGACAACAAGCAGTAGTGCATTCCATTGATTGTCGTATGAGGAGGATTGATGTCCTTACTTAAAAGACAACTTTGAGATAAAGGCCCTGGCTGGGTATGGAGCCACAAGTGTGATATGACCTTTTGTAATGAGGTCTTACACAATCTGGTAAGCGAACCCTTCAGCCTTAGGTGGTGGTGCCTTTGCACAGGATCACTTTTCAAGGTGGTGGATGGTGGTAAATACTCACTTGGACTACTGGATATATTCACTTGTAGACTTTTTTACAAAATAATTTTTCTCATATTTTTTATCAAGCATATTTGCACATTATATTTCTTAAATTATATTGTATTGGGACTGTGTGGTATCTCACAGGAAAGTTGCTTCTTGTTTGTTTATTTTTTGCTGTACATAGCGCATTTTTTTTCTTGGCTTATTTGATTATAGATCTGAATAGGGTCTATCTCTCTGGCAAATGTCTGATTTTGCTTATCTTGAAAGGGAGCACCTGGTGGTGCTCACTTGCAGTATTAAAGGAGTTTCAAGTGGACGTGTTTGAATATCCCTCTTAGACCCCATAAACACTATTAGATTTTCTGCAGATTTTTGTCTTCAGATTTACCAAAACCATATACTATGAGGTTAAAACCTTAAGGCCGCGTACACACGGGCAGGTTGTCTGGCCAACTAAGTTTGTCAGACAATCCGACAGACAGTCCGTCCTACTTTTGAATGAACGGACTTGACCACACACGACGAACAGACAGTCCGCTGAAAGCTTGCGCGATGACGTGTACGGCACGTACGACGGGACTAGAAATTCGACGTCCAATACACTGCAATGCAACCTTCGGCCGGGTAAATCCTTTCTGAGCATGCGCCATACTTAGTCCGTCGAACTAGCCTACTCACGAGCGGACTGTCCGCTGAAACCAAGTTTGGACGGACAATATTACGGAAATTCCGAAAGACTTAGTCCGCCAGACTGTCCGCTGAAAAAGTCCGCTGAAACCCACACACGAGCGGATTGTCCGCTGAAACACATTTCAGCGGACCAAGTCCGTCAGACAGTCCGCCCGTGTGTACGCGGCCTAAGAGTTTCAATTTGTATGCAATCAGGCAGGCCCTTGCACTACATGGTTTTAGTAAATCGGAAGACAAAAATCTGCAGAAAATCTAATAGCGTGTTTAGGGTCTAAGGACTCATATTGGACTGTCTTATGTCTTTCTGGCACTTTATTTTCTGCATGATGGCACTAATATCATGAATTGTTATTTCAATTATTATTTATAGAATTATGTGTTAAGAATTTGAATACTTATCACTATATGCACTTTCATATATGATTATTGACAGCGCAACATTTTCTTATCAAAATGCACTATATGATTGCTTGTGGTAATATACACAAACTAAAATATAATTCACAAATATTGATATTGGGGATGTATTGTGACATTGGGGGTTATTTACGAAAGGCAAATCCACTTTGCACTGCAAGTACACTTGCAAGTGCACTCGCTCTAAATCTAAGGGATAGCTCTGAAATGAGTGGAAGCTCTGCTGATTTTATCATCCAATCATGTGCAAGCTAAAATGCTGTTTTTTATTTTCCTTGCATGTCCTCCTCAGATCTACAGCAACTTTACTTCCATGTGGTAAATAACCCCCATTGTGTAGTCTCAACTTATAGTGCTGAAGTTTTTTTGTCCTCTCTTCTTAATTTTTTTTTTATTGGTTTTGGGATTTTTTTGGTGGATGAATCATCAGCAGCTAAGCTTGTATGTGGTTTCAGTAGGGGTATCACTGTGCATTCCTACGGTATGTCTTTTGTTTAATTATGTCTAATTATGTTTGTTTTTATCATTTTTTTTTTTGTTTTACATTCATGTATGGATTTGTGTTTTTCAGCAAATTCATTCATAGTTCTGACCTCTGTAGTGAGGACAGTGAACATGGTCCCTTCTCCAGCTTTCTACATTTATACGGATGGCTTTGTTTACGTTCAAACCCATTCATACATAATCAATGGGTGTGAAGGTACTCAGCGTCATTCATACCATACTCTGAGGCATACCTGCTCTTAATTTAGGAAGAGAGATAGCTAAGGGTTCAGGTAGAAGGAGAGATGGGTGTTGATAGCTGTTGGGGTGAAGAAGAAAGGGGTGGGACAGTAAAATGGAGGAAGGAGGGGAAGTAAAAGATAGAGAAAAAGTACAGAAAAGGAAAAGTGGAGTTAAACAGAAAACCAAAGTATAGGAGACAAAGAGGACCCTTTAGAAGGACCTCATGAGAGGTCTGGGTAATCATGTTAGGGTTCATCTTTCAAATATTCAAATTGATAAGACCATAAATGTTGCAAGACATTTTGTAGATCATAATAATAGTGATCTGGTATTATTTAAAGTACCGTACAAATAATTTAAACAATAGATTGTCCCATTAGAGGAGGAGATCAGTTCTCTCTTCTGAGCAGTTCTGAGAAGTTTATTGGATCTTTGACATGGATGCTATGATCCCCTGAGCGATGAAATTTGAGTGGGATGTGACACATATTTGTGAGTGATATTCCAGTTCTTCTAGGTGGTGATCTTTGTCCCTTACACTTTGTTTTTTTGTTTTTCTTCCCTCCACATTTTCTTTCTGTCACTTTTTCGCCAGACTTTTTCTTACCTCCCACCCTCCCCTTTTACTGTATCCCCCTCCCATAACCCCCTTCACCCTCCCCCAAAAGCCTCCCCTCCTCCTATCCCCTCAACCTCTCTCCCCATGACTTTTTTGTCATCTGTAGCCCATTGGTAAAAAACAACAGGAAGTCAGAGGAAAATTGTCCATTAACCACTTCCCACCCGGCCTATAGCAAAATGACAGCTGGGCAGACGTTCAGTTATCCTGACTGGACGTCATATGACATCTTTCAGGATAACTGCCGTTGCGCACCCGTGGTGGCATGCAGCGCAGCAATCGGTGGTGTGCTGTTTCACCTGGCATACCGCTATGCCAATCTCGGTAAAGAGCCTCTGATGGAGGCTCTTTATCACTGATCAGCCGTGTCCAATCACGGCTAATCACAGTGTAAACACGAAGAGCCATTTATTGTCTTTTCCTCACTCGTGTCTGACAGAAGCCAGTAGAGGAGAGAGAATAGGCGGCTCTCCTGACAGGGGGGGGTCTGCACTGATTGTTTATCAGCACAGCCCCTCTTGGATGCCCACACTGGACCACCAGGGATACCGCCAGGACCACCAGGGATAAACACAATGGATGGATGACCAAGGATGCCACCCATGGCCACCAGGGATGCCAGTAAGTGCCCAAAAGATGGCAGTAAGTGCCAACACATCTTGCTAGTCAGTGCCAACTATTATTGCCTGCCAGATGTCTCCTCAGCAGTGGTGCCCAGCAGTGCCATCTATCAGTGTCCATCAGTGCCACCCATCAGTGTCCATCAGTGCCATCTATCAGTGCCCATCTGTGACCATTAGTGTCCACCTATCAGTGCCAATCAGTGCCCATCCGTGCCACCTATCAGTGCCACCCATAAGTACCCATAAAAGCAGCCTATGAGTGCCCATCAGTGCCGCCTATCAATGCTCATCAGTGCTGCATACCAGTGCCACCTATCAGTGTCCGTCAGTGCCACCTTATTAGTGCCCTACAGTGTAGCCTCATCAGTGCCTCTCAGTGAAGGAGAAAACTTACTTATTGCGCAAAAAATAAAAACCCTAACAGTGATCAAATACCACCAAAAGAAAGCTCTATTTGTGGGTACAAAATGATAAAAATTTGTTTGGGTACAGCGTAGCATGACCACACAATTCTCATTCAAAGTTCGAGAGCCCTGAAAGCTGAAAATCGGCCTGGGCAGGAAGGGATGAAAGTGCCTGGTATTGAAGTGGTTAAGCAGCTGTCATGTGAACAACTGTTCTCTTTGGAAGATTTTCCCTCTATTTCTGTTCTGGCAACAACTTCAAATTTTAGTTTTTTTACCTTACATTCAGTTCAATCTTCAATAAAATAAAATCGACAGGGGTTGTAACACATTACTTTATTACATTTTTTTTACTTTAGATGCAATTTAAGGTTTTCCCAAGATAATGTCAGTACTAGGAGTGTTTATGAAGTTCTTTGAATTGTGCCCTCTATCCCCCATCCCCATTACAAGCTAGATCTAGGAGAAAAAAAAAACTAAAGACGATGTCAAGTCATTTACCTATAGCTGAAAGTTGTATTCTGAGTTTTGCAGAAGCTCTAAGGTAAGATTGTGTTAGAAGAAACTGAAGATGAGATCATGAGTAGACAAGTAAGGAGCTACCATTTGAATTTCATTGATTAGCTTTACAACAGTGTTATATATTTAATTTCAATTTGTTTATTGATTTTAACAAGACAAAACAATGCATGGCATATTCACAAAATGTTTTATAAACCTGTGTTGCATTAGTTTAACACTCAATAAAACAGAAGAAAGTATAATGTAAGCAGTTTTGGTGCTATTCATATACAGTTAAATCGTTTGTTACCCTAACACAAAAAAAACGGATCCTGTTGCTTTAAAGCAATGCTTGTGCTGTATAATGTGGCCCCCTGTATAACCTGACATACATGGCTGATCCTGCCTGGCTATGCCCTCCCCCCAGTAAACTGACCACCTTTTATCATGGCTGCTGAGCCCTGACACAGTGGTCAGTGTATGTGCCTCCATCATCCACAGCTCTACTGTCCTCTCCTGTCTTCCTATGTCCTCCCTGCCCGTCAGCTTGTGACAGTGCCCACCTCATCCCCTCCTGCTGCTGAACTAACCTTTACTGTTTCATGCAATCCTGTGTTTTTCATTAAGCTATGAGCCCCAGTCTCTGTGTTTTATAAAAACATTCCATTTATATCTGATTTCAGAGCGCCACTCAGAGCTCACAGGTCCAGCCACCTCTGTCCTCCTCTCATCTCAACTGACATCAGTGAGGGATTCTCAGCCTCTCCCGATCTATCTGCCAGATCAGGAGAGGGGAGAGGTGGCCAGTCACGTGAGCGCTGAGTGGAGCTCTGAAATCAGGTATAGATGGAATTTTTTTTATAAAACACAAAGACTGGGCCACATAGAAGGATTATATAAAGATATCACAGTGGCTTAACAGCCACTTTAATTATTGAAAAAAATACAGTTTGCATGAGAAAGATAAGAGAAGAAACACAGCAGGGGGAGTAAGAGGTGTAAAGTTTACTGAGGAGGGAAGAGGGGGTTTAGAAAGGAAGCACGGCACAGAAGGGCCCCCTTTACAGTAAGCCCCTGTACACACGGTGGGAAATTCTGACGGAAAAGGTCAGATCGGACCATGCTGTCAGATAATCCGACTGTGTGTGGGCTACATCGGACTTTTTCCGTCGGAATGTGCGACCAACAAAGTTTGAGAGCTGGATATAAAATTTTCTGACAACATGATCCGATCGGACGTTGTCCGATCGTTTGTAGAGAATTCCGATCGGACAAAGTGCCACGCATGCTCAGATCAAATTAGGAGACCAAAGCTATTGGCTACTAGCCACAACGTAGTCCCGCCGCAACGAACGAACGTCATCACGTTCCAAACTATCGGATTTTCCGACAATTTTGTCTGACCGTGTATATGCAACATCAGTTTCGGACAAAATCCTTTGGAAAAAAATCTGATGGATTTTGTTGTTGGAATGTCCGACCGTGTGTACAAGGGCTTAGAGCTTTTGGTAGTGTAGCACTAACCCCTGAAGGAGCTGCTGTTTTTTTGTTGGGCTTACCGTTACCTCACCTGTTCACTGTGTCCGTCTTAGGGGTCCCATTGTAGAGTGGATTAAGGAATGTTAGCTCTGACACTTAGTCCTTTTTCCAAAGATTTATTTGAAAGAAACACGAAGTTTTGCAATAGAGGGATATAGGGTTAAGGGGAGTTCAGGTACCTTGTAATTGCGGGTTCGAGGTATGGGATGGGGGCAGGATTAGTGCACCTGTGGAGTAGCTACTCCACCAATTGAAGGTAGGTCAGGCGCTATACATTGCTGGAATTAGGGGACATTATATAATCCCTGGTGGTCCATCTGGACGGACAGAACCCTGCGGTAGCCTCTGCACAAGAAAATTGATCAGTTCAGCTAAATTTAGGGTATCTTCTATACTACTCTTTGTCTCCTTTTTTTTTGCACATTTCTCTTCAACACGTTTGGTCCATAGTTTATTGTTCGTGGTTGTTTCCCACTTTTGTTTCACACCTTCACTCCCCCCCCCCTTTTTTTTTCCCATGCACTTATTTTTGTGCACCAGTCCTCTAACATTGTCCAACATTTTTATCACATTCATCACCCCATAGATATTTGGACTCGATGAGTTCCTTTTCCTTTGTCACATACACTTGGTAACACATATATGATTCATGTTTCAATTTTGTCACTAGTTTTGTCAGTTCTTCACACATTAATTTTCCTGTCCATTTACCCGCTCCCATTTTCCCTCCCTTTCTTTCCGCACCTGTGCCTTCCTCCCTTTATTTTCCCCCAATTGCCATGATAGATGTTGGCAAAACAAGCTCCTGGTGGCGTCACTCCCACTCGCACATCAGACCCTCAGGCACCATCTTAGGGATGTCAGGATGGCTGTGTGGGATTACAGATCCCAGAGAAACCCTATGAGTGTTTAGAAAGAAAAAAACGGAGACCACAGTAAATAATCTAAGACTATGTAAAGTACCCAGCAACATACCCCTGAGACCATCAGAGTGGGGTAGCTAGCTCATTTAGAGGCTGTATTTGCAAGGACTTCCACCCAGGAGAGGGTTGAAATCTGTCTGGGACTTCCATCCAGTCCCGGACAGATGAGGAAAAAAGGAGAATACTGAGGTGGATCCTATCTTACAATTTATAGCTATTCAGTTCATCAGGTTGTGAGGGGCAGAGTCACAACTCAAATGTATGATACCATGATGTGACAGGAAACATAATTTCCTGCTTATGTGATTGGTTTACCAATTTTCCCACAAGTCTGCCCTAAGATAATTCAGATTAAAGGCATCCATCCCCTGCAACAAAAATTACATTTTTGGTGAGATACTTCCAATAGGAAATCAGGCCTAAAGGGATACAGGACCCGCAGCTTTTCTCATTAGAGCCCTACAGGTGTACAGCTGAATAATAATTATGAAATCACTCCTATTAGACTCCCTTTCCTAGATGGATACAGACAAACACACAGGGATTTCTTCAGAATAACAAAAGGCAGGAATCAGCAACAAAGTTTGTTAAAATCCTTGTAATGTAGACAGATCACCCAGAGGGGAATGTTTTTTTTCTCAACAAAAATTTAGTTACTCTTTAAGTGATAGTATCATTTTAATATCTCCAAAAACTTAAATACAGTTTAGAAATGTTTCAGTGATACACTATATATAGATAAAATAATATATATTTAACTATATGCATAGTATTTTACAGGTAGCATTTCAACAAAACATTATTATTGTAATATTGTTAGAAACCTGTGCAGTGCTCTAATTAAATACAGTATAAAATAGATGAATTATCAACATTAGTCATCTCTTTAATGGCATGATGGTGACATATTTGCAAGAATGAAGAGTAAATTAATTATGTGTGTTAGCTGACATGCTAAATATCTAATCTCATCAAACTGTAGATCGCTTTCTTGTACATTCCAGCTCTTTGCCCACTCGTTTGGCTATTGTAATGTGCAAAATAAGGAGCCTATTTTCCCAGTTAAGAAAATCATTAATTCCCTTGGGCTTTTAAATGGCGCCAGAATGATTAATGTTGTTGTGCTCTTTCTTGTTAAAATGTGTATAATTAAGTTTAAAACTTCTATAGCACTTCTGGTAAGGAAAATACTGGTAGATTGTGTTCATCAATAATCATGGTAGAAATTTTGCTGAATTTCTTTGGTTAAAGGGGATGTTATTTTAGCTTGCACTTCTCTCTAAATTTTAAAATTCTTAATGTTAAAGATAAAAGAAAAATATGAGTACTACACATTGTAGCTAACATATTGTAAATTAATAAAAGATTTACATGGTTTAGAGCTGGAGAACCTAATTAATTTGAAAGTTCAAGGAAAACATAAAAGCAGTTCAGTATCTTTGTTGATACGGAAATTGCAAACATTAAAAGCAATGCTGTGAATCTGTTAAACAGGTTTTTGTTCACACTCTCTCCCATGATGAAAGAGATCACACTGTATTCTTTGCTCACAAATTATCAGTTTTGAGTCCAGGAAGCCAGGTATACAATTCTTCGTAATAGAATCTAGTGCGCTAAGGCATGGGTGCTCAACCTGTGGCCCTCCAGCTGTTGCAGAACTACAAGTCCCATGAGGCATTGCAAGCTACTGACAGTTACAAACATGACTCCCAAAGGCAGAGGCATGATGGGACTTGTAGTTTTGCAACAGCTGGAGGGCTACAGGTTGAACACCCATGCTCTAAGGCAGGGGTCGCAAACTGGTGGCCTTCCAGCTGTTGCAGAACTACAATTCCCATGAGGCATTGCAAGGGTAATGGTTAAAAGCATGATTCCTATAGGCAGAGGCATGATGGGGCTTGTAGTTCTGCAACAGCTGGAGGGCCACCAGTTTGAGACCCGTGCTCTAAGGGAACCATACTATACACATGCCCATTTCTGCCTTCATTTCTGGGCAGACATTAAAAAACAAATCAAGCATCTCACTGGAATAAAACAAAGCGACTTTCCCATGGCCCTTTTCCTTCTCTTGACTCCACTACCTAAGGCCCGCTACTAATATTTCCTACTTATTCATCTCCTCAATGCAGCAAGATCATGTATACCACTGAAGTGGAATTGTACTGAACTCCCCCCTATATGCCTTTGGACCTTGTTAATTAATAAGATAAAATATATGGAAGATCATTCTGCCTCTTTGAAACTGAGACAAACTGAGACTAATTTTGCTCCACCAGGTTCTACTGGAATGCTTTCTGCTTCACGAAGGATTATTAAGAACATGTCTCAACCCAATCAGAGGTCATTCATGGGACTTGACTAGATACCCACAGAAATTCCTGGCACGTTATTCCCATTTTTCTCTTCTTCATTAGGTGTACCCTCTCCTCTTTCTGACCCCTCACTCCTTTCTTTCTTTTACCCCCTAATTTTTTTACTTGTCTCCCTCGCCCTCATTGTCTCATTTATCTCTCCTTACCATCCATTGCTTACTTACCCTCCTCTCTTTTATGTTCTGTTTAACCACTTGCCAACCCACTCAGTAGATCTACTGTAAGTGGGCAGCACAGCCAGGCACCACAATATAGCCCTGTCACCAGTGTCAGTGTACAGTATTTATGACTGATCACTACTAGTGTCATTAGCGACATTGGATAGCGTTAGAGCCAGTTAGCATCCCTCCCAGCCAATGTCAGTTAGCATCACATTGTCTGCCACAGTATCGCAGTCACACTATGGGGGTTATTTACTAAAGGGAAATCCACTTTGCACTGCAAGTGCACTTGAAAGTGCACTGGAAGTGCACTTGGAAGTAAAGTTGCTGTAGATCCGAGGGAGACATGCAAGGAAAATAAAAAACAGCATTTTAGCTTGCATATGATTGGATGATAAAATCAGCAGATCTACCCCTTAGATTTAGAGTGACTGCACTTCCAAGCGCACTTGCAGTGCAAAGTGGATTTGTCTTTCGTAAATAACCCTGTATAAGTTGCTGATCACCGCCATTACTAGTATAGTGTCTGTACGGATCAGTATCTTGATCACAAGCAGAACTGTACTAGTGTCCCCAATAGTATAGTGTTCCCAAAAATTCAGCGTTGGGAGGATCAACCCCAATCACTGCCAACTTTTAGCCCCCCAACAAGTGCAGTCTTTCTATAATTATTCTGATCACTGCCACTTCTGATACATTGTCCACAAATCTGCAGTGTTAGCAAAATCAGGCCTGATCTCTGTTAGCTAGTAGTTAATTTTATTTCTAGCATGCAAGCAGTCCCTGATTGCTAGCCAGGAGCTCTTTTTCCCATAGTCGTCCCCAGGTACCTGTAAAACATTGGTGCCCAAAATGTCCAAAGAAGTTACATACATAGTTAGTAAGGTTGAATAAAGACACCAGTCCATCTAGTTCAACCTAAGTGAGTGTCTAAAATTGTACATTGCACACTCACATCAGTCCCTACCCTCAAGGAGCCCACAATCCAAGGTCCCCATTCATATACTAGGGCCAATTTTGGACAGAAGCCAATTAACCTACCTGCATGTCTTTGGAGCGTGGGAGGAAACCGGAGTACCTGGAGGAAACCCACGCAGGCACAGGGAGAACATGCAAACTCCAGGCAGGTAGTGTCGTGGTGGGGAATTCGAGCCAACAACCCTTTTTACTGCTAGGCAAGAGTGCTACCCACTACACCACTGTGTTACACTAGTGAAGAGACACTAGTTTTGCAACAGCTGGAGGGCTACAGGTTGAACACCCATGCTCTAAGGCAGGGGTTGCAAACTGGTGGCCTTCCAGCTGTTGCAGAACTACAATTCCCATGAGAACATGCAAACTCCAGGCAGGTAGTGTCGTGGTGGGGAATTCGAGCCAACAACCCTTTTTACTGCTAGGCAAGAGTGCTATCCACTACACCACTGTGTTACACTAGTGAAGAGACCCACAGGGTACTGAGCATGACAGATAAGAGTGAAGAGGAAGCCTCTCTGCCAGAATCTGTTTCAGAATAAGAACCTGTAGTAAGCAATGGCACCCTGACAGCTATCTCAGATAATGGCAGAGAGGTCCTTGTTAACATCAGGTGTACCCCATGGATTATGCTCATATGTAGAAGAGCACAAGTACTAGAACTGCACTACTTTTTGGTGATCTGGCAAACACCAGTGGTGCAGTAAAAGCCAGTGAAGTGACTAGCAATAGTAGTGTAATGCAACCGCAGCCACCAAGTGTCAGGTCACCTTGAGGCGAGGTGACAGATGCACCCCGTAGGGATCAGGAGTGCACCGCAAGGTTGTGGACCCTACGGCTGACTGCTGCAGACCTGGGGCAGATCCCACTGGGGTTAGAGCGTAAGATTCCCGGGGGCGCAGAGTCTAAGAGCCAGCAGGTGTTCACCAGCGCCTCGAGTGGTGAGGATGGACTTGGCTGCAACTGGCTCCAGGTCGCGACCCCCAGGGTCCCCCAGCTCACACCCACAGTAGGCAATAGGAGGATAGGGATGGTGAGGGACAAAGCCAAGGTCGGGCCACAAGCAGACAAGAATAGTCGGGGACACGCCAAAAGGTCAGGATCACAGGCAAACAGGGATAGTCAAGACACGCCAAAGTCGGTAATGGAAAACAGTAGAAGCGCTCACGGCAGGTAACAGGAAGCTAAACACACAAAGGAATACACAATGGTTGATCAGCACTGATGGCCTGCAGTGCACAGGTTAATATAATGTTCCCTGATAGGGCCTGGGGTGGAGCTATGCTTAGAGGAGAGGTTATAAAAACCACCAGGTGGAAGTGGCTGGCCTCTTAGTCTGAACACATGAGGGGAGGTAAGCAAACACAGGAAGATCACTGCATAACCATGACAGTACCCTCCCTCTTATGAGGCCTCCCCCTCCCCCGCCTGGGTCCAGGCTTAAAGGGAAACTCCAGATGGAACCTCCTTAACAGACAGGGAGCAAAGACCTCAGATGCAGTGATCCAAGACCTCTCCTCAGGACCCAACCCTTTCCAAAGTACGAGGTACTGAAGAATGCCTTTACGGAGCCGGGAATCCAAAACTTGACTAACCTCGTATTTTAGATTATCCTCAGAGACCGAAACAGAGGTAGGGAGAGGACGAGAGGACTTGAGGACTAAAGGCTTTTTAGGAATGGGTAAGGGCATGAGAAGATCAGGAGTCTGAGCAGGGTCCCCCACACCCTTAAAGATGAGCTGGGCATCCATAACAGGACCACCAGACTGGGCAGAGGTCAGAGGATCCCTGAGGTCAGGTTGGTTAGAAAGTGACATGTCACAAGAGTCAAGCTGGATAGCTGCAACACAAACAGAATACAGAGAACCCTGAGAAAAAGATTGAAAACCCCTCCTGGCCGAATGAGGTATTCTATCCAAAGGATGGATTGAGCCTCTTAAACGGGTTTGAACGGACATAGTAGCAGTGGGGTGAGGCCAGGTCACCGAAGGTGCTGAACAAGAAGCAGGAAGCTCATTGGGCATGGGCTGGACTGGCATAACTGGTGCAGAGGTCGACTGAATAGTATTGTCAGGTGTAGCGACCATCTCAATCGCATCACAGGGCATAGCAACTGTGGAACTTGCAGACAAGTTAGCCTGGCTGTGTGTCCAAGGGAGATTAGGGACAGACAAAGGTAAATGGTTATGCGAACTGGAGTGAATGATCGACTCAGGTTCATAGGTGGACCCCTCATCCAGAGTACCACATGACCTAGAGAGTGCATCAGTCCGACTATTGCAGGACGCATCCCAAAGATCACTATATACAGCGGGAAGAGCAGAAGATACTGGGATGGTGGTAACAGGAAGTTTCTCCTTTGGGGTACCCTTGAGTAGGCAGGAAGGGGAACAGGAGGAACCCCAAGCCAGGATCTGTCCAGCAGACCAGTCAACGTGTGGAGAATGAAGCCGTAACCAAGGAAGACCTAATAGGAGATGAAGCCTTAGGTAAGACAAGGAAGGATATCCACTCCTGGTGGAGTTTCCCTACTGACATCTTAACAGGAAGAGTCTGAAAGCGGATAGGGCCCCCTGGGAGAAACGTGCCATCAATCACCAAGACCACCAATGGCGTTGTAAGGGGCAAAAGGGTATGTCTCATGGAGGATGCAGTTTCCCAATCCATGAAATTGGCAGCGGCTCCGGAATCCAAATGTGCTGAGATCGAACGAGAGGAAGCACCGACATGAATCAACACAGAAAAGAGAAGACGAGAAGGTGAAGGTGATATTTCAGGGTCTAATACTCCACCTTCCAGATGTATTAGCCCTGAGCGTTTTTCCAGACTAAGAGAACAAGTGTCAAGGAAATTACTTTTGGCCCCACAATAGAGGCATAGGCCCAGAGTTCTGCGCCTAGCACGTTCTTCGGGAGATAATTTAGTCCAGCCCAACTGCATAGGCTCCTCAGTAGGCAGGGGGTGTTCCTCGGATCGAAGAGAAGGGACTGGGGGCTCAGGCTGCCTAAAGAACGGGGAGTGCTGGCGTCTTTTTTCCAGGGCCCTCTCCTGAAAGCGAATATCGATCTGGTTACACAAGGTGATGACACTGTCCAGATCAGCAGGAAGGGATCTTCCTGCTAATTCATCCTTTACTCTATCAGAGAGGCCATGTAAAAAGGTTGCAACTAGGGCCTCATTATTCCAGCTCAATTCAGCTGTGAGGATACGGAACTGAAGAGCATACTGTCCCACAGACGCGGACTCTTGACGGAGACGTAAAAGAGCGCTAGCCGCTGAGGAGACACAAACCGGTTCCTCGAAGATATTCTGAAAAAGTTTGAAGAAATCAGACAGGCTAGAAACCACTGGATCATTCAGTTCCCACAGAGGAGTGGCCCAAGCTAACGCCTCGCTGGACAGGAGGGATATGATATATGTGACTTTTGCCCGATCGGGCAGAAAGTTTTGGGGCTGAAGTTCAAAATGAATTGTGCACTTGCTAGGGAACCCCCTGCAAGCCTTGGAGTCCCCAGAAAAACGGACCGGAGCTGGTAGTTGTAATGAATGTGTGGCTGCGACTGATGCGATAGGTGCAGCGGCAGATAGCGGTTGAGGTTGTTGAACCGGGGGTCCTAATGACGCCTGAACCTGTTCAAGACGGGATGCCAAATCCTGAAGGAATCGCACCACCTGGGTCTGATGGGATTCTTGGGTCTCAAGTCGCCGAACTAAGCTCTGCAATGGATCATCTGCAGGAAGCGGCACGTCAGGCGGCTCCATGGCTGATCAAACTGTCAGGTCACCTTGAGGCGAGGTGACAGATGCGCCCCATAGGGATCAGGAGTGCACCGCAAGGTTGTGGACCCTATGGCTGACTGCTGCAGACGGGGGACAGATCCCACTGGGGTTAGAGCGTAAGATTCCCGGGGGCGCGTAGTCTAAGCCAGCAGGTGTTCACCAGCGCCTCGAGTGGTGAGGATGGACTTGGCTGCAACTGGCTCCAGGTCACGACCCCCAGGGTCCCCCAGCTCACACCCACAGTAGGCAACAGGAGGATAGGGATGGTGAGGGACAAAGCCAAGGTCGGGGCCACAAGCAGACAAGAATAGTCGGGGACACGCCAAAAGGTCGGGATCACAGGCAAACAGGGATAGTCAAGACACGCCAAAGTCGGTAACGGAAAACAGTAGAAGCACACATGGCAGGTAACAGGAAGCTAAACACACAAAGGAATACACAATGGTTGATCAGCACTGATGGCCTGCAGTGCACAGGTTAATATAAGGTTCCCTGATAGGGCCTGGGGTGGAGCTATGCTTAGAGGAGAGGTTAAAAAAACCACCAGGTGGAAGTGGCTGGCCTCTTAGTCTGAAAACATGAGGGGAGGTAAGCAAACAAAGGAAGATCACTGCATAACCATGACACCAAGAATTTGAGCACAGGCCTGTAGAGCCCACAGTAGACTTCTAGAGTTGCTTGCAAACCCTAATTGGCTGCCCCCAGACTAAGCAGCACCTGTTATCCCCCCATTCACAGCCCAGACCTGGTGAGTGAACTGGGAGTTCAGGGGGAAACAGTCAACTTTTTTTGAGCTGTTTTTCACCGAAGACTGCTATAATCTGATTGTGGACCAAAGTAATCTTTACGACCAACAGTACATCGCCACCAACTCAGTTTCCAGGCCACTTGGGTCCAAACCTCTCACAATTTATGAATGTGAATTTTTTTGGGCCTAACCCTTAATATGGGCATTACAAAAAAGAATGAGTTGTGCTTGTGTTGGTCCACGGACCTGATTCATCATATGATTGTGTCCTCCGCTGCAATGATATATGAGAAAATAATGCGTACCTTGGGTGTTGCATCTTCAGCCAGTCAAGTACATCCATGTCACACACCCATATCCTTAAAAGGCTGTTGCACATCATGGATCAATGTAGTTGGTGGGCCCCAATGAGAGTTACCTGTTTGCCTTGATTTCTCTCTTTTTTTTCTGTGGTCGCTTGGTCCCCGCATCTGCTGTTTCATATATGCTCCATCTGTCTGCTAGGCTCCACAGCCACTCTACTATCTACACTTTATCCACTGCTCCTGCTACAGTCTACCTGTCAGCTAGTTTTCACAGCCATGCCACCAGGAATGCTCCATCTGCCATATTCTGCCTTTGAGTCTTAACACACACATCCGAGCAGTCCTCTTCTGTGTTTCTGTTAGCTTCCTCCTCGATACACTCCATTTGCCAACTCTGTGCCTATGAGCCTTACCAGCCAAGCACATCTTAGGATTTCTTATCTATGCTTCTGCTGTCTTCCTCCTGGTAAGCTTTGTCTGCCAACTCTGCCCCTCTAAGTTACATCTGAGATGCAATAGGACCAGCTACAGCAAGCTATCTTTGCCAGTATCTAGGGAAGTGACTTGAGGGTAGCAGCTGAGTACAAACCCCCACAAGGAGGTCCTTGGTAAATAATACCTGTCCGCTACATTCCAGTCACAGTTAGGGTAGGGTCTGCTGCTCTGCATTCCATAATTTTTACTTTTTCATTTATATATGAATCAAATGTTACCTCTTTAATTTACTAATCCGTGAATGGCTTGAGTTATAGAATCATACAAGTAAAACATATTAAAAAAAATGATTAAATACATAATAAAATAAAAGTATATTTCTATTTATTCCCTTATTAATCCCTAGTAAACAAAATTTAGCCCTATTTAACTCCTTTCTCCTCTTCTTACATATTATTATTCTGCTGATTTTTTTAAATGTATTTTTTACCATTAATATTTAAACCCTTTCCTTTCCTTTTTATTCATTTTGTTTGTTGTTTTTTTCAGTGTTGCATAAAAAATTGCACACAAGTCAAAGCATTTGTAAATAACTTTTAAACAGAACACATTCTAGAATAAAGTCTATGTATTTATAGTAAAATAATTTGTCTAAACTATCATTGATTAAAAATATATATAAAAAAAGAAAACAAAATAAAAGTAAAATAGAAAGTAAAATATGTTTTGCAATCAATGGGGTTTCTTTACTAAAGCTGGAGAGTGCAAAACCTGGTGCTGCTGTGCATAGAAAAAAAATCTGCTTCTTTTTTTGTTTTTTTCTTTGTCAAGGCTTAATTGAACAAGCTGAAATTAGAAGCTAATTGGCTACCATGCAGAACTGCACCAGATTTTGCACTCTCCAGTAAATCAATGCCATTATTTCCAAAAGAATGTCTAGTGAATGTCTAGTGTTTCTCAACTCCAGTCCTCAAGGCGCCCCAACAGGTCATGTTTTCAGGATTTCGCTCAGATGAAGCGGCTATGGTAATTACTAAGACAGTGAAACTGATCAAATCAAGCGATTTAGCGATCTCTTGTGTTCTGTGTTGGTATAGATGAGGAATGGCCATGCCCCTTAGCACAAATGTTGTAATGCACAAACAGGTAGTATTGAGGCAGGGATGTGTCTAATCAGGCCTTTTAGATTACCATGTGCTCTGGGCAATGTGGTCAAAGCTGGTGTCTCTTGGATAGCACAGTCATGTCCTTTTCAAGTTTTTCCTGTTTTTACTTAACACTTGTTGTAAAAAGCCATGTTGTTTACAGAGCACTTATCACATGGCTCCTTCAAGGATTTAATGAGGGCAACTAAAGGGGAAATATCTGTGATATGTTATCTCCTTAGCCAAACCATAGTAGTTTTATATATAAAAAAAATATATATATATACAGTGCCTTGCGAAAGTATTCGGCCCCCTTGAACTTTTCAACCTTTTGCCACATTTCAGGCTTCAAACATAAAGATATAAAATTTAAATTTTTTGTGAAGAATCACCAACAAGTGGGACACAATTGTGAAGTGGAACGAAATCTATTGGATATTTTAAACTTTTTTAGCAAATAAAAAACTGAAAAGTGGTGCGTGCAAAATTATTCGGCCCCTTTACTTTAAGTGCAGCAAACTCCCTCCAGAAGTTCAGCGAGGATCTCTGAATGATCCAATGTTGTCCTAAATGACTGATGGTGATAAATAGAATCCACCTTGTGTAATCAAGTCTCTGTATAAATGCACCTGCTCTGTGATAGTCTCAGGGGTTCTGTTGAAAGCGCAGAGAGCATCATGAAGACCAAGGAACACACCAGGCAGGTCCGTAATCCTGTTGTGGAGAAGTTTAAAGCCGGATTTGAATACAAAAAGATTTCCCAAGCTTTAAACATCCCAAGGAGCACTGTGCAAGCGATCATTTTGAAATGGAAGGAGTATCAGACCACTGCAAATCTACCAAGACCTGGCCGTCCCTCTAAACTTTCAGCTCAGACAAGGAGAAGACTGATCAGAGATGCAGCCAAGAGGCCCATGATCACTCTGGATGAACTGCAGAGAACTACAGCTGAGGTGGGAGAGTCTGTCCATAGGACAACAATCAGTCGTACACTGCACAAATCTGGCCTTTATGGAAGAGTGGCAAGAAGAAAGCCATTTCTCAAAGATATCCATAAAAAGTCTCGTCTAAAGTTTGCCACAAGCCACCTGGGAGACACACCAAACATGTGGAAGAAGGTGCTCTGGTCAGATGAAACCAAAATCGAACTTTTTGCCCACAATGCAAAACGATATGTTTGGCGTAAAAGCAACACAGCTTATCACCCTCAACATACCATCCCCACTGTCAAACATGGTGGTGGCAGCATCATGGTTTGGGCCTGCTTTTCTTCAGCAGGGACAGGGAAGATGGTTAAAATTGAGGGGAAGATGAATGCAGCCAAATACAGGACCATCCAACCTCACTGAGCTTGAGCTGTTTTGCAAGAAAGAATGGGCAAGAATTTCAGTCTCTCGATGTGCAAAACTGATAGAGACATACCCCAAGCGACTTGCAGCTGTAATTGCAGCAAAAGGTGGCTCTACAAAGTATTAACGCAAGGGGGCCGAATAATTTTGCACGCCCCACTTTTCATTTTTTTATTACCGTATATACTCGAGTATAAGCCGAGATTTTCAGCCTCTTTTTTGAGGCTGAAAGTGCCCCCCTCGGCTTATACTCGAGTCATCGCTGTCTGCCCGCTCGATCAGCGTGTCGAGCAGACAGACAGCGGCCATTCTATTCAAAAGCCGCGCCTCCGGCTCCGCCTTCGCCTGTGATAGGCGGAACACTGAATTTCCCAGCAGCCTGTGTTCCGCCTATCACGGACATCGTATCATCCTCGTACTACGGACGAGGATGATACGACGTCTGTGATAGGCGGAACACAGGCTGCTGGGAAATTCAGTGTTCCGCCTATCACAGGCGAAGGCGGCGGCGCAGCTTTTGAATTTTACAATGGCCGCCGACGAAGAGGGCACGGGACGGAGGCAAGGCAAGGCACGGCACGGCACGGGACGGGACGGGACGGGGGCAAGGCAAGGCACGACACGGGACGGATGCAAGGAGGCAAGGCACGGCACGGGACGGAGGCAAGGAGGCAAGGCACGGGACGGAGGCTCGGGACAAAGGTAGGCTGGACACACACACACACACACACACACACACACACACACACACACACACACACACACATGGATGGAGACACACACAGGGATGGATGGATGGATGGATGGAGACACACACACACAGGGATGGATGGATGGATGGATGGAGACACACACACACAGGGATGGATGGATGGATGGATGGAGACACACACACACAGGGATGGATGGATGGATGGACACACACACACACAGGGATGGATGGACGGACACACAGGGATGGACGGACACACAGGGATGGACGGACACACAGGGATGGACGGACACACAGGGATGGACGGACACACACACAGGGATGGACAGGCATGTCTCACCCTCGGCTTATACACGAGTCAATAAGTTTGCCAGTTTTTTTGGGGGTAAATTGGGGGCCTCGGCTTATATTCGGGTCGGCCTATACTCGAGTATATACGGTAGTAAAAAAAGTTTCAAAAATCCAACAGAGTTCGTTCCACTTTACAATTGTGTCCCACTTGTTGGTGATTCTTCATAAAAAATAAAAAATGTATATCTTTATGTTTGATGCCTGAAATGTGGCAAAAGGTTGAAAAGTTCAAGGGGGTCAAATACTTTTGCAAGGCACTGTATATATATATATATATATATATATATATATATATATATATATATATATATATATATATAGGAATTAGGAATGTTTTCAGAAATAGAGTGTTAATGGTTTATAGTTTATAGTTTATTTTTTATCAATGAACAAAATGGAAATTAAATGAATAGAAAAGAAATCCAACTCAAATCAATATTTGGTGTGACCACCCTTTGCCTTCAAAACAGCATCAATTCTTCCAGGTACACTTCTACACAGTTTTTTTTTAAGGAACACAGCAAGTAGGTTGCTCCAAACATCTTAGAGAACCAACCCCAGATCACCTGTGGATGTAGGCTGTCTCAAATCCTTTTGTCTCTTTATGTAATCCCAGACAGAATAGATGATGTTGAGATCGGGGTTCTGTGGGAGCCAAACCATGACTTTTGGTACTCCTTGTTCTTCTTTATGCTGAAGATAGTTAGAAGATACATAATGAGATTAACTGTATGTTTTGGCTCGTTGCCCTGCTGCAGGATACATTTGGGGCAATCACATGCCTCCCTGATGGTATAGCATGGTGGATAAGTATCTGCCTGTATTTTTAATGCAGTTCCAATGCCTGTGGCCAAGGCTGCTTATTTACAATTGGATGCTGTCAGCTCCTAGGTTCCAATACAGTCCACATTACCTGCCTATTACTAGTCACCTCTGTGAGTGCAATTTTACCTGTTTACTACAGTTACATGTTTTCCTGACTTAATACCCTCTGGGGTGTTTACTCTGTGTTTCTGTCTCATATCCAACAAAACAAAAACGTAGTCAGCTCTCACTACACACTAGGCAACCCTAACTAACAGCCTGCACAAACCAAATCCTTGTCAGCCTCCACGTATAGTTTTCACAGTGTTCACCAACCTTTAGCTCCAACACACATGACCTGTCTGTGACTCAGGTGAACCTAAATTGCCTGATGGGATCAGAGGTCTCGAAAAGTGTAAGACAGGGAGTTATGTAAATCCTAGAGGATATTTCCAGGCTCCCTATGAGACACCCTGCTACTATATATAATATATAGATATATGCAAAAATACACACACGCACAAAAGAGGTTTAACCACTTGCCGACCGCCGCACGACGATGTACGTCGACAGAATGGCACGGGCAGGCATATGGGCGTACCTGTACGTCCCTGCCTTCCCGCGGGTGGGGGGCCCACTCGGGCCCCCCCCGGTGCCAGCGGCGGTCGGTATCCGTGCAGGAGCGATCCGGGATGAGGGGGCGGCCATTCATTCATGGCCACCCCCTCGCGATCGCTCCTGACGAATGGGAGTGAAGCATTGCATCACTTCCTCTCCTGTAATGTAAACACAGGAGAGGAAGTGATGTAATCTCTCCTCCGTGTTGGTATTTTTCGTTCCGGCACCGAGGAGAGAGGATCGGTGAGTTGCACCAATACGACACTTCACAGTAGAACATGCCAGGCACACTCACACCCCCCCTTTACCCCCCGATCACCCCCCAATTACCCCTGCCCCCCCAGTCACAGTGACACCAATTGCATTTTTTTTTTTTTTGCATTGGTGTCATTTGTGACTGTAATAACTGTTAGGGCAGTTAGGGTTAGCCCCCTTTAGTTCTAATGTACCCCCCTAACCCCCCCAATAAAGGTTTAACCCCGTGATCACCCCCCGTCGCCAGTGTCACTAATGCTGGGTTCACATTGCAGCGGTTTATGAGAACGGATGTGATTCGCACCGCACTGCAGTGCAAATCACATCCGATCTCGGTGCGATTCGAGTTCAGCCATTCGCCGCACCCGCCGCAAATTCGCACGGGACCCTTTTTTTGGTCCGCAGCAGAATCGGATCGCATGGGTGTTCACACCAGATCGCACTGCGATATGCGAACTGATCTGGGGGTGTCATTAACATTTCACTGACACTCCCAGCAGTTCGCATAGGGCAGTGTGAACTGCCGCCGGGAGGCATGCGACGCGGGAACCCGCCGCGGATTCGTGGCGTTCCTGCATCGCTCCCGTGTGAACCCAGCCTAATAAGCGATCATTTTTCTGATCGCTGTATTAGTGTCACAGGTGACGCTAGTTAGGCAGGTAGGTATTTAGGTTCGCCGCAGCTTTTTATAGCGCCAGGGACCCCCATATACTACCGCATAAAGCCCCCTGATTGCCCCCTAGTTAACCCTTTCACCAGTGATCACCATATAACTGTTACAGGTGACGCTGGTTGGTTAGTTATTTTTTTATAGTTTCAGGGCACCCGCCATTTATTACCTAATAAAGGTTTAACCCCCTGATCACCCGGCGGGTGTCATTTGTGACTGTAATAACTGTTAGGGCAGTTAGGGTTAGCCCCCTTTAGTTCTAAGGTACCCCCCTAACCCCCCCAATAAAGGTTTAACCCCGTGATCACCCCCCGTCGCCAGTGTCACTAAGGCTGGGTTCACATTGCAGCGGTTTATGAGAACGGATGTGATTCGCACCGCACTGCAGTGCAAATCACATCCAATCTCTGTGCGATTCGAGTTCAGCCATACAGATAGTATGGCTGAATTTGCGTCGCACCCACCGCACCCGCCGCAAATTCGCACGGGACCCTTTTTTTGGTCCGCAGCAGAATCGGATCGCATGGGTGTTCACACCATGCGATCCGAGTTTGCAGATCGCACTGCGATATGCGAACTGATCTGGGGGTGTCATTAACATTTCACTGACACTCCCAGCAGTTCGCATAGGGCAGTGTGAACTGCCGCCGGGAGGCATGCGATGCGGGAACCCGCCGCGGATTCGTGGCGTTCCCGCATCGCTCCAGTGTGAACCCAGCCTAATAAGCGATCGTTTTTCTGATCGCTGTATTAGTGTCACAGGTGACGCTAGTTAGGCAGGTAGGTATTTAGGTTCGCCGCAGCTTTTTATAGCGCCAGGGACCCCCATATACTACCGCATAAAGCCCCCTGATTGCCCCCTAGTTAACCCTTTCACCAGTGATCACCATATAACTGTTACAGGTGACGCTGGTTGGTTAGTTATTTTTTTATAGTTTCAGGGCACCCGCCATTTATTACCTAGTCTCACTAGTGTACCCCTAAATTTAGGGGTGTCTACTTTCCAAAATGGGGTCATTTGGAGGGGGTTTGTGCCATCTTGGCATTTTATGGCCTTCAAAACTGTAACGCCCTTAGAAAGCCTGAAGGCGGTGCTTGGTTTTCGGGGCCCCGTACGCGGCTAGGCTCCCAAAAAGTCCCACATATGTGGTATCCCCGTACTCAGGAGAAGCAGCAGAATTTATTTTGGGGTGTCATTTCACATATGCCCATAGCATGTGTGAGCAATATATCATTTAGTGACAACTTTGTGTAAAAAAAAAAAAAAAAAAAAGTTTGAAATTTTCCCGCAACTTGTGGCAAAATATAAAATATTCCATGGACTCAACATGCCTCTCAGCAAATAGCTTGGGGTGTCTACTTTCTAAAATGGGGTCATTTGTGGGGGTTTTGTGCCATCTTGGCATTTTATGGCCTTCAAAACTGTAATAGGTAGTGAGAAGTGAAATCAAAAATGTACGCCCTTAGAAAGCCTGAAGGCGGTGCTTGGTTTTCGGGGCCCCGTACGCGGCTAGGCTCCCAAAAAGTACCACATATGTGGTATCCCCGTACTCAGGAGAAGCAGCAGAATTTATTTTGGGGTGTCATTTCACATATGCCCATAGCATGTGTGAGCAATATATCATTTAGTGACAACTTTGTGTAAAAAAAAAAAAAAAAAAATTTTTTTGTCATTATTCAATCGCTTGAGGCAAAAAAATAAAATATTCAATGGGCTCAACATGCCACTTATCAATTTCCTTAGGGGGTCTACTTTCCAAAATGGGGTCATTTGGGGGGGTTTTGTACTGCCCTGCCATTTTAGCACCTCAAGAAATGAGATAGGCAGTCGTAAACTAAAAGCTGCGTAAATTCCAGAAAACGTACCTTAGTTTGTAGATGTGACAACTTTTGCGCAAACCAATAAATATACAGTTATTGACTTTTTTTTTACCAAAGACATGTGGCTGAATACATTTTGGCCTAAATGTATGACTAAAATTGAGTTTATTGGATTTTTCTAATAACAAAAAGTAGAAAATATCATTTTTTTTTTTAATTTGCGGTCTTTTTACGTTTATATCGCAAAAAATAAAAATCGCAGAGGCAATCAAATACCATCAAAAGAAAGCTCTATTTGTGGGAAGAAAAGGACGCAAATTTTGTTTGGGTACAACATTGCATGACCGCGCAATTACCAGTTAAAGCAGCGCAGTGCCAAATTGTAAAAAGACCTCTGGTCATTGACCAGCAAAATGGTCCGGTCTGAAAGTGGTTAAACACATATATATTTATACTAAAAAATAAATACACACAAAATACAATGGGGGTTCAAACACAGAGAAAATAAATAGTTGCTGCTAATAAAGAATGTTCCAGTACCTTCAGGCATACCTGCCCTTTTATTTTAATCACTGGCCTGCACTATGCAGTATAAATGGAAATATATCTGTTCCTAGGTCTCAGGTGGCTTCCATAAATACAACACGTGAAATACTAAAGAGGTGTAATCACATTTTAACCCTTATACATTCTTAGCATACCTTTGCTTACAAAATTCCTACTGCATTTGTAATCACATTTTAACCCTTATACATTCTTAGCATACCTTTGCTTACAAAATTCCTACTGCATTGTTCAGGTCAGTGACTAAGGGGGCAGGGGTGCCTGAAGGTGCTGGAGTATTCTTTAATAGGAGCAAATAATTATGGTCTCTCTGTGCACTAACCTTCTTGTATCTTTTGTGTGTATGCACGTGCATTTGTATATTTTTTCAATATACCGTATATATATATATATATAGTACATGCCTCACATTTTTGTAAATATTTGACAACTCTGAGGCAATGACACTTTGCTACAATTTAAAGTAGTGAGTGCACAGCTTGTATAACTGTGTAAATTTGCTGTCACCTTAAAATAACTCATCACACAGCCATTAATGTCTAAATTGCTGGCAACAAAAGTGAGTACACCCCTAAGAGAAAATGTCCCAATATGCCATTTCCCTTCCCGCTGTCATGTGACTCATTATTGTTACAAGGTCTCAGGTGTGAATGGGGAGCAGGTGTTACATCTGGTGTTATCGCTCTCACGCTCTCATATTGGTCACTGGAAGTTCAACATGGCACCTCTTGGCAAATAACTCTGTGAGGATCTGAAAAAAAGAATTGTTGCTCTACATAAAGATGGCCTAGGCTATAAGAAGATTGCCAAGACCCTGAAACTGAGCTTCAGCATGGTGGTCAAGACCATACAGCGGTTTAACAGGACAGGTTCCACTCAGAACAGGCCTTGCCATTGTCAACCAAAGAAGTTGAGTGCACGTGCTTAGCATCATATCCAGAGGTTGTCTTTGGGACTTGGACATATGAGTGCTGTCAGAATTGCTACAGAGGTTGAAGGGGTTGGGGGTGGGGGGGGTCAGCTTGTCAGTGCTTAGACCTTATGCCGCACACTGCCTCAAATTGGTCTGCATGGCTGTAGTCCCAGAAGGAAGCCTCTTCTAAAGATGATGCACAAGAAAGCCCACAAACAGTTTGCTTAAGACAAGCAGACTAAGGACATGGATTACTGGAACCATGTTCTGTGGTCTGATGAGACCAAGATAAACTTATTTGGTTCAGATGGTGTCAAGCGTGTGGCAGCAACCAGGTGAGGAGTACAAAGACAAGTGTGTCTTGCCTACAGTCAAGCATGGTGGTGGGAGTGTCATGGTCTGGGGCTGCATGAGTGCTGTCAGCACTGGGGAGCTACAGCTCATTAAGGAAACTATGAATGCCAACATGTACTGTAACATACTGAAGCGGAGCATGATCCCCTCCCTTCCAAGGGCAGTATTACAACATGGTAACGACCCCAAACACACCCCCAAAATGACCACTGCCTTGCTAAAGAAGCTAAGGGTAAAGGTGATGGACTGGCCAAGCATGTCCCCACACCTAAACCCTATTGAGCTTCTATGGGGCACCTCAAAGGGTAGGCTGGCCTTCATGGAGCAGGTGCCAAGAGTGATGCCTAGGAAAGTGATGGACTGCTCCAGGCCTTCCACTTTATGTTCCGCTATGGGCACATTGAGGTTGTCAAACACTACTCTTAACTTGTCTAGATCTGAGGGGCGTGTGCCGGCCCGTTCGATCAGCAGGAAATTGTCCAGGTAGTGGATGACTTTGTGGCACTGCACTTGGTGAGTTAGGATCCAGGTGAGGGACTGAGTGAACGTATTGAAGCGCCATGGACTTCTCTTAGAGCTGAAGGTCATTTTAGGGGCAAAGTAGTATGAGCCTTTACATTTGATGCCACTGCTACAAGGATGGCTCGATGGGTAATAGTTTAAAGGCGTCTTAAATGTCCACTTTGGACAGCCATGCACCCATGCCTATGCTAATTATGGACTGTATAGCTAGGTCAATGGATGCTTATTTAAGGGAGAACTCCTCAGATGGAATCAGTGAGTTAAGACTAGTTCAGCCAACAGTTGGCTTGCGGACAGTGCAAGCGTTAGCATTCCAACCATACAAAGGTGAACTACAGATATCAGCTTACATGTTTCACACCAAGATCGGGTGCTTACTCATAGCTCATGAGTTTAGCCAACTGTATAGCAACCATGTCTGCGTAGTTTGAAGGCGACGTCTTTTGGAAAATAGTTGAGAAAGAGAATGTGACAGTAGCTAAACACCAGACAAGCAGCCCAATTCTTGCATGTGAAGTAACAAGATGAAAAGAGTGCTGCAGGGTGATGTGAGGGTGTAACCCATGTACTATACACCTGGCTCGAGCCCTGGTTGAAAAAGTCCTGGTTGTGGGCGAGAATACTCAGACGACCAAGAACCTGTGGAAAAGGTAAAATGGAGGTCCAGGTTTAAACCTGGCGTGGCAGTTATCCCTAACCCACCTCCTCCCCCTTAAATGTGACTGACCCCCCCCCCCGGGTGAGAACGTATGTGAACCCCAAAAATGTCCAACCTTTTGCAGGATGGAACAACCTGACCTCACTGACCTACGGGAGAAAGACAGACAAGAAAACGTGAGTGGCTGAGGTCGTGTGCAACTGGAGACAATGAGTGGCCTAGGTTATGTGCCACTGGAGACGTGCTTGCAATAGAGTGTTGCAAGAAAGTAGCCCCATTAAGGAAGGTGAAAAATAAGAAGCAGAGAAATTGGAACATGTATAGGGATGAACCATGGTCATGCTGATCGTGTGACGTGATTGAATGTTCGTAAATGAGAGCAAATCGTGCTGACTTATGACGGAGTTCGAACCTGAAGTACTGCATGAGTTGTGAGTGAATGCGAACTTGTGAATGAGTGGTATGAGTAGAGACTGGATGCTTGTGGCAGATACCTCAAGGGGGAGGCCGTGCTTCGGAAGCTTATGGTGTGTGTGAAAGAAAGAACGTATCGTATCGTGGATTCGAATAGCTGTGCCACCCACGCGACCGGGATTCTAATCGGGCTGTCGTGGAGCTGTGCGGGTTAGACCTGCCGACTGCTGCGCGGCCTACGCACTGAGCTGAATGCAGAGTAATGGTGTGGCGGCCCTGCGGGGTGCCTGGGTGTAAGTGTGAATAACAAACCATGTTTATGAAATCAAACAAGCTACGAATCAGTGATGCCTGTGCAGGGTGATTTCGCACAATGGCCAACGACAACTCTGAGGCTTTACAAAACTACGAAGAGTTGTACATTGTACGATGAGTGAGCAACAACACTATAGAACCTACGAATCAGTGATGCCTGTGCCAGGTGATGTTGGACAATGGCCGACGACAACTTGGGGGCTTTACAAAACTACGAATGAGTCGTACGTTTGTATGATGGGTGAACAACAAGTTTTGAAAAGTAAAGTAGCCACAGATCCTAAAATTAGAACTCTTACATGGTTGTTTCTAGGAAGACCCACTAACCCCTTGAATCCTCACACCTGTATACCCACCTATGGACCAGGAAATACATATTTTCATTTTTAAGAAAATGCTTTCTTTTGGTGATATTGTCTTGCAAAAAATATTTATTCTGACCCTTAGCTTCATCAGTAGCCTTTCCCATATAATATACTCCACACAGATATTTCAGGATATACCTTATACAAAATAAGACGTTTAACAGGTATAGTGGACTTAAATCTTGATATTGTAAACATTGTGTGGATGGTTAAAGAAAGACTGTTCAATCACATTAGAGCATTAAATGCAATTCAAACAAGTGAGTCCTCGTTTCATTAAAAAAAAAAAAAAAAAATGGTGATTGGAGTTTTGATATCATAGTGACCGGATCTGACAAGTTTATCATAATTACCGATAGACCTTCTGACCTTTCCATAATGATAATTAGGGTGGTAATAAAAATGTAGGCTCAAACAGGATAGCTATTCCTCCAAAATGACCAATGTTTTTTAATAATAGCATGCACCTTCCATGAGTATAGACAATACTATATTTAGCGGCACTTTACTGTTGTTTTAGCGGGGCTATGCAGCCACTAGCGGGGCAGTTTTAACCCCCCCGCTAGCGGCTGAAAAAGGGTTAAAACTGCCCGCTACAGCTGCGATACAGCGGCGAAACAATGGCGCTTTGCAGGCGGGTTTGCAGCACTGCCCCATTGTTTGCAATGGGAAGGAGCGCTTTAGGAGCGGTAAATAACCTGCTCCTACAGCGCTCCAAGATGTAGCTTGCAGGACTTTTTTGACCGCCCTGCAAGCACACCACTCCAGTGTGAAAGCCCTCGGGGCTTTCACACTAAAGACACAGCAGCAGCTGTTTCAGGGCGCTTTGCAGGCGCTATTTTTAGCACTTTAACCTGCAAAGCATGTCAGTGTGAAAGCAGCCTGTCTTTTGCTCCCCAACAGCGCAAGATCTCCTGCTGAATGTATACTATACATACATTAACCACTTGACGTCCACGGTATAGCTGTATGACGGTCACAGCGTGGACCTGAATTTCCAGGAGGCCATCATATGACGGCCTTCCCCGTGCCCGCTGCCTGCGTGCGCTGTGATCACGAGTCACTGAGACTCAGGTGATAACTGATCCGAGTAAGGGGACAGTCCCGGCCCCTTATTATGTGATCAGTTGTCAGCCAATGACAGCTGATCACATGATGTAAACAAAAGCTCAGTAATCGTTTCTTTTTTCCCCTCACGTTGACAGCGTGAGGAGAATAAAGCCGATCACCAGTTCATCTCCAAGGGACATCGGTCCCGAAGAGGAAGAGGCAATTATGCCTCATCTGTGCACACTAGTACCCCCTTCCAGTGCCACCTATCAATGCCCATGAGTGCCACCTATCAATGTCCACAAGTGGTGCCAATCAGTGCCACCTAGCAGTGCTGCCTATCAGTTTTAACTGATCAGTGCCCATTATTGCTACCCATCAGTGCCCATCACTGCCACCCATCAGTGCTCATCAGTGCCGCCTCATCAGCATACATCAATGAAGGAGAAAAATTACCTGTTTTAAAATTTTATAACAAAATATATTTTTTTATTTGGTCTTTTTACATTTCTTACAAAAAGAAAGCTCTATTTGTGGGAAAAGAAAGAATAAAAATTACATTTGGGTACAGTGTTGTATGACGCCACAATTGTCATTGAAAATGTGACAGCACTGAAAGCTGAAAATTGGTCTTGACAGGAGGGGGGTTTAAGTGCCCAGTAAGCAAGTGGTTAAACAAGCCATTTAACACTAGTAGGGATGCTTACAATTGACTTTTATTTATTTATTTATTTAAAACCTTTATCCCAAAAGGAGAGACTGCCCATAAAGTATGAACTCGAGTTTGGCTTAAACCCCACATCATCAACATGGGGGTGCCTTGGGGAAGGGGGGCCACCCGGCCCCCCCACCCCAAAGCACCTTGTCCCCATGTTGATCACGACAAGGGCCTCTTCCCGACAACCCTGGCCGTCGGTTGTCGGGGTCTGCAGGCGGGGGGCTTATCGGAATCCGTGAGCCCCCTTTAATAAGGGGGCCCCCCACCCTATGTGAATGAGTATGGGGTACAATGTACTTATTAAAGGGGGCTCACGGATTCCGATAAGCCCCCTGCCCTCAGACCCCAACAACCAACGGCCAGGGTTGTCGGGAAGAGGCCCTTGTCCTCATCAACATGGGGACAAGGTGCTTTGGGGTGGGGGGGCCAGGCGGCCCCCCCTTCCCCAAGGCACCCCCCATGTTGAGGGCATGTGGCCTGGTACGGCTCAGGAGGGGGGGCGCTCGCTCATCCCCACCCCCTTTCCTGGCCGGCCAGGTAGCGTGCTCGGATAAGGGTCTTATATGGACCTGGGGGGGGACCCCACACCGTTTTTTCTGCGTAGGGATTCCCCTTTAAGTCCATACCAGGCGACGGAGCCAGCGACGCCTCCTTCGCTGGTCCCGGCTACCTGAAGCCGCACTTAAAATGAGCGGACTTTTCTCCGGGTGGGAAAAGTCTGTTCATTTCAAAAGTACGGCAGACTAGCACACACACGGCCGTATTGTCTGCCAGACTAGCACACACACAGCCGGATTGTCTGCCGAAATGCGAGTCTGCGCGTTTTGTGGATAAAAAAAGTCCGCCGGAGCCCACACACGGGCGGATTGTCCGCCGGATTTTTCCACCAGATTGTTTGATCGTGTGTACGGGGCTTGAGACTACATTATGGACATGTAGATTTTAACCTTGTTATTTTTAAGGTTTTGCAGCAGCACTACTATTCCTCTTCCCCTTATCTTATGTGCAATTTGTCCTGGACAAGGGACACTACTCTACCTGCCACTTTGATGTACCATTCCTTTTGGGGTATAACAAATGCAATGGGGCACTGTGGAAGTACCAAATGGACCATGTTGTGAATATGATAAGCGTAGCCATACTTTGTGAATATGCTCAATCTTATCTTTTAGATACATTATGCCCTGTTGTTATCCATCACCCATTTTTTGTTACTCTGTATATAATATGTTTACGTTAATTTATAGTGACATGTTCTTATTATACCATCAGAAAATACCATCCGTTTTGATCAGCCCCATAAGAAGGAATTTACTGCATTCCAAAACATGATCTTCTATGTAATTGTCTGTGGTTTGGCCTCCCACCACAAGATCAACCGTATGTTCAAGACATCAGTATTGTATATATATATATATATATATATATATATATATATATATATATATATATATATATATATATATATGTCTACAAATCTTGTTTTTAATGTTGGTTTTTGATGCTTACTATAATTTTTTATATTATAATAACATTTTGTATTTCTACTATAATTCTCGACTCCTTTGTCTGGTTTGACTACTGCCTAGTGCCTACAAAGTCCTGGGGGCATTCACCTGTTTTTCTCCTTGTTATTTCTAAAATGATCATGTTTTAACTATGTATCA
Organism: Lithobates pipiens; assembly: GCF_037356315.1. Lineage (NCBI taxonomy): Eukaryota > Metazoa > Chordata > Amphibia > Anura > Ranidae > Lithobates > Lithobates pipiens. The sequence goes on along the minus strand of NW_027507903.1, from coordinate 219,252,218 downwards.
ATAAAAGTTTGTCAAGTTTATTTTTAGATAAATATTGTTATTGGCACCTCTATAATCCCAGTACCCTTCTATTGTTCTCTATACAATTTTGGGATGAGGTGCTTTATTATATTGTGGCCCAGCCTTTATTACAGCAACATCTACTGTATCTTGTACACAAAACTAGGATTTGAAATTAGAATTCCTATAGAATATCAATAAATACTCATTTGACCTATTAAAATTGACAGTGAAACATATACAAGGTGAAAAGCTTGAGGTACAAAACCTAGTTGCATATTTTTAATTGGAACTTACTTCTTTAGAAGGTCATGATGAAATTGACTATATTAAAACTGAACAAGTAACTAATACAGTTCGGAAACAACTGTGAAAAATTAATTGTGTGTATGCATATATACATTCATGATACAACCAAAACCATTATAGTTTTCTTTTATTGGAAAGCAGAAAACATTTGCAAATTTGATAGATATACCAGAAGTGAAAGCTTAAAACATTTTATTTATTCCTAGTAAACCTTCAGTAGATATCACCTTTTTTCTTTCCTTCACTAACTGAAACTATACCAACATTACATAAAAAAAGTTATATTTGCTATCTAGTGTGCAAAATAATAGTATTTTGAGCAACAAATGTGTAAGCTTTTTCACCGCCAGGAGAATGTTAAAAATGAAGTATCAAAAGTTAAAAAAAAATTTTTTTGTACATTTGCACTGTAAAATTAGAGAGGATGTGCAGGTGAATGTCATAGTCTCCCCCTCCAATAATAAAACATGTTGCATTCTGTTAAAAGAATGCAAGCCTTTTTTCTGAATGGAGGAGGTGTGCTGGCAGGAGACAGTGCACTGAATAAAAGTAAAAGATTAAAAAGACTGCAGCTCCCAGAGATGAGGCACAAAAAAAATTGTGTTTGGCCATATTTCAGCATTAAAGACAATACTTCAAAAATAGCACGTGGAATTAACATGCACCAAAATGCAGCAAGCAGGACTTTTAAAAGAGCAACTGAACCGCAACTGACTGGTGTGAAGAGTTTAATAGAATTCAAAGAGGATATTATAAGGATATTAAGGAAGAGTTGACACCCCTCCCATGTTTATTTTTGCTGTCTGTGTGCCACTGGGGAAAGTTACCTCCACTTCCTGTCTAAGACATGGAACAGGAAGTCTGAGTAGTCTACAAAAGTGAGGGTAATTCCCTCTTAGACAGCTGTCCCTAGAACAGCGTATGCATTGGATTGTTTCCCCCTACCTCTGAGGACAACTCTAAAAGTTTACACTTTTATTTAAAGGTTTAGTTCATCTTTTGGAGCATTTTACACGTTACACCAATATTTAGGGTACAATGCCCTGATTTCAGAACTATAGGCTTATTTTTTTCATTTTGGAAAGAGTAAGGGAGGGTTATAACCCCTGTCAGTATTTTTTTTCCATCTGTGTCCCACTGGGGAAATTTACCTTTTTCCTGGTCACCAGAACTAGTGTTCCCTTTGAAAGATTTCCCCTCTGTTCCTTTTCTGGGGAATTGCCAAAATGTAGGATTTTCTTTTAGGGCTCATTTACTCTTGCTTCAAAATATAGGGTTTGACACACATTTTTAAAGCACTGTGAGCACTAATCAAAGCACCTGTCACAAAAAAAAAATGTTTTCCTTACAGTCCTTTTTACAGCGTTCCATATGCATTGCTTCGCTACACTTCAAAAATAATACCCTCTGCCACTTTCATCTCGGTTCAGTGCTTCTCCAAAGCCCCCATACAAGTCTATCAGAGTGCTCCTTAACTGCACCTGCAGTGGTATAAGAGCTTTAGTTCATTGTTAGCTTTGCTTTTAACATTCAACATTAATATTACTTCCTCATTTGCATAAAATAGTAAGCCAAAACACACAGGGCATATGCCAAGATTAATCAAAGCTTCAAATAAGCATCAAAAACACATAAAAAAGCAGGTGTAAGTGCTGTAATATGTGTTAAAATTGAATCAAGTGTAAACAAGCCACTAAAAAAGCGTATTGAAGCTGTAGATGCTTTAATGTGTACTAAAATAAAATATGCAAAACCTTACTTTCACTTTCAATGATAATGGTAAACAGGACAAATAGAGAAAAGTTGAGAGCTCAATAAGCTTATTGAACAGAATATAAGCCTTAAACACCTGTCCTGTTTACTTCCCATGGACCAGATGATCTTTCACATTTCTGCTATGTGTCTGTTCATGAGTCTTTAAAGCGGAGTTCCACCCTAAAGTGTAACTTCCTCTCATCGTAACCCTCCCCCCCTCTGGTGCCACAGTTGGCACCTTTCGGGGGGGGGGGGGATGGGGGGGTGCAGATACCTATCTAAGACAGGTATTTGCATCCACTTCCAGGCATAGACTCCCACGGGAGTCTATGCTTCTTCCTGCCCCACTCGCTGTCTGCTGGGACACAAACGGGTCCCAGAGACAGCGCGGATCATTCCTATTGCGCTGCACGACTCACGCATGCGTAGTAGGGAACCGGGGAGTGAAGCCACAACGCTTCACATCCTGTTTCCCTCACCAAGAATGGCAGCGGCAGCAGCCGAGAGCCGAGTGATTGATTGGCCTCGGCTGCTGACATCGCTGGAGCCCAGGAAAGGTAAGTGTCCATTTATTAAAAGTCAGCAGCTGTAGTATTTATAGTTGCTGGCTTTTAATATTTTTTTTTTTTAGGGTGGACTCTCTCTTTAACTTTGTAATTACTTACGATAAAAAATGAATACATATTTGGGGACGAACGGGGCCTTCTTTTGACCCTATAGTCATCTGAGAATTTTTTTAATTTATTTGCATTTTAAGGGGAAAAAATAAAAATCTGAAAATTTATTTTTTGAAGGTTGATCAGTAATATTTTGAACACAAGTACTATTAATGTGAGGAAAATATATACATTTATGCTGCTGCTCATTCTATTTACTGCAACATTACAATTACATTTTTGGTACAAAGCATGTTAAAGTTATTTACAAAAGAAATAATGCCTCTGAAACTGCCAGAATCCTCCACCTCCTCTCTCTCCTCTTGTGTGTTCTGTGGCATAGGAACAATGGTGTCTGCATAAAGTGAGCCTTGAGAGGAAAGGAAGTCCACCTCGTTGTCCTGCTGCTCTGCCTCAGAGTGCCCTGTCCATAATGTCACACAGAGTCTGCTCCAGCAGGAACACTACAGGGATTGTGTCACTGATGCATGCATTTTTACGGCTCACCATCCTTGTGGCCTCCTCAAATGGTGACAGTACAGGCCCTCTGCTGCATGTGCAGCCGCTGCAGAATTGCCAAAGTTGAGTTCCACCTGGTGGGCATGTCACAAATCAGGCTGTTTACAGGCAGGTGGAATTGCCGCTGAATTTCAGCCAACCAAGGAGGGCATGGAGGAGGAGGAGTAGGGGGTAGAACTGACAAATCTTACATCATCACCAGCTGTATGGAGACGTAGGGGCACAACAAGCTGCAGTACTGAGCCCTGTCCTATATCCTTCCGAGTTGCAAACAGAGTTACCCATGCCCTTGCCCATGCTTGCTGGACCACATGTCAGCAGTAACGTGGACTTTGCGGCTTACTGCCTTGCCTAACGATGCCACAACATTGCCTTTTATGTGATGGTAGAGAGCTGGAATGGCCTTACATGAAAAGAAATAGCGACTGGGAACCTTTTGCTACAACACATTCTACAAATTCACAGAAGGGGGCAGAATCCACCAGGTGGAAAGACAGAAGTTGTAGAGCCAGCAACTTTGACAAGCTTGCCTTTAGACACTGGGCATGTGGGTGGCAAGGACTGTATTTTTTTTCCACTGAAGCAGATGGGGCAGAGAAATGTGCCTGACATTGTGTGCAGCTGGTGGTGTGCTGCTGGCAGATGTGCTGCAAGGACCTGGGACACCCTGTGCTATACCATCATCCCTGTCAGTGATGGCTGCTTAGAGGTCATGAGGTATAGCATGGACAGACTGAGGTGAGTAAGGAGGATGGAAAGATTTGTGCCCTGTTTGTGTGGCTTTTAGGTGCTCTTGTCAATGGGCTGAGTGGTGGGAGGTTAAATGCCTTGTTAAGCATGTGGTACCCAAATGGTTGGTATTTTTGCCACGCTTTATGTGCATGAGACAAAGTATGCAAATAGCAACAATGCGATCGGCTACACATGCACTAAAAAAGTCTCAGACAGCTGAGCTGTGGGAAGTAAGCTGGGAGATAACAGCTCCACAATGTGATGGAACAGGGTGGCTGTTCTCTAATCTTTGCTGCATCATTGGGGTTGTGCCTCACCCTCACTTTCCTCCTCTGCTACCCTCACTTTCCTCCTCTGCTCTATCTGACACCCAAGTCGAGTCAGTGACCTCATAATCATCATCTCCTCCATTACCACTGAAGACAACTTGGCAATACGCTGCAGCTGGGGGAACATTAATGCCAATTTGTGTACCATTGTCCTCCCCTCTCTGTAGGCTCATGTTCCTGCCTTCCTCAACCCCAGAACCAACATCTGAATTGAGTATCGTCAAGGTGCAAGTGGCTGGCGCTGTGTTCAAATAACTCTGCTGACTCCTCCATGCCTGATGCTGGGGCTATGGCAGGAATAGATGTGGACAAGGAGGCAGGTTTTTCCCCTCTGGCAGCTGCAGGGAACTGTGCACTAGTCTCTGCTTGGGTGACAGAGGATAAGGAGGATGAGGGCAGTTTAGTAAGCAAGTCTACCACCTCCTCTGCATGTTGTGGCTGGATAGCACGGGCAACATCACTAAACAGAGGAAATGATGCCCTGCCTGAGGACTGACCACATCCACCTTTGCCTGAGGACACATACGCTGCTGGCCCCCTTACAGTGCCATGGGAACATCTGCCTCTCCTTGCTGTCCTCCCAGACATAATAGGGGGAGTGGGGGGTGCTTATTAACAAAATTTAATAAAGATGTGTAAATGTGTACGTGGATGCACTTTAATCAATGTAAAATGTTCTTTAATTTGACTACACAGACACAATCCATATACACTATAATATACTGCAAATACTGCGTCAAATGTGTAGTAACGCAGGGAAATATATGGCTTTAAACTTGCAATAACGCAATGAAATATACGGCATTAAACTTGCTGTAACGCAATGAAATATATGCCGTTAAACTTACAGTAATGTGCAGAACTATACGGCTTTAAACTTTCAGTAACGCACAGAACTATATGGCGTTAGACTTGAAGTAATGCAATGTAATATATGGCGTTAAACTTGCAGCAACGCAATGAAATATATGACATTAAACTTGCAGTAACGCAATGAAATATATGACATTAAACTTGCAGTAACGCACAGAACTATATGATGTTAAAATTGCAGTATTGCACAGAACTATATGGCGTTAAACTTGCAGTAATGCAATGAAATATACGGAATTAAACTGGCAGTAACACACTGAACTGTACAGCGTTAAAACTGCAGTAACGGCATGGAAATATACTGCGTTAAGTGTGCAGTAACTTCCAGAAATGTACTGCTTTTAAAGGCACATAATGCACTGAAATATACGGCATTAAACTTGCAGTAACACAACTGAAATATACTGCGCTAAAACGTGCACTAACGCACAGAAATGTACTGCATTACATGGCACATAATGCACTCAAATATACAGCGTTAAATTTGCAGTAACACTGGATAAACTATCCCTACATTCACACTAATGTAAAGATGAATGGTCACACTACATTCACAATGACTGAACTATCTCTACATTCACACTAATGTATAGATAAATGGTCACACTACACTCACTCTGACAATAGAATGAGAATA